>NC_082707.1:91957350-92557350 GCF_030144855.1 Hypanus sabinus
AGGATCCAGAGTTCAGGGCGAGGCAGGACGATCCCAGAGTTCAGGCGAGGCAGGACAATCCCAGAGTTCTGACGAGGCAGGAGGATCCCAGAGTTCAAACGAGGCAGGAGGATCCCAGAGTTCAGGCGAGGCAGTACGAACCTGGAGTTCAGGCGAGGCAGGACGATCCAGAGTTCAGGCGAGGCTGGACGAACCCAGAGTTCAGGGGAGGCAGGACGATCCCAGAGTTCAGACGACGGCAGGATCCCAGAGTTCAGGCGAGGCAGGACGATCTCAGAGTTGAGGCGAGGCAGGACGATCTCAGAGTTCAGGCGAGGCAGGACGATCCCAGAGTTCAGGCGAGACAGGACGATCCCAGAGTTGAGGCGAGGCAGGAGGATCCCAGACTTCAGACGAGGCAGGACGATCCCAGAGTTCAGGCGAGACAGGACGATCCCAGAGTTGAGGCGAGGCAGGAGGATCCCAGAGTTCAGGCGAAGGCAGGACAATCACAGAGTTCAGGCGAGGCCAGGAGGGGATCCCAGAGTTCAGGCGAGGCAAGACTGATCCCAGAGTTCAGGTGAGGCAGGACGATCCCAGAGTTTCCGTGCGAGGCAGGAGGATCCCAGAGCTCAGACGAGGCAGGAGGATCCCAGAGTTTTCAGGCAGGACGATCCCAGAGTTCAGGTGAGGCAGGAGACGATCTCAGAGTTCAGGCGAGGGCAGGAGGATTCCAGAGTTCAAGTGAGGCAGGACGATCCCAGAGTTCAGGCGAGGCAGGAGGATCCCAGAGTTCAGGCGAGGAGACGATCACAGAATTCAGGCGAGGCATGGCGATCCCAGACTTCAGGCGAGGCAGGACGATCCCAGAAGTTCAGACGAGGCAGGACGATCCCAGAGTTCAGACGAGGCAGGACGATCCTCAGATTCAGGCGAGGCATGGATGATCCCAGAGTTCAGGCGGGGCAGGCGGATCTCAGAGTTCAGGCGAGGCAGGAGGATCCCAGAGTTCAGGGAGGACGATCCCAGAGTTCAGGCAGGACGATCCCAGAGTTCAGGTGAGGCAGGAGGAGATCTCAGAGTTCAGGCGAGGCAGGACGATCCCAGGAATTTAACGAGACAGGACGATCCCAGAGTTCAGGTGAGGCAGGAGTATCCCAGAGTTCAGACGAAGGCAGGAGGATCACAGAGTTCAGGCGAGGGGAGACGATCCCAGAGTTCAGGTGAGGCAGGAGGATCCCAGAGTTCAGGTGAGGCAGGAGGATCCAGAGTTCAGGGCGAGGCAGGAAGGATCACAGAGTTCAGGCGAGGGAGGACGATCCCAGAGTTCAGGTGAGGCAGGAGGATCCCAGAGTTCAGGTGAGGCAGGAGGATCCCAGAGTTCAGGCGAGGCAGGAGGATCCCAGAGTTCAGGGAGGACGATCCCAGAGTTCAGGCAGGACGATCCCAGAGTTCAGGTGAGGCAGGAGGATCTCAGAGTTCAGGCTGAGGCAGGACGGATCCCAGAATTTAAACGAGACAGGACGATCCCAGAGTTCAGGGTGAGGCAGGAGTATCCCGAGAGTTCAGACGAGGCAGGAGGATCACAGAGTTCAGGCGAGGGAGGACGATCCCAGAGTTCAGACGAGGCAGGACGATCCCAGAGTTACAGGCGAGGCAGGACGATCCCAGATTGTTCAGGACGAGGCAGGACGATCTCAGAGTTCAGGCGAGGCAGGACGATCCCAGAGTTCAGGCGAGACAAGACGATCCCAGAGTTGAGGCGAGGCAGGAGGATCCCAGACTTCAGACGAGGCTGGACGATCTCAGAGTTCAGGCGAGACAGGACGATCCCAGAGTTCAGGCGAGACAGGACCGATCCCAGAGTTGAGGCGAGGCAGGAGGATCCCAGACTTCAGACGAGGCAGGACGATCCCAGAGTTCAGGCGAGACAGGACGATCCCAGAGTTCAGGGCGAGGCAGGAGGATCCCAGAGTTCAGGCGAGGCAAGACGATCCCCAGAGTTCAGGCGAGGCAGGACGATCCCAGAGTTCCGGCGAGGCAGGAGGATCCCAGAGTTCAGGTGAGGCAGGACGATCCCAGAGCTCAGACGAGGCAGGAGGATCCCAGAGTTCAGGCAGGACGATCCAGAGTTCAGGTGAGGCAGGACGATCTCAGAGTTCAGGCGAGGCAGGAGGATTCCAGAGTTCAAGTGAGGCAGGACGATCCCAGAGTTCAGGCTACGCAGTAGGATCCCAGAGTTCAGACGAGACAGTAGGATCCCAGAGTTCAGGTGAGGCAGGAGGATCCAGAGTTCAGGCGAGGCAGGAGGATCCCAGAGATCAGGCGAGGCAGGACGATCCCAGAGTTCAGACGAGGCAGGACGATCCCAGAGTTCAGACGACGCAGGACGATCTCAGAATTCAGGCGAGGCAGGATGATCCCAGAGTTCAGGCGAGGCAGGCGGATCTCAGAGTTCAGGCGAGGCAGGAGGATCCCAGAGTTCAGGGAGGACGATCCCAGAGTTCAGGCAGGACGATCCCAGAGTTCAGGTGAGGCAGGAGGATCTCAGAGTTCAGGCGAGGCAGGACGATCCCAGAATTAAACGAGACAGGAGGATCCCAGAGTTCAGGTGAGGCAGAGTATCCCAGAGTTCAGACGAGGCAGGAGGATCACAGAGTTCAGGCGAGGGAGGACGATCCCAGAGTTCAGACGAGGCAGGACGATCCCAGAGTTCAGGCAGGACGATCCCAGAGTTCAGGGCGAGACAGGACGATCCAGAGTTCAGGCGAGGCAGGATGATCCCAGAGTTCAGGCGAGGCAGGACCATCCCAGAGTTCAGGCGAGGCAGGACGATCCCAGAGTTCAGACGAGGCAGGACGATCTCAGAGTTCAGGCAAGGCAGGACGATCCCAGAGTTCAGGCAGGACGATCCAGAGTTCAAGTGAGGCAGGACGATCCCAGAGTTCAGACGAGACAGGAGAATCCCAGAGTTCAGGTGAGGCAGGACGATCCCAGAGTTCAGATGAGGCAGGATGATCCCAGAGTTCAGACGATGCAGGAGGATCCCAGAGTTCAGGCGAGGCAGGAGGATCCCAGAGTTCCGATGAGGCAGGACGATCCCAGAGTTCAGGCGAGGCAGGACGATCCCAGAGTTCAGGCAGGGGTATCCCAGAGTTCAGGCGAGTTAAGACGATCAAGAGTTCAGCCGAGACAGTGGATCCCAGAGTTCAGGCGAGGCAGGACAATCCAGAGTTCAGGTGAGGCAGGAGGATCCCAGAGTTCAGGCGAGGCAGGATGATCTCAGAGTTCAGGCGAGTCAGGACGATCCAGAGTTCAGGCGAGATAGGAGTATCCCAGAGTTCAGACGAGGCAGGGACGATCCCAGAGTTCAGACGAGGCAGGAGGATCACAGAGTTCAGACGAGACTGGAGGATCCCAGAGTTCAGGCGAGGCAGGACGATCCCAGAGTTCAGGCGAGGCAGGACGATCCCAGAGTTTCTGACGAGGCAGGAGGATCCCAGAGTTTCAGACGAGACAGGAGTATCCCAGAGTTCAGACGAGGCAGGAGGATCACAGAGTTCAGACGAGACTGGAGGACCCCAGAGTTCAGGCGAGGCAGGACGATCCCAGAGTTCAGGCGAGGCAGGACAATCCCAGAGTTCTGACGAGGCAGGAGGATCCCAGAGTTCAAACAAGGCAGAGGATCCCAGAGTTCAGGCGAGGCAGGACGAACCTGGAGTTCAGGCGAGGCAGGACGATCCCAGAGTTCAGGCGAGGCTGGACGAACCCAGAGTTCAGGTGAGGCAGCGACGATCCCAGAGTTCAGACGAGGCAGGATCCCAGAGTTCAGGCGAGGCAGGACGATCTCAGAGTTGAGGCGAGGCAGGAGGATCCCAGAGTTCAGACGAGGCAGGACGATCCAGAGTACAGGCGAGGCAGGACGAACCCAGAGTTCAGGCGAGGCAGGACGATCCCTGAGTTCAGACGAGGCAGGACGATCCCAGAGTACAGGTGAGGCAGACGATCCCAGAGTTCAGACGAGGCAGGGACGATCTCAGAGTTCAGGCGAGGCAGGACGATCCCAGAGTTCAGGCGAGACAGGGACGATCCCAGAGTTCAGACGAGGCCGGACGATCTCAGAGTTCAGGCGAGGCAGGACGATCCCAGAGTTCAGGCGAGACAGGACGATCCCAGAGTTCAGGCGAGACAGGACGATCCCAGAGTTGAGGCGAGGCAGGAGGATCCCAGACTTCAGACGAGGCAGGACGATCCCAGAGTTCAGGCGAGACAGGGACGATCCCAGAGTTGAGGCGAGGCAGGAGGATCCCAGAGTTCAGGCGAGGGCAGGACAATCACAGAGTTCAGGCGAGGCAGGAGGATCCCAGAGTTCAGGCGAAGGCAAGACGATCCCAGAGTTCAGGTGAGGCAGGACGATCCCAGAGTTCCGGCGAGGCAGGAGGATCCCAGAGCTCAGACGAGGCAGGAGGATCCCAGAGTTCAGGCAGACCGATCCCAGAGTTCAGGTGAGGCAGGACGATCTCAGAGTTCAGGCGAGGCAGGAGGATTTCCAGAGTTCAAGTGAGGCAGGACGATCCCAGAGTTCAGGCGAGGCAGGAGGATCCAGAGTTCAGGCGAGGAGGACGATCACAGAATTCAGGCGAGGCATGGCGATCCCAGACTTCAGGCGAGGCAGGACGATCCCAGAGTTCTGACGAGGCAGGACGATCCCAGAGTTCAGACGAGGCAGGACGATCTCAGAATTCAGGCGAGGCAGGATGATCCCAGAGTTCAGGCGAGGCAGGCGGATCTCAGAGTTCAGGCGAGGCAGGAGGATCCCAGAGTTCAGGGAGGACGATCCCAGAGTTCAGGCAGGACGATCCCAGAGTTCAGGTGAGGCAGGAGGATCTCAGAGTTCAGGCGAGGCAGGACGATCCAGAATTTAAACGAGACAGGAGGATCCCAGAGTTCAGGTGAGGCAGGAGTATCCCAGAGTTCAGACCAGGCAGGAGGATCACAGAGTTCAGACGAGGCAGGAGGATCCCAGAGTTCAGACGAGGCAGGAGGATCACAGATTTCAGACGAGACAGGAGGATTCCAGAGTTCAGGCGAGGGAGGACGATCCCAGAGTTCAGACGAGGCAGGACGATCCCAGAGTTCAGGCGAGGCAGGAGGATCCCAGAGTTCAGGTGAGGCAGGACAGATCTCAGAGTTCAGGCGAGGCAGGACGATCCGAGAGTTCAGACGAGGCAGGACGATCCCAGAGTTCAGACGAGGCAGGAGGATCCAGACTTTCAGGCGAGGCAGGACGATCCCAGAGTTCAGGCGGGGCAGGACGATCCCAGAGTTCAGGCAGGATGATCCAGAGTTCAAGTGAGGCAGGGACGATCTCAGAGTTCAGGCGTGGCAGGAGGATCCCAGAGTTCAGGCGAGGCAGGCGGATCTCAGAGTTCAGAGCGAGGCAGGAGGATCCCAGAGTTCAGGCAGGACGATCCCAGAGTTCAGGCAGGATGATCCAGGAATTCAAGTGAGGCATGATGATCTCAGAGTTCAGGCGAGGCAGGAGGATCCCAGAGTTCAGACGAGGCAGGACGATCCCAGAGTTCAGGCGAGACAGGACGATCCAGAGTTCAGGCGAGGCAGGAGGATCCCAGAGTTCAGGCGAGGCAAGACGATCCCAGAGTTCAGGCGAGGCAGGACGAGTCCCAGAGTTTCCGGCGAGGCAGGAGGATCCCAGAGTTCAGGTGAGGCAGGACGATCCCAGAGCTCAGACGAGGCAGGAGGATCCCAGAGTTCAGGCAGGACGATCCCAGAGTTCAGATGAGGCAGGACGATCTCAGAGTTCAGGCGAGGCAGGAGGATTCCAGAGTTCAAGTGAGGCAGGGACGATCCCAGAGTTCAGGCTAGGCAGTAGGATCCCAGAGTTCAGACGAGACAGTAGGATCCAGAGTTCAGGTGAGGCAGGAGGATCCCAGAGTTCAGGCGAGGCAGGAGGATCCAGAGATCAGGCGAGGCAGGACGATCCAGAGTTCAGACGAGGCAGGACGATCCCAGAGTTCAGACGAGGCAGGACGATCTCAGAATTCAGGGATCAGATCAGGCGAGGCGATGATCCAGAGTTCAGGCGAGGCAGGCGGATCTCAGAGTTCAGGCGAGGCAGGAGGATCCAGAGTTCAGGGAGGACGATCCCAGAGTTCAGGCAGGACGATCCCAGAGTTCAGGTGAGGCAGGAGGATCTCAGAGTTCAGGCGAGGCAGGACGATCCCAGAATTTAAACGAGACAGGAGGATCCCAGAGTTCAGGTGAGGCAGGAGTATCCCAGAGTTCAGACGAGGCAGGAGGATCACAGAGTTCAGGCGAGGGAGGACAATCCCAGAGTTCAGACGAGGCAGGACGATCCCAGAGTTCAGGCAGGACGATCCCAGAGTTCAGGCGAGACAGGACGATCCCAGAGTTCAGGCGAGGCAGGATGATCCCAGAGTTCAGGCGAGGCAGGACCATCCCAGAGTTCAGGCGAGGCAGGGACGATCCCAGAGTTCAGACGAGGCAGGACGATCTCAGAGTTCAGGCAAGGCAGGACGATCCCAGAGTTCAGGCAGGACGATCCCAGAGTTCAAGTGAGGCAGGACGATCCCAGAGTTCAGACGAGACAGGAGAATCCCAGAGTTCAGGTGAGGCAGACGATCCCAGAGTTCAAATGAGGCAGGATGATCCCAGAGTTCAGACGATGCAGGAGGATCCCAGAGTTCAGGCGAGGCAGGAGGATCCCAGAGTTCGATGAGGCAGGACGATCCCAGAGTTCAGGCGAGGCAGGACGATCCCCAGAGTTCAGGCAGGGGTATCCCAGAGTTCAGGCGAGTTAAGACGATCCCAAGAGTTCAGCCGAGACAGTGGATCCCAGAGTTCAGGCGAGGCAGGACAATCCCAGAGTTCAGGTGAGGGCAGGAGGATCCCAGAGTTCAGGCGAGGCAGGATGATCTCAGAGTTCAGGCGAGTCAGGACGATCCCAGAGTTCAGGCGAGACAGGAGTATCCCAGAGTTCAGACGAGGCAGGACGATCCCAGAGTTCAGACGAGGCAGGAGGATCACAGAGTTCAGACGAGACTGGAGGATCCCAGAGTTCAGGCGAGGCAGGACGATCCCAGAGTTCAGGCGAGGCAGGACGATCCCAGAGTTCTGACGAGGCAGGAGGATCCCAGAGTTCAGACGAGACAGGAGTATCCCAGAGTTCAGACGAGGCAGAAGGATCACTAGAGTTCAGACGAGACTGGAGGATCCAGAGTTCAGGCGAGGCAGGACGATCCCAGAGTTCAGGCGAGGCAGGACAATCCCAGAGTTCTGACGAGGCAGGAGGATCCCAGAGTTCAAACAAGGCAGGAGGATCCCAGAGTTCAGGCGAGGCAGGACGAACCTGGAGTTCAGGCGAGGCAGGACGATCCCAGAGTTCAGGCCGAGGCTGGGACGAACCCAGAGTTCAGGTGAGGCAGGACGATCCCAGAGTTCAGACGAGGCAGGATCCCAGAGTTCAGGCGAGGCAGGACGATCTCAGAGTTGAGGCGAGGCAGGAGGATCCCAGAAGTTCAGACGAGGCAGGACGATCCCAGAGTACAGGCGAGGGCAGGACGAACCCAGAGTTCAGGGCGAGGCAGGACGATCCCTGAGTTCAGACGAGGCAGGACGATCCCAGAGTACAGGTGAGGCAGGACGATCCCAGAGTTCAGACGAGGCAGGACGATCTCAGAGTTCAGGCGAGGCAGGACGATCCCAGAGTTCAGGCGAGACAGGACGATCCCAGAGTTCAGACGAGGCCGGACGATCTCAGAGTTCAGGCGAGGCAGGACGATCCAGAGTTCAGGGCGAGACAGGACGATCCCAGAGTTCAGGCGAGACAGGACGATCCCAGAGTTGAGGCGAGGCAGGAGGATCCCAGACTTCAGACGAGGCAGGACGATCCCAGAGTTCAGGCGCGAGACAGGACGATCCCAGAGTTGAGGCGAGGCAGGAGGATCCCAGAGTTCAGGCGAGGCAGGACAATCACAGAGTTCAGGCGAGGCAGGAGGATCCAGAGTTCAGGCGAGGCAAGACGATCCCAGAGTTCAGGTGAGGCAGGACGATCCCAGAGTTCCGGCGAGGCAGGAGGATCCCAGAGCTCAGACGAGGCAGGAGGATCCCAGAGTTCAGGCAGGACGATCCCAGAGTTCAGGTGAGGCAGGACGATCTCAGAGTTCAGGCGAGGCAGGAGGATTCCAGAGTTCAAGTGAGGCAGGACGATCCCAGAGTCAGACGAGGCAGGACGATCCCAGAGTTCAGACGAGGCAGGACGATCTCAGAATTCAGGCGAGGCAGGATGATCCCAGAGTTCAGGCGAGGCAGTCGGATCTCAGAGTTCAGGCGAGGCAGGAGGATCCCAGAGTTCAGGGAGGACGATCCCAGAGTTCAGGCAGGACGATCCCAGAGTTCAGGTGAGGCAGGAGGATCTCAGAGTTCAGGCGAGGCAGGACGATCCCAGAATTTAAACGAGACAGGAGGATCCCAGAGTTCAGGTGAGGCAGGAGTATCCCAGAGTTCAGACCAGGCAGGAGGATCACAGAGTTCAGACGAGGCAGGAGGATCCCAGAGTTCAGACGAGGCAGGAGGATCACAGATTTCAGACGAGACAGGAGGATTCCAGAGTTCAGGCGAGGGAGGACGATCCCAGAGTTCAGACGAGGCAGGACGATCCCAGAGTTCAGGCGAGGCAGGAGGATCCCAGAGTTCAGGTGAGGCAGGACGATCTCAGAGTTCAGGCGAGGCAGGACGATCCGAGAGTTCAGACGAGGCAGGACGATCCCAGAGTTCAGACGAGGCAGGAGGATCCCAGACTTCAGGCGAGGCAGGACGATCCCAGAGTTCAGGCGGGGCAGGACGATCCCAGAGTTCAGGCAGGATGATCCCAGAGTTCAAGTGAGGCAGGACGATCTCAGAGTTCAGGCGTGGCAGGAGGATCCCAGAGTTCAGGCGAGGCAGGCGGATCTCAGAGTTCAGGCGAGGCAGGAGGATCCCAGAGTTCAGGCAGGACGATCCCAGAGTTCAGGCAGGATGATCCCAGAGTTCAAGTGAGGCATGACGATCTCAGAGTTCAGGCGAGGCAGGAGGATCACAGAGTTCAGACGAGACAGGAGGATCCCAGAGTTCAGGTGAGGCAGGACGATCCCAGAGTTCCGGCGAGGCAGGAGGATCCCAGAGCTCAGACGAGGCAGGAGGATCCCAGAGTTCAGGCAGGACGATCCCAGAGTTCAGGTGAGGCAGGACGATCTCAGAGTTCAGGCGAGGCAGGAGGATTCCAGAGTTCAAGTGAGGCAGGACGATCCCAGAGTTCAGGCGAGGCAGGAGGATCCCAGAGTTCAGGCGAGGAGGACGATCACAGAATTCAGGCGAGGCATGGCGATCCCAGACTTCAGGCGAGGCAGGACGATCCCAGAGTTCAGACGAGGCAGGACGATCCCAGAGTTCAGACGAGGCAGGACGATCTCAGAATTCAGGCGAGGCAGGATGATCCCAGAGTTCAGGCGAGGCAGGCGGATCTCAGAGTTCAGGCGAGGCAGGAGGATCCCAGAGTTCAGGGAGGACGATCCCAGAGTTCAGGCAGGACGATCCCAGAGTTCAGGTGAGGCAGGAGGATCTCAGAGTTCAGGCGAGGCAGGACGATCCCAGAATTTAAACGAGACAGGAGGATCCCAGAGTTCAGGTGAGGCAGGAGTATCCCAGAGTTCAGACCAGGCAGGAGGATCACAGAGTTCAGACGAGGCAGGAGGATCCCAGAGTTCAGACGAGGCAGGAGGATCACAGATTTCAGACGAGACAGGAGGATTCCAGAGTTCAGGCGAGGGAGGACGATCCCAGAGTTCAGACGAGGCAGGACGATCCCAGAGTTCAGGCGATGCAGGAGGATCCCAGAGTTCAGGTGAGGCAGGACGATCTCAGAGTTCAGGCGAGGCAGGACGATCCCAGAGTTCAGACGAGGCAGGACGATCCCAGAGTTCAGACGAGGCAGGAGGATCCCAGACTTCAGGCGAGGCAGGACGATCCCAGAGTTCAGGCGGGGCAGGACGATCCCAGAGTTCAGGCAGGATGATCCCAGAGTTCAAGTGAGGCAGGACGATCTCAGAGTTCAGGCGTGGCAGGAGGATCCCAGAGTTCAGGCAGGACGATCCCAGAGTTCAGGCAGGATGATCCCAGAGTTCAAGTGAGGCATGACGATCTCAGAGTTCAGGCGAGGCAGGAGGATCACAGAGTTCAGACGAGACAGGAGGTTTCCAGAGTTCAGGCGAGGGAGGACGATCCCAGAGTTCAGACGAGGCAGGACGATATCAGAGTTCAGGCGAGGCAGGACGATCCCAGAGTTCAGGCAGGATGATCCCAGAGTTCAATTGAGGCAGGACGATCTCAGAGTTCAGGCGAGGCAGGAGGATCCCAGAGTTCAGGCAGGACAATCCCAGAGTTCAGGCGAGGCAGGCGGATCTCAGAGTTCAGGCGAGGCAGGAGGATCCCAGAGTTCAGACGAGACAGTAGGATCCCAGTGTTCAGGTGAGGCAGGACGATCCCAGAGCTGAGACGAGGCAGGAGGATCCCAGAGTTCAGGCAGGACGATCCCAGAGTTCAGGTGAGGCAGGACGATCTCAGAGTTCAGGCGAGGCAGGAGGATCCCAGAGTTCAGGCAGGACTATCCCAGAGTTCAGGCAGGACTATCCCAGAGTTCAAGTGAGGCAGGACGATCTCAGAGTTCAGGCGAGGCTGGAGGATCCCAGAGTTCAGGCAAGGCAGGAGGATCTCAGAGTTCAGGCGAGGCAGGAGGATCCGAGAGTTCAGGTGAGGCAGGACGATCTCAGAGTTCAGGCGAGGCAGGAGGATCCCAGAGTTCAGGCGAGGCAGGACGATCCCAGAGTTCAGACGAGGCAGGACGATCCCAGAGTTCAGACGAGGCAGGACGATCTCAGAGTTCAGGCGAGGCAGGGCGATCCCAGAGTTCAGGCGAGGCAGGACGATCCCAGAGTTCAGGCAGGATGATCCCAGAGTTCAAGTGAGGCAGGACGATCTCAGAGTTCAGGCGAGGCAGGAGGATCCCAGAGTTCAGGCGAGGCAGGCGGATCTCAGAGTTCAGGCGAGGCAGGAGGATCCCAGAGTTCAGGCAGGACGATCCCAGAGTTCAGGTGAGGCAGGACGATCTCAGAGTTTAGGCGAGGCAGGAGGATCCCAGACTTCAGGCGAGGCAAGGCGATCCCAGAGTTCAGACGAGACAGTAGGATCCCAGAGTTCAGGTGAGGCAGGACGATCCCAGAGCTGAGACGAGGCAGGAGGATCCCAGAGTTCAGGTGAGGCAGGACGATCTCAGAGTTCAGGCGAGGCAGGAGGATCCCAGAGTTCAGGCAGGACGATCCCAGAGTTCAGGCGAGGCAGGAGCATCCCAGAGTTCAGGCAGGACTATCCCAGAGTTCAAGTGAGGCAGGAGGATCTCAGAGTTCAGGCGAGGCAGGAGGATCTCAGAGTTCAGGCGAGGCAGGAGGATCCGAGAGTTCAGGCGAGGCAGGAGGATCCCAAAGTTCAGGCGAGGCAGGAGGATCCCAGAGTTCAGGCGAGGCAGGACGATCCCAGAGTTCAGACGAGGCAGGAGGAACACAGAGTTCAGACGAGGCAGGACGATCCCAGAGTTCAGACGAGGCAGGACGATCCCAGAGTTCAGGTGAGGCAGGAGGATCCCAGAGTTCAGGCAGGACGATCCCAGAGTTCAGGCGAGGCAGGACGATCTCAGAGTTCAGGCGAGGCAGGAGAATCCCAGAGTTCAGGCGAGGCAGGAGGATCTCAGAGTTCAGGCGAGACAGGAGGATCCCAGAGTTCAGGCGATGCTGGACGATCCCAGAGTTCAGACGAGGCAGGACGATCCCAGAGTTCAGACGAGGCAGGACGATCTCAGAGTTCAGGCGAGGCAGGACGATCCCAGAGTTCAGGCAGGATGATCCCAGAGTTCAAGTGAGGCAGGACGATCTCAGAGTTCCGGGGAGGCAGGAGGATCCCAGAGTTCAGGTGAGGCAGGACGATCTCAGAGTTCAGGCGAGGCAGGAGGATCCCAGAGTTCAGGCAGGACGATCCCAGAGTTCAGGCGAGGCAGGAGCATCCCAGAGTTCAGGCAGGACTATCCCAGAGTTCAAGTGAGGCAGGAGGATCTCAGAGTTCAGGCGAGGCAGGAGGATCTCAGAGTTCAGGCGAGGCAGGAGGATCCGAGAGTTCAGGCGAGGCAGGAGGATCCCAAAGTTCAGGCGAGGCAGGAGGATCCCAGAGTTCAGGCGAGGCAGGACGATCCCAGAGTTCAGACGAGGCAGGAGGAACACAGAATTCAGACGAGGCAGGACGATCCCAGAGTTCAGACGAGGCAGGACGATCCCAGAGTTCAGGTGAGGCAGGAGGATCCCAGAGTTCAGGCAGGACGATCCCAGAGTTCAGGCGAGGCAGGACGATCTCAGAGTTCAGGCGAGGCAGGAGAATCCCAGAGTTCAGGCGAGGCAGGAGGATCTCAGAGTTCAGGCGAGACAGGAGGATCCCAGAGTTCAGGCGATGCTGGACGATCCCAGAGTTCAGACGAGGCAGGACGATCCCAGAGTTCAGACGAGGCAGGACGATCTCAGAGTTCAGGCGAGGCAGGACGATCCCAGAGTTCAGGCAGGATGATCCCAGAGTTCAAGTGAGGCAGGACGATCTCAGAGTTCCGGGGAGGCAGGAGGATCCCAGAGTTCAGGCAGGACAATCCCAGAGTTCAGGTAAGGCAGGACGATCTCAGAGTTCAGGCGAGGCAGGAGGATCCCAGAGTTCAGGCGAGGCAGGAGGATGTCAGAGTTCAGGCGAGACAGGAGGATCCCAGAGTTCAGTCGAGGCAGGACGATCCCAGAGTTTAGACGAGGCAGGACGATCCCAGAGTTCAGACGAGGCAGGACGATCCCAGAGATCAGACGAGGCAGGACGATCCCAGAGTTCAGGCAGGATGATCCCAGAGTTCAAGTGAGGCAGGACGATCTCAGAGTTCAGGCGAGGCAGGAGGATCCCAGAGTTCAGGCAGGACAATCCCAGAGTTCAGGCGAGGCAGGACGATCCCAGAGTTCAGGCGAGGCAGGAGGATCCCAGAGTTCAGGCAGGACGATCCCAGAGTTCAGACAGGAGGATCCCAGAGTTCAGGCGAGGGAGGACGATCCCAGAGTTCAGGCGAGGCAGGATGATCCCAGAGTTCAGACGAGGCAGGACGCTCTCAGAGTTCAGGCGAGGCAGGAGGATCCCAGAGTTCAGACAAGGCAGGACGATCTCAGAGTTCAGGTGAGGCAGGACGATCCCAGAGTTCAGGCAGGACGATCCCAGAGTTCAAGTGAGGCAGGACGATCCCAGAGTTCAGGAGAGGCAGGACGATCCCAGAGTTCACGCCAGGCAGGACGATCCCAGAGTTCAGGCGAGGCAGGAGGATCCCAGAGTTCAGAAGAGGCAGGACGATCTCAGAGTTCAGGCGAGGCAGGAGGATCCCAGAGTTCAGGCAGGACGATCCCAGAGTTCAGGCGAGACAGGACGATCCCAGAGTTCAGGCGAGGCAGGAGGATCCCAGAGTTCAGACGAGGCAGGAGGATCTCAGAGTTCAGGCGAGGCAGGAGGATCCCAGAGTTCAGACGAGGCAGGACGATCTCAGAGTTCAGGTGAGGCAGGACGATCTCAGAGTTCAGGCGAGGCAGGACGATCCCAGAGTTCAGGCAAGACGATCCCAGAGTTCAGATGAGACAGGAGAATCCCAGAGTTCAGGTGAGGCAGGGCGATCCCAGAGTTCAGCCGAGGCAGGACGATCCCAGAGTTCAGGTGAAACAGGAGGATCCCAGAGTTCAGACGAGGCAGGAGGATCCCAGAGTTCAGGTGAGGCAGGACGATCCCTGAGCTGAGACGAGGCAGGAGGATCCCATAGTTCAGGTGAGGCAGGACGATCTCAGAGTTCAGGCGAGGCAGGATGATCCCAGAGTTCAGGCGAGGCAGGAGGATCCCAGAGTTCAGGCGAGGCAGGACGATCCCAGAGTTGAGACGAGGCAGGACGATCCCCGAGTTGAGACGAGGCAGGACGATCTCAGTATTCAGGCGAGGCAGGATGATCCCAGAGTTCAGGCGAGGCAGGAGGATCCCAGAGTTCAGGCGAGGCAGGAGGATCCCAGATTTCAGGCGAGGCAGGAGGATCCCAGAGTTCCGATGAGGCAGGATGATCCCAGAGTTCAGGCGAGGCAGGAGGATCCCAGAGTTCAGGCGAGTTAAGACGATCCCAGAGTTCAGCCGAGACAGGGGATCCCAGAGTTCAGGCGAGGCAGGACAATCCCAGAGTTCAGGCGAGGCAGGAGGATCCCAGAGTTCAGGCGAGGCAGGAGGATCTCAGAGTTCAGGCGAGGCAGGACGATCCCAGAGTTCAAACGAGACAGGAGGATCCCAGAGTTCAGACGAGGCAGGAGGATCCCAGAGTTCAGGAAGGAGGATCCCAGAGTTCAGGCGAGGCAGGACGATCCCGAGTTCAGACGAGGCAGGAGGATCTCAGAGTTCAGGCGAGGCAGGACGATTCCAGAGTTCAAACGAGACAGGAGGATCCCAGAGTTCAGACGAGGCAGGAGGATCACAGATTTCAGACGAGACAGGAGGATTCCAGAGTTCAGGCGAGGGAGGACGATCTCAGAGTTCAGGCGAGGCTGGAGGATCCCAGAGTTCAGGCGAGGCAGGAGGATCTCAGAGTTCAGGCGAGGCAGGAGGATCCGAGAGTTCAGGTGAGGCAGGACGATCTCAGAGTTCAGGCGAGGCAGGACGATCACAGAGTTCATGCGAGGCAGGACCATCCCAGAGTTCAGACGAAGCAGGACGATCTCAGAGTTCAGACGAGGCAGGACGATTCCAGAGTTCAGACGAGGCAGGACGATCTCAGAGTTCAGGCGAGGCAGGACGATCCCAGAGTTCAGGCGAGGCAGGACGATCCCAGAGTTCAGGCAGGATGATCCCAGAGTTCAGACGAGGCAGGACGATCTCAGAGTTCAGGCGAGGCAGGAGGATCCCAGAGTTCAGGCGAGGCAGGCGGATCTCAGAGTTCAGGCGAGGCAGGAGGATCCCAGAGTTCAGGCAGGACGATCCCAGAGTTCAGGTGAGGCAGGACGATCTCAGAGTTCAGGCGAGGCAGGAGGATCCCAGAGTTCAGGCAGGACTATCCCAGAGTTCAAGTGAGGCAGGACGATCTCATTGTTCAGGCGAGGCAGGAGGATCTCAGAGTTCAGGCGAGGCAGGAGGATCCGAGAGTTCAGGTGAGGCAGGACGATCTCAGAGTTCAGGCGAGGCAGGAGGATCCCAGAGTTCAGGCGAGGCAGGACGATCCCAGAGTTCAAACGAGACAGGAGGATCCCAGAGTTCAGACGAGGCAGGAGGATCCCAGAGTTCAGGAAGGAGGATCCCAGAGTTCAGGCGAGGCAGGACGATCCCAGAGTTCAGACGAGGCAGGACGATCCCAGAGTTCAGACGAGGCAGGACGATCTCAGAGTTCAGTCGAGGCAGGACGATCCCAGAGTTCAGGCGAGGCAGGACGATCCCAGAGTTCAGGCAGGATGATCCCAGAGTTCAAGTGAGGCAGGACGATCTCAGTGTTCAGGTGAGGCAGGACGATCTCAGTGTTCAGGCGAGGCAGGAGGATCCCAGAGTTCAGGCAGGACTATCCCAGAGTTCAAGTGAGGCAGGACGATCTCAGAGTTCAGGCGAGGCTGTAGGATCCCAGAGTTCAGGCGAGGCAGGAGGATCTCAGAGTTCAGGCGAGGCAGGAGGATCCCAGAGTTCAGTTGAGGCAGGACGATCTCAGAGTTCAGGCGAGGCAGGACGATCACAGAGTTCATGCGAGGCAGGACGATCCCAGTGTTCAGACGAGGCAGGACGATCTCAGAGTTCAGACGAGGCAGGACGATCCCAGAGTTCAGACGAGGCAGGACGATCTCAGAGTTCAGGAGAGGCAGGACGATCCCAGAGTTCAGGCGAGGCAGGACGATCCCAGAGTTCAGGCAGGATGATCCCAGGGTTCAGACGAGGCAGGACGATCTCAGAGTTCAGGCGAGGCAGGAGGATCCCAGAGTTCAGGCGAGGCAGGCGGATCTCAGAGTTCAGGCGAGGCAGGAGGATCCCAGAGTTCAGGCAGGACGATCCCAGAGTTCAGGTGAGGCAGGACGATCTCAGAGTTCAGGCGAGGCAGGAGGATCTCAGAGTTCAGGCGAGGCAGGACGATCCCAGAGTTCAAACGAGACAGGAGGATCCCAGAGTTCAGACGAGGCAGGAGGATCACAGAGTTCAGACGAGACAGGAGGATTCCAGAGTTCAGGCGAGGGAGGACGATCCCAGAGTTCAGACGAGGCAGGACGATATCAGAGTTCAGGCGAGGCAGGACGATCCCAGAGTTCAGGCAGGATGATCCCAGAGTTCAAGTGAGGCAGGACGATCCCAGAGTTCCGGCGAGGCAGGAGGATCCCAGAGCTCAGACGAGGCAGGAGGATCCCAGAGTTCAGGCAGGACGATCCCAGAGTTCAGGTGAGGCAGGACGATCTCAGAGTTCAGGCGAGGCAGGAGGATTCCAGAGTTCAAGTGAGGCAGGACGATCCCAGAGTTCAGGCGAGGCAGGAGGATCCCAGAGTTCAGGCGAGGCAGGACGATCACAGAATTCAGGCGAGGCAAGGCGATCCCAGACTTCAGGCGAGGCAGGACGATCCCAGAGTTCAGACGAGGCTGGACGATCCCAGAGTTCCGGCGAGGCAGGAGAATCCCAGAGTTCAGACGAGACAGTAGGATCCCAGAGTTCAGGTGAGGCAGGACGATCCCAGAGCTGAGACGAGGCAGGAGGATCCCAGAGTTCAGGCAGGACGATCCCAGAGTTCAGGTGAGGCAGGACGATCTCAGAGTTCAGGCGAGGCAGGAGGATCCCAGAGTTCAGGCAGGACGATCCCAGAGTTCAGGCAGGACTATCCCAGAGTTCAAGTGAGGCAGGACGATCTCAGAGTTCAGGCGAGGCTGGAGGATCCCAGAGTTCAGGCAAGGCAGGAGGATCTCAGAGTTCAGGCGAGGCAGGAGGATCCGAGAGTTCAGGTGAGGCAGGACGATCTCAGAGTTCAGGCGAGGCAGGAGGATCCCAGAGTTCAGGCGAGGCAGGACGATCCCAGAGTTCAGACGAGGCAGGACGATCCCAGAGTTCAGATGAGGCAGGACGATCTCAGAGTTCAGGCGAGGCAGGGCGATCCCAGGGTTCAGGCGAGGCAGGACGATCCCAGAGTTCAGGCAGGATGATCCCAGAGTTCAAGTGAGGCAGGACGATCTCAGAGTTCAGGCGAGGCAGGAGGATCCCAGAGTTCAGGCAGGACTATCCCAGAGTTCAAGTGAGGCAGGACGATCTCAGAGTTCAGGCGAGGCTGTAGGATCCCAGAGTTCAGGCGAGGCAGGAGGATCTCAGAGTTCAGGCGAGGCAGGAGGATCCCAGAGTTCAGGTGAGGCAGGACGATCTCAGAGTTCAGGCGAGGCAGGACGATCACAGAGTTCATGCGAGGCAGGACGATCCCAGTGTTCAGACGAGGCAGGACGATCTCAGAGTTCAGACGAGGCAGGACGATCCCAGAGTTCAGACGAGGCAGGACGATCTCAGAGTTCAGGAGAGGCAGGACATCCCAGAGTTCAGGCGAGGCAGGACGATCCCAGAGTTCAGGCAGGATGATCCCAGAGTTCAGACGAGGCAGGACGATCTCAGAGTTCAGGCGAGGCAGGAGGATCCCAGAGTTCAGGCGAGGCAGGCGGATCTCAGAGTTCAGGCGAGGCAGGAGGATCCCAGAGTTCAGGCAGGACGATCCCAGAGTTCAGGTGAGGCAGGACGATCTCAGAGTTCAGGCGAGGCAGGACGATCCCAGAGTTCAAACGAGACAGGAGGATCCCAGAGTTCAGACGAGGCAGGAGGATCACAGAGTTCAGACGAGACAGGAGGATTCCAGAGTTCAGGCGAGGGAGGACGATCCCAGAGTTCAGACGAGGCAGGACGATCTCAGAGTTCAGGTGAGGCAGGACGATCTCAGAGTTCAGGCGAGGCAGGACGATCCCAGAGTTCAGGCAAGACGATCCCAGAGTTCAGATGAGACAGGAGAATCCCAGAGTTCAGGTGAGGCAGGGCGATCCCAGAGTTCAGCCGAGGCAGGACGATCCCAGAGTTCAGGTGAAACAGGAGGATCCCAGAGTTCAGACGAGGCAGGAGGATCCCAGAGTTCAGGTGAGGCAGGACGATCCCTGAGCTGAGACGAGGCAGGAGGATCCCATAGTTCAGGTGAGGCAGGACGATCTCAGAGTTCAGGCGAGGCAGGATGATCCCAGAGTTCAGGCGAGGCAGGAGGATCCCAGAGTTCAGGCGAGGCAGGACGATCCCGAGTTGAGACGAGGCAGGACGATCCCCGAGTTGAGACGAGGCAGGACGATCTCAGTATTCAGGCGAGGCAGGATGATCCCAGAGTTCAGGCGAGGCAGGAGGATCCCAGAGTTCAGGCGAGGCAGGAGGATCCCAGATTTCAGGCGAGGCAGGAGGATCCCAGAGTTCCGATGAGGCAGGATGATCCCAGAGTTCAGGCGAGGCAGGAGGATCCCAGAGTTCAGGCGAGTTAAGACGATCCCAGAGTTCAGCCGAGACAGGGGATCCCAGAGTTCAGGCGAGGCAGGACAATCCCAGAGTTCAGGCGAGGCAGGAGGATCCCAGAGTTCAGGCGAGGCAGGAGGATCTCAGAGTTCAGGCGAGGCAGGACGATCCCAGAGTTCAAACGAGACAGGAGGATCCCAGAGTTCAGACGAGGCAGGAGGATCCCAGAGTTCAGGAAGGAGGATCCCAGAGTTCAGGCGAGGCAGGACGATCCCGAGTTCAGACGAGGCAGGAGGATCTCAGAGTTCAGGCGAGGCAGGACGATTCCAGAGTTCAAACGAGACAGGAGGATCCCAGAGTTCAGACGAGGCAGGAGGATCACAGATTTCAGACGAGACAGGAGGATTCCAGAGTTCAGGCGAGGGAGGACGATCTCAGAGTTCAGGCGAGGCTGGAGGATCCCAGAGTTCAGGCGAGGCAGGAGGATCTCAGAGTTCAGGCGAGGCAGGAGGATCCGAGAGTTCAGGTGAGGCAGGACGATCTCAGAGTTCAGGCGAGGCAGGACGATCACAGAGTTCATGCGAGGCAGGACCATCCCAGAGTTCAGACGAAGCAGGACGATCTCAGAGTTCAGACGAGGCAGGACGATTCCAGAGTTCAGACGAGGCAGGACGATCTCAGAGTTCAGGCGAGGCAGGACGATCCCAGAGTTCAGGCGAGGCAGGACGATCCCAGAGTTCAGGCAGGATGATCCCAGAGTTCAGACGAGGCAGGACGATCTCAGAGTTCAGGCGAGGCAGGAGGATCCCAGAGTTCAGGCGAGGCAGGCGGATCTCAGAGTTCAGGCGAGGCAGGAGGATCCCAGAGTTCAGGCAGGACGATCCCAGAGTTCAGGTGAGGCAGGACGATCTCAGAGTTCAGGCGAGGCAGGAGGATCCCAGAGTTCAGGCAGGACTATCCCAGAGTTCAAGTGAGGCAGGACGATCTCATTGTTCAGGCGAGGCAGGAGGATCTCAGAGTTCAGGCGAGGCAGGAGGATCCGAGAGTTCAGGTGAGGCAGGACGATCTCAGAGTTCAGGCGAGGCAGGAGGATCCCAGAGTTCAGGCGAGGCAGGACGATCCCAGAGTTCAAACGAGACAGGAGGATCCCAGAGTTCAGACGAGGCAGGAGGATCCCAGAGTTCAGGAAGGAGGATCCCAGAGTTCAGGCGAGGCAGGACGATCCCAGAGTTCAGACGAGGCAGGACGATCCCAGAGTTCAGACGAGGCAGGACGATCTCAGAGTTCAGTCGAGGCAGGACGATCCCAGAGTTCAGGCGAGGCAGGACGATCCCAGAGTTCAGGCAGGATGATCCCAGAGTTCAAGTGAGGCAGGACGATCTCAGTGTTCAGGCGAGGCAGGAGGATCCCAGAGTTCAGGCAGGACTATCCCAGAGTTCAAGTGAGGCAGGACGATCTCAGAGTTCAGGCGAGGCTGTAGGATCCCAGAGTTCAGGCGAGGCAGGAGGATCTCAGAGTTCAGGCGAGGCAGGAGGATCCCAGAGTTCAGTTGAGGCAGGACGATCTCAGAGTTCAGGCGAGGCAGGACGATCACAGAGTTCATGCGAGGCAGGACGATCCCAGTGTTCAGACGAGGCAGGACGATCTCAGAGTTCAGACGAGGCAGGACGATCCCAGAGTTCAGACGAGGCAGGACGATCTCAGAGTTCAGGAGAGGCAGGACGATCCCAGAGTTCAGGCGAGGCAGGACGATCCCAGAGTTCAGGCAGGATGATCCCAGGGTTCAGACGAGGCAGGACGATCTCAGAGTTCAGGCGAGGCAGGAGGATCCCAGAGTTCAGGCGAGGCAGGCGGATCTCAGAGTTCAGGCGAGGCAGGAGGATCCCAGAGTTCAGGCAGGACGATCCCAGAGTTCAGGTGAGGCAGGACGATCTCAGAGTTCAGGCGAGGCAGGAGGATCTCAGAGTTCAGGCGAGGCAGGACGATCCCAGAGTTCAAACGAGACAGGAGGATCCCAGAGTTCAGACGAGGCAGGAGGATCACAGAGTTCAGACGAGACAGGAGGATTCCAGAGTTCAGGCGAGGGAGGACGATCCCAGAGTTCAGACGAGGCAGGACGATATCAGAGTTCAGGCGAGGCAGGACGATCCCAGAGTTCAGGCAGGATGATCCCAGAGTTCAAGTGAGGCAGGACGATCCCAGAGTTCCGGCGAGGCAGGAGGATCCCAGAGCTCAGACGAGGCAGGAGGATCCCAGAGTTCAGGCAGGACGATCCCAGAGTTCAGGTGAGGCAGGACGATCTCAGAGTTCAGGCGAGGCAGGAGGATTCCAGAGTTCAAGTGAGGCAGGACGATCCCAGAGTTCAGGCGAGGCAGGAGGATCCCAGAGTTCAGGCGAGGCAGGACGATCACAGAATTCAGGCGAGGCAAGGCGATCCCAGACTTCAGGCGAGGCAGGACGATCCCAGAGTTCAGACGAGGCTGGACGATCCCAGAGTTCCGGCGAGGCAGGAGAATCCCAGAGTTCAGACGAGACAGTAGGATCCCAGAGTTCAGGTGAGGCAGGACGATCCCAGAGCTGAGACGAGGCAGGAGGATCCCAGAGTTCAGGCAGGACGATCCCAGAGTTCAGGTGAGGCAGGACGATCTCAGAGTTCAGGCGAGGCAGGAGGATCCCAGAGTTCAGGCAGGACGATCCCAGAGTTCAGGCAGGACTATCCCAGAGTTCAAGTGAGGCAGGACGATCTCAGAGTTCAGGCGAGGCTGGAGGATCCCAGAGTTCAGGCAAGGCAGGAGGATCTCAGAGTTCAGGCGAGGCAGGAGGATCCGAGAGTTCAGGTGAGGCAGGACGATCTCAGAGTTCAGGCGAGGCAGGAGGATCCCAGAGTTCAGGCGAGGCAGGACGATCCCAGAGTTCAGACGAGGCAGGACGATCCCAGAGTTCAGATGAGGCAGGACGATCTCAGAGTTCAGGCGAGGCAGGGCGATCCCAGGGTTCAGGCGAGGCAGGACGATCCCAGAGTTCAGGCAGGATGATCCCAGAGTTCAAGTGAGGCAGGACGATCTCAGAGTTCAGGCGAGGCAGGAGGATCCCAGAGTTCAGGCAGGACTATCCCAGAGTTCAAGTGAGGCAGGACGATCTCAGAGTTCAGGCGAGGCTGTAGGATCCCAGAGTTCAGGCGAGGCAGGAGGATCTCAGAGTTCAGGCGAGGCAGGAGGATCCCAGAGTTCAGGTGAGGCAGGACGATCTCAGAGTTCAGGCGAGGCAGGACGATCACAGAGTTCATGCGAGGCAGGACGATCCCAGTGTTCAGACGAGGCAGGACGATCTCAGAGTTCAGACGAGGCAGGACGATCCCAGAGTTCAGACGAGGCAGGACGATCTCAGAGTTCAGGAGAGGCAGGACATCCCAGAGTTCAGGCGAGGCAGGACGATCCCAGAGTTCAGGCAGGATGATCCCAGAGTTCAGACGAGGCAGGAAGATCTCAGAGTTCAGGCGAGGCAGGAGGATCCCAGAGTTCAGGCGAGGCAGGCGGATCTCAGAGTTCAGGCGAGGCAGGAGGATCCCAGAGTTCAGGCAGGACGATCCCAGAGTCCAGGTGAGGCAGGACGATCTCAGAGTTCAGGCGAGGCAGGACGATCCCAGAGTTCAAACGAGACAGGAGGATCCCAGAGTTCAGACGAGGCAGGAGGATCACAGAGTTCAGACGAGACAGGAGGATTCCAGAGTTCAGGCGAGGGAGGACGATCCCAGAGTTCAGACGAGGCAGGACGATATCAGAGTTCAGGCGAGGCAGGACGATCCCAGTGTTCAGGCAGGATGATCCCAGAGTTCAAGTGAGGCAGGACGATCCCAGAGTTCCGGCGAGGCAGGAGGATCCCAGAGCTCAGACGAGGCAGGAGGATCCCAGAGTTCAGGCAGGACGATCCCAGAGTTCAGGTGAGGCAGGACGATCTCAGAGTTCAGGCGAGGCAGGACGATCCCAGAGTTCAGGCGAGGCAGGAGGATCCCAGAGTTCAGGCGAGGCAGGACGATCACAGAATTCAGGCGAGGCAAGGCGATCCCAGACTTCAGGCGAGGCAGGACGATCCCAGAGTTCAGACGAGGCAGGACGATCCCAGAGTTCCGGCGAGGCAGGAGAATCCCAGAGTTCAGACGAGACAGTAGGATCCCAGAGTTCAGGTGAGGCAGGACGATCCCAGAGCTGAGACGAGGCAGGAGGATCCCAGAGTTCAGGCAGGACGATCCCAGAGTTCAGGTGAGGCAGGACGATCTCAGAGTTCAGGCGAGGCAGGAGGATCCCAGAGTTCAGGCAGGACGATCCCAGAGTTCAGGCAGGACTATCCCAGAGTTCAAGTGAGGCAGGACGATCTCAGAGTTCAGGCGAGGCTGGAGGATCCCAGAGTTCAGGCAAGGCAGGAGGATCTCAGAGTTCAGGCGAGGCAGGAGGATCCGAGAGTTCAGGTGAGGCAGGACGATCTCAGAGTTCAGGCGAGGCAGGAGGATCCCAGAGTTCAGGCGAGGCAGGACGATCCCAGAGTTCAGACGAGGCAGGACGATCCCAGAGTTCAGACGAGGCAGGACGATCTCAGAGTTCAGGCGAGGCAGGGCGATCCCAGAGTTCAGGCGAGGCAGGACGATCCCAGAGTTCAGGCAGGATGATCCCAGAGTTCAAGTGAGGCAGGACGATCTCAGAGTTCAGGCGAGGCAGGAGGATCCCAGAGTTCAGGCGAGGCAGGCGGATCTCAGAGTTCAGGCGAGGCAGGAGGATCCCAGAATTCAGGCAGGACGATCCCAGAGTTCAGGTGAGGCAGGACGATCTCAGAGTTCAGGCGAGGCAGGAGGATCCCAGAGTTCAGGCGAGGCAGGACGATCACAGAATTCATGCGAGGCAAGGCGATCCCAGACTTCAGGCGAGGCAGGACGATCCCAGAGTTCAGACGAGGCAGGACGATCCCAGAGTTCCGGCGAGGCAGGAGAATCCCAGAGTTCAGACGAGACAGTAGGATCCCAGAGTTCAGGTGAGGCAGGACGATCCCAGAGCTGAGACGAGGCAGGAGGATCCCAGAGTTCAGGCAGGACGATCCCAGAGTTCAGGTGAGGCAGGACGATCTCAGAGTTCAGGCGAGGCAGGAGGATCCCAGAGTTCAGGCAGGACGATCCCAGAGTTCAGGCAGGACTATCCCAGAGTTCAAGTGAGGCAGGACGATCTCAGAGTTCAGGCGAGGCTGGAGGATCCCAGAGTTCAGGCAAGGCAGGAGGATCTCAGAGTTCAGGCGAGGCAGGAGGATCCGAGAGTTCAGGTGAGGCAGGACGATCTCAGAGTTCAGGCGAGGCAGGAGGATCCCAGAGTTCAGGCGAGGCAGGACGATCCCAGAGTTCAGACGAGGCAGGACGATCCCAGAGTTCAGACGAGGCAGGACGATCTCAGAGTTCAGGCGAGGCAGGGCGATCCCAGAGTTCAGGCGAGGCAGGACGATCCCAGAGTTCAGGCAGGATGATCCCAGAGTTCAAGTGAGGCAGGACGATCTCAGAGTTCAGGCGAGGCAGGAGGATCCCAGAGTTCAGGCGAGGCAGGCGGATCTCAGAGTTCAGGCGAGGCAGGAGGATCCCAGAGTTCAGGCAGGACGATCCCAGAGTTCAGGTGAGGCAGGACGATCTCAGAGTTCAGGCGAGGCAGGAGGATCCCAGACTTCAGGCGAGGCAAGGCGATCCCAGAGTTCAGACGAGACAGTAGGATCCCAGAGTTCAGGTGAGGCAGGACGATCCCAGAGCTCAGACGAGGCAGGAGGATCCCAGAGTTCAGGTGAGGCAGGACGATCTCAGAGTTCAGGCGAGGCAGGAGGATCCCAGAGTTCAGGCAGGACGATCCCAGAGTTCAGGCGAGGCAGGAGGATCCCAGAGTTCAGGCAGGACTATCCCAGAGTTCAAGTGAGGCAGGAGGATCTCAGAGTTCAGGCGAGGCAGGAGGATCTCAGAGTTCAGGCGAGACAGGAGGATCCGAGAGTTCAGGTGAGGCAGGACGATCCCAGAGTTCAGACGAGGCAGGAGGATCCCAGAGTTCAGACGAGGCAGGACGATCCCAGAGTTCAGACGAGGCAGGAGGATCCCAGAGTTCAGACGAGGCAGGACGATCTCAGAGTTCAGGCGAGGCAGGACGATCCCAGAGTTCAGGCGAGGCAGGACGATCCCAGAGTTCAGGCAGGATGATCACAGAGTTCAAGTGAGGCAGGACGATCTCAGAGTTCAGGCGAGGCAGGAGGATCCCAGAGTTCAGGCGAGGCAGGCGGATCTCAGAGTTTAGGCGAGGCAGGAGGATCCCAGAGTTCAGGTGAGACAGGACGATCCCAGAGTTCAGGTGAGGCAGGAGGATCCCAGAGTTCAGGCGAGGCAGGACGATCCCAGAGTTCAGACGAGGCAGGAGGATCCCAGAGTTCAGACGAGGCAGGAGGATCACAGATTTCAGACGAGACAGGAGGATTCCAGAGTTTAGGCGAGGGAGGACGATCCCAGAGTTCAGACGAGGCAGGACGATCCCAGAGTTCAGGCGAGGCAGGAGGATCCCAGAGTTCAGGTGAGGCAGGACGATCTCAGAGTTCAGGCGAGGCAGGACGATCCCAGAGTTTAGACGAGGCAGGACGATCCCAGAGTTCAGATGAGGCAGGAGGATACCAGACTTCAGGCGAGGCAGGACGATCCCAGAGTTCAGGCGAGGCAGGACGATCCCAGAGTTCAGGCAGGATGATCCCAGAGTTCAAGTGAGGCAGGACGATCTCAGAGTTCAGGCGAGGCAGGAGGATCCCAGAGTTCAGGCGAGGCAGGCGGATCTCAGAGTTCAGGCGAGGCAGGAGGATCCCAGAGTTCAGGCAGGACGATCCCAGAGTTCAGGCAGGATGATCCCAGAGTTCAAGTGAGGCAGGACGATCCCAGAGTTCCGGCGAGGCAGGATCCCAGACCTCAGACGAGGCAGGAGGATCCCAGAGTTCAGGCAGGACGATCCCAGAGTTCAGGTGAGGCAGGACGATCTCAGAGTTCAGGCGAGGCAGGAGGATTCCAGAGTTCAAGTGAGGCAGGACGATCCCAGAGTTCAGGCGAGGCAGGAGGATCCCAGAGTTCAGGCGAGGCAGGACGATCACAGAATTCAGGCGAGGCAAGGCGATCCCAGACTTCAGGCGAGGCAGGACGATCCCAGAGTTCAGACGAGGCAGGACGATCCCAGAGTTCCGGCGAGGCAGGTGGATCCCAGAGTTCAGACGAGACAGTAGGATCCCAGAGTTCAGGTGAGGCAGGAGGATCCCAGAGTTCAGGCGAGGCAGGACGATCACAGAATTCAGGCGAAGCAAGGCGATCCCAGAGTTCAGACGAGACAGTAGGATCCCAGAGTTCAGGTGAGGCAGGACGATCCCAGAGCTGAGACGAGGCAGGAGGATCCCAGAGTTCAGGCAGGACGATCCCAGAGTTCAGGTGAGGCAGGACGATCTCAGAGTTCAGGCGAGGCAGGAGGATCCCAGAGTTCAGGCAGGACGATCCCAGAGTTCAGGCAGGACTATCCCAGAGTTCAAGTGAGGCAGGACGATCTCAGAGTTCAGGCGAGGCTGGAGGATCCCAGAGTTCAGGCGAGGCAGGAGGATCTCAGAGTTCAGGCGAGGCAGGAGGATCCGAGAGTTCAGGTGAGGCAGGACGATCTCAGAGTTCAGGCGAGGCAGGAGGATCCCAGAGTTCAGGCGAGGCAGGACGATCCCAGAGTTCAGACGAGGCAGGACGATCCCAGAGTTCAGACGAGACAGGAGGATCCCAGAGTTCAGGCGAGGCAGGACGATCCCAGAGTTCAGGCAGGATGATCCCAGAGTTCAAGTGAGGCAGGACGATCTCAGAGTTCAGGCGAGGTAGGAGGATCCCAGAGTTCAGGCGAGGCAGGCGGATCTCAGAGTTCAGGCGAGGCAGGAGGATCCCAGAGTTCAGGCAGGACGATCCCAGAGATCAGGTGAGGCTGGACGATCTCAGAGTTCAGGCGAGGCAGGAGGATCCCAGACTTCAGGCGAGGCAAGGCGATCCCAGAGTTCAGACGAGACAGTAGGATCCCAGAGTTCAGGTGAGGCAGGACGATCCCATAGCTGAGACGAGGCAGGAGGATCCCAGAGTTCAGGTGAGGCAGGACGAGCTCAGAGTTCAGGCGAGGCAGGAGGATCCCAGAGTTCAGGCGAGGCAGGACGATCCCAGAGTTCAGGCAGGATGATCCCAGAGTTCAAGTGAGGCAGGACGATCTCAGAGTTCAGGCGAGGCAGGAGGATCCCAGAGTTCAGGCGAGGCAGGCGGATCTCAGAGTTCAGGCGAGGCAGGAGGATCCCAGAGTTCAGGCAGGACGATCCCAGAGTTCAGGCAGGATGATCCCAGAGTTCAAGTGAGGCAGGACGATCCCAGAGTTCCGGCGAGGCAGGAGGATCCCAGAGCTCAGACGAGGCAGGAGGATCCCAGAGTTCAGGCAGGACGATCCCAGAGTTCAGGTGAGGCAGGACGATCTCAGAGTTCAGGCGAGGCAGGAGGATTCCAGAGTTCAAGTGAGGCAGGACGATCCCAGAGTTCAGGCGAGGCAGGAGGATCCCAGAGTTCAGGCGAGGCAGGACGATCACAGAATTCAGGCGAGGCAAGGCGATCCCAGACTTCAGGCGAGGCAGGACGATCCCAGAGTTCAGACGAGGCAGGACGATCCCAGAGTTCCGGCGAGGCAGGAGGATCCCAGAGTTCAGGCGAGACAGTAGGATCCCAGAGTTCAGGTGAGGCAGGAGGATCCCAGAGTTCAGGCGAGGCAGGACGATCACAGAATTCAGGCGAAGCAAGGCGATCCCAGAGTTCAGACGAGACAGTAGGATCCCAGAGTTCAGGTGAGGCAGGACGATCCCAGAGCTGAGACGAGGCAGGAGGATCCCAGAGTTCAGGCAGGACGATCCCAGAGTTCAGGTGAGGCAGGACGATCTCAGAGTTCAGGCGAGGCAGGAGGATCCCAGAGTTCAGGCAGGACGATCCCAGAGTTCAGGCAGGACTATCCCAGAGTTCAAGTGAGGCAGGACGATCTCAGAGTTCAGGCGAGGCTGGAGGATCCCAGAGTTCAGGCGAGGCAGGAGGATCTCAGAGTTCAGGCGAGGCAGGAGGATCCGAGAGTTCAGGTGAGGCAGGACGATCTCAGAGTTCAGGCGAGGCAGGAGGATCCCAGAGTTCAGGCGAGGCAGGACGATCCCAGAGTTCAGACGAGGCAGGACGATCCCAGAGTTCAGACGAGACAGGAGGATCCCAGAGTTCAGGCGAGGCAGGACGATCCCAGAGTTCAGGCAGGATGATCCCAGAGTTCAAGTGAGGCAGGACGATCTCAGAGTTCAGGCGAGGTAGGAGGATCCCAGAGTTCAGGCGAGGCAGGCGGATCTCAGAGTTCAGGCGAGGCAGGAGGATCCCAGAGTTCAGGCAGGACGATCCCAGAGATCAGGTGAGGCTGGACGATCTCAGAGTTCAGGCGAGGCAGGAGGATCCCAGACTTCAGGCGAGGCAAGGCGATCCCAGAGTTCAGACGAGACAGTAGGATCCCAGAGTTCAGGTGAGGCAGGACGATCCCAGAGCTGAGACGAGGCAGGAGGATCCCAGAGTTCAGGTGAGGCAGGACGATCTCAGAGTTCAGGCGAGGCAGGAGGATCCCAGAGCTCAGGCAGGACGATCCCAGAGTTCAGGCGAGGCAGGAGGATCCCAGAGTTCAGGCAGGACTATCCCAGAGTTCAAGTGAGGCAGGAGGATCTCAGAGTTCAGGCGAGGCAGGAGGATCTCAGAGTTCAGGCGAGGCAGGAGGATCCGAGAGTTCAGGTGAGGCAGGACGATCCCAGAGTTCAGACGAGGCAGGAGGATCCCAGAGTTCAGACGAGGCAGGACGATCCCAGAGTTCAGACGAGGCAGGAGGATCCCAGAGTTCAGACGAGGCAGGACGATCTCAGAGTTCAGGCGAGGCAGGACGATCCCAGAGTTCAGGCGAGGCAGGACGATCCCAGAGTTCAGGCAGGATGATCCCAGAGTTCAAGTGAGGCAGGACGATCTCAGAGTTCAGGCGAGGCAGGAGGATCCCAGAGTTCAGGCGAGGCAGGCGGATCTCAGAGTTTAGGCGAGGCAGGAGGATCCCAGAGTTCAGGTGAGGCAGGAGGATCCCAGAGTTCAGGCGAGGCAGGACGATCCCAGAGTTCAGACGAGGCAGGAGGATCCCAGAGTTCAGACGAGGCAGGAGGATCACAGATTTCAGACGAGACAGGAGGATTCCAGAGTTCAGGCGAGGGAGGACGATCCCAGAGTTCAGACGAGGCAGGACGATCCCAGAGTTCAGGCGAGGCAGGAGGATCCCAGAGTTCAGGTGAGGCAGGACGATCTCAGAGTTCAGGCGAGGCAGGACGATCCCAGAGTTCAGACGAGGCAGGACGATCCCAGAGTTCAGACGAGGCAGGAGGATCCCAGACTTCAGGCGAGGCAGGACGATCCCAGAGTTCAGGCGAGGCAGGACGATCCCAGAGTTCAGACGAGGCAGGACGATCCCAGAGTTCAGACGAGGCAGGAGGATCCCAGACTTCAGGCGAGGCAGGACGATCCCAGAGTTCAGGCGAGGCAGGACGATCCCAGAGTTCAGGCAGGATGATCCCAGAGTTCAAGTGAGGCAGGACGATCTCAGAGTTCAGGCGAGGCAGGAGGATCCCAGAGTTCAGGCGAGGCAGGCGGATCTCAGAGTTCAGGCGAGGCAGGAGGATCCCAGAGTTCAGGCAGGACGATCCCAGAGTTCAGGCAGGATGATCCCAGAGTTCAAGTGAGGCAGGACGATCTCAGAGTTCAGGCGAGGCAGGACGATCCCAGAGTTCAAACGAGACAGGAGGATCCCAGAGTTCAGACGAGGCAGGAGGATCACAGAGTTCAGACGAGACAGGAGGATTCCAGAGTTCAGGCGAGGGTGGACGATCCCAGAGTGCAGACGAGGCAGGACGATATCAGAGTTCAGGCGAGGCAGGACGATCCCAGAGTTCAGGCAGGATGATCCCAGAGTTCAAGTGAGGCAGGACGATCTCAGAGTTCAGGCGAGGCAGGAGGATCCCAGAGTTCAGGCAGGACAATCCCAGAGTTCAGGCGAGGCAGGCGGATCTCAGAGTTCAGGCGTGGCAGGAGGATCCCAGAGTTCAGGCAGGACAATCCCAGAGTTCAGGCGAGGCAGACGGAGCTCAGAGTTCAGGCGAGGCAGGAGGATCCTAGAGTTCAGGCAGGACGATCCCAGAGTTCAGGCGAGTTAGGACGATCCCAGAGTTCAGCCGAGACAGGGGATCCCAGAGTTCAGGCGAGGCAGGAGGATCCCAGAGTTCAGGCGAGGCAGGAGGATCCCAGAGTTCAGGCGAGGCAGGACGATCCCAGAGTTCAGGTGAGGCAGGACGATCCCAGAGTTCAGACGAGGCACGACGATCTCAGAGTTAAGGCGAGGCAGGACGATCCCAGAGTTCAGGCAGGACGATCCCAGAGTTCAAGTGAGGCAGGACAATCCCAGAGTTCAGACGAGACAGGAGGATCCCTGAGTTCAGGTGAGGCAGGACGATCTCAGAGTTCAGGCGAGGCAGGAGGATCCCAGAGTTCAGGCAGGACGATCCCAGAGTTCAGGCAGGACTATCCCAGAGTTCAAGTGAGGCAGGACGATCTCAGAGTTCAGGCGAGGCTGGAGGATCCCAGAGTTCAGGCGAGGCAGGAGGATCTCAGAGTTAGGCGAGGCAGGAGGATCCGAGAGTTCAGGTGAGGCAGGACGATCTCAGAGTTCAGGCGAGGCAGGAGGATCCCAGAGTTCAGGCGAGGCAGGACGATCCCAGAGTTCAGACGAGGCAGGACGATCCCAGAGTTCAGACGAGACAGGAGGATCCCAGAGTTCAGGCGAGGCAGGACGATCCCAGAGTTCAGGCAGGATGATCCCAGAGTTCAAGTGAGGCAGGACGATCTCAGAGTTCAGGCGAGGTAGGAGGATCCCAGAGTTCAGGCGAGGCAGGCGGATCTCAGAGTTCAGGCGAGGCAGGAGGATCCCAGAGTTCAGGCAGGACGATCCCAGAGATCAGGTGAGGCTGGACGATCTCAGAGTTCAGGCGAGGCAGGAGGATCCCAGACTTCACGCGAGGCAAGGCGATCCCAGAGTTCAGACGAGACAGTAGGATCCCAGAGGTCAGGTGAGGCAGGACGATCCCAGAGCTGAGACGAGGCAGGAGGATCCCAGAGTTCAGGTGAGGCAGGACGATCTCAGAGTTCAGGCGAGGCAGGAGGATCCCAGAGTTCAGGCGAGGCAGGACGATCACAGAATTCAGGCGAGGCAAGGCGATCCCAGACTTCAGGCGAGGCAGGACGATCCCAGAGTTCAGACGAGGCAGGACGATCCCAGAGTTCCGGCGAGGCAGGAGAATCCCAGAGTTCAGACGAGACAGTAGGATCCCAGAGTTCAGGTGAGGCAGGACGATCCCAGAGCTGAGACGAGGCAGGAGGATCCCAGAGTTCAGGCAGGACGATCCGAGAGTTCAGGTGAGGCAGGACGATCTCAGAGTTCAGGCGAGGCAGGAGGATCCCAGAGTTCAGGCAGGACGATCCCAGAGTTCAGGCAGGACTATCCCAGAGTTCAAGTGAGGCAGGACGATCTCAGAGTTCAGGCGAGGCTGGAGGATCCCAGAGTTCAGGCAAGGCAGGAGGATCTCAGAGTTCAGGCGAGGCAGGAGGATCCGAGAGTTCAGGTGAGGCAGGACGATCTCAGAGTTCAGGCGAGGCAGGAGGATCCCAGAGTTCAGGCGAGGCAGGACGATCCCAGAGTTCAGACGAGGCAGGACGATCCCAGAGTTCAGATAAGGCAGGACGATCTCAGAGTTCAGGCGAGGCAGGGCGATCCCAGGGTTCAGGCGAGGCAGGACGATCCCAGAGTTCAGGCAGGATGATCCCAGAGTTCAAGTGAGGCAGGACGATCTCAGAGTTCAGGCGAGGCAGGAGGATCCCAGAGTTCAGGCAGGACTATCCCAGAGTTCAAGTGAGGCAGGACGATCTCAGAGTTCAGGCGAGGCTGTAGGATCCCAGAGTTCAGGCGAGGCAGGAGGATCTCAGAGTTCAGGCGAGGCAGGAGGATCCCAGAGTTCAGGTGAGGCAGGACGATCTCAGAGTTCAGGCGAGGCAGGAGGATCCCAGAGTTCAGGCGAGGCAGGAGGATCCCAGAGTTCAGGCAGGACTATCCCAGAGTTCAAGTGAGGCAGGAGGATCCCAGAGTTCAGGCGAGGCAGGAGGATCCCAGAGTTCAGGCGAGGCAGGAGGATCCCAGAGTTCAGGCGAGGCAGGACGATCCCAGAGTTCAGGTGAGGCAGGACGATCCCAGAGTTCAGACGAGGCACGACGATCTCAGAGTTAAGGCGAGGCAGGACGATCCCAGAGTTCAGGCAGGACGATCCCAGAGTTCAAGTGAGGCAGGACAATCCCAGAGTTCAGACGAGACAGGAGGATCCCTGAGTTCAGGTGAGGCAGGACGATCTCAGAGTTCAGGCGAGGCAGGAGGATCCCAGAGTTCAGGCAGGACGATCCCAGAGTTCAGGCAGGACTATCCCAGAGTTCAAGTGAGGCAGGACGATCTCAGAGTTCAGGCGAGGCTGGAGGATCCCAGAGTTCAGGCGAGGCAGGAGGATCTCAGAGTTAGGCGAGGCAGGAGGATCCGAGAGTTCAGGTGAGGCAGGACGATCTCAGAGTTCAGGCGAGGCAGGAGGATCCCAGAGTTCAGGCGAGGCAGGACGATCCCAGAGTTCAGACGAGGCAGGACGATCCCAGAGTTCAGACGAGACAGGAGGATCCCAGAGTTCAGGCGAGGCAGGACGATCCCAGAGTTCAGGCAGGATGATCCCAGAGTTCAAGTGAGGCAGGACGATCTCAGAGTTCAGGCGAGGTAGGAGGATCCCAGAGTTCAGGCGAGGCAGGCGGATCTCAGAGTTCAGGCGAGGCAGGAGGATCCCAGAGTTCAGGCAGGACGATCCCAGAGATCAGGTGAGGCTGGACGATCTCAGAGTTCAGGCGAGGCAGGAGGATCCCAGACTTCAGGCGAGGCAAGGCGATCCCAGAGTTCAGACGAGACAGTAGGATCCCAGAGGTCAGGTGAGGCAGGACGATCCCAGAGCTGAGACGAGGCAGGAGGATCCCAGAGTTCAGGTGAGGCAGGACGATCTCAGAGTTCAGGCGAGGCAGGAGGATCCCAGAGTTCAGGCGAGGCAGGACGATCACAGAATTCAGGCGAGGCAAGGCGATCCCAGACTTCAGGCGAGGCAGGACGATCCCAGAGTTCAGACGAGGCAGGACGATCCCAGAGTTCCGGCGAGGCAGGAGAATCCCAGAGTTCAGACGAGACAGTAGGATCCCAGAGTTCAGGTGAGGCAGGACGATCCCAGAGCTGAGACGAGGCAGGAGGATCCCAGAGTTCAGGCAGGACGATCCCAGAGTTCAGGTGAGGCAGGACGATCTCAGAGTTCAGGCGAGGCAGGAGGATCCCAGAGTTCAGGCAGGACGATCCCAGAGTTCAGGCAGGACTATCCCAGAGTTCAAGTGAGGCAGGACGATCTCAGAGTTCAGGCGAGGCTGGAGGATCCCAGAGTTCAGGCAAGGCAGGAGGATCTCAGAGTTCAGGCGAGGCAGGAGGATCCGAGAGTTCAGGTGAGGCAGGACGATCTCAGAGTTCAGGCGAGGCAGGAGGATCCCAGAGTTCAGGCGAGGCAGGACGATCCCAGAGTTCAGACGAGGCAGGACGATCCCAGAGTTCAGATAAGGCAGGACGATCTCAGAGTTCAGGCGAGGCAGGGCGATCCCAGGGTTCAGGCGAGGCAGGACGATCCCAGAGTTCAGGCAGGATGATCCCAGAGTTCAAGTGAGGCAGGACGATCTCAGAGTTCAGGCGAGGCAGGAGGATCCCAGAGTTCAGGCAGGACTATCCCAGAGTTCAAGTGAGGCAGGACGATCTCAGAGTTCAGGCGAGGCTGTAGGATCCCAGAGTTCAGGCGAGGCAGGAGGATCTCAGAGTTCAGGCGAGGCAGGAGGATCCCAGAGTTCAGGTGAGGCAGGACGATCTCAGAGTTCAGGCGAGGCAGGAGGATCCCAGAGTTCAGGCAGGACGATCCCAGAGTTCAGGCGAGGCAGGAGGATCCCAGAGTTCAGGCAGGACTATCCCAGAGTTCAAGTGAGGCAGGAGGATCTCAGAGTTCAGGCGAGGCAGGAGGATCTCAGAGTTCAGGCGAGGCAGGAGGATCCGAGAGTTCAGGTGAGGCAGGACGATCCCAGAGTTCAGACGAGGCAGGAGGATCCCAGAGTTCAGACGAGGCAGGACGATCCCAGAGTTCAGACGAGGCAGGAGGATCCCAGAGTTCAGACGAGGCAGGACGATCTCAGAGTTCAGGCGAGGCAGGACGATCCCAGAGTTCAGGCGAGGCAGGACGATCCCAGAGTTCAGGCAGGATGATCCCAGAGTTCAAGTGAGGCAGGACGATCTCAGAGTTCAGGCGAGGCAGGAGGATCCCAGAGTTCAGGCGAGGCAGGCGGATCTCAGAGTTTAGGCGAGGCAGGAGGATCCCAGAGTTCAGGTGAGGCAGGAGGATCCCAGAGTTCAGGCGAGGCAGGACGATCCCAGAGTTCAGACGAGGCAGGAGGATCCCAGAGTTCAGACGAGGCAGGAGGATCACAGATTTCAGACGAGACAGGAGGATTCCAGAGTTCAGGCGAGGGAGGACGATCCCAGAGTTCAGACGAGGCAGGACGATCCCAGAGTTCAGGCGAGGCAGGAGGATCCCAGAGTTCAGGTGAGGCAGGACGATCTCAGAGTTCAGGCGAGGCAGGACGATCCCAGAGTTCAGACGAGGCAGGACGATCCCAGAGTTCAGACGAGGCAGGAGGATCCCAGACTTCAGGCGAGGCAGGACGATCCCAGAGTTCAGGCGAGGCAGGACGATCCCAGAGTTCAGACGAGGCAGGACGATCCCAGAGTTCAGACGAGGCAGGAGGATCCCAGACTTCAGGCGAGGCAGGACGATCCCAGAGTTCAGGCGAGGCAGGACGATCCCAGAGTTCAGGCAGGATGATCCCAGAGTTCAAGTGAGGCAGGACGATCTCAGAGTTCAGGCGAGGCAGGAGGATCCCAGAGTTCAGGCGAGGCAGGCGGATCTCAGAGTTCAGGCGAGGCAGGAGGATCCCAGAGTTCAGGCAGGACGATCCCAGAGTTCAGGCAGGATGATCCCAGAGTTCAAGTGAGGCAGGACGATCTCAGAGTTCAGGCGAGGCAGGACGATCCCAGAGTTCAAACGAGACAGGAGGATCCCAGAGTTCAGACGAGGCAGGAGGATCACAGAGTTCAGACGAGACAGGAGGATTCCAGAGTTCAGGCGAGGGTGGACGATCCCAGAGTGCAGACGAGGCAGGACGATATCAGAGTTCAGGCGAGGCAGGACGATCCCAGAGTTCAGGCAGGATGATCCCAGAATTCAAGTGAGGCAGGACGATCTCAGAGTTCAGGCGAGGCAGGAGGATCCCAGAGTTCAGGCAGGACAATCCCAGAGTTCAGGCGAGGCAGGCGGATCTCAGAGTTCAGGCGTGGCAGGAGGATCCCAGAGTTCAGGCAGGACAATCCCAGAGTTCAGGCGAGGCAGGCGAAGCTCAGAGTTCAGGCGAGGCAGGAGGATCCTAGAGTTCAGGCAGGACGATCCCAGAGTTCAGGCGAGTTAGGACGATCCCAGAGTTCAGCCGAGACAGGGGATCCCAGAGTTCAGGCGAGGCAGGAGGATCCCAGAGTTCAGGCGAGGCAGGAGGATCCCAGAGTTCAGGCGAGGCAGGACGATCCCAGAGTTCAGGTGAGGCAGGACGATCCCAGAGTTCAGACGAGGCACGACGATCTCAGAGTTAAGGCGAGGCAGGACGATCCCAGAGTTCAGGCAGGACGATCCCAGAGTTCAAGTGAGGCAGGACAATCCCAGAGTTCAGACGAGACAGGAGGATCCCTGAGTTCAGGTGAGGCAGGACGATCTCAGAGTTCAGGCGAGGCAGGAGGATCCCAGAGTTCAGGCAGGACGATCCCAGAGTTCAGGCAGGACTATCCCAGAGTTCAAGTGAGGCAGGACGATCTCAGAGTTCAGGCGAGGCTGGAGGATCCCAGAGTTCAGGCGAGGCAGGAGGATCTCAGAGTTAGGCGAGGCAGGAGGATCCGAGAGTTCAGGTGAGGCAGGACGATCTCAGAGTTCAGGCGAGGCAGGAGGATCCCAGAGTTCAGGCGAGGCAGGACGATCCCAGAGTTCAGACGAGGCAGGACGATCCCAGAGTTCAGACGAGACAGGAGGATCCCAGAGTTCAGGCGAGGCAGGACGATCCCAGAGTTCAGGCAGGATGATCCCAGAGTTCAAGTGAGGCAGGACGATCTCAGAGTTCAGGCGAGGTAGGAGGATCCCAGAGTTCAGGCGAGGCAGGCGGATCTCAGAGTTCAGGCGAGGCAGGAGGATCCCAGAGTTCAGGCAGGACGATCCCAGAGATCAGGTGAGGCTGGACGATCTCAGAGTTCAGGCGAGGCAGGAGGATCCCAGACTTCAGGCGAGGCAAGGCGATCCCAGAGTTCAGACGAGACAGTAGGATCCCAGAGGTCAGGTGAGGCAGGACGATCCCAGAGCTGAGACGAGGCAGGAGGATCCCAGAGTTCAGGTGAGGCAGGACGATCTCAGAGTTCAGGCGAGGCAGGAGGATCCCAGAGTTCAGGCGAGGCAGGACGATCACAGAATTCAGGCGAGGCAAGGCGATCCCAGACTTCAGGCGAGGCAGGACGATCCCAGAGTTCAGACGAGGCAGGACGATCCCAGAGTTCCGGCGAGGCAGGAGAATCCCAGAGTTCAGACGAGACAGTAGGATCCCAGAGTTCAGGTGAGGCAGGACGATCCCAGAGCTGAGACGAGGCAGGAGGATCCCAGAGTTCAGGCAGGACGATCCCAGAGTTCAGGTGAGGCAGGACGATCTCAGAGTTCAGGCGAGGCAGGAGGATCCCAGAGTTCAGGCAGGACGATCCCAGAGTTCAGGCAGGACTATCCCAGAGTTCAAGTGAGGCAGGACGATCTCAGAGTTCAGGCGAGGCTGGAGGATCCCAGAGTTCAGGCAAGGCAGGAGGATCTCAGAGTTCAGGCGAGGCAGGAGGATCCGAGAGTTCAGGTGAGGCAGGACGATCTCAGAGTTCAGGCGAGGCAGGAGGATCCCAGAGTTCAGGCGAGGCAGGACGATCCCAGAGTTCAGACGAGGCAGGACGATCCCAGAGTTCAGATAAGGCAGGACGATCTCAGAGTTCAGGCGAGGCAGGGCGATCCCAGGGTTCAGGCGAGGCAGGACGATCCCAGAGTTCAGGCAGGATGATCCCAGAGTTCAAGTGAGGCAGGACGATCTCAGAGTTCAGGCGAGGCAGGAGGATCCCAGAGTTCAGGCAGGACTATCCCAGAGTTTAAGTGAGGCAGGACGATCTCAGAGTTCAGGCGAGGCTGTAGGATCCCAGAGTTCAGGCGAGGCAGGAGGATCTCAGAGTTCAGGCGAGGCAGGAGGATCCCAGAGTTCAGGTGAGGCAGGACGATCTCAGAGTTCAGGCGAGGCAGGACGATCACAGAGTTCATGCGAGGCAGGACGATCCCAGTGTTCAGACGAGGCAGGACGATCTCAGAGTTCAGACGAGGCAGGACGATCCCAGAGTTCAGACGAGGCAGGACGATCTCAGAGTTCAGGAGAGGCAGGACATCCCAGAGTTCAGGCGAGGCAGGACGATCCCAGAGTTCAGGCAGGATGATCCCAGAGTTCAGACGAGGCAGGACGATCTCAGAGTTCAGGCGAGGCAGGAGGATCCCAGAGTTCAGGCGAGGCAGGCGGATCTCAGAGTTCAGGCGAGGCAGGAGGATCCCAGAGTTCAGGCAGGACGATCCCAGAGTTCAGGTGAGGCAGGACGATCTCAGAGTTCAGGCGAGGCAGGAGGATCTCAGAGTTCAGGCGAGGCAGGACGATCCCAGAGTTCAAACGAGACAGGAGGATCCCAGAGTTCAGACGAGGCAGGAGGATCACAGAGTTCAGACGAGACAGGAGGATTCCAGAGTTCAGGCGAGGGAGGACGATCCCAGAGTTCAGACGAGGCAGGACGATATCAGAGTTCAGGCGAGGCAGGACGATCCCAGAGTTCAGGCAGGATGATCCCAGAGTTCAAGTGAGGCAGGACGATCCCAGAGTTCCGGCGAGGCAGGAGGATCCCAGAGCTCAGACGAGGCAGGAGGATCCCAGAGTTCAGGCAGGACGATCCCAGAGTTCAGGTGAGGCAGAACGATCTCAGAGTTCAGGCGAGGCAGGAGGATTCCAGAGTTCAAGTGAGGCAGGACGATCCCAGAGTTCAGGCGAGGCAGGAGGATCCCAGAGTTCAGGCGAGGCAGGACGATCACAGAATTCAGGCGAGGCAAGGCGATCCCAGACTTCAGGCGAGGCAGGACGATCCCAGAGTTCAGACGAGGCAGGACGATCTCAGAGTTCAGACGAGGCAGGACGATCCCAGAGTTCAGACGAGGCAGGACGATCTCAGAGTTCAGGAGAGGCAGGACATCCCAGAGTTCAGGCGAGGCAGGACGATCCCAGAGTTCAGGCAGGATGATCCCAGAGTTCAGACGAGGCAGGACGATCTCAGAGTTCAGGCGAGGCAGGAGGATCCCAGAGTTCAGGCGAGGCAGGCGGATCTCAGAGTTCAGGCGAGGCAGGAGGATCCCAGAGTTCAGGCAGGACGATCCCAGAGTTCAGGTGAGGCAGGACGATCTCAGAGTTCAGGCGAGGCAGGAGGATCTCAGAGTTCAGGCGAGGCAGGACGATCCCAGAGTTCAAACGAGACAGGAGGATCCCAGAGTTCAGACGAGGCAGGAGGATCACAGAGTTCAGACGAGACAGGAGGATTCCAGAGTTCAGGCGAGGGAGGACGATCCCAGAGTTCAGACGAGGCAGGACGATATCAGAGTTCAGGCGAGGCAGGACGATCCCAGAGTTCAGGCAGGATGATCCCAGAGTTCAAGTGAGGCAGGACGATCCCAGAGTTCCGGCGAGGCAGGAGGATCCCAGAGCTCAGACGAGGCAGGAGGATCCCAGAGTTCAGGCAGGACGATCCCAGAGTTCAGGTGAGGCAGAACGATCTCAGAGTTCAGGCGAGGCAGGAGGATTCCAGAGTTCAAGTGAGGCAGGACGATCCCAGAGTTCAGGCGAGGCAGGAGGATCCCAGAGTTCAGGCGAGGCAGGACGATCACAGAATTCAGGCGAGGCAAGGCGATCCCAGACTTCAGGCGAGGCAGGACGATCCCAGAGTTCAGACGAGGCAGGACGATCCCAGAGTTCCGGCGAGGCAGGAGAATCCCAGAGTTCAGACGAGACAGTAGGATCCCAGAGTTCAGGTGAGGCAGGACGATCCCAGAGCTGAGACGAGGCAGGAGGATCCCAGAGTTCAGGCAGGACGATCCCAGAGTTCAGGTGAGGCAGGACGATCTCAGAGTTCAGGCGAGGCAGGAGGATCCCAGAGTTCAGGCAGGACGATCCCAGAGTTCAGGCAGGACTATCCCAGAGTTCAAGTGAGGCAGGACGATCTCAGAGTTCAGGCGAGGCTGGAGGATCCCAGAGTTCAGGCAAGGCAGGAGGATCTCAGAGTTCAGGCGAGGCAGGAGGATCCGAGAGTTCAGGTGAGGCAGGACGATCTCAGAGTTCAGGCGAGGCAGGAGGATCCCAGAGTTCAGGCGAGGCAGGACGATCCCAGAGTTCAGACGAGGCAGGACGATCCCAGAGTTCAGACGAGGCAGGACGATCTCAGAGTTCAGGCGAGGCAGGGCGATCCCAGAGTTCAGGCGAGGCAGGACGATCCCAGAGTTCAGGCAGGATGATCCCAGAGTTCAAGTGAGGCAGGACGATCTCAGAGTTCAGGCGAGGCAGGAGGATCCCAGAGTTCAGGCGAGGCAGGCGGATCTCAGAGTTCAGGCGAGGCAGGAGGATCCCAGAGTTCAGGCAGGACGATCCCAGAGTTCAGGTGAGGCAGGACGATCTCAGAGTTCAGGCGAGGCAGGAGGATCCCAGAGTTCAGGCGAGGCAGGACGATCACAGAATTCAGGCGAGGCAAGGCGATCCCAGACTTCAGGCGAGGCAGGACGATCCCAGAGTTCAGACGAGGCAGGACGATCCCAGAGTTCCGGCGAGGCAGGAGAATCCCAGAGTTCAGACGAGACAGTAGGATCCCAGAGTTCAGGTGAGGCAGGACGATCCCAGAGCTGAGACGAGGCAGGAGGATCCCAGAGTTCAGGCAGGACGATCCCAGAGTTCAGGTGAGGCAGGACGATCTCAGAGTTCAGGCGAGGCAGGAGGATCCCAGAGTTCAGGCAGGACGATCCCAGAGTTCAGGCAGGACTATCCCAGAGTTCAAGTGAGGCAGGACGATCTCAGAGTTCAGGCGAGGCTGGAGGATCCCAGAGTTCAGGCAAGGCAGGAGGATCTCAGAGTTCAGGCGAGGCAGGAGGATCCGAGAGTTCAGGTGAGGCAGGACGATCTCAGAGTTCAGGCGAGGCAGGAGGATCCCAGAGTTCAGGCGAGGCAGGACGATCCCAGAGTTCAGACGAGGCAGGACGATCCCAGAGTTCAGACGAGGCAGGACGATCTCAGAGTTCAGGCGAGGCAGGGCGATCCTAGAGTTCAGGCGAGGCAGGACGATCCCAGAGTTCAGGCAGGATGATCCCAGAGTTCAAGTGAGGCAGGACGATCTCAGAGTTCAGGTGAGGCAGGACGATCCCAGAGTTCAGGCGAGGCAGGCGGATCTCAGAGTTCAGGCGAGGCAGGAGGATCCCAGAGTTCAGGCAGGACGATCCCAGAGTTCAGGTGAGGCAGGACGATCTCAGAGTTCAGGCGAGGCAGGAGGATCCCAGACTTCAGGCGAGGCAAGACGATCCCAGAGTTCAGACGAGACAGTAGGATCCCAGAGTTCAGGTGAGGCAGGACGATCCCAGAGCTCAGACGAGGCAGGAGGATCCCAGAGTTCAGGTGAGGCAGGACGATCTCAGAGTTCAGGCGAGGCAGGAGGATCCCAGAGTTCAGGGAGGACGATCCCAGAGTTCAGGCGAGGCAGGAGGATCCCAGAGTTCAGGCAGGACTATCCCAGAGTTCAGGTGAGGCAGGACGATCTCAGAGTTCAGGCGAGGCAGGAGGATCTCAGAGTTCAGGCGAGACAGGAGGATCCGAGAGTTCAGGTGAGGCAGGACGATCCCAGAGTTCAGACGAGGCAGGAGGATCCCAGAGTTCAGACGAGGCAGGACGATCTCAGAGTTCAGGCGAGGCAGGAGGATCTCAGAGTTCAGGCGAGACAGGAGGATCCGAGAGTTCAGGTGAGGCAGGACGATCCCAGAGTTCAGACGAGGCAGGAGGATCCCAGAGTTCAGACGAGGCAGGACGATCCCAGAGTTCAGACGAGGCAGGAGGATCCCAGAGTTCAGACGAGGCAGGACGATCTCAGAGTTCAGGCGAGGCAGGACGATCCCAGAGTTCAGGCGAGGCAGGACGATCCCAGAGTTCAGGCAGGATGATCACAGAGTTCAAGTGAGGCAGGACGATCTCAGAGTTCAGGCGAGGCAGGAGGATCCCAGAGTTCAGGCGAGGCAGGCGGATCTCAGAGTTTAGGCGAGGCAGGAGGATCCCAGAGTTCAGGTGAGACAGGACGATCCCAGAGTTCAGGTGAGGCAGGAGGATCCCAGAGTTCAGGCGAGGCAGGACGATCCCAGAGTTCAGACGAGGCAGGAGGATCCCAGAGTTCAGACGAGGCAGGAGGATCACAGATTTCAGACGAGACAGGAGGATTCCAGAGTTTAGGCGAGGGAGGACGATCCCAGAGTTCAGACGAGGCAGGACGATCCCAGAGTTCAGGCGAGGCAGGAGGATCCCAGAGTTCAGGTGAGGCAAGACGATCTCAGAGTTCAGGCGAGGCAGGACGATCCCAGAGTTTAGACGAGGCAGGACGATCCCAGAGTTCAGACGAGGCAGGAGGATACCAGACTTCAGGCGAGGCAGGACGATCCCAGAGTTCAGGCGAGGCAGGACGATCCCAGAGTTCAGGCAGGACGATCCCAGAGTTCAAGTGAGGCAGGACGATCTCAGAGTTCAGGCGAGGCAGGAGGATCCCAGAGTTCAGGCGAGGCAGGCGGATCTCAGAGTTCAGGCGAGGCAGCAGGATCCCAGAGTTCAGGCAGGACGATCCCAGAGTTCAGGCAGGATGATCCCAGAGTTCAAGTGAGGCAGGACGATCCCAGAGTTCCGGCGAGGCAGGAGGATCCCAGACCTCAGACGAGGCAGGAGGATCCCAGAGTTCAGGCAGGACGATCCCAGAGTTCAGGTGAGGCAGGACGATCTCAGAGTTCAGGCGAGGCAGGAGGATTCCAGAGTTCAAGTGAGGCAGGACGATCCCAGAGTTCAGGCGAGGCAGGAGGATCCCAGAGTTCAGGCGAGGCAGGACGATCACAGAATTCAGGCGAGGCAAGGCGATCCCAGACTTCAGGCGAGGCAGGACGATCCCAGAGTTCAGACGAGGCAGGACGATCCCAGAGTTCCGGCGAGGCAGGAGGATCCCAGAGTTCAGACGAGACAGTAGGATCCCAGAGTTCAGGTGAGGCAGGAGGATCCCAGAGTTCAGGCGAGGCAGGACGATCACAGAATTCAGGCGAAGCAAGGCGATCCCAGAGTTCAGACGAGACAGTAGGATCCCAGAGTTCAGGTGAGGCAGGACGATCCCAGAGCTGAGACGAGGCAGGAGGATCCCAGAGTTCAGGCAGGACGATCCCAGAGTTCAGGTGAGGCAGGACGATCTCAGAGTTCAGGCGAGGCAGGAGGATCCCAGAGTTCAGGCAGGACGATCCCAGAGTTCAGGCAGGACTATCCCAGAGTTCAAGTGAGGCAGGACGATCTCAGAGTTCAGGCGAGGCTGGAGGATCCCAGAGTTCAGGCGAGGCAGGAGGATCTCAGAGTTCAGGCGAGGCAGGAGGATCCGAGAGTTCAGGTGAGGCAGGACGATCTCAGAGTTCAGGCGAGGCAGGAGGATCCCAGAGTTCAGGCGAGGCAGGACGATCCCAGAGTTCAGACGAGGCAGGACGATCCCAGAGTTCAGACGAGACAGGAGGATCCCAGAGTTCAGGCGAGGCAGGACGATCCCAGAGTTCAGGCAGGATGATCCCAGAGTTCAAGTGAGGCAGGACGATCTCAGAGTTCAGGCGAGGTAGGAGGATCCCAGAGTTCAGGCGAGGCAGGCGGATCTCAGAGTTCAGGCGAGGCAGGAGGATCCCAGAGTTCAGGCAGGACTATCCCAGAGATCAGGTGAGGCTGGACGATCTCAGAGTTCAGGCGAGGCAGGAGGATCCCAGACTTCAGGCGAGGCAAGGCGATCCCAGAGTTCAGACGAGACAGTAGGATCCCAGAGTTCAGGTGAGGCAGGACGATCCCATAGCTGAGACGAGGCAGGAGGATCCCAGAGTTCAGGTGAGGCAGGACGATCTCAGAGTTCAGGCGAGGCAGGAGGATCCCAGAGTTCAGGCAGGACGATCCCAGAGTTCAGGCAGGATGATCCCAGAGTTCAAGTGAGGCAGGACGATCTCAGAGTTCAGGCGAGGCAGGAGGATCCCAGAGTTCAGGCGAGGCAGGCGGATCTCAGAGTTCAGGCGAGGCAGGAGGATCCCAGAGTTCAGGCAGGACGATCCCAGAGTTCAGGCAGGATGATCCCAGAGTTCAAGTGAGGCAGGACGATCCCAGAGTTCCGGCGAGGCAGGAGGATCCCAGAGCTCAGACGAGGCAGGAGGATCCCAGAGTTCAGGCAGGACGATCCCAGAGTTCAGGTGAGGCAGGACGATCTCAGAGTTCAGGCGAGGCAGGAGGATTCCAGAGTTCAAGTGAGGCAGGACGATCCCAGAGTTCAGGCGAGGCAGGAGGATCCCAGAGTTCAGGCGAGGCAGGACGTTCACAGAATTCAGGCGAGGCAAGGCGATCCCAGACTTCAGGCGAGGCAGGACGATCCCAGAGTTCAGACGAGGCAGGACGATCCCAGAGTTCCGGCGAGGCAGGAGGATCCCAGAGTTCAGACGAGACAGTAGGATCCCAGAGTTCAGGTGAGGCAGGAGGATCCCAGAGTTCAGGCGAGGCAGGACGATCACAGAATTCAGGCGAAGCAAGGCGATCCCAGAGTTCAGACGAGACAGAAGGATCCCAGAGTTCAGGTGAGGCAGGACGATCCCAGAGCTGAGACGAGGCAGGAGGATCCCAGAGTTCAGGCAGGACGATCCCAGAGTTCAGGTGAGGCAGGACGATCTCAGAGTTCAGGCGAGGCAGGAGGATCCCAGAGTTCAGGCAGGACGATCCCAGAGTTCAGGCAGGACTATCCCAGAGTTCAAGTGAGGCAGGACGATCTCAGAGTTCAGGCGAGGCTGGAGGATCCCAGAGTTCAGGCGAGGCAGGAGGATCTCAGAGTTCAGGCGAGGCAGGAGGATCCGAGAGTTCAGGTGAGGCAGGACGATCTCAGAGTTCAGGCGAGGCAGGAGGATCCCAGAGTTCAGGCGAGGCAGGACGATCCCAGAGTTCAGACGAGGCAGGACGATCCCAGAGTTCAGACGAGACAGGAGGATCCCAGAGTTCAGGCGAGGCAGGACGATCACAGAGTTCAGGCAGGATGATCCCAGAGTTCAAGTGAGGCAGGACGATCTCAGAGTTCAGGCGAGGTAGGAGGATCCCAGAGTTCAGGCGAGGCAGGCGGATCTCAGAGTTCAGGCGAGGCAGGAGGATCCCAGAGTTCAGGCAGGACGATCCCAGAGATCAGGTGAGGCTGGACGATCTCAGAGTTCAGGCGAGGCAGGAGGATCCCAGACTTCAGGCGAGGCAAGGCGATCCCAGAGTTCAGACGAGACAGTAGGATCCCAGAGTTCAGGTGAGGCAGGACGATCCCAGAGCTGAGACGAGGCAGGAGGATCCCAGAGTTCAGGTGAGGCAGGACGATCTCAGAGTTCAGGCGAGGCAGGAGGATCCCAGAGTTCAGGCAGGACGATCCCAGAGTTCAGGCGAGGCAGGAGGATCCCAGAGTTCAGGCAGGACTATCCCAGAGTTCAAGTGAGGCAGGAGGATCTCAGAGTTCAGGCGAGGCAGGAGGATCTCGGAGTTCAGGCGAGGCAGGAGGATCCGAGAGTTCAGGTGAGGCAGGACGATCCCAGAGTTCAGACGAGGCAGGAGGATCCCAGAGTTCAGACGAGGCAGGACGATCCCAGAGTTCAGACGAGGCAGGAGGATCCCAGAGTTCAGACGAGGCAGGACGATCTCAGAGTTCAGGCGAGGCAGGACGATCCCAGAGTTCAGGCGAGGCAGGACGATCCCAGAGTTCAGGCAGGATGATCCCAGAGTTCAAGTGAGGCAGGACGATCTCAGAGTTCAGGCGAGGCAGGAGGATCCCAGAGTTCAGGCGAGGCAGGCGGATCTCAGAGTTTAGGCGAGGCAGGAGGATCCCAGAGTTCAGGTGAGGCAGGAGGATCCCAGAGTTCAGGCGAGGCAGGACGATCCCAGAGTTCAGACGAGGCAGGAGGATCCCAGAGTTCAGACGAGGCAGGAGGATCACAGATTTCAGACGAGACAGGAGGATTCCAGAGTTCAGGCGAGGGAGGACGATCCCAGAGTTCAGACGAGGCAGGACGATCCCAGAGTTCAGGCGAGGCAGGAGGATCCCAGAGTTCAGGTGAGGCAGGACGATCTCAGAGTTCAGGCGAGGCAGGACGATCCCAGAGTTCAGACGAGGCAGGACGATCCCAGAGTTCAGACGAGGCAGGAGGATCCCAGACTTCAGGCGAGGCAGGACGATCCCAGAGTTCAGGCGAGGCAGGACGATCCCAGAGTTCAGACGAGGCAGGACGATCCCAGAGTTCAGACGAGGCAGGAGGATCCCAGACTTCAGGCGAGGCAGGACGATCCCAGAGTTCAGGCGAGGCAGGACGATCCCAGAGTTCAGGCAGGATGATCCCAGAGTTCAAGTGAGGCAGGACGATCTCAGAGTTCAGGCGAGGCAGGAGGATCCCAGAGTTCAGGCGAGGCAGGCGGATCTCAGAGTTCAGGCGAGGCAGGAGGATCCCAGAGTTCAGGCAGGACGATCCCAGAGTTCAGGCAGGATGATCCCAGAGTTCAAGTGAGGCAGGACGATCTCAGAGTTCAGGCGAGGCAGGACGATCCCAGAGTTCAAACGAGACAGGAGGATCCCAGAGTTCAGACGAGGCAGGAGGATCACAGAGTTCAGACGAGACAGGAGGATTCCAGAGTTCAGGCGAGGGAGGACGATCCCAGAGTTCAGACGAGGCAGGACGATATCAGAGTTCAGGCGAGGCAGGACGATCCCAGAGTTCAGGCAGGATGATCCCAGAGTTCAAGTGAGGCAGGACGATCTCAGAGTTCAGGCGAGGCAGGAGGATCCCAGAGTTCAGGCAGGACAATCCCAGAGTTCAGGCGAGGCAGGCGGATCTCAGAGTTCAGGCGTGGCAGGAGGATCCCAGAGTTCAGGCAGGACAATCCCAGAGTTCAGGCGAGACAGGCGGAGCTCAGAGTTCAGGCGAGGCAGGAGGATCCTAGAGTTCAGGCAGGACGATCCCAGAGTTCAGGCGAGTTAGGACGATCCCAGAGTTCAGCCAAGACAGGGGATCCCAGAGTTCAGGCGAGGCAGGAGGATCCCAGAGTTCAGGCGAGGCAGGAGGATCCCAGAGTTCAGGCGAGGCAGGACGATCCCAGAGTTCAGGTGAGGCAGGACGATCCCAGAGTTCAGACGAGGCACGACGATCTCAGAGTTAAGGCGAGGCAGGACGATCCCAGAGTTCAGGCAGGACGATCCCAGAGTTCAAGTGAGGCAGGACAATCCCAGAGTTCAGACGAGACAGGAGGATCCCTGAGTTCAGGTGAGGCAGGACGATCTCAGAGTTCAGGCGAGGCAGGAGGATCCCAGAGTTCAGGCAGGACGATCCCAGAGTTCAGGCAGGACTATCCCAGAGTTCAAGTGAGGCAGGACGATCTCAGAGTTCAGGCGAGGCTGGAGGATCCCAGAGTTCAGGCGAGGCAGGAGGATCTCAGAGTTCAGGCGAGGCAGGAGGATCCGAGAGTTCAGGTGAGGCAGGACGATCTCAGAGTTCAGGCGAGGCAGGAGGATCCCAGAGTTCAGGCGAGGCAGGACGATCCCAGAGTTCAGACGAGGCAGGACGATCCCAGAGTTCAGACGAGACAGGAGGATCCCAGAGTTCAGGCGAGGCAGGACGATCCCAGAGTTCAGGCAGGACGATCCCAGAGTTCAGGCAGGATGATCCCAGAGTTCAAGTGAGGCAGGACGATCTCAGAGTTCAGGCGAGGTAGGAGGATCCCAGAGTTCAGGCGAGGCAGGCGGATCTCAGAGTTCAGGCGAGGCAGGAGGATCCCAGAGTTCAGGCAGGACGATCCCAGAGATCAGGTGAGGCTGGACGATCTCAGAGTTCAGGCGAGGCAGGAGGATCCCAGACTTCAGGCGAGGCAAGGCGATCCCAGAGTTCAGACGAGACAGTAGGATCCCAGAGTTCAGGTGAGGCAGGACGATCCCAGAGCTGAGACGAGGCAGGAGGATCCCAGAGTTCAGGTGAGGCAGGACGATCTCAGAGTTCAGGCGAGGCAGGAGGATCCCAGAGTTCAGGCAGGACGATCCCAGAGTTCAGGCGAGGCAGGAGGATCCCAGAGTTCAGGCAGGACTATCCCAGAGTTCAAGTGAGGCAGGAGGATCTCAGAGTTCAGGCGAGGCAGGAGGATCTCAGAGTTCAGGCGAGGCAGGAGGATCCGAGAGTTCAGGTGAGGCAGGACGATCCCAGAGTTCAGACGAGGCAGGAGGATCCCAGAGTTCAGACGAGGCAGGACGATCCCAGAGTTCAGACGAGGCAGGAGGATCCCAGAGTTCAGACGAGGCAGGACGATCTCAGAGTTCAGGCGAGGCAGGACGATCCCAGAGTTCAGGCGAGGCAGGACGATCCCAGAGTTCAGGCAGGATGATCCCAGAGTTCAAGTGAGGCAGGACGATCTCAGAGTTCAGGCGAGGCAGGCGGATCTCAGAGTTTAGGCGAGGCAGGAGGATCCCAGAGTTCAGGTGAGGCAGGAGGATCCCAGAGTTCAGGCGAGGCAGGACGATCCCAGAGTTCAGACGAGGCAGGAGGATCCCAGAGTTCAGACGAGGCAGGAGGATCACAGATTTCAGACGAGACAGGAGGATTCCAGAGTTCAGGCGAGGGAGGACGATCCCAGAGTTCAGACGAGGCAGGACGATCCCAGAGTTCAGGCGAGGCAGGAGGATCCCAGAGTTCAGGTGAGGCAGGACGATCTCAGAGTTCAGGCGAGGCAGGACGATCCCAGAGTTCAGACGAGGCAGGACGATCCCAGAGTTCAGACGAGGCAGGAGGATCCCAGACTTCAGGCGAGGCAGGACGATCCCAGAGTTCAGGCGAGGCAGGACGATCCCAGAGTTCAGCCAGGATGATCCCAGAGTTCAAGTGAGCAGGACGATCTCAGAGTTCCGGCGAGGCAGGAGGATCCCAGAGTTCAGGCGAGGCAGGCGGATCTCAGAGTTCAGGCGAGGCAGGAGGATCCCAGAGTTCAGGCAGGACGATCCCAGAGTTCAGGCAGGATGATCCCAGAGTTCAAGTGAGGCAGGACGATCTCAGAGTTCAGGCGAGGCAGGACGATCCCAGAGTTCAAACGAGACAGGAGGATCCCAGAGTTCAGACGAGGCAGGAGGATCACAGAGTTCAGACGAGACAGGAGGATTCCAGAGTTCAGGCGAGGGAGGACGATCCCAGAGTTCAGACGAGGCAGGACGATATCAGAGTTCAGGCGAGGCAGGACGATCCCAGAGTTCAGGCAGGATGATCCCAGAGTTCAAGTGAGGCAGGACGATCTCAGAGTTCAGGCGAGGCAGGAGGATCCCAGAGTTCAGGCAGGACAATCCCAGAGTTCAGGCGAGGCAGGCGGATCTCAGAGTTCAGGCGTGGCAGGAGGATCCCAGAGTTCAGGCAGGACAATCCCAGAGTTCAGGCGAGGCAGGCGGAGCTCAGAGTTCAGGCGAGGCAGGAGGATCCTAGAGTTCAGGCAGGACTATCCCAGAGATCAGGTGAGGCTGGACGATCTCAGAGTTCAGGCGAGGCAGGAGGATCCCAGACTTCAGGCGAGGCAAGGCGATCCCAGAGTTCAGACGAGACAGTAGGATCCCAGAGTTCAGGTGAGGCAGGACGATCCCAGAGCTGAGACGAGGCAGGAGGATCCCAGAGTTCAGGTGAGGCAGGACGATCTCAGAGTTCAGGCGAGGCAGGAGGATCCCAGAGTTCAGGCAGGACGATCCCAGAGTTCAGGCGAGGCAGGAGGATCCCAGAGTTCAGGCAGGACTATCCCAGAGTTCAAGTGAGGCAGGAGGATCTCAGAGTTCAGGCGAGGCAGGAGGATCTCAGAGTTCAGGCGAGGCAGGAGGATCCGAGAGTTCAGGTGAGGCAGGACGATCCCAGAGTTCAGACGAGGCAGGAGGATCCCAGAGTTCAGACGAGGCAGGACGATCCCAGAGTTCAGACGAGGCAGGAGGATCCCAGGGTTCAGACGAGGCAGGACGATCTCAGAGTTCAGGCGAGGCAGGACGATCCCAGAGTTCAGGCGAGGCAGGACGATCCCAGAGTTCAGGCAGGATGATCCCAGAGTTCAAGTGAGGCAGGACGATCTCAGAGTTCAGGCGAGGCAGGAGGATCCCAGAGTTCAGGCGAGGCAGGCGGATCTCAGAGTTTAGGCGAGGCAGGAGGATCCCAGAGTTCAGGTGAGGCAGGAGGATCCCAGAGTTCAGGCGAGGCAGGACGATCCCAGAGTTCAGACGAGGCAGGAGGATCCCAGAGTTCAGACGAGGCAGGAGGATCACAGATTTCAGACGAGACAGGAGGATTCCAGAGTTCAGGCGAGGGAGGACGATCCCAGAGTTCAGACGAGGCAGGACGATCCCAGAGTTCAGGCGAGGCAGGAGGATCCCAGAGTTCAGGTGAGGCAGGACGATCTCAGAGTTCAGGCGAGGCAGAAGGATCCCAGACTTCAGGCGAGGCAGGACGATCCCAGAGTTCAGGCGAGGCAGGACGATCCCAGAGTTCAGGCGAGGCAGGCGGAGCTCAGAGTTCAGGCGAGGCAGGAGGATCCTAGAGTTCAGGCAGGACTATCCCAGAGTTCAAGTGAGGCAGGACGATCTCATTGTTCAGGCGAGGCAGGAGGATCTCAGAGTTCAGGCGAGGCAGGAGGATCCGAGAGTTCAGGTGAGGCAGGACGATCTCAGAGTTCAGGCGAGGCAGGAGGATCCCAGAGTTCAGGCGAGGCAGGACGATCCCAGAGTTCAGACGAGGCAGGACGATCCCAGAGTTCAGACGAGGCAGGACGATCTCAGAGTTCAGGCGAGGCAGGACGATCCCAGAGTTCAGGCGAGGCAGGACGATCCCAGAGTTCAAGTGAGGCAGGACGATCCCAGAGTTCAAGTGAGGCAGGACGATCTCAGAGTTCAGGCGAGGCAGGAGGATCCCAGAGTTCAGGCGAGGCAGACGGATCTCAGAGTTCAGGCGAGGCAGGAGGATCCCAGAGTTCAGGCAGGACGATCCCAGAGTTCAGGCGAGGCAGGACGATCCCAGAGTTCAGGCGAGGCAGGACGATCACAGAATTCAGACGAGGCAGGACGATCCCAGAGTTCAGGTGAGGCAGGACGATCTCAGAGTTCAGGCGAGGCAGGAGGATCTCAGAGTTCAGGCGAGGCAGGACGATCCCAGAGTTCAAACGAGACAGGAGGATCCCAGAGTTCAGACGAGGCAGGAGGATCACAGATTTCAGACGAGACAGGCGGATTCCAGAGTTCAGGCGAGGGAGGACGATCCCAGAGTTCAGACGAGGCAGGACGATATCAGAGTTCAGGCGGGGCAGGACGATCCCAGAGTTCAGGCAGGATGATCCCAGAGTTCAAGTGAGGCAGGACGATCTCAGAGTTCAGGCGAGGCTGGAGGATCCCAGAGTTCAGGCGAGGCAGGAGGATCTCAGAGTTCAGGCGAGGCAGGAGGATCCGAGAGTTCAGGTGAGGCAGGACGATCTCAGAGTTCAGGCGAGGCAGGACGATCACAGAGTTCATGCGAGGCAGGACGATCCCAGAGTTCAGACGAGGCAGGACGATCTCAGAGTTCAGACGAGGCAGGACGATCCCAGAGTTCAGACGAGGCAGGACGATCTAAGAGTTCAGGCGAGGCAGGACGATCCCAGAGTTCAGGCGAGGCAGGACGATCCCAGAGTTCAGGCAGGATGATCCCAGAGTTCAGACGAGGCAGGACGATCTCAGAGTTCAGGCGAGGCAGGAGGATCCCAGAGTTCAGGCGAGGCAGGCGGATCTCAGAGTTCAGGCGAGGCAGGAGGATCCCAGAGTTCAGGCAGGACGATCCCAGAGTTCAGGTGAGGCAGGACGATCTCAGAGTTCAGGCGAGGCAGGAGGATCTCAGAGTTCAGGCGAGGCAGGACGATCCCAGAGTTCAAACGAGACAGGAGGATCCCAGAGTTCAGACGAGGCAGGAGGATCCCAGAGTTCAGGCAGGAGGATCCCAGAGTTCAGGCGAGGCAGGACGATCCCAGAGTTCAGACGAGGCAGGACGATCCCAGAGTTCAGACGAGGCAGGACGATCTCAGAGTTCAGGCGAGGCAGGACGATCCCAGAGTTCAGGCGAGGCAGGACGATCCCAGAGTTCAGGCAGGATGATCCCAGAGTTCAAGTGAGGCAGGACGATCTCAGAGTTCAGGCGAGGCAGGAGGATCCCAGAGTTCAGGCGAGGCAGGCGGATCTCAGAGTTCAGGCGAGGCAGGAGGATCCCAGAGTTCAGGCAGGACGATCCCAGAGTTCAGGTGAGGCAGGACGATCTCAGAGTTCAGGCGAGGCAGGAGGATCCCAGACTTCAGGCGAGGCAAGGCGATCCCAGAGTTCAGACGAGACAGTAGGATCCCAGAGTTCAGGTGAGGCAGGACGATCCCAGAGCTGAGACGAGGCAGGAGGATCCCAGAGTTCAGGTGAGGCAGGACGATCTCAGAGTTCAGGCGAGGCAGGAGGATCCCAGAGTTCAGGCAGGACGATCCCAGAGTTCAGGCGAGGCAGGAGGATCCCAGAGTTCAGGCAGGACTATCCCAGAGTTCAAGTGAGGCAGGAGGATCTCAGAGTTCAGGCGAGGCAGGAGGATCTCAGAGTTCAGGCGAGGCAGGAGGATCCGAGAGTTCAGGTGAGGCAGGACGATCCCAGAGTTCAGACGAGGCAGGAGGATCCCAGAGTTCAGACGAGGCAGGACGATCCCAGAGTTCAGACGAGGCAGGAGGATCCCAGAGTTCAGACGAGGCAGGACGATCTCAGAGTTCAGGCGAGGCAGGACGATCCCAGAGTTCAGGCGAGGCAGGACGATCCCAGAGTTCAGGCAGGATGATCCCAGAGTTCAAGTGAGGCAGGACGATCTCAGAGTTCAGGCGAGGCAGGAGGATCCCAGAGTTCAGGCGAGGCAGGCGGATCTCAGAGTTTAGGCGAGGCAGGAGGATCCCAGAGTTCAGGTGAGACAGGACGATCCCAGAGTTCAGGTGAGGCAGGAGGATCCCAGAGTTCAGGCGAGGCAGGACGATCCCAGAGTTCAGACGAGGCAGGAGGATCCCAGAGTTCAGACGAGGCAGGAGGATCACGGATTTCAGACGAGACAGGAGGATTCCAGAGTTCAGGCGAGGGAGGACGATCCCAGAGTTCAGACGAGGCAGGACGATCCCAGAGTTCAGGCGAGGCAGGAGGATCCCAGAGTTCAGGTGAGGCAGGACGATCTCAGAGTTCAGGCGAGGCAGGACGATCCCAGAGTTCAGACGAGGCAGGACGATCCCAGAGTTCAGACGAGGCAGGAGGATACCAGACTTCAGGCGAGGCAGGACGATCCCAGAGTTCAGGCGAGGCAGGACGATCCCAGAGTTCAGGCAGGATGATCCCAGAGTTCAAGTGAGGCAGGACGATCTCAGAGTTCAGGCGAGGCAGGAGGATCCCAGAGTTCAAGCGAGGCAGGCGGATCTCAGAGTTCAGGCGAGGCAGGAGTATCCCAGAGTTCAGGCAGGACGATCCCAGAGTTCAGGCAGGATGATCCCAGAGTTCAATTGAGGCAGGACGATCCCAGAGTTCCGGCGAGGCAGGAGGACCCCAGAGCTCAGACGAGGCAGGAGGATCCCAGAGTTCAGGCAGGACGATCCCAGAGTTCAGGTGAGGCAGGACGATCTCAGAGTTCAGGCGAGGCAGGAGGATTCCAGAGTTCAAGTGAGGCAGGACGATCCCAGAGTTCAGGCGAGGCAGGAGGATCCCAGAGTTCAGGCGAGGCAGGACGATCACAGAATTCAGGCGAGGCAAGGCGATCCCAGACTTCAGGCGAGGCAGGACGATCCCAGAGTTCAGACGAGGCAGGACGATCCCAGAGTTCCGGCGAGGCAGGAGGATCCCAGAGTTCAGATGAGACAGTAGGATCCCAGAGTTCAGGTGAGGCAGGAGGATCCCAGAGTTCAGGCGAGGCAGGACGATCACAGAATTCAGGCGAAGCAAGGCGATCCCAGAGTTCAGACGAGACAGTAGGATCCCAGAGTTCAGGCGAGGCAGGACGATCCCAGAGCTGAGACGAGGCAGGAGGATCCCAGAGTTCAGGCAGGACGATCCCAGAGTTCAGGTGAGGCAGGACGATCTCAGAGTTCAGGCGAGGCAGGAGGATCCCAGAGTTCAGGCAGGACGATCCCAGAGTTCAGGCAGGACTATCCCAGAGTTCAAGTGAGGCAGGACGATCTCAGAGTTCAGGCGAGGCTGGAGGATCCCAGAGTTCAGGCGAGGCAGGAGGATCTCAGAGTTCAGGCGAGGCAGGAGGATCCGAGAGTTCAGGTGAGGCAGGACGATCTCAGAGTTCAGGCGAGGCAGGAGGATCCCAGAGTTCAGGCGAGGCAGGACGATCCCAGAGTTCAGACGAGGCAGGACGATCCCAGAGTTCAGACGAGACAGGAGGATCCCAGAGTTCAGGCGAGGCAGGACGATCCCATAGTTCAGGCAGGATGATCCCAGAGTTCAAGTGAGGCAGGACGATCTCAGAGTTCAGGCGAGGTAGGAGGATCCCAGAGTTCAGGCGAGGCAGGCGGATCTCAGAGTTCAGGCGAGGCAGGAGGATCCCAGAGTTCAGGCAGGACGATCCCAGAGATCAGGTGAGGCTGGACGATCTCAGAGTTCAGGCGAGGCAGGAGGATCCCAGACTTCAGGCGAGGCAAGGCGATCCCAAAGTTCAGACGAGACAGTAGGATCCCAGAGTTCAGGTGAGGCAGGACGATCCCAGAGCTGAGACGAGGCAGGCGGATCCCAGAGTTCAGGTGAGGCAGGACGATCTCAGAGTTCAGGCGAGGCAGGAGGATCCCAGAGTTCAGGCAGGACGATCCCAGAGTTCAGGCGAGGCAGGAGGATCCCAGAGTTCAGGCAGGACTATCCCAGAGTTCAAGTGAGGCAGGAGGATCTCAGAGTTCAGGCGAGGCAGGAGGATCTCAGAGTTCAGGCGAGGCAGGAGGATCTCAGAGTTCAGGTGAGGCAGGACGATCCCAGAGTTCAGGCGAGGCAGGACGATCCCAGAGTTCAGGCGAGGCAGGACGATCCCAGAGTTCAGGCAGGATGATCCCAGAGTTCAAGTGAGGCAGGACGATCTCAGAGTTCAGGCGAGGCAGGAGGATCCCAGAGTTCAGGCGAGGCAGGCGGATCTCAGAGTTTAGGCGAGGCAGGAGGATCCCAGAGTTCAGGTGAGGCAGGAGGATCCCAGAGTTCAGGCGAGGCAGGACGATCCCAGAGTTCAGACGAGGCAGGAGGATCCCAGAGTTCAGACGAGGCAGGAGGATCACAGATTTCAGACGAGACAGGAGGATTCCAGAGTTCAGGCGAGGGAGGACGATCCCAGAGTTCAGACGAGACAGGACGATCCCAGAGTTCAGGCGAGGCAGGAGGATCCCAGAGTTCAGGTGAAGCAGGACGATCTCAGAGTTCAGGCGAGGCAGGACAATCCCAGAGTTCAGACGAGGCAGGGCGATCCCAGAGTTCAGACGAGGCAGGAGGATCCCAGACTTCAGGCGAGGCAGGACGATCCCAGAGTTCAGGCGAGGCAGGACGATCCCAGAGTTCAGGCAGGTTGATCCCAGAGTTCAAGTGAGGCAGGACGATCTCAGAGTTCAGGCGAGGCAGGAGGATCCCAGAGTTCAGGCGAGGCAGGCGGATCTCAGAGTTCAGGCGAGGCAGGAGGATCCCAGAGTTCAGGCAGGACGATCCCAGAGTTCAGGCAGGATGATCCCAGAGTTCAAGTGAGGCAGGACGATCTCAGAGTTCAGGCGAGGCAGGACGATCCCAGAGTTCAAACGAGACAGGAGGATCCCAGAGTTCAGACGAGGCAGGAGGATCACAGAGTTCAGACGAGACAGGAGGATTCCAGAGTTCAGGCGAGGGAGGACGATCCCAGAGTTCAGACGAGGCAGGACGATATCAGAGTTCAGGCGAGGCAGGACGATCCCAGAGTTCAGGCGAGGCAGGAGGATCCCAGACTTCAGGCGAGGCAAGGCGATCCCAGAGTTCAGACGAGACAGTAGGATCCCAGAGTTCAGGTGAGGCAGGACGATCCCAGAGCTGAGACGAGGCAGGCGGATCCCAGAGTTCAGGTGAGGCAGGACGATCTCAGAGTTCAGGCGAGGCAGGAGGATCCCAGAGTTCAGGCAGGACGATCCCAGAGTTCAGGCGAGGCAGGAGGATCCCAGAGTTCAGGCAGGACTATCCCAGAGTTTAAGTGAGGCAGGAGGATCTCAGAGTTCAGGCGAGGCAGGAGGATCTCAGAGTTCAGGCGAGGCAGGACGATCCCAGAGTTCAGACGAGGCAGGAGGATCCCAGAGTTCAGACGAGGCAGGACGATCCCAGAGTTCAGACGAGGCAGGAGGATCCCAGAGTTCAGACGAGGCCGGACGATCTCAGAGTTCAGGCGAGGCAGGACGATCCCAGAGTTCAGGCGAGGCAGGACGATCCCAGAGTTCAGGCAGGATGATCCCAGAGTTCAAGTGAGGCAGGACGATCTCAGAGTTCAGGCGAGGCAGGAGGATCCCAGAGTTCAGGCGAGGCAGGCGGATCTCAGAGTTTAGGCGAGGCAGGAGGATCCCAGAGTTCAGGTGAGGCAGGAGGATCCCAGAGTTCAGGCGAGGCAGGACGATCCCAGAGTTCAGACGAGGCAGGAGGATCCCAGAGTTCAGACGAGGCAGGAGGATCACAGATTTCAGACGAGACAGGAGGATTCCAGAGTTCAGGCGAGGGAGGACGATCCCAGAGTTCAGACGAGACAGGACGATCCCAGAGTTCAGGCGAGGCAGGAGGATCCCAGAGTTCAGGTGAAGCAGGACGATCTCAGAGTTCAGGAGAGGCAGGACGATCCCAGAGTTCAGACGAGACAGGACGATCCCAGAGTTCAGACGAGGCAGGAGGATCCCAGACTTCAGGCGAGGCAGGACGATCCCAGAGTTCAGGCGAGGCAGGACGATCCCAGAGTTCAGGCAGGATGATCCCAGAGTTCAAGTGAGGCAGGACGATCTCAGAGTTCAGGCGAGGCAGGAGGATCCCAGAGTTCAGGCGAGGCAGGCGGATCTCAGAGTTCAGGCGAGGCAGGAGGATCACAGAGTTCAGGCAGGACGATCCCAGAGTTCAGGCAGGATGATCCCAGAGTTCAAGTGAGGCAGGACGATCTCAGAGTTCAGGCGAGGCAGGACGATCCCAGAGTTCAAACGAGACAGGAGGATCCCAGAGTTCAGACGAGGCAGGAGGATCACAGAGTTCAGACGAGACAGGAGGATTCCAGAGTTCAGGCGAGGGAGGACGATCCCAGAGTTCAGACGAGGCAGGACGATATCAGAGTTCAGGCGAGGCAGGACGATCCCAGAGTTCAGGCAGGATGATCCCAGAGTTCAAGTGAGGCAGGACGATCTCAGAGTTCAGGTGAGGCAGGAGGATCCCAGAGTTCAGGCAGGACAATCCCAGAGTTCAGGCGAGGCAGGCGGATCTCAGAGTTCAGGCGTGGCAGGAGGATCCCAGAGTTCAGGCAGGACAATCCCAGAGTTCAGGCGAGGCAGGCGGAGCTCAGAGTTCAGGCGAGGCAGGAGGATCCTAGAGTTCAGGCAGGACGATCCCAGAGTTCAGGCGAGTTAGGACGATCCCAGAGTTCAGCCGAGACAGGGGATCACAGAGTTCAGGCGAGGCAGGAGGATCCCAGAGTTCAGGCGAGGCAGGAGGATCCCAGAGTTCAGGCGAGGCAGGACGATCCCAGAGTTCAGGTGAGGCAGGACGATCCCAGAGTTCAGTCGAGGCACGACGATCTCAGAGTTAAGGCGAGGCAGGACGATCCCAGAGTTCAGGCAGGACGATCCCAGAGTTCAAGTGAGGCAGGACAATCCCAGAGTTCAGACGAGACAGGAGGATCCCTGAGTTCTGGTGAGGCAGGACGATCCCGAGCTGAGACGAGGCAGGAGGATCCCAGAGTTCAGGCAGGACGATCCCAGAGTTCAGGCAGGACTATCCCAGAGTTCAAGTGAGGCAGGACGATCTCATTGTTCAGGCGAGGCAGGAGGATCTCAGAGTTCAGGCGAGGCAGGAGGATCCGAGAGTTCAGGTGAGGCAGGACGATCTCAGAGTTCAGGCGAGGCAGGAGGATCCCAGAGTTCAGGCGAGGCAGGACGATCCCAGAGTTCAGACGAGGCAGGACGATCCCAGAGTTCAGACGAGGCAGGACGATCTCAGAGTTCAGGCGAGGCAGGACGATCCCAGAGTTCAGGCGAGGCAGGACGATCCCAGAGTTCAGGCAGGATGATCCCAGAGTTCAAGTGAGGCAGGACGATCTCAGAGTTCAGGCGAGGCAGGAGGATCCCAGAGTTCAGGCGAGGCAGACGGATCTCAGAGTTCAGGCGAGGCAGGAGGATCCCAGAGTTCAGGCTGGACGATCCCAGAGTTCAGGCAGGACGATCCCAGAGTTCAGGCGAGGCAGGACGATCACAGAATTCAGACGAGGCAGGACGATCCCAGAGTTCAGGGGAGGCAGGACGATCTCAGAGTTCAGGCGAGGCAGGAAGATCTCAGAGTTCAGGCGAGGCAGGACGATCCCAGAGTTCAAACGAGACAGGAGGATCCCAGAGTTCAGACGAGGCAGGAGGATCACAGATTTCAGACGAGACAGGAGGATTCCAGAGTTCAGGCGAGGGAGGACGATCCCAGAGTTCAGACGAGGCAGGACGATATCAGAGTTCAGGCGGGGCAGGACAATCCCAGAGTTCAGGCAGGATGATCCCAGAGTTCAAGTGAGGCAGGACGATCTCAGAGTTCAGGCGAGGCAGGAGGATCCCAGAGTTCAGGCAGGACTATCCCAGAGTTCAAGTGAGGCAGGACGATCTCAGAGTTCAGGCGAGGCTGGAGGATCCCAGAGTTCACGCGAGGCAGGAGGATCTCAGAGTTCAGGCGAGGCAGGAGGATCCGAGAGTTCAGGTGAGGCAGGACGATCTCAGAGTTCAGGCGAGGCAGGACGATCACAGAGTTCATGCGAGGCAGGACGATCCCAGAGTTCAGACGAGGCAGGACGATCTCAGAGTTCAGACGAGGCAGGACGATCCCAGAGTTCAGACGAGGCAGGACGATCTCAGAGTTCAGGCGAGGCAGGACGATCCCAGAGTTCAGGCGAGGCAGGACGATCCCAGAGTTCAGGCAGGATGATCCCAGAGTTCAGACGAGGCAGGACGATCTCAGAGTTCAGGCGAGGCAGGAGGATCCCAGAGTTCAGGCGAGGCAGGCGGATCTCAGAGTTCAGGCGAGGCAGGAGGATCCCAGAGTTCAGGCAGGACGATCCCAGAGTTCAGGTGAGGCAGGACGATCTCAGAGTTCAGGCGAGGCAGGAGGATCTCAGAGTTCAGGCGAGGCAGGACGATCCCAGAGTTCAAACGAGACAGGAGGATCCCAGAGTTCAGACGAGGCAGGAGGATCACAGAGTTCAGACGAGACAGGAGGATTCCAGAGTTCAGGCGAGGGAGGACGATCCCAGAGTTCAGATGAGGCAGGACGATATCAGAGTTCAGGCGAGGCAGGACGATCCCAGAGTTCAGGCAGGATGATCCCAGAGTTCAAGTGAGGCAGGACGATCTCAGAGTTCATGCGAGGCAGGAGGATCCCAGAGTTCAGGCAGGACAATCCGAGAGTTCAGGCGAGGCAGGCGGATCTCAGAGTTCAGGCGAGGCAGGAGGATCCCAGAGTTCAGGCAGGACAATCCCAGAGTTCAGGCGAGGCAGGCGGATCTCAGAGTTCAGGCGAGGCAGGAGGATCCCAGAGTTCAGGCAGGACGATCCCAGAGTTCAGGCGAGTTAGCACGATCCCAGAGTTCAGCCGAGACAGGGGATCCCAGAGTTCAGGCGAGGCAGGAGGATCCCAGAGTTCAGGCGAGGCAGGACGATCCCAGAGTTCAGGTGAGGCAGGACGATCCCAGAGTTCAGACGAGGCAGGACGATCTCAGAGTTAAGGCGAGGCAGGACGATCCCAGAGTTCAGGCAGGACGATCCCAGAGTTCAAGTGAGGCAGGACAATCCCAGAGTTCAGACGAGACAGGAGGATCTCAGAGTTCAGGCGAGGCAGGACGATCCCAGAGTTCAGGCGAGGCAGGACGATCCCAGAGTTCAGGCAGGATGATCCCAGAGTTCAGACGAGGCAGGACGATCTCAGAGTTCAGGCGAGGCAGGAGGATCCCAGAGTTCAGGCGAGGCAGGCGGATCTCAGAGTTCAGGCGAGGCAGGAGGATCCCAGAGTTCAGGCAGGACGATCCCAGAGTTCAGGTGAGGCAGGACGATCTCAGAGTTCAGGCGAGGCAGGAGGATCTCAGAGTTCAGGCGAGGCAGGACGATCCCAGAGTTCAAACGAGACAGGAGGATCCCAGAGTTCAGACGAGGCAGGAGGATCACAGAGTTCAGACGAGACAGGAGGATTCCAGAGTTCAGGCGAGGGAGGACGATCCCAGAGTTCAGACGAGGCAGGACGATCTCAGAGTTCAGGCGAGGCAGGAGGATCCCAGAGTTCAGGCGAGGCAGGCGGATCTCAGAGTTCAGGCGAGGCAGGAGGATCCCAGAGTTCAGGCAGGACGATCCCAGAGTTCAGGTGAGGCAGGACGATCTCAGAGTTCAGGCGAGGCAGGAGGATCTCAGAGTTCAGGCGAGGCAGGACGATCCCAGAGTTCAAACGAGACAGGAGGATCCCAGAGTTCAGACGAGGCAGGAGGATCACAGAGTTCAGACGAGACAGGAGGATTCCAGAGTTCAGGCGAGGGAGGACGATCCCAGAGTTCAGACGAGGCAGGACGATATCAGAGTTCAGGCGAGGCAGGACGATCCCAGAGTTCAGGCAGGATGATCCCAGAGTTCAAGTGAGGCAGGACGATCTCAGAGTTCATGCGAGGCAGGAGGATCCCAGAGTTCAGGCAGGACAATCCGAGAGTTCAGGCGAGGCAGGCGGATCTCAGAGTTCAGGCGAGGCAGGAGGATCCCAGAGTTCAGGCAGGACAATCCCAGAGTTCAGGCGAGGCAGGCGGATCTCAGAGTTCAGGCGAGGCAGGAGGATCCCAGAGTTCAGGCAGGACGATCCCAGAGTTCAGGCGAGTTAGCACGATCCCAGAGTTCAGCCGAGACAGGGGATCCCAGAGTTCAGGCGAGGCAGGAGGATCCCAGAGTTCAGGCGAGGCAGGACGATCCCAGAGTTCAGGTGAGGCAGGACGATCCCAGAGTTCAGACGAGGCAGGACGATCTCAGAGTTAAGGCGAGGCAGGACGATCCCAGAGTTCAGGCAGGACGATCCCAGAGTTCAAGTGAGGCAGGACAATCCCAGAGTTCAGACGAGACAGGAGGATCTCAGAGTTCAGGCGAGGCAGGACGATCCCAGAGTTCAGGCGAGGCAGGACGATCCCAGAGTTCAGGCAGGATGATCCCAGAGTTCAGACGAGGCAGGACGATCTCAGAGTTCAGGCGAGGCAGGAGGATCCCAGAGTTCAGGCGAGGCAGGCGGATCTCAGAGTTCAGGCGAGGCAGGAGGATCCCAGAGTTCAGGCAGGACGATCCCAGAGTTCAGGTGAGGCAGGACGATCTCAGAGTTCAGGCGAGGCAGGAGGATCTCAGAGTTCAGGCGAGGCAGGACGATCCCAGAGTTCAAACGAGACAGGAGGATCCCAGAGTTCAGACGAGGCAGGAGGATCACAGAGTTCAGACGAGACAGGAGGATTCCAGAGTTCAGGCGAGGGAGGACGATCCCAGAGTTCAGACGAGGCAGGACGATATCAGAGTTCAGGCGAGGCAGGACGATCCCAGAGTTCAGGCAGGATGATCCCAGAGTTCAAGTGAGGCAGGACGATCTCAGAGTTCATGCGAGGCAGGAGGATCCCAGAGTTCAGGCAGGACAATCCGAGAGTTCAGGCGAGGCAGGCGGATCTCAGAGTTCAGGCGAGGCAGGAGGATCCCAGAGTTCAGGCAGGACAATCCCAGAGTTCAGGCGAGGCAGGCGGATCTCAGAGTTCAGGCGAGGCAGGAGGATCCCAGAGTTCAGGCAGGACGATCCCAGAGTTCAGGCGAGTTAGCACGATCCCAGAGTTCAGCCGAGACAGGGGATCCCAGAGTTCAGGCGAGGCAGGACAATCCCAGAGTTCAGGCGAGGCAGGAGGATCCCAGAGTTCAGGCGAGGCAGGAGGATCCCAGAGTTCAGGCGAGGCAGGACGATCCCAGAGTTCAGGTGAGGCAGGACGATCCCAGAGTTCAGACGAGGCAGGACGATCTCAGAGTTAAGGCGAGGCAGGACGATCCCAGAGTTCAGGCAGGACGATCCCAGAGTTCAAGTGAGGCAGGACAATCCCAGAGTTCAGACGAGACAGGAGGATCCCAGACTTCAGGCGAGGCAGGACGATCTCAGAGTTAAGGCGAGGCAGGACGATCCCAGAGTTCAGGCAGGACGATCCCAGAGTACAAGTGAGGCAGGACAATCCCAGAGTTCAGACGAGACAGTAGGATCCCAGAGTTCAGGTGAGGCAGGACGATCCCAGAGCTGAGACGAGGCAGGAGGGTCCCAGAGTTCAGGCAGGACGATCTCAGAGTTCAGGTGAGGCAGGACGATCTCAGAGTTCAGGCGAGGCAGGAGGATCCCAGAGTTCAGGCAGGACGATCCCAGATTTCAGGCAGGACTATCCCAGAGTTCAAGTGATGCAGGACGATCTCAGAGTTCAGGCGAGGCAGGAGGATCCCAGAGTTCAGGTGAGGCAGGACGATCTCAGAGTTCAGGCGAGGCAGGAGGATCCCAGAGTTCAGGCGAGGCAGGACGATCCCAGAGTTCAGACGAGGCAGTACGATCCCAGAGTTCAGACGAGGCAGGACGATCTCAGAGTTCAGGCGAGGCAGGACCATCCCAGAGTTCAGGCAGGATGATCCCAGAGTTCAAGTGAGGCAGGACGATCTCAGAGTTCAGGCGAGGCAGGACGATGCCAGAGCTCAGACGAGGGAGGAGGATCCCAGAGTTCAGGCAGGACGATCCCAGAGTTCAGGTGAGGCAGGACGATCTCAGAGTTCAGGCGAGGCAGGAGGATCCCAGAGTTCAGGCAGGACGATCCCAGAGTTCAGGCAGGACGATCCCAGAGTTCAAGTGAGGCAGGACGATCTCAGAGTTCAGGCGAGGCAGGAGGATCCCAGAGTTGAGGCGAGGCAGGAGGATCTCAGAGTTCAGGCGAGGCAGGAGGATCCCAGAGTTCAGGTGAGGCAGGACGATCTCAAAGTTCAGGCGAGGCAGGAGGATCCCAGAGTTCAGGCGAGGCAGGACGATCCCAGAGTTCAGACGAGGCAGGACGATCCCAGAGTTCAGACGAGGCAGGACGATCTCAGAGTTCAGGCGAGGCAGGACGATCCCAGAGTTCAGGCAGGATGATCCCAGAGTTCAAGTGAGGCAGGACGATCTCAGAGTTCAGGCGAGGCAGGAGGATACCAGAGTTCAGGCGAGGCAGGCGGATCTCAGAGTTCAGGCGAGGCAGGAGGATCCCAGAGTTCAGGCAGGACGATCCCAGAGTTCAGGTGAGGCAGGACGATCTCAGAGTTCAGGCGAGGCAGGACGATCCCAGAGTTCAGGCAGGACGATCCCAGAGTTCAAGTGAGGCAGGACAATCCCAGAGTTCAGACGAGACAGGAGGATCTCAGAGTTCAGGCGAGGCAGGACGATCCCAGAGTTCAGGCGAGGCAGGACGATCCCAGAGTTCAGGCAGGATGATCCCAGAGTTCAGACGAGGCAGGACGATCTCAGAGTTCAGGCGAGGCAGGAGGATCCCAGAGTTCAGGCGAGGCAGGCGGATCTCAGAGTTCAGGCGAGGCAGGAGGATCCCAGAGTTCAGGCAGGACGATCCCAGAGTTCAGGTGAGGCAGGACGATCTCAGAGTTCAGGCGAGGCAGGAGGATCTCAGAGTTCAGGCGAGGCAGGACGATCCCAGAGTTCAAACGAGACAGGAGGATCCCAGAGTTCAGACGAGGCAGGAGGATCACAGAGTTCAGACGAGACAGGAGGATTCCAGAGTTCAGGCGAGGGAGGACGATCCCAGAGTTCAGACGAGGCAGGACGATATCAGAGTTCAGGCGAGGCAGGACGATCCCAGAGTTCAGGCAGGATGATCCCAGAGTTCAAGTGAGGCAGGACGATCTCAGAGTTCATGCGAGGCAGGAGGATCCCAGAGTTCAGGCAGGACAATCCGAGAGTTCAGGCGAGGCAGGCGGATCTCAGAGTTCAGGCGAGGCAGGAGGATCCCAGAGTTCAGGCAGGACAATCCCAGAGTTCAGGCGAGGCAGGCGGATCTCAGAGTTCAGGCGAGGCAGGAGGATCCCAGAGTTCAGGCAGGACGATCCCAGAGTTCAGGCGAGTTAGCACGATCCCAGAGTTCAGCCGAGACAGGGGATCCCAGAGTTCAGGCGAGGCAGGACAATCCCAGAGTTCAGGCGAGGCAGGAGGATCCCAGAGTTCAGGCGAGGCAGGAGGATCCCAGAGTTCAGGCGAGGCAGGACGATCCCAGAGTTCAGGTGAGGCAGGACGATCCCAGAGTTCAGACGAGGCAGGACGATCTCAGAGTTAAGGCGAGGCAGGACGATCCCAGAGTTCAGGCAGGACGATCCCAGAGTTCAAGTGAGGCAGGACAATCCCAGAGTTCAGACGAGACAGGAGGATCCCAGACTTCAGGCGAGGCAGGACGATCTCAGAGTTAAGGCGAGGCAGGACGATCCCAGAGTTCAGGCAGGACGATCCCAGAGTACAAGTGAGGCAGGACAATCCCAGAGTTCAGACGAGACAGTAGGATCCCAGAGTTCAGGTGAGGCAGGACGATCCCAGAGCTGAGACGAGGCAGGAGGGTCCCAGAGTTCAGGCAGGACGATCCCAGAGTTCAGGTGAGGCAGGACGATCTCAGAGTTCAGGCGAGGCAGGAGGATCCCAGAGTTCAGGCAGGACGATCCCAGATTTCAGGCAGGACTATCCCAGAGTTCAAGTGAGGCAGGACGATCTCAGAGTTCAGGCGAGGCAGGAGGATCCCAGAGTTCAGGTGAGGCAGGACGATCTCAGAGTTCAGGCGAGGCAGGAGGATCCCAGAGTTCAGGCGAGGCAGGACGATCCCAGAGTTCAGACGAGGCAGTACGATCCCAGAGTTCAGACGAGGCAGGACGATCTCAGAGTTCAGGCGAGGCAGGACCATCCCAGAGTTCAGGCAGGATGATCCCAGAGTTCAAGTGAGGCAGGACGATCTCAGAGTTCAGGCGAGGCAGGACGATGCCAGAGCTCAGACGAGGGAGGAGGATCCCAGAGTTCAGGCAGGACGATCCCAGAGTTCAGGTGAGGCAGGACGATCTCAGAGTTCAGGCGAGGCAGGAGGATCCCAGAGTTCAGGCAGGACGATCCCAGAGTTCAGGCAGGACGATCCCAGAGTTCAAGTGAGGCAGGACGATCTCAGAGTTCAGGCGAGGCAGGAGGATCCCAGAGTTGAGGCGAGGCAGGAGGATCTCAGAGTTCAGGCGAGGCAGGAGGATCCCAGAGTTCAGGTGAGGCAGGACGATCTCAAAGTTCAGGCGAGGCAGGAGGATCCCAGAGTTCAGGCGAGGCAGGACGATCCCAGAGTTCAGACGAGGCAGGACGATCCCAGAGTTCAGACGAGGCAGGACGATCTCAGAGTTCAGGCGAGGCAGGACGATCCCAGAGTTCAGGCAGGATGATCCCAGAGTTCAAGTGAGGCAGGACGATCTCAGAGTTCAGGCGAGGCAGGAGGATCCCAGAGTTCAGGCGAGGCAGGCGGATCTCAGAGTTCAGGCGAGGCAGGAGGATCCCAGAGTTCAGGCAGGACGATCCCAGAGTTCAGGTGAGGCAGGACGATCTCAGAGTTCAGGCGAGGCAGGAGGATCTCAGAGTTCAGGCGAGGCAGGACGATTCCAGAGTTCAAACGAGACAGGAGGATCCCAGAGTTCAGACGAGGCAGGAGGATCACAGATTTCAGACGAGACAGGAGGATTCCAGAGTTCAGGCGAGGGAGGACGATCTCAGAGTTCAGGCGAGGCTGGAGGATCCCAGAGTTCAGGCGAGGCAGGAGGATCTCAGAGTTCAGGCGAGGCAGGAGGATCCGAGAGTTCAGGTGAGGCAGGACGATCTCAGAGTTCAGGCGAGGCAGGACGATCACAGAGTTCATGCGAGGCAGGACGATCCCAGAGTTCAGACGAGGCAGGACGATCTCAGAGTTCAGACGAGGCAGGACGATCCCAGAGTTCAGACGAGGCAGGACGATCTCAGAGTTCAGGCGAGGCAGGACGATCCCAGAGTTCAGGCGAGGCAGGACGATCCCAGAGTTCAGGCAGGATGATCCCAGAGTTCAGACGAGGCAGGACGATCTCAGAGTTCAGGCGAGGCAGGAGGATCCCAGAGTTCAGGCGAGGCAGGCGGATCTCAGAGTTCAGGCGAGGCAGGAGGATCCCAGAGTTCAGGCAGGACGATCCCAGAGTTCAGGTGAGGCAGGACGATCTCAGAGTTCAGGCGAGGCAGGAGGATCTCAGAGTTCAGGCGAGGCAGGACGATCCCAGAGTTCAAACGAGACAGGAGGATCCCAGAGTTCAGACGAGGCAGGAGGATCACAGAGTTCAGACGAGACAGGAGGATTCCAGAGTTCAGGCGAGGGAGGACGATCCCAGAGTTCAGACGAGGCAGGACGATATCAGAGTTCAGGCGAGGCAGGACGATCCCAGAGTTCAGGCAGGATGATCCCAGAGTTCAAGTGAGGCAGGACGATCTCAGAGTTCATGCGAGGCAGGAGGATCCCAGAGTTCAGGCAGGACAATCCGAGAGTTCAGGCGAGGCAGGCAGATCTCAGAGTTCAGGCGAGGCAGGAGGATCCCAGAGTTCAGGCAGGACAATCCCAGAGTTCAGGCGAGGCAGGCGGATCTCAGAGTTCAGGCGAGGCAGGAGGATCCCAGAGTTCAGGCAGGACGATCCCAGAGTTCAGGCGAGTTAGCACGATCCCAGAGTTCAGCCGAGACAGGGGATCCCAGAGTTCAGGCGAGGCAGGACAATCCCAGAGTTCAGGCGAGGCAGGAGGATCCCAGAGTTCAGGCGAGGCAGGAGGATCCCAGAGTTCAGGCGAGGCAGGACGATCCCAGAGTTCAGGCGAGGCAGGAGGATCCCAGAGTTGAGGCGAGGCAGGAGGATCCCAGAGTTCAGGCGAGGCAGGACGATCTCAGAGTTCAGGCGAGGCAGGAGGATCCCAGAGTTGAGGCGAGGCAGGAGGATCTCAGAGTTCAGGCGAGGCAGGAGGATCCCAGAGTTCAGGTGAGGCAGGACGATCTCAAAGTTCAGGCGAGGCAGGAGGATCCCAGAGTTCAGGCGAGGCAGGACGATCCCAGAGTTCAGACGAGGCAGGACGATCCCAGAGTTCAGACGAGGCAGGACGATCTCAGAGTTCAGGCGAGGCAGGACGATCCCAGAGTTCAGGCAGGATGATCCCAGAGTTCAAGTGAGGCAGGACGATCTCAGAGTTCAGGCGAGGCAGGAGGATCCCAGAGTTCAGGCGAGGCAGGCGGATCTCAGAGTTCAGGCGAGGCAGGAGGATCCCAGAGTTCAGGCAGGACGATCCCAGAGTTCAGGTGAGGCAGGACGATCTCAGAGTTCAGGCGAGGCAGGAGGATCTCAGAGTTCAGGCGAGGCAGGACGATTCCAGAGTTCAAACGAGACAGGAGGATCCCAGAGTTCAGACGAGGCAGGAGGATCACAGATTTCAGACGAGACAGGAGGATTCCAGAGTTCAGGCGAGGGAGGACGATCTCAGAGTTCAGGCGAGGCTGGAGGATCCCAGAGTTCAGGCGAGGCAGGAGGATCTCAGAGTTCAGGCGAGGCAGGAGGATCCGAGAGTTCAGGTGAGGCAGGACGATCTCAGAGTTCAGGCGAGGCAGGACGATCACAGAGTTCATGCGAGGCAGGACGATCCCAGAGTTCAGACGAGGCAGGACGATCTCAGAGTTCAGACGAGGCAGGACGATCCCAGAGTTCAGACGAGGCAGGACGATCTCAGAGTTCAGGCGAGGCAGGACGATCCCAGAGTTCAGGCGAGGCAGGACGATCCCAGAGTTCAGGCAGGATGATCCCAGAGTTCAGACGAGGCAGGACGATCTCAGAGTTCAGGCGAGGCAGGAGGATCCCAGAGTTCAGGCGAGGCAGGCGGATCTCAGAGTTCAGGCGAGGCAGGAGGATCCCAGAGTTCAGGCAGAACGATCCCAGAGTTCAGGTGAGGCAGGACGATCTCAGAGTTCAGGCGAGGCAGGAGGATCTCAGAGTTCAGGCGAGGCAGGACGATCCCAGAGTTCAAACGAGACAGGAGGATCCCAGAGTTCAGACGAGGCAGGAGGATCACAGAGTTCAGACGAGACAGGAGGATTCCAGAGTTCAGGCGAGGGAGGACGATCCCAGAGTTCAGACGAGGCAGGACGATATCAGAGTTCAGGCGAGGCAGGACGATCCCAGAGTTCAGGCAGGATGATCCCAGAGTTCAAGTGAGGCAGGACGATCTCAGAGTTCATGCGAGGCAGGAGGATCCCAGAGTTCAGGCAGGACAATCCGAGAGTTCAGGCGAGGCAGGCAGATCTCAGAGTTCAGGCGAGGCAGGAGGATCCCAGAGTTCAGGCAGGACAATCCCAGAGTTCAGGCGAGGCAGGCGGATCTCAGAGTTCAGGCGAGGCAGGAGGATCCCAGAGTTCAGGCAGGACGATCCCAGAGTTCAGGCGAGTTAGCACGATCCCAGAGTTCAGCCGAGACAGGGGATCCCAGAGTTCAGGCGAGGCAGGACAATCCCAGAGTTCAGGCGAGGCAGGAGGATCCCAGAGTTCAGGCGAGGCAGGAGGATCCCAGAGTTCAGGCGAGGCAGGACGATCCCAGAGTTCAGGTGAGGCAGGACGATCTCAGAGTTCAGGCGAGGCAGGCGGATCTCAGAGTTCAGGCGAGGCAGGAGGATTCCAGAGTTCAGGCAGGACGATCCCAGAGTTCAGGTGAGGCAGGACGATCTCAGAGTTCAGGCGAGGCAGGAGGATCTCAGAGTTCAGGCGAGGCAGGACGATTCCAGAGTTCAAACGAGACAGGAGGATCCCAGAGTTCAGACGAGGCAGGAGGATCACAGATTTCAGACGAGACAGGAGGATTCCAGAGTTCAGGCGAGGGAGGACGATCTCAGAGTTCAGGCGAGGCTGGAGGATCCCAGAGTTCAGGCGAGGCAGGAGGATCTCAGAGTTCAGGCGAGGCAGGAGGATCCGAGAGTTCAGGTGAGGCAGGACGATCTCAGAGTTCAGGCGAGGCAGGACGATCACAGAGTTCATGCGAGGCAGGACGATCCCAGAGTTCAGACGAGGCAGGACGATCTCAGAGTTCAGACGAGGCAGGACGATCCCAGAGTTCAGACGAGGCAGGACGATCTCAGAGTTCAGGCGAGGCAGGACGATCCCAGAGTTCAGGCGAGGCAGGACGATCCCAGAGTTCAGGCAGGATGATCCCAGAGTTCAGACGAGGCAGGACGATCTCAGAGTTCAGGCGAGGCAGGAGGATCCCAGAGTTCAGGCGAGGCAGGCGGATCTCAGAGTTCAGGCGAGGCAGGAGGATCCCAGAGTTCAGGCAGGACGATCCCAGAGTTCAGGTGAGGCAGGACGATCTCAGAGTTCAGGCGAGGCAGGAGGATCTCAGAGTTCAGGCGAGGTAGGACGATCCCAGAGTTCAAACGAGACAGGAGGATCCCAGAGTTCAGATGAGGCAGGAGGATCACAGAGTTCAGACGAGACAGGTGGATTCCAGAGTTCAGGCGAGGGAGGACGATCCCAGAGTTCAGACGAGGCAGGACGATATCAGAGTTCAGGCGAGGCAGGACGATCCCAGAGTTCAGGCAGGATGATCCCAGAGTTCAAGTGAGGCAGGACGATCTCAGAGTTCATGCGAGGCAGGAGGATCCCAGAGTTCAGACGAGGCAGGAGGATCACAGATTTCAGACGAGACAGGAGGATTCCAGAGTTCAGGCGAGGGAGGACGATCTCAGAGTTCAGGCGAGGCTGGAGGATCCCAGAGTTCAGGCGAGGCAGGAGGATCTCAGAGTTCAGGCGAGGCAGGAGGATCCGAGAGTTCAGGTGAGGCAGGACGATCTCAGAGTTCAGGCGAGGCAGGACGATCACAGAGTTCATGCGAGGCAGGACGATCCCAGAGTTCAGACGAGGCAGGACGATCTCAGAGTTCAGACGAGGCAGGACGATCCCAGAGTTCAGACGAGGCAGGACGATCTCAGAGTTCAGGCGAGGCAGGACGATCCCAGAGTTCAGGCGAGGCAGGACGATCCCAGAGTTCAGGCAGGATGATCCCAGAGTTCAGACGAGGCAGGACGATCTCAGAGTTCAGGCGAGGCAGGAGGATCCCAGAGTTCAGGCGAGGCAGGCGGATCTCAGAGTTCAGGCGAGGCAGGAGGATCCCAGAGTTCAGGCAGGACGATCCCAGAGTTCAGGTGAGGCAGGACGATCTCAGAGTTCAGGCGAGGCAGGAGGATCTCAGAGTTCAGGCGAGGCAGGACGATCCCAGAGTTCAAACGAGACAGGAGGATCCCAGAGTTCAGATGAGGCAGGAGGATCACAGAGTTCAGACGAGACAGGTGGATTCCAGAGTTCAGGCGAGGGAGGACTATCCCAGAGTTCAGACGAGGCAGGACGATATCAGAGTTCAGGCGAGGCAGGACGATCCCAGAGTTCAGGCAGGATGATCCCAGAGTTCAAGTGAGGCAGGACGATCTCAGAGTTCATGCGAGGCAGGAGGATCCCAGAGTTCAGGCAGGACAATCCGAGAGTTCAGGCGAGGCAGGCGGATCTCAGAGTTCAGGGAGGCAGGAGGATCCCAGAGTTCAGGCAGGACAATCCCAGAGTTCAGGCGAGGCAGGCGGATCTCAGAGTTCAGGCGAGGCAGGAGGATCCCAGAGTTCAGGCAGGACAATCCCAGAGTTCAGGCGAGTTAGCACGATCCCAGAGTTCAGCCGAGACAGGGGATCCCAGAGTTCAGGCGAGGCAGGACAATCCCAGAGTTCAGGCGAGGCAGGAGGATCCCAGAGTTCAGGCGAGGCAGGAGGATCCCAGAGTTCAGGCGAGGCAGGACGATCCCAGAGTTCAGGTGAGGCAGGACGATCCCAGAGTTCAGACGAGGCAGGACGATCTCAGAGTTAAGGCGAGGCAGGACGATCCCAGAGTTCAGGCAGGACGATCCCAGAGTTCAAGTGAGGCAGGACAATCCCAGAGTTCAGACGAGACAGGAGGATCCCAGACTTCAGGCGAGGCAGGACGATCTCAGAGTTAAGGCGAGGCAGGACGATCCCAGAGTTCAGGCAGGACGATCACAGAGTTCAAGTGAGGCAGGACAATCCCAGAGTTCAGACGAGACAGTAGGATCCCAGAGTTCAGGTGAGGCAGGACGATCCCAGAGCTGAGACGAGGCAGGAGGATCCCAGAGTTCAGGCAGGACGATCCCAGAGTTCAGGTGAGGCAGGACGATCTCAGAGTTCAGGCGAGGCAGCAGGATCCCAGAGTTCAGGCAGGACGATCCCAGAGTTCAGGCAGGACTATCCCAGATTTCAAGTGAGGCAGGACGATCTCAGAGTTCAGGCGAGGCAGGAGGATCCCAGAGTTCAGGTGAGGCAGGACGATCTCAGAGTTCAGGCGAGGCAGGAGGATCCCAGAGTTCAGGCGAGGCAGGACGATCCCAGAGTTCAGACGAGGCAGGACGATCCCAGAGTTCAGACGAGGCAGGACGATCTCAGAGTTCAGGCGAGGCAGGACCATCCCAGAGTTCAGGCAGGATGATCCCAGAGTTCAAGTGAGGCAGGACGATCTCAGAGTTCAGGCGAGGCAGGACGATGCCAGAGCTCAGACGAGGGAGGAGGATCCCAGAGTTCAGGCAGGACGATCCCAGAGTTCAGGTGAGGCAGGACGATCTCAGAGTTCAGGCGAGGCAGGAGGATCCCAGAGTTCAGGCAGGACGATCCCAGAGTTCAGGCAGGACGAGCCCAGAATTCAAGTGAGGCAGGACGATCTCAGAGTTCAGGCGAGGCAGGAGGATCCCAGAGTTGAGGCGAGGCAGGAGGATCTCAGAGTTCAGGCGAGGCAGGAGGATCCCAGAGTTCAGGTGAGGCAGGACGATCTCAGAGTTCAGGCGAGGCAGGAGGATCCCAGAGTTCAGGCGAGGCAGGACGATCCCAGAGTTCAGACGAGGCAGGACGATCCCAGAGTTCAGACGAGGCAGGACGATCTCAGAGTTCAGGCGAGGCAGGACGATCCCAGAGTTCAGGCAGGATGATCCCAGAGTTCAAGTGAGGCAGGACGATCTCAGAGTTCAGACGAGGCAGGAGGATCCCAGAGTTCAGGCGAGGCAGGCGGATCTCAGAGTTCAGGCGAGGCAGGAGGATCCCAGAGTTCAGGCAGGACGATCCCAGAGTTCAGGTGAGGCAGGACGATCTCAGAGTTCAGGCGAGGCAGGAGGATCCCAGAGTTCAGGCAGGACGATCCCAGAGTTCAGGCAGGATGATCCCAGAGTTCAGGCGAGGCAGGCGGATCTCAGAGTTCAGGCGAGGCAGGAGGATCCCAGAGTTCAGGCAGGACGATCCCAGAGTTCAGGTGAGGCAGGACGATTCCAGAGTTCAAACGAGACAGGAGGATCCCAGAGTTCAGACGAGGCAGGAGGATCACAGATTTCAGACGAGACAGGAGGATTCCAGAGTTCAGGCGAGGGAGGACGATCCCAGAGTTCAGACGAGGCAGGACGATATCAGAGTTCAGGCGAGGCAGGACGATCCCAGAGTTCAGGCAGGATGATCCCAGAGTTCAAGTGAGGCAGGACGATCTCAGAGTTCAGGCGAGGCAGGAGGATCCCAGAGTTCAGGCACGACAATCCCAGAGTTCAGGCGAGGCAGGCGGATCTCAGAGTTCAGGCAAGGCAGGAGGATCCCAGAGTTCAGGCAGGACAATCCCAGAGTTCAGGCGAGGCAGGCGGATCTCAGAGTTCAGGCGAGGCAGGAGGATCCTCGAGTTCAGGCAGGACGATCCCAGAGTTCAGGCGAGTTAGGACGATCCCAGAGTTCAGCCGAGACAGGGGATCCCAGAGTTCAGGCGAGGCAGGACAATCCCAGAGTTCAGGCGAGGCAGGAGGATCCCAGAGTTCAGGCGAGGCAGGAGGATCCCAGAGTTCAGGCGAGGCAGGAGGATCCCAGAGTTCAGACGAGGCAGGACGATCTCAGAGTTAAGGCGAGGCAGGACGATCCCAGAGTTCAGGCAGGACGATCCCAGAGTTCAAGTGAGGCAGGACGATCCCAGAGTTCAGACGAGACAGGACGATCCCAGAGTTCAGGTGAGGCAGGAGGATCCCTGAGTTCAGGTGAGGCAGGAGGATCCCTGAGTTCAGGTGAGGCAGGAGGATCCCAGAGTTCAGACGAGGCAGGAGGATCCCAGAGTTCAGGCGAGGCAGGAGGATCCCAGAGTTCAGACGAGGCAGGAGGATCCCAGAGTTCAGGTGAGGCAGGAGGATCCCAGAGTTCAGACAAGGCAGGAGGATCCCAGAGTTCAGACGAGGCAGGAGGATCCCAGAGTTCAGACGAGGCAGGAGGATCCCAGAGTTCAGGCGAGGCAGGAGGATCCCAGAGTTCAGGCGAGGCAGGAGGATCCCAGAGTTCAGACGAGGCAGGAGGATCCCAGAGTTTAGGCAGGACGATCCCAGAGTTCAGGCGAGGCAGGAGGATCCCAGAGTTCAGGCGAGTCAGGAGGATCCCAGAGTTCAGACGAGGCAGGAGGATCCCAGAGTTCAGGCGAGGCAGGAGGATCCCAGAGTTCAGACGAGGCAGGAGGATCCCAGAGTTTAGGCAGGACGATCCCAGAGTTCAGGCGAGGCAGGAGGATCCCAGAGTTCAGGCGAGGCAGGAGGATCCCAGAGTTCAGGCGAGGCAGGAGGATCCCAGAGTTCAGGCGAGGCAGGAGGATCCCAGAGTTCAGACGAGGCAGGAGGAACACAGAGTTCAGACGAGGCAGGACGATCCCAGAGTTCAGACGAGGGAGGACGATCCCAGAGTTCAGGCGAGGCAGGAGGATCCCAGAGTTCAGGCCAGGCAGGTGGATCCGGGAATTCGTGGCAGACAGGAGGATCCCAGAGTCCAGGCAGGCGGAAGAGTCCCCAGGGGCGGGCGCATAACTCCTGGGCAGGGCCACATCCCAGGCAGGAACACGGCCTGGGCAAGACGCAGAGCACCTTGGCAGGTGTGGGCACAACCCATAGGGAGCAAGCGGTGAGCAGTGCCGGAGTCCTCAGGGTGGGCCGCATGGTCCCCGGGCAGGGCCGCCTCCCAGGCGGAAACACGGAGGCCTGGGCAAGTTGCGGACACCTGGGCGTTTTGCGGGGCACAACCCATCCGAGGTGAGGGGTAGGAAGGGACAGAACCACCCATAGGGTAACAGCAATGGCCTGGCTTACCCGACTGGGGCAAGGGACAGGAAGGGGCAGAACCACCCGAGGGGTAACGGTGATCGCCTTGCTTACCCGACGGAGGCAGGGGAACAGAAGGGAGCTGAGTCCAGGGTGAGCAGCAGGCCAACCAGGATACACCGGTAAATAGAGAGAAGCAAGCAGACAGCATAACAGCGTGATAAAGGCGAATACGGTGGAACAGTGGGACCAGCACACACGAGAGAAGCTGGAAAATGAGACAAACCTGGACAGAACAGATACAGAGCAGGCTGGCAAACAGGGCAGAACAGGATATGCATCAGGCTGTCAACCAGGGCAGAACTGGATCCGGAGCAGGTGAAACAGGTACAGAGTAGGATTCAGCGCCGGCGGACCAGGTACGGAGCAGGATTCAGAGCCAGCAGACTAGGTACAGAGCGGGTTAAACCGGCTTTGGAGCAGGACGACCCCCCCCAACTAGGCTCAGTCCTCGATGCCCTTGTAAACACCTGCCCCCTAACAGGTGACACGTGTACCTCCTTAAGCCAAGATGATCAAATGGCTCCGGGTGACAGTAGGGCTGGCTGCAAGGCCTGGAGTCCGGAGTCCACGGACCGGAGCAAGACCCGGAAGGCGGGCTACGGAGCGGACCCTAACAGCTATATAGTTCTGGGCATGACAGCTCACCTTTGTCAGACTCTATCTTTTCTGATTCAGTTTCCCATTCGGTCACTTTATGCACTTGCTTAGGTTTGTATCTGAAACTTTTCACTTGATGTGGTTATTTTCTTTGGTTGTGCTTTTTGTCTGCCTTGTACACTCTCTCTATGTGACCTCATTTGTGACACTGCAAACTTTTTCTTTGAACCAATAGTCATCTGCATAATGAGAGGATTTGCCACATCGATAACACTTTTGGCTTTTTGCATTTCACATTCTAAGTTCTTTTTCTGTTGTGGCGCTACATCCTTTGTTGCAATCTCTAACGATCCGTTGTCGTGTCTATCCCTCGAGGTTAAGGATGATGGTCTTCATTCCATTGATCTATCACATAGCGAAGATGCCTGTGTGTGTATTTGTTTAATGTGTACTTGATGTTGCACTCCAAGAAACACACGATACTTCACAAATGAACCAACTGATTCCAATGGCATGGAAGCCACAACGATTGGAACTGATGGATTTGTTGCAGCCTTCATCTGTCTTCACAGCCGTTGAGCTTGAAGTAATTTTGTCGGCCTGTTCCACCCTTGAGGTCTTGGTTGGATTATTCTTTGTCAGGGACCTCACCCTTGACCTTACCACCATGGGTGACCCTACCAAGAGCATAGCTCCAGATGGGATCACTCTTGGGATCTCAGGACCACACAAGCTTCTCCACCACGACAAGATGACAATCCACGGAGGTCTCTAACGATGTTGCAATGGTCAATGCCCTTTGAAAGGTTAGGTCTCTTTCTGACAGTAGCCTCTGTTGAGTGCTTTGACTATGGATGCCACATACAAGCCTGTCCCTTAATGCATCAGAAAGTCCATCTCTAACGTCACAATACCAGGAATGTTTGTGCAGTTCAGCAATGTATTCAGAAATGCTTTCATCCTTTGACCGGTTCCTTTTGTGAAATCTAAATCTCTCAGCTATACCAGAGGTTTAGGGTGCAAGTGCTTCTGTAAAACTGCAACAATTCCATTGAAAATTTTGCTTGCTGGCTTTTCAGGAGTTACTAAGTTGCATAAGAACCTATACGTTTTAGCACCATTAAGCTAAGAAGGCTTTCTTTTCCTCATCCACATTGTTGGCCTTACAATACAGTTCCACTCATCTGATACACGACTCCCAGGTTTCATTATATTCGTTGACTTCCCCAACTAAAGCCATTGCCATGTCAGGCTCACTTTAACTTTGCTAGTTGTGCATCTTTCACTGTGTACTATGCAGTTACTCACATGTCCCTTTGTTAGCATCTATGAGAGAGAGAGAGAGAGAGAGAGAGAGAGAGAGAGAGAGAGAGAGAGAGCAATACGCATGTGTAGACATCAGATCAATATGCATGGGTAACTTATCAGTCCATACATAGTGTTAAGGAGACTTATTGCTCTAAAGGAAATAGATCCATGTACCATAAGGTACAAATGACAAGGCACTACAAACAACAGTCTGATTGAGTTACAAACAACAAGGTAACACAAACAGCAGTCTGACTGAGTTACAGACAACGAGGTACTGTTCCACAATCCCTAATTAGAATTAGAGCCATGTGAGAATAGGACCAATCAGATGTGATTGTGGAGACGTGTGCATGGAGTTGGAGGAGGTAGCAGATGTACTTAATGAATACTTTGCTTCCTTATTCACCAGGGAAAAAGACGTTTACAATTGTGGGGATGACTTACAGTGGACTGAAATGCTTGAGCATATAGACATTAAGAAAGTGAATGTGCTGAAACTTTTGAAAAGCATTAAGTTACATACCATCAGCTGCCACCATCCAGAAAACGGTACCGCAGTATAAAAGCCAGGACCAACAGGCTCCGGGACAGCTTCTTCCACCGGGCCATCAAACTGATGAACTCATGCTGATTTGTATGTACTCTATATTACATTGACTGTTCTATTTATTATAAATTATTACAAATTACTATGACTGCACATTGCACATTTAGATGGAGATGTACCATAAAGATTTTTACTCATCATGTACGTGAAAGATGTAAGAAATACAGTCAATTCAACTCAGTTGGATAAGTCACTGGGACTGGATGTGATATACCCGAGGCTATTATGGGAAGTGAGGGACGAGACTGCTGAGACTCTTGCGATGATTTTTGCATCATCAATAGGGATGAGAGAAGTACCAGAGGATTGGAGGGTTGCAAATGTTGTTCCCTTGTTCAATAAAGTGAGTAGAGATAACGCAGGAAATTATAGACCAATGAATCTGACTTCAGTGGTGGGCAAATTGTTGGAGAAGATCCTGAGAGGCAGGATTTATGAGCATTTGGAGAGAAATAACCTGATTAGGGATAGTCAGCATGGCTCTGTTAAGGGCAGGTCATGCCTTATGAGCCTGATTAATTCTTTGAGGATGTAACAAAACACACTTAAGAAGGTAGAACAGTGGATGCGGTGTATATGGATTACAGTGAGGCTTCTGATAAGGTTCCCCATGCAAGACCCCTTCAAAAAGTAAGAAGGCATGGGATCCAAGGAGACCTTGCTTTGTGGATCCAGAATTGGCTTGACTACAGAAAGAAAAGTGTGGTTGTAGATGAGGGTTCGTAGTCAGCATGGAGGCTGGTGACCAATGGTGCTCCGCAGGGATCTGTTCCGGGATCCCTCTTCCTAGCGATTTTTATAAATGACCCAGATGAAAAGTAGAAGGGTGGGTTAGAAAGTTTGCTGATGACACAAAGGTTGGGGGTGTTGTGGATAATGTGGAGGGCTGTCAGAGGTTATAGCTGGAAATTGATAGGATACAAAACTGGGCTGAGAAGTAGCAGATGGATTTCAACCCAGGTAAGTGTGAAGTGGTTCATTTTGGTAGGTCCAATTTCAAGACAGCATATAATATAAATGGTAAGATTCTTGGCAGTGTGGAGGATCTGAGAGATCTTGGGGTCCATGTTGATTGGACACTCAAAGCTGCTGCTCAGATTGACAATCTTGTTAAGAAAGCGTATAGTGTGTTGGCATTCATCAACCGTGGGATTGAGTTCAAAAACTGTGAGGCAATGTTACAGCTATGTAGGACCGTGGTCAGAGCTCACTCGCAGTACTGTGTTCAGTTCTGGTCACCTCACTACGGGAAGGATGTGGATACTATCGAGAGAGTGCAGAGGGAGATTTACAAGGATGTTGTCTGCACTGGAGGGGGTACCTTATGAGAATAGCTTCAGTGCACTTGGCCTTTTCTCCTTGGAGCGACAGAGGATGAGAGGTGACCTGATAGAGGTGTATAAGATAATGAGAGGTATTGATCATGTGGATAGCCAGAGGCTTCTTCCCAGGGCTAAAATGGCTAACATGAGAGGGCATAATTTTTAGTTATTTGGAAATACCGAGGGGTAGACAGGGGTAAGTTTTTCACACAGAGGGTGGTGAGTGTGGTATGCACTGGTAGTGACAGTGATGGAAGCTGATACAATATGGTCTTTTAAGAGTCGCTTAGATAGCTACATGGAGCTTAGAAAAATAGAGGGCTATGCACTAGTGAAATTCTAGGCAGTCTCCAGGATAGGTTACATGGTTGGCTCAGCATTGAGGGCTGAAAGGCCTGTAATGTGCTGTAAATTTCTATGTTCTATGTTCAGTCTGACTGAGTTACAGACAACAAGGTAACCCAAACAGCAGTCTGACTGAGTTACAGACAACAAGGTACCACAAACAGCAGTCTGACAGAGTTACAGGCAACAAAATAACGCAAACAGCAGTCTGACTGAGTTACAGGCAACAAGGTAAGACAAACAGCAGTCTGACTGAGTTACAGACAACAAGGTAAGACAAACAGCAGTCTGATTGAGTTACAGACAACAAGGTAACACAACAGTAGTCTGATTGAGTTATATTCAACAAGGACACACAAACAGCAGTCTGACTGAGTTACAGGCAACAAGGTAACACAAACAGCAGTCTGACTGAGTTACAGACAACAAGGTAACAGAACAGTAGTCTGATTGAGTTACAGACAACAAGGTAACACAACAGTAGTCTGATTGAGTTACAGGCAACAAGGTAACACAAGCAGCAGTCTGATTGAGTTACAGACAACAAGGTAACACAAACAGCAGTCTGACTGAGTTATATTCAACAAGGACACACAAACAGCAGTCTGACTGATTTACAGGCAACAAGGTAACACAAGCAGCAGTCTGATTGAGTTACAGACAACAAGGTACCACAAACAGCAGTCTGACTGAGTTACAGGCAACAAGGTAACACAAACAGCAGTCTGACTGAGTTACAGACAACAAGGTAATGCAAACAGCAGTCTGACTGAGTTACAGACAACAAGGTAACACAAACAGCAGTCTGACTGAGTTACAGACAACAAGGTACCACAAACAGCAGTCTGACTGAGTTACAGACAACAAGGTAACACAACAGTAGTCTGATTGAGTTACAGACAACAAGGTAACACAACAGCAGTCTGATTGAGTTATATTCAACAAGGTAATGAAAACAGCTGTCTGACTGAGTGTTATTCAACAAGGACACACAAGCAGCAGTCTGACTGAGTTACAGGCAACAAGGAAACACAAACAGCAGTCTGATTGAGTCACAGACAATAAGGTAACACAAACAGCAGTCTGGCTGAGTTACAGACAACAAGGTAGCACAAACAGCAATCTGTCTGAGTTACAGACAACAAGGTAATGCAAACAGCAGTCTGATTGAGTTACAGACAACAAGGTAACACAAACAGCAGTCTGAGTTACAGACAACAAGGTAACACAACTGCAGTCTGACTGAGTTACAGACAACAAGGTAATGCAAACAGCAGTCTGACTGAGTTACAGACAACAAGGTAACACAACAGCAGTCTGATTGAGTTATATTCAACAAGGTAATGCAAACAGCAGTCTGATTGAGTTGCATATAAGGTACTACAAACAGTGGTCTGGTTATGGCTTGGATCTGTTTTAACGAGGTCAAAAGACAAATAGATCTTCTCCAGGATAGAGGATTGAGCTTCCTCATTCTTCTTCAACTTGTGAAATGGGAATTATCTTGTCTTGCATACCTGTGATTTAACTGATGTAAAACTGCTATTTGTCCTTTCATAAGATTCCAGGTCCTGCCAGTTGTGACCTGTGCAGAAGTCTCTGGCGCAAAATCTGAGCATCAGCCATCTGACTCATAGTCAGGAATGTAGCCAGCAGTATTGCAGCTGACAGAACGAGATCAAGCCTTTCCTTTTCATAAGCATTTGCTTTCAAGTGATCATTCGTTGCTCCGTATTTCACTCCAATTAACAGTATAAAATTAAAGGGGTCTACTGCCAGAAGTGAATGAGACTTCACAACACATACACCCTGTTGTCCTAATACAGTTTCTGGTAGGACTTTAAGCTACACTTTGACTTCAGCAACTGCTGAAAGCAATGGTTAATCTATAAACCTTCAATTATTTTCATTCATTTAGAAAGCTGCTTTTCATAAGTTTTATAAATATTGACAAATCTGACAAAAGGCAACATCAACCCTATGTTTCTCTCTGTGGGTGCTGCCAATGTAGCTTCAGCCTTTTTCTCTCTTCTTTTACAATTTACTGCATGTGCAATATTCATTTCATTTTAGAAAATTACTTCAAAAATTATTGATTGATATCACAAAAAATAATTAGTGCCAGGAAATGGCTGTGCTGCCTAACATCAGCACATTTAGGAACACTTCCCTTGGGAATTATCCCTCTCAATGTAGTGCATGGTGTGCGAGAGGAGAGATTGATTTAGAGGATGTCCACTCAGCGAAGAACACATAGTTTAGACTGGAAAGGAAATTGGTGACAAAGTTTGAAATGAGTCAGCATACCTTTGACAAGACTGAGTTGCAAAGGAGAATCTAATTTCGACAGTGCAGGTTAATGTCTGAGAGCAGAGAGGAACCTGCAGGGTGAGAGCCCCACAGTATGCCATAATTCAGTTTTAGGATAATTCTCTTTGTTTTGTGAGTGAGGGACCTACGTCTGTTCAACAGGATGCTTGTCAACAAGAAGGTCAGTTAGAGTCATTGAGTTATACAGAATGTGAACAAGTCATTAGTCTAACTTCCTCTGGTAGCTCAATCCACACACCCACCACCCTCTGTCTGAAGAAAACTTCCCCTTTAGATCCCCTTCAACTCTGTTCCATCTTACCTTAAGCCTATGCCTTTTAATTTTAGACTACCTTATCCTGGGACATGGTAACTTTGTTGACAGGGCTCTCTGTCTCACTATATTGTGAGGTTCCTTAGGAAAATCACCAACCCAATAACTCCAAAGAGCACCGTTATTTATTATAGTGGCTCCTTCAGATATTTTTGTGACTTGTTTTCATTGGTCTGCACCCCAGTTTTGGCTTTTAAGTATCGTAGTGACTATGAGAAGCATTTAAAGTCCTGGAATTGAAGGGTGACATAGGCTGTGATTCAGTGATCAGGAATGTAGAACAACAGCTACAATTTTAAATGTAAGCTATTTGGAAAGATGCAGGAGAAGTTTGCTCAGAGATTAGTTGTATTCATTCCCACATTCATGATTGTGCTGGGTTGCCTTCAATATTCAGGTTGCATTGGATCGGTTGACGGGGAGAAGTGGCTGAAGGGAAACAGGCAGGGAATGGGATGTGTTGGCATGATGTACACCATCGGGTAAACACTGACATTACCTGAGTGTGATGAATTATTTTATTGGCTTTCTGTGAGGGTAGATTCCATAAAAATTTTACCAGTATGCACGTATGTTCTCTGCACATCAAAAGGCCAGGAACTAAAAAAACAGAGTGTTTTCCTGGAAATTTACCATCACTTTAGAGTTCATCAGTGGTGAATGAGAATAAGAATGAGAATCAGTTTTATCATTACTGAGATATGTCATGACATTTCTAAGTTCAAAGTATACTTATTATCAATGTATGTATACATTATACAACTTTGAGATTTGTCTCCTTGCAGCCAGCCACAAAACAAAGAAACACCAAAAGATCCCATTAAAAGAAAGACCGTCAAGCACCTAATGAGAAAAAAAAATCATGTGAACAATAGAAGTATGCAAATAGCATTCAGAACTGAAATTTGACAAAAGATACAAAACCAGGCATCACGGTGGCTGGAGTAGGCCACAGCCTCAGTTCGCTGCAGAGTCAAGTAAATTTGCAGGACCACAGGCATGAAGCCAGGCATCACAGCGGCTGGAGAAGGGCAGAGCTGAGTAAACATTGTGGAACAGCCAGCAGAACCAAGCAGAACCAGGCAGAATGGTTCATTCCTGGCCTCTGGTCCAAATATCCCAACCTTTCTCATGTGGCCTGGTACTTAAATCGTAGCAGGTTGCAGCTTTGCAAGTGCAAGACATTACAAATACTACACCCAGGACGCTGGAGGAACTCAGCAGGTCAAGAGCGGAATAAACAGTCAAAGTTTCGGGTTGAGACCAGGACAGAATTCAGGGTTCCTCCAGCTGATGATTTCCAACACACACAGAATCTTTTGCGTTGTTAAAACAGACAGACAGACATACTTTATTGATCCCAAGGGAAATTGGGTTTTGTTACAGCCGCACCAACCAAGAATAGTGAAGAAATATAGCAATATAAAACCATAAATAATTAAATAATAATTACTCATGCCAAGTTGAAATAAGTCCAGGGCCAGTCTATTGGCTCAGGGTGTCTGACACTCTGAGGGAGGAGTTGTAAAGTTTGATGGCCACAGGTAGGAATGACTTCCTATGACGCTCAGTGTTACATCTCGGTGGAATGAGTCTCTAGCTGAATGTACTTCTGTGCCTAACCAGTACATTATGGAGTGGATGGGAGTCATTGTCCAAGATGGCATGCAACTTGGACAGCATCCTATTTTCAGACACCACCGTCAGAGAGTGCAGTTCCACCCCCACAACATCACTGGCCTTACGAATGAGTTTGTTGATTCTGTGGTGTCTGCTACCCTCAGCCTGCTGCCCCAGCACACAACAGCAAACATGATAGCACTGGCCACCACAGCCTCATAGAACATCCTCAGCATTGTTAAAGGATGTTAAAGGACCTCAGTCTCCTTAGGAAATAGAGACGGCTCTGACCCTTCTTGTAGACAGCCTCAGTGTTCTTTGGCCAGTGTTCTTTGAAAATTACTATAAGATACAAATTCAAGAGCTGAAATACAACTGGTAAAGATATTGCATTTGCAGGATTCTCATAGATAAAAGCAGGAGTCATTTATGGTGGGGCAATGGTGTCATGTGTCAGCAGCTCTTCTACTATCTAAGATCAATGTTTATAGATGCAAGAGACTCTGCAGAAGCTGATGATTGAAGCAAAATACTCAAAAAACTGGAGGAACTCAGTAGATCAGGCAGCATCCAAAATCATAGCAACATTGTTTATGAAAGATGCCTTCTCACTGCTAAGTCATGTGGCAATTAGCAGAGTCAGCTAATGAACCAAGTTTGTAAACAAGCCCTGGTGAGAGGGTTACATTTGTGGGGGTTCGTCTGGGATTTTGGATGCTGTGTGACTGCTGTTTTAGTATTGATTAAGCAGTTTGTGTGTTTAAGCCAGTCGTTAGGCTAGTGTCAGGGAAAGTGGTTAAGGTACTTTATTATGGATGCTACAGGGATAAAGGTTTGGTGTGATTCAAAGCAGTTATCCACAAATAATGCTTGTGTTCTGAGTGGAGTGGATATTCAATGTCCCGATGAATTGTTACTCAGAGTACTGAGGTCTGTAAAAGTATTGGGGAAAGTTACACTGACTGAACAGCATTTTGACCAATTAGCTGGTAAGAATGTTGTGTTAGTCCAGATGACAGTGATGTAACTGAAGTTGTGCTGCCCGATACATTAGGAGAACCCTGGAGAGGTGGGACTATGGGCAGTCCATATTTTTAGAGAAGAGGAAGGTAGCTGATGGTAAAGACAAGATGTTCTCATTTCTGCGAAGTGAGGGAAAAGAGTTGTCTGAGGTGAAAGGTCTAATGGGTCCTTCAGCAGTTAATTTAAATTTTGAGCTGGTTTCGGCTAATACATCACTGGTTGATAAATGCCAAAGTCTACCTGTGGAGAGCTAAAGTTCACGTAGGCTGGGAGTGTTCTCTGGAGTTAAGCCCACACTGTACGGGGAAGAAGAATATGAGGTTTAGGCTGAGCTGATGTCTCAGTTATTGGATGAATAGCAGCAGTCAGATAATGTTTGAAAAAAAACAGAGAATGGTAGAGAGTTCCAGTGGCTGCTATGGTGAGGTTTCTAAAAGCAGAAAACCCGTTCGCCATGCCAGCTAATTACCTGCAAGCTGGAAGTGCAATTGTCCTTAGTGTGAAGTTTATGCACCCATTCCAGGAGGAAGGAGAGAAGCTGTCTGCTTATCTTTTCAGGCTGGAGGAACTGTTGCACTGCTTGTGTCACAAAGGGGCGTTCAACTGTCTGAGAGAAATTGCTTGAGGGTGGAGCAGGTTGTGAAGGGTATGTTGTCACAGGACATGATTGCTCTGTGTATCCAAATAACTCACAAGGTGTGCCATCCTCCATCTTTTACTGAGTTACTCAGAGGTCAGAGAGGAGGAAATCAGGATTGGGAAGTGAAACATTTCCAAAACTGAGTAGTGTTGTCAGTGATAGGTTCTGCTGCTGAAATGACCCCTGATGCCACAGAGACAAAGTTTTTGAGGAATGAGGTGAAAAGACTTCTATCAAAATGGACTTGATGAATGTAAGCTAATGTTTCAGCTAAACATGTCATGTCTTTTGGGAAACCTGACCCACCCGTAGGGCTTATGTTGCTGAAAGGGGTCTCTTGACTAAAGAGGTGACCAGTATTTTCTGGAGAAGGTGGATATTTCTAGCGAGACTGTGAAAGAGAGGAAAATCTTCAAAAAGGTAAGCCAACAGTTTGTCAAAGAAAAACAATACACTCAAAAACTTCTATAGTTGTACCGTGGAGAGCAGTCTGACAGGCCGCATCACTGTCTGGTATGGAGAGGCTACTGCACAGGACCGAAAGAAGCTGCAGAGGGTTGTAAATCTAGTCAGCTCCATCTTAGGTACTAGCCTACAAAGTACTCAGGACATCTTCAATGAGTGATGTCTCAGAAAGGCAGCGTCCATTATTAAGGATCTCCAGCACCCAGGGCATGCCGTTTTCTCACTGTTAAACAGGTAGGAGATACAGAAGCCTGAAGGCACACACTCAGCGATTCAGAAACGGCTTCTTCCCCTCTGCCATTTATTTATTTATTTATTAGTTCTCTCTCCACTAGATTATGTATTGCATTGAACTGCTGCTGCTAAGTTAACCAATTTCACGGCACATGCCAGTGATAATAAACCTGATTCTGATTCTGAAAACTATGGAGGGACCCAGTTAAGGAATGGGCTGGTGTCTCGGAGAGGATACATTCCAATCAGTGCTTCAAAGGAAATACTGAAGTGCAAAACAGTATTCCTGAAAGTTTAGTGGGACCAAGCTCTGATGTATCCATACAGATTGAAGGTGTTCATACTAGAGCCATACTTGACTCAGTTTCTCAAGATTCTTTGCTTTAAAGATCCTTTTACAGCTGGTATTTGACACATTTATCATTGATGCTGCTCTGTGCGCTTGAGATTGGCTTTAATCAGAACATCACAACATTCCTGTTTGGTTGAACCTGAAATCATAGCAACCCTAGAGGTATATTGTTTAGAAAAGTGACCTTCTCACCACTGAATAATGTGGCAGTTAGCAGAGTTAGCTGATAAGCCTAGTTTGTATACGAGCCCCAGTGAGAGGGTTACAATATATTAAATAGTTAAACTAAATTAGTGCAAAAATAAAAATTAAAAAAGTAGTGAGGTTCTGTTCATGGGTTCAATGTCCATTCAGAAATTGGATGGCTGAGGGGAGAAAGCTGTTCCTGAATTGTTGAGTGTGTGCCTTCAGTTTCCTGTAGCAATGAGAACAGGGCATGACCTGGGTGATGCAGGTCCTTAATGATGGATGCCACCTTTCTGAGGCATTGCTTCATAAATATTTGAGTTGGGATCGAGAATCTGCAATCCTACCTTTCTTTTTAGCGCTTACTTCTTGCATAGTCCCTTCAGGGTCTATTCTTGCTGAATTTATTTTCCAACAGTTTGAAAATCATGATATCAGTCGACTATCTCAGGTTCATGATGTACTTGTGGTCAGAATAAATGAGAAAGATTCAACGTTTTAAAACCAATGGAGTGCATCAGATTGGATAGGATAGGTGAGAGAGCGAGAGAGAGAGAGCTCCATAATGGAGATGTGTAAGACTACTGGGCATTGGTTTTAGACAAGGTGAGTTCTGTAAGGGTTGGACGGGACCAGTGGAATGCTTTCCTTCACGCTGAGGATGCTTGCCATCTTCAGCACAGAGAGTGTGGTGGAGGCAGGTATCTCACACCATTAATGTTTAGAACATTTGAATCATCGAGGCATAATCAACTGCAGGCCAAGTGCTAGTAAATGAGATTAGTAGGGAAGGGACAGTTTTGACATAGTGAGCACTTCACAACTCTGGAACTCTTTTCAGAATTTCTGTACTCTTTAATAAGAATTCTTTAAGGAAGCAAGCTGAAATGACATGCTTCTGGAGTACCGTATTGCTGCTCAGAGCAAAGTGTAAAGGTGAGATGTATTTATACAAACTGAGGAAGCCACTAGATAGAGCACTGTCAGCTAAGACACTATGATCACACATTATGATTCCTCTGCTACTCTCCAATCAGTGCCAAAGCCTCTATATTCAAGAATAGATAATAATATTTATAACTGCCTTAATGATTTTCAAAGCCTAACTATTGCAATTATAAAACCCAAGTATCTGATTGATATTTGTCTGATTGGAATAATAAATGAGATAAACAATCTTTGATGGAGTGTCTTTAAGTTGCTGAGTAATGGTTGAAAGATCAAGGGTTTATAAAGGTTTCTGAGACATTGATGAATCTACAAGTGATTTAAACACACTGAAGACGTTTAGTTGTGCATAATTTAAAATGAACTTTGCTGTACTTACTAAAAGTTTAGTTATTAATCATTTGTTCCAGGTTAGAAGCAATATAAACCAAATCAATACAATTAGCCAGCCTGTGATGTAGTGTCATCCGCACCGGGCTTCCAGGAGACTGCCTTGGGTTCGAATCTGGCCAGCTCCCTGCACACTTTCCATCAATGCTGGGTTGAGTATTGAGGTAGAAACTCAGCCTTGTAAAAAACAGACAAAAAGAAATGGCAAGGTTGCCACCTGATGTGTCACAGGGCATGGAAAGGAACAACAACAATACAATTAGAATATTTTTGTTTGGTATGTGTCACAATCTTGTTTAAATTTGTGACATCAATGTGTCATAGAGTTATACACCATAGAAACAGGCCTTTCAAAGTTAATTATCAAAGTATGTACATGTCACCATATACAACACTGAGATTCATTTTCTCACGGGCATTCACAGTAGAACAGAGAAGTTCAATAGAATCAATGAAGAATTACACAAAACAAAGATGGACAAACACCCAATGTGCAAAAAGAAGACAAACGGTGCAAATAAAAACATAAATAGTGCTAAGAACATGAGTTGTAGAGCCCTTGAAGGTGAGTCCATAGGTTGTGGAATCAGTTCAGAGTTGAGGTGAGAGAAGTTATCCATTTTGCATCAGAAGCCTGATGGTTGAAAGGTGATAACTTACCCATCAAGTTCCTGCAAACCCATTCCATAGTCCCACTTTTCATTCATGTTTGCCCCCTGATCCCACCCAAAGGACAAAATTAAATCCACTTCATCTGTCCTCTTTAAGAAAGCTGAAACCTATCTTCAGTGCTCTTCAGGAGATCCTTGGTCAGTGATTTAGCCCAAAGACCCCAGCAAACCCTGAATGATCTATGGACAAAAAAGAATTTCCTACAATCAGATACCAAGCAGAATGTATTGTTTGCATTAGCACATCTTGCAAATTAAGAACAGGTAGTTTGTAGTTTTCCATGCTTTGAATGAGTCATTGGCGATACCTGCTGTGTGTACAGATTCATTAAATTCCCTTTTCAACTGTGCATAATTTCTCATTTAGCCAAATGGCAAGAGATAGCAGTTTGCTCGACGTAATTAGGTGATACAAATTCTATTTACTGTTTAAAAAGCAGTGTATTACTTTAGCTACAGTAATGTATATAAGTCCTAGACACATAAAAATATAGCTGGGATGCCTAAGACATTTGCAAAGTACTGTATTTGTCAACATGATGCAGAGAGCAGGTTTGTAAATCTGGTGATCAGCCCTGAGACACCAGGCAAGGTCATTTGATTTCAAACAATTAGCTCATTGATCATTACAGAATCTCTCCCCGGTGCTTCCTACTCCCTCCCCCGTCCCTTCCCCTTTTCCCAACCATGATTCCCCTCTCCCTGCCCCTGTCCCACTCTGTCCACAATAGAGACCCATATCAGTATCAAGTTTATCATCTCTGACATATGCCATGAAATTTGTTCTTTATTGCACAGTAGTACAGTGCAATACATAAAATTACTATAGTATTGTGCAAAAGTCTTAGGCACCCTAGCTATATGCTGTATATGTGTCTAAGACTTTGGCACAGTTCAATAAATTTTAACTCCATTTTCTATAAGTTCAATCCTAACATCTGATATAAAGTTTGCAAGGCTATTTCAGATTTTGAAGCTAAAACAGAGTTGTTCAGCCAGTCAAACAGCATCTGTGGGAAGAGAAACCAGCTAACGTTTCAGGTCGAAGACTGAGATAAAGAGAGAGAAGATAATGGGTAACCAAAAGGAATGCCTGCAGTAGGGTGGAATGTTGAACTGCCATTGGAAGGGCAGTTGAGCTCCTTTGTCTATGTGCGGTGTTGATCATGTTGAGAGGTCTAAGTGATGATGTGTAGCTTGGCCTACTGGGATATGTTGAGTAGGATTAAAAAGGGAGTTAGAGAAATAATAATCCACATGGGTGATCCTAATACAAACAGAAAGAAGGATGTTGTAGAATGCAGTGTTGAGTCCTGTAGTCTGCCACATGAAGCCCATGTTGAATCTCATTATAAATGATAAGGAGCCCACGGAAGGACAGGAATGACAGGAGCTGAATGGTGAACTAAAGTGGTAGGCAACAGGATGCTCTGGTTCACCCTCATGGACTAAGAGATGGTCCTCAGTGGTGACCACCCAATCTGCATTTGGCTTCTTCAATGAGAAGGAGACCACATCATGTACATCAAATTAAGCATGCTAGATTAGAAGAAGTACAAGTGAATCACTCTCCTATTTGGAAAGACTGTGGTTGTCTCTAGGTGGTGGGAAGGGAAGGAGTGCATCTTCTCTGGTTACTTGAGAAGCTGGTGTAGGATGGGGAATGGTAGCCGGAGACAGGAGAGCAGACCAGTGAGTCACAAAGTGAATGATGGCCTCTCAGACATTTTGCTTTCTCCTTGTTTTTTCTGACTTTCTGAACCCAGGAACTCCAAGATGTGTTAGGAAGGATTCAAACATGTGCAACCTCATATTACAGCTAGGTAAGCCTTGAAATTTATGGCATAAACATTAATTTCCCCTTCTGGTAATTTTTTTCCTTCCCCCTTCCCTCTTCTTCTATTTCCCAAGCTGGCCTCTTACTTCTTCCCACCTGCTTATCACTTCCTCCTGGTACCCCTCCTCCTTCCCTTTCTCCTATATTGCACCATCTTTGTCTTTCCCACCCATCTGGCTTCACCGATCACTTTCCAGCTAGCCTCCTTCTCCTCCCCACACCTTTTCATTATGGCGCCTTCCCCCTTCCTTTCCAGTCCTGAAGAAGGGTTTTGAAGTGAAACGCTGACTGTTTATTCTTTTCCATAGATGCTGCCTGAACTGTTGAGTTCCTCCAGTATTTTGTGCGTGTTTTTCAAGCATGCACTGGCTGTTGATTGATTGACATTAGATGTAGGTCAGACTCTGGGAAATATCAGACACTTGGCTCCTGGCTGCTGTTGCTTGGTCCAATTTCATATTCCAGCCCTAAGTGGTCACTAATGTGATTTTCTTTGGATTTACATCAATACTGTATTTCATAGAGCAGAAAAACAATGTTATGCCATCTAATTTCCAGTCAGCTTCACATGCTCTGCGAGTTCTTGACAGAAAGTCTAGGGAGTTATTAGTCTGTTTCTCATTCAGATTCTAACCCCTGAACATATCTGAAGGAGACATGGTGTGCAGTGGTTAGCACAACGCTTTATGCTGCTAGCAACCTGGCGCTGTCTGTAAGGAGCTTGTACGTTCTCCCCATGATTGCTTGGGTTCCTCTGGGTGCTTTGGTTTCCTCCCATAGTCCAAAGGTGTACTGGTTGGTAGGTTAATTGGTCATTGTAAAATGTCCTGTGATTAGGCCAGGGTTAAATTGGACCATTGCTGGGTGGTGTGGGGGGCCGGAAGGGCCTGTTCCATGCTGAAGCTCAATAAATAAACCTTGACGGGAAAGGAAGCTTCGCTGTTCATCTGTGCTCTGCCTACCATCAAAGTGTGGACATTTCTAACAACACATTTTCTTTCACACTGATACAATAGAGTCAGGACTTTGAATATTATTCTGATTAATACCCCGTCCAGTTTTAATTCACCTCTTTTTTGCACAGCGGTTTTCCATGAGCAATGTGTGTTTACTCGAATGGTGTAACCAAATCCCGATGTGACTTTGAGGAGTGCAGTAAACAGGCTTTGGTGAATGTAGAAGTGTTGAAAACAAGACTTTGCTGAGAATGAAAAGGTTGTCGAACAGGGTCCTGGTGAGTTTCAAATACGCATGATGAGTCAGAAGTTAAACTATTGGGACTTCCCAACAAGTGGACAACAGAGATTTGCAGTTCTACTTTATAAAGTAGACAGGTTTTAGAGAGGCACGCAGTACACTGCAGATACTGTGGTCAAATCAGCACGTACAAACAAGCTGGAGGAACTCAGCAGCTCGGGCAGCATCCGTGGAAACGAGCAGTTAACGTTTCGGGCCGAGACCCTTTTGGAGAGGCAGATAGTTTTAGGGAGAAAGTTTCGGAGCTGAAGTCCTGGCAAGTTGAAATTAATATGTCTAATGATGAGACCAAAGGAGTGAATGATAAACAAGGATTGGAGGAATATTATATCTCTAAAAGGGCAAGAAACCCATTTTACTTCCATTCTCTATGCATCATGTCTTAAGAATGAGAACATATTGCAAAACAAAATTGTTGAAACTATTTTTATTATGAACAATTGCAGCTATAAATGACTGCAATCTAATCTGTGTTTACACAACATTTATAACTTGCCTGGTCATTGCCCTCACGGATTGAGATAGCAGCTGAAACACAATTTCATTTATGTGATGTTATGACCTTCAGATATCGATGACTAATAATAGCCTTTTCTTTTCCTTTCAGGCACAGTGAGTGCAAACTCCAGCAGTATCTGTGACTGAGGTAGAGTGGGGCAGTTAAGAAGATGTTAAGGTTAAGCTTCACTTTCCAGGATTACGAGATAATACTTACTGATTAGCAGACAAGCTACTTTTGAAAGTGGTTTATGGCAAAAAGTAGGTAGAATAAGTAGAGCTAATAGGACTTGATGTTTCAATCCCTATGATAAAGTCAGCACTCTCAATGTTGGCAGCAGGCTTGGAGTGGTGACGAGGAGGGTAGCTACATCATTGGGGTCATCAGCTGGGAACCCTCCTTCTTTGACGATTCATTGATAAGCCCACAATGTCTCCAGAGGACTCAATGGTGCTACCTGATGTCCCAGATACACCCCCCTCAGTTCCGTACCCTCGTGTCTTCATCTTGCAGCCCAGTTATTGTCTTTCCTTTTAATCCAAATCCAATTACTGCTTTCTTCTGCTGCATTTGACAAGGACTTGATTGCTTGTTGGAGGGAGACACCCCTCACCCCCATCTTCTTCAATAGACTGGTTGTAGATGTAGCCATGAATCCCCTGCATCCCACTTCTACAGGGAAAATCTTGGTCTTCCAGCCATTTTGATCAGCTTCAGTTGCTAGTTCAGAGTACTTGGTCTTTTTCCTCTCATAAGCTTCTTCAACACCATCTTCCCATGGTACTGTCAATTCCATAACATATGCCAGCTTGGCTGTTGTGGACCACAGGACTCTGTCTGGCTGCAGTGTTGTAGCCGCAATGTCCGGGGGAGACACAAGCTTTTTCTCCAAGTCCGCGTCCATTTTCCAGTCCCGAGCAACCTGCAGAATGCTTATATCCGTTCATGTTACTTGGTGCTCTGGAGGTTGGCCTGTTGGTACAAATCGTGTAATGTGGATATTTCCTGCTGATGTTTGTGGGAGAGCGTTTACGGTGGTTTGCCTCTGTTCCAAGATTTATGTCAGCTGTCTGAGAACTTGGTTATGCCACCAAGTATACCACCCCTGGCTGAGGCTCATGGTGCATCCTGTTAAAATGTGCCTTAGTGATCCAGGTGCTTGACAAAGAGAGCAAGTGGGTGTGGTGAACTACATATACCTGTCTGGACACACCCCTGCTGACTGCTCTTGTGGCTCCTCCCACAGACCCCGGTATAAAGGCGATTGAGGTCTGAACCCGGCCTCTCTGTCTCCAGGATGTAGTATGGTGGACAACCACTGCTTGTTCCTTCTTCCAGTCAATAAAAGCCGATATCTCACCTTTATGACTCAGAGAGAGTTATTGATGGTGCATCAGTGGGGTCTTCTCCCCACCACTGGTTCAGGTTTTGAGGTGTTGGTAGGAGGTCATAAATGGCTCTGATGACAAAACTTAGCTGAGATCCCTCTATCTCCCAGATGTCATGCCAGCTGAGTCTGCTCTTTTCCTGGCTCTCCCGATTAGTCCATTGGTTCTGCTTGGCCCTTTGAGATAGCCCTGGCATGTCGCTCTGCCTCCTCCTGTCTCCTCACCTCCTCCACCACGAGCCGTCTCTTCTGCACTGATGTTGCCTTGTGCCATTGAGGAGCCTTTGGGACGAGCCCGAGACCGGCTCTCCCATGTTGGACTTGGCCAACCACATCCCTGAAGTGAAAAGCAGACCTAGCACTCTGAACGGCTTCAGATGGGGTCCACTTCCTCCCCGTTACCACACGGGGGGGGGGGGTGCTGTTCGAATAACAGTGTCTTCAGATTCAGTGAGGGTAATGACCAACCTTGCTTTGGTACATTTGTATACTTCCAAAAGACTTGTAATTGGTAATTCCAATTTGCCGTTCCAGTACAGTCCATCAGGACTTAAGCATTGTGGACCAAGCCATTGTTTCACATGTGTGCTGATCACTCTTTTGAGCTTTTCCACCTTATTGATGGGGGTTTCATACACTGTTAAAGGCCACATGAGCTTTGGGAGTGTGCCGAACTGGAAGCACCACAGCTTGAGTTTTCCTGGCAGCAAGGTCTTGTTGATGCGAGCTATGTACATGATGGTATCCTTTTTGAGTAGTTTAAACTGCTCGGTGTCCTTGAGCTTAGCATCATACCATCGACCCAAGCTCTTCACTGACATTTCTGAAATAGTTGGGACAGCTGTTCCATCAATATGAAATCTTTGATCCGTGACTTGACCTTTGACAATGGAGATGCTTCTGCACTTACTGGGCATGATCTTCATCCTCGCCCATGTGATGTTTTGATGGAGCTTTTGCAGAAGTCTCTTGGTGCAGGGGACAGTTGTCATCAGTATTGTTATATCGTCCATATAGGCTCGTATTGGTGGTAACCTTTGACCAAACTGTAGCAGTTTTCCTCCTGCAAACCATTTTGAGGCTCTGATAATGACCTCCATTGCCATAGTGAAGGCCAATGGGGAGAAGGTGCACCCCGCCATGATGCCTACTTCCAGTGGTTGCCAAGCTGTGGTGAAGTCTGATGTTGTGAGACAAACTTGCAGATCCTGGAAGTAGTGTTTGACCAGATTTGTTATTGTTGCAGGCACCTGAAAGAATTCAAAAGCAGTCCACAGCAGGGAATGAGGAACTGATCCGTAGGTGTTGGCCAGGTTGAGGAACAAGACATGCAGATCCTTTCCTTCTTTCTTAGCTGTCTGGATTTGATGCCATATGACGCTGGTATGTTCAAGGCATCCCGAGAAGCCTGCTACACCAGCCTTTTAGGTTAATATGTCAATGAAATGGTATTGTTTCAGATATTTTGTAAGTCTCTGCACCAACACACTGAAAAAGCTCTTCCCTTCTATGTTCAGAAGGTTTATTTGGCAGAACTGTTCAATGGTGGACGAATTCTTTTCTTTTGGGATCAGAACTCCCCCTGCTCTTCTCCAGGCTTTGGGGATAACTTGCTTTTCCCACGCAACTCTCATGTTTCTCCAGAGGAATTTCAGAACATCCAGGGTGTTCTTGTAGACACAATACGGAACACCGTTAGGGCCTGGCACTGATGCCGATCTTGCCTTTTTCACTGCCTCTTTCACCTCACTCAGCTTGGGAGGGCTGATGTTAAATAGATGTTGTGGGGGTGAGATGGGTGGGATGTCAGCTGGGACAAGTATCGGGTCATCTTTTAGCTCATCAGTGTGGGTGGTTCTGAGATAACTTTCAACCTCCTCTTTTGATGCTTTCAGGGATCCGTTTTTCTCTTTCGTGAAGATGCCTTTCACATATTTAAAGGGGTCTTTGTAAAAGTCTGTTCAAGCTTTTTCCTTTTTGCATCATTTTCTTAAATTCTCTGCTCTGCACAACTTCGAGAGTCTCTGTTTTAGGTCCTCTTGAAGGAGGTTGATGCCCTCCTGCTGTTGCTTTTTTCCACAACTTCCTCAGGCCTCTTCTTTCTTTAATAAGTCATTGGATTTCCTGGAGACACTGGGACTTGGGGGGAGGAGGCATATCTTTCCTGCTGACTTGTCCCTTCACCCCAAATTTCTCCTTTCCATAGCTGTAGATCAGGTCGCCCATCTTCTCCAACTTCTTTTCTGCTGATCCCTTGATGCCACTTAAGATCAGGCTCACATCTGCATTGATGGTTTCCCACTCCTTGCTGTTAGACTTTGGCCATTTCACCAACAGCTTACGTCCTTGCATGTTCTCCACTTTACGATGTGCCTGGCTGTGTCTTGGACTGCTGCTTGTGCCTGAAACTTCTTCTGCATCCCGTAGGGTGCTGATACTCTTTGGACTGCTGTGCACTGAAGATGTTAAGGTTAAATTTGCTGTTAAAGCTCACTTTCCAGGATTACAAGACGATTCTTGATGATTAGCAGACAAGCTACTTTTGAAAGTGAAGTTAATGGTGAAAAATAGAGAATATAGTTATACCTCAAATTGTAGAATATATCATATCCATTGAGGCACAATTGATGTTGTCCTGTTAAGTGTGACAAGTGCTTTGCCTGCCTTATAGCTCCTCCCTCATCACCATCAGGGCCCCAAATAGTTCTTCCAGGTGAGGCAATACTTTGCCAGCAAGTGTGTCAGGCTTATCTTTATATCCAGTGCTCCCAGTGTGGCCTTCTTTACATCAGTGAGACAGGATGCAGATTGGCAAGTTGCTTTGTCAAACAGCTTCACTCTGGCGCAAAAAGCAGGATTGTCCAGTGGGTAAAATTGCAATACTTAAGAAACATTTGGATAGGTGCTTTCAGGGAGGGGGTGCAGCTTGGAAGGCTATGGAGTGAATGCAAGCACCTAGGACGAGCAGAGAGGATGCTGTAGTCTGCAGAGACTAGTTGGGCCGAAGGGCCTATTTTCATGCCTCATGACTCTGTGCCTCTAAGTCTTGCTGTTGGTAGTCTGAAGGACTAATTAGAAGGAGTGATTTCAGAATGCAAAGCTTTGTTTGGAATTGGGAATGTTAATGGTTGAAGATGGTAGTCTTCAAACTAATAAGGGAACTGATCTGGTGGAGCGACGGGAAGCATGTCTACTGGCTTGCGACTCTGAGATTTAAGGAGAGGGGATAAGTATGAAGGACATCCTTTCAGTAATATTTTGTCAGCACTTACCAAACATAGAGGGAGATATGACTTTGGAAATCTCTTTTGCAAAAAGGCAATTGATACTAGACCAACTGTTAATTTTAAACATGAGATTGACAAAATGTGCTAACCAAAGAGATTAAAGGAGATATGGGACTATGATGAATATTCACTTTTCAGGGCCTGAGAAGTTTATTGCTACACTCAGCTTTCTAGCAGAGCAGCATGACATTTCCAAAGGGCCAGAGTTGTTTTTTAACAAAGTTAAACTTCTAAGCATTATTTCTTGCTGAGCTTCTTGATGTAAATCAGTAAACTATGAAGTCTTGCAGCCCCATTTTTAAGCAATGTAAAACAATGGGGTTATGTTAACTGGCCTGTATCAAGCCAGACAACACTGGATAAGTTACTTGCAACGATATGACTGAATTCTGGGAAGCTTGTATACCAGACTAATTTTGTCATTTGGCACACCAAGCACGGTCACAGGTATAGTTGATTAATCGATAGTTGGGATTTTTGTGCACTCAGAGAGTCAGCTCTCACAACATTAATTTTGTGTGCCTATGATCCCGGACCTCATCTTTTAGACCATCTGTGCCAATGACTTTGTCCCAGCAGAGGTATCCGAAAAACATCACAGGCAGATAGTGAACTTGCAGCAAAACAGTATAAAAGTTAGAAAACAATGGAAATAACAAGGAGAATGACAGAAAGATCGGCTGATAGAAGAAAGAACTAGAATTCATTCCTTAGCCTTCAGTTTCTTCAATAGATACCTCGCTTGTTTGTAACTCGTAGATATGTTCCTTCAGTTCATTAGAGTTGTAACTGTGTTTGGGAATCCTTTGTACTTTATAAACCTTTCAGAATTCAGACATTGTTTATAAATCAGAAATCCTCTGTGAGTATTAAATTTGTGTTAAGAACAATTTTTCTGAATTTAAACATGCATTATCAAAATAAAGTAAACTGTGTTTAGCTTCATTAAACTTCATTAGCTGGAAGTATCTCCTCTTTGGTAGGACGGGGGAACCCACTGCTCAAATAGTGGGTATTGGTAGCTAGAACTCAGCACAGATATAAGACAAGGAAGTGAGAGAGTCAGAGAGTCTTTGGAAAGTAGATTGGAGTAATGTACATGCTGTGGTGTGGTTGGCTCCAGACTCCTGTGTCATTTATGAATGCAGGAACTGGACTATTTTTTGTGTTACTGTATTTTACTGATATCTTACATGTGCTTGCTATCTTGTAAGTGTTTTGTGTGCTTTGTGCTGTGTGTGACTGTTGGTACTATGTTTTGCACTATGGCCCTGGAGTAATGCCGTCTCAATTGGCTATTTTCATGGGTATTTATATCACTTGAAGGACAATTAAACTTGAATTGAATTGAATGACCACCCTACAATGAGGGTACCCACAGATGCATACATATATTGGACAGGGCTTAAAGTCTCCCTTTCAGCGTAGGTCTTTGTGGAAATACCATCACAGGACAAAGACAGGTACATGAAACAGATTATCAGTGATACATGCTGAGTGGTGGAACATGTTTAAATTAAAATTATATTTTCCTTGTTCTTTGCTTTTATTAATTTGGGTCATTCATATTGAATGGATTCTCCACTGGTATTGTTCACACAGTCAGGGGAGTATCCTGATCTGTATGGTATGACCTGCAAGATGAACATCACAGTGAACGTTTTCTACCAATTATCAATGTTGACAATGAGACCTACTTACTATCATAAATAACCAGAACATTAGGCAAGCAACACATCACTTTCGATCAGTTTTGCAGTGAAGTGGAAATGGAGATTAGGAAAAGAAATGGTGTTAGAGCCTCTTACTTCCATTGAAAGACTAATGCTAAGGTAATTTTTCATCTGTGTATAAGGCAGAAGAGGAGATAAGGATTAAGATACACCCTTTGACACTTTTTCTAGGGGCCACAAACAATATTTTTTAAAATCTATTCTGTTGAATAAGTATTTCAATAGAAGTGCTGCCTTATTTTTAAAACTAGCTGCTAAATTCCTATAGTATTCTTCAACCTGTATTCCTGAACACCTTCTGTTTCCATTGGGTTTTGCAGAATAATCTGTCAATCAAAATGCCCAATTATCATTGTGCATTTATAACATATTCCATGTGAATGCTGACTCAGGAGTGAAACTCAAGTTACTGAACTGAAATAAATTAAGTTATATCCAGTCCCCAACCTTTAAAGCTTCCTGCTTCTTTCTTGACAATAGACCCAACCAAATCCCCCCCCAAAACTATTGATGCTGCTCTCACCTGCATCTCGTCCATTTCCTGTACAGTATATCCATGCTTAGCCTATCTTCCTGTCACCTTAATAGTGATAGGGTCTCTTGTGTCCTTACCTACTGCCCTACCTGCTTGTGCATCCAGAAACATCATTCTCCACAAGTTCCACCATCTTCAATGGGACTGTACCACTAAACACACCCTTACTTTCCCCTGTCCACCCTCCCCTTTCCACAGGGATCACTTCCTTCATGATTCCCTCAACTATTTGTCCTTCCCCACTAATCTCCCTCCCAGCACTTACTCCCGCAAGCAGGAGAAATGCTACCCCTGGCCATTCACTTCCTCCCTCACCTCCATTCAGATCTCAAAACAGTCCATCCAAGTGAGGCAACAATTCACCTGCAAATCTCTTGGTTTCATCTACTGTATTCAGTGTTCCCCACACAGCCTCTTTGGTAAAACCATAGGTCGGGAGACCACTTTGGCAAGCACCACAGCTCCATTCGAAATTGTGGAATTTCCCAGTGGCCAGCCACTTCACTACCTACCCCCATTCCTGTTTCAACATGGTCCACTGCCTCCTCTACTATCACGATGAGGCTAATCTCAGGTTGGAGGAGCAACACCTCATAGGTAGCATCCAACCTGAGGACATGAACATAGATTTCTCCAACTTCAGTAATTTTTCCTTTCCCCTTCCCCTCTTTATTTCCCCACTCTGGTCCCTTACCTCTTCTCCTCACCTGTATATCACCTTCCCCTTGTACCCTGCCTCCTTCTCTTTCTCCCATGATCCACTTCCCTCTCCTTTCAGCTTCCTTCTTCTCCAGCTCTTTGCCTTTCCTGCTTATCACCTCCCAGCCTCTTACTTCACCCCTCCTCCACCCAGCTGGCTTCACCTGTCACCTTCTATCTTGTCTTCCTTTCCCTCTCGTCACTTTTATTATTCTGGCCTCTTGCGCCTTCCTTCATAGTCCTGATGAAGGGTCGCAGCGTGAAACATCAACAGTTTATTCTTTTCCATAGATGCTGCCTGACCTGCTGATTTCTTCCAGCGTTTTGTGTGTGTTACACTGAACCTTAAGTTCTGGTAGTTGTGTGGCATGAAGGGTGGGCTCAGCTAGGGAGAAAACTCATGGAACTGCGGAGGAATCACAGCTATGTCCGTTCTTTTTGCAGTACCATGGATACGAAGCACTTTTTGATTCTCACTCATTTGCATCATCCTGTTCTGATGAAATATCTCTGGACAATCCTGGATTTAAGTAGCTTGGCCTTATCCCTAAGGGCAAATGTTCTTAATCTCTATGGGTTTTTGACTGTCCCCCTCCACTGCCTCCACTCAAATATGCTTGTTGTATTGCATGAAAAGGGCATTGAACCTGGTGCATGTGATCACGTGTTATTGAAATCTTCTGCCCCTTAGAAGACAGGCAGGTGTTTTGCCAGATAATTTCCTCAGTGCATGTGAATACTTGTCTGGTTCAAATGCAAATGAGAAACCACAAATGTTGGAAAACCAAAATAAAAACAGAGGATGTTCATCAGGTCTGGCGAGAGAAACAATTTCATATTTCAACTCTCTGATCTTTCATATTATTGCCCAAACTGCAGAGCATTTCTAATTTTGTTGGATTTTAATTACCTGATGGGGTTTCTAACTTCTGAGCCTGTCTGTCTGATCTCATTGCTGCTGGTGATTAAAGTGATGCAATTGGCCTCATAATGTTATTAGGACAAACTCAGTCATTGGGAAGTATAGAGGTGAAGGTCAGGCCACCCTTGCTGCCATATACTGCTGTTAATTAGTGTGCTATTCATCTCTAACATAACTCAGGGGGCCACAACTGATTACTTCTCTGTTTTCCACTCCCACCACAGACTATTGTAGAGCACACTACGGGAATAAGCTGTTCAACTCCTCATGTTGAAATAATGACACCTAATCCCTTTTGATCATCCATATTCCCTCATTCTCTGCATATTCATGTGCCTATCTAGGAGCCTCTTAAATGTCATTAGTTTGATCAAACTCTCAGTGTAGCAAGGTGCCCTCTAAGCCGGGCAGCATCCTGGTAAACCTCTTCCGAACCTACTCGGCCTCCACATGCTTCCTATAATGTTCTGATCTTCTGGATGGGCCTGCCATGAGGACCTTGTTGAATGCCTTACTAAATTCAACTGCTCTGTCTTCATTGGCATCTTGGTCACCTTCTCAAAAAATATCATCAAGTTAGTAAGGCATGACCTGCCCCATGCAAAGCCAAGCTGATTGTTCCTAATTGGGCCACACTTTCAGAAAATGGTTTTGCAGCCTCCATGCCCCCACTTGACCCCTGTTCACCTAGGGTAAACCGCCGTCACCCCACCAGTAGTCCAATACTTCTGCATGTATTGCCCTCACAGTACACACTCATGTCAAATACCAGACAATACCCAAAAGCGAGTAAATAATTGCAACTTTATAGTGATTTCTTAGTGATGGGATAGTAGAAACAGATAACCTAAAGGCACTGGAGTAATAATCAGTTTGTCAGTTTGTGCACATATTTAATACGTTGGAGCTTATGCCTCCGGTTCCCTTCCACAACGACCTTCCGAGCCTTCAGCCACCATCCGAACCGCCGACATCCAGTATCCATCACTCTGGAACTGCTGCCCGCTCCTCACACATCCATCCTCCCCACTTTCCTCCTGATAAAGACCACAAATACCCGCTCAGTTTACACAGACAAGATAGCATAACAATTCTCCATTGGTTAGTTTTCCCCTTATCAAGACCTACCCCCTCTAACCCAGTCGGGGAAGGGCCAGGAGTCTCCTCCTCCACCACCGGGGCATCAAAAAATGGCAGCATGTACCAATCATCCGAGTCATCATCCACAGAGTCAGTATCCCTCACAGGGGCTGGGCCCGGGCCCTCCTCTCCCGGTGTGGGAGCTGCCTCCATCTTGCCTGGACGCAAAGTCCTGGTACGAGGTGCAGCTGGCATCTCAGGCTTCCGCTCTACTTGTTCGTCTTGCCCCAGAGGCAACAGATGATTCCGGTGGAAAATCTTGACAGGCCCCTTCCCATCCTCGGGCCTCAGTCAGAAGACCGGTAAGTTGGGCGACTGACTCTCCACCACATAGGGAGTGCCTGACCAGCGATCACTCAGCCTGTGCTTCCCACACAATCCCAGATTCCTTATCAGGACTCGGTCTCCCAGCAGGAGCTGGGAGAACTTCACTTTCTGGTCATACCTCTTCTTATTTTCCCGATTCTGCTTGGCGGCCGCCTCCCCAGCCAACTGATAAGCCCTTTGCATCTCCTTCTTCATATCAGCTACATACTTCAAGTAAGCTTTCAGCGCTGCTTCCCCCATGGCCGTCCCGAAACAGAGGTCAATGAGCAACCTTGCCTCACATCCAAACATCAGATTATAGGGCGAGTAGCCAGTAGCGTCATTGCGTGTACAGTTGTAGCCAACTGAACCAGATGTCCAATATGTTGACTCCATCGACTCTTTTTGCTGATCTCCAGCATACTGAGCATGTCTAGCAGGGTCTGATTAAACCTCTCTGGCTGGGGGTCGCCCTGCGGGTGGTATGGGATGGTCCTCGATTTCTCAATCCCCAGCATATCCAGTAACTCATAGATGAGCTTACTCTCGAAGTCCCGTCCCTGGTCACTGTGTACCCGTCGGGGAGGGCCGTAATGCACAAAATACTTCTCCCATAGCACTCTCCTCACTGTAGTTGCCCTCTGATCCTTGATCACACCTGGTGTAATGATCCGTGATGACTAGGACACTCACCGTGTTGCTGGAATCGGGTTCAATGGCCAGGAAATCCATACACACCAGGTCCAAAGGCCCGCACTCTGCAAGTGAGACAACGGAGCAGCCGGCACAGGCAGCGTCTTCCAGCGTATGTGACGTATGCAGGACTTGTAATACTTGTCGACCTCTGACCTCATTCCGGGCCAATAAAACCGGTCCTTGAGCAATCCATAGGTCTTCTCCACCCCCAAGTGTCCAGAGTCATCATGCAGTGACCTCATCACAACCCTCCGATACTTCTCAGGCAGGACCAGCTGCCAATGCTGAGGCTGGTCCGGGGGTGACGTTACCCGGTATAACATTTGGTTCTTCAACCTCAACCGAGGCCACTCTCTCAGCAACAGAGACACTGAGCTGTGTTGTGTCTTCTCCACCCGGGCCACGTCCCCCTTCCCCACTGCGTCCCAAATAGCGCCAATGCCAGGGTCATCTTGCTGAGCAGCTGTAATTTCCCCAGGACTCAACTCTGGCAGCTGTGGGGTCTTCAGAGTGGTTATGCCACGGTAAACTAGGGGTAGGGCATCATCGGATGCCCCCAATGGGACCACCACACACTCTGGCCTCTCCTTCTCCTCGGTCTGCGAGGTGATAGCAAACTGACACATGGCCTTCACTCCGAATGCAGGAACGGTCTCCCACTCCTCGTCCCCCTCCAGGTCCTCATGCTTCCATCAAGACAGAGCATCTGCATCGACATTCCGGCTCCCCGGCTGGTACTTCAGGCGAAAGTCATATGCAGACAGGGCGGCCAATCAGCGATGACCGGTGGCGTCCAGTTTCGCCGAGGTCAGGATGTAGGTAAACAGGTTGTTGTCCGTCCGCACCTCAAACTTCGCCCTGTAGAGATAGTCACTGAGGTCACTGATAGACGGTGGCAGTCCCACCGTCAAGACATCAGCACCAATCCGCGCTAACACATAGCCTAAATCCCCCATTTTGCCAATCTTTCTGCCTACGATTTCGACCCTACCGATAGCTCTGACCGTACTCAAACATCGAATTAACACTTCGTCCGAGGTACGCATGTCCACCCTGCTTGAGTAGCTGCTATGTCCTCGATCTCACACCGGAGTTCAATCTTATCGGAATTGATCTCCCCTCGTTTAAACCAGGGCAAATTACCCCATAAGTGACAAATTCAATCCTGAACGAGAAACCCCCACAACATAGCCTCTGTGCCCCCAGTTGACCCCTGTTCGCCTAGGGTAAACCGCTGTCGCCCCACCAGTAGTGCAATACTTCTGTGCAAATACGGTGTAATGCCCCCCCAGTACACACTCACAATACAAATACCAGACAATACCCACAAGCGAGTAAATAATTGCAACTTTATAGTGATTTCTTAGTGATGGGTTAGTAGAAACAGATAACCTAAAGGCGCCAAAGTAATAATCAGTTTGTCAGTTTGTGCACATATTTTAATACGTTGTAGCTCAAGCCTTCGGTTCCCTTCCACAACAACCTTCCGAGCCTTCAGCCACCATCCAAACCGCCGACGTCCAGTATCCATTGCTCTGGAACCGCTGCCCACTCCACACACGTCTGTCCTCCTTGCTTTCCTCCTGAAAAAGACCGCAAACTCCTGCTCAGCTTACACAGACAACAGACAGACATACATTATTGATCCCAAGGGAAATTGGGTTTCACTACAGTCACACCAACCAAGAATAGTGTAGAAATATAGCAATATAAACCATAAATAATTAAATAAGTAAATTATGACAAGTGGAAATAAGTCCAGGACCAACCTATTGACTCAGGGTGTCTGACACTCTGAGGGAGGAGTTGTAAAGTTTGATGGCCACAGGTAGGAATGACTTCCTATGACGCTCAGTGTTACATCTCGGTGGAATGAGTCTCTGGCTGAACGTAATTCTGTGCCTAACCAGTACATTATGGAGTGGATGGGAGACATTGTCCAAGATGGCATGCAACTTGGACAGCATCCTCTCTTCAGATACAATTGTCTAGCATAACAATTCTTCATTGGTTAGTTTTCCCCTTATCAACCCAAACATATGAGACAGGATCCCATTACAGCATTACAGAGAAGACATTTCATTATAAAATACAGAGAAGTCATTGTGTTAGGCTGAACAGTTAACACCACTGCTACTGGTACAGAGAACCCTACAGTTATAAATCCTTTCACTACGAATCCTTCCTGCTAGCTTCCCTACCACCTGCTGAGAGACTCAACCATCTATAGTTCCCAGGATTATCCCTATTTCTGTTCATGAACCAATTTCCTTTCTTGAACATACTGTCTCCTCTGAACCAAGTTGCATTGCATTTGCATTTTCGAATCCAACCTGTCCGACTTTTGGTCTATCAAGTTCATGTGGAATCTATCGGTAAGAAAGCATATCAGTGCTTCAGTAAGTTCAGCATCTCTCCAATGACCCTCACCTATTTTTATAGATGCACCACAGAAAACATCTTATCCCAATGCATGACCATTTGTTATGAGAACTTATCTGGCCAAGAATATATGAAATTGCATAGACCTATGAACATAGCTCAGACCATAATGCAGACCAGTTTCTTCTCTATTGATTCTGTCCTCTCTTCCCACTACCTCAAAAAGCAGCTAACACAGTCTATGACCCCTCCTGCCCCAGACATTCTCTCTTCTCACTCTTCCAAAAGCGTAAAAAACATGTACTATCAGACTCAAAGACAGCTTCTACCCTGCTGTTATTAGATTCTTGAATGGACCTCTTGTATGATAAAGATGAACTCTCAGACTCTCTTGTCATTTTCATTGCACTTGATTTGTCTGCCTGCACTGTATGTTCTCTGTAATTGTAACACTATACTCTGCATTCTGTTATTGTTTTCCTTGTGTCCTACCTCGATGTGTTTAAATATGGATAGCATACAACCATTAGCTTCTGACTATATATAGGTATATGTGACAGTAATAAGCTATCATCAATTACAATGTTAGCTCTCAACAGAGAAACCCCATAAACTCCATTCCCCCATCCTTAGACTCGAAAAGCTCTCTCACTTCCATTTGATTTTTACCTACACAAAAGGGCAGATAATTGATCTACTAGCACATCTTTGAGATGTGGGAGAAATCTGGAGCAACCAAAGGAAGCCAGCACATTGCAGAGTCACAGGCAGAAAACAAGCCCCTCCGCCAACTATGCTGAACAAATGGCCAAACCGACTGAGTTCTTCTTGCCAGCATTTGGCCCACGTCCCTCTAAACACCTCCTATCCATGTATATTAAATTTCATAATTGTAACTGCCTCCACCACTTCCACTGGCAGCTCTTCCCTTAAGACATTCCACCCTCTATGTGAAAAAGTTGCCCCTCAATTCTCTTTTAAATCTTTCCCTTCACATTTTAAATGGATGTCTTCTAATTTTCGACTCCCTCACCCTGTGGAAAAGATTGTAGCTATTTACTTTTTCTATGCACCTCATGATTTGATAAACTTCTACAAGGTCACCTTGCAGCCTCCTATGTTCAGTGAAAAAACTTTCTAGACTGTACAGCCTCCTCTAATAACTCAAAATCTCCACTCTGAGTAAGAATCTTTCTTCTCTTTTTCCTATTGTCCTCTCTTTTCTATCAGATTCTTTCTTCTCCAGTCATTGACCTTTCCCACTTACCAGGTTTCACCTATCACCTTCCAGCTAGCCTCTTTCCCTTCACCCACCTTTTTATTCTGGCATCATCCCCCCTCTTTTTCAGTCCTGAGGAAGGGTCTCAGCTGGAACATGCATAGATGCTGCCTGTCCTGCTGAGTTCCTCCAGCATTTTGTATATATTAATTTGGATTTCCAGAATCTGTAGACTTTCGTGAGTCTGAGTAACATTCTTGTAAATCTTGTTTTGCACCCTTTCCAGCTTATTGGCATCCAGAATGTACACAATACTCCAAATGTAGCCTTACCAACATCTTCTCCAGTTGTAATGTGGCATCACCACTCCCCTATTCGCTGACCCCCCCCCCCCCCATGTCTGATGCCTTCTTCACCTACCTGTGTCACAGTGAGGACACACAAGCTCTAATTAGACAGTATCTAAGGTCAGAAACAATCCTGCACCAACTGGTACGCCACCATGTTGCCCTTTCAAAACCGCAAGAAATATTTAGCTTCTTTCCTCTCCTTCAAATTTTCTTCTTAAACTCCTCTCCAACTGCAAGTCACACACAGGAGGAACTGCATGGATTTCTTTGTCACCAAGGTTGAGAGTATCTAGTCCTCTTGCTGATGATACTCCCAAACTTGCTCCTTTCTCTGTGTCATTTTTCATGCCTTCTCGATCTCTTTGCCAACAAGTTCCACCTCTAGCTACCTCAACCCTAACTCTTGACTACCCGTTTTCTCCTCCAACCCATTATTAATGGCTGCCACCTTCCAGATGATGCTGCTTTCACCCTCAAACCTGCTGCTACTAACCTTCACAAAAATACTGACCCCTCTAGCCCCACATTTGCAAACTTCCATTCTCCTTCATAGTCCTTCATTGTGCTGCAATTTGCCAAAATCAGAATTGATTGACAGAATTTCCACAGCCATGCTTTCTTTGCTGTCACATTACCAGAATGGTTCTTGTCCAGGCCACTAATGCCATCTTGTGGGATTATGCAACAAGTATGTTTTCAGCTCATCCTTCTCAACGGTTCTACAACCTTCAACACAGACAATCAACCTTTGTTCCAGCTAGTTGGGAGCATAATCCCCGGAGCATATCATTCATGAACTATCTCTATCCCACACTGTTACCTCTGATATCTGCTGATTAGCTCTGCTGGCTCCCTATATTTTCCCAACAACCTTTTAGCAATTAGAAATACAGTCCTATTTTCTACGCATTGGCTGCTGATAGCCGACTCTCCTTCCCGATGTCGCCAGATTTCCACACAGTTTATCCAATCTATAATACTTGAAGAGCAAACATTTGGATTGCTGAATGTTGCAAAGACTGAGGTCACCATGGGTTCCTGCTCTATCTCTCAGCCGTGTCTCCACTCTCTTTCCTGGTACCTGTCAGAAACTGAAACAGACCTTGGTGCTATTTTGGATCACATAGTGAGATCATTGTTCAGGCCTCCTATTCCTGTCTCCGTAGCAACCCATATGGTGCCGGCCCTGCCTTGACTCATAAGCCAGTGACAACCTTATCTATTCCTTTGCCGCTTAAAGATGATTGCAACAGATTTATCAGTCCCTCCTCATTCCAAGCTCAATAAAACCTACAACTCTACTGCCTGATCCTAACTTGCACTGTCCTACCACCCCTGGGTTTATTAATTGGTTTATTATTCGTTTTCTTTATTTTTCTTCTTTGCTTAGGAGGTTAAAGAAGTTTGACTTATCACCAAACACTCTAAAAAACTTCTGCAGATGTTCTATTAAAAGTATCCTGACAGGTTTCATCATAGTCTGGTACAACAATTAGAATGCACAGAACTGTGAGAAGCAGCGGAGTGCTGGACTCTGCCTAACATGTCATCGGCACATCCCTCCCGCCATTGGTGGTATCTACATGAGACGCTACCTCAGGAAGGAAACATCCATCATCAAAGATCCCAACATCTGTACCATGCCATCTTTTTGCATCTATTATTAGGTAGAAGGCATAGAAGCTCAAAGTCTCACACCAACAGGTTCAAGAGCAGATACTTCCCTTCAATAACTGTTTCTTGGACCACCAGACAAAACCTTAATCACCTCTACAGTTTAGTAAAGCTATGACCACTCCAATCGCTATGCTCTACAAGGAACTTATTTTTTGTTATAATTGTGCTTTTTTCTTGTAAAATGTACATGATTTATGTTTTTCTTGTGAATTCAACTTATATGATGCTATGTGTCTGTGATACTTCTGCAAGTAAAGTTTTCATACCACCTCTGTATACATGTACTTATGTACATGACAATTAACTCAAATTGGACATTGTCACATGAAACGAGATGCAGTGAAAAGCTTTTATTTGAATACCGTCCAAACAGATCATTCCATACGTTCCAAGTACATTGAAGTAGGACAAAAGGGTAAAAACATTTCAGAACATGGTATTAAGGGTTACAGGGAACATGCAGTGCAGATGGACTAATAAAGTACAAGGGTTATAATGAGGTCAGGAATTCATCTTCATCATATTAGAGGCCTGCTCAGGAGTCTTATAAATGCAGTACAGATTCTGTCCTTGAGCCTGCTGGCTATGTGTTCTCATTTAAGAAAACACCTACAAATTTGATTACACCCGAAACGAAGTAGAGGTTGGGCAAGGGTGGTCTTTGTCATGGCTCTTCAGTGAAAGTTTAGATGTGCTCAGGGCCCACTGCCTCAAAGTAGGCAGTGACTCTTGTACATCATTGGGAAGCTCAGCACTCCTCACGGGAAGGACTGGGAGTCAACTGATTGGATCTTTCCTGTTACTGAGGTGTTGAAAAGGCCAACAGGTGGGGTGGGGATGGATAAGGATTGGCAACTGGCAGGCTGAAGGGGGTCAGGGTTCAGTACTAGGGAGGGGCAGTTGCGTATATGGATAGTATTTTTAGTGCATGGGGATTGTGAGGCAAATCAGGAACTGTGGCTGTCTGGAGATCAGGTACTGTTGTGAGGATTGTGTATGAACTATAGGATAAAGAAGTTGTCTGGAGATGAGGTACTGTTGTGAAGATTGTGTATGAACTATAGGATAAAGGAAATATATTTTATAAACCTCGACAAGGTCACCACTCATCCTCCTATGCTCAAGAGAGCAAAGTCCTAGCCTATCCAGCCTCTTATAACTCAAATCCTCCAGTCTTAGTAACATTCTTGTAAAACTTTTTTGTACCCTTTCCAGATTATTGACAGCCTTGCTATAGCAGGTTAACAAGAAGTATGCAATATTTTGTTCACTCGTAACATGACATCTCCACCCTTGAACGCAATGCCCTGAATGATGGAGGCAAGCATGCCTAATGCCTCCTTCACCACCCTGCCTACCTGTGTCACAGGGAGGACGCAATTAGACCAGTTCAGGAAAATTCAGCACTAATTTGTGTGCCAGCACATTGCCCTTTCAAATTTGCAAAGAAACATCTGGCTACTTTTCTCCCCTTCAAATATTAATCCACTTGCAAAAACCAGGTTGTTCTGGGAATGCCCAATAACAAGATCTCCCAAGACAGTATACTCTGAGGTGTTCCGCTGTTACATAGTTAATGACGTCTTCCTGTGGGGGGGTCCTGTCTCTGGTTAAAGGGAAGGACCCAGTCAAATACAAAGAGTGGCATGTAATTGGCTTTTTTATTGGAAATGATGTTTGTTATTGTCATATGACCCAAGATACAGTGAAAAGCTCATCTTGCATACCGTTCATACAGATCAATAATTACACAGTGCATTGAGGGAGGACAAGGTAAATAAAAACAACAGCGCAGAATGAAGTGTAAATGCTACAATGTGTTGTTCAGCTGAAGGTTAAAGTGCCATAAGGCCTGTCTCGGGAATTTAAATAAAAGCCAATTTCAGCTGCAGAACATAGAAAAGGAAAGGCAGTAATTTCTCTGACAATGCGATTTATTGTTTTGTCTGCAAACAGGAGGGGCATTAGGACCTGGTAGAATCCTTCCAAGCCATGACTTCGCTGTAAATATAGCAGCTTCATTACAGACACTCACTTCAGTGGGAGTTCAAGGCAGCCTGCACAGAGAAGCACTTTAAGTGCAAGGAATGCCATTGTTATTTGCATGTTTGCCCCAACATGGAATATCGTTGGGACTGAGTCCTCCTCCAGGTAGTCTCACCATTTCACAAGGTTTCACTTTTTCTTGGTGGAGCTCGTGGGCTCTCTCTTCCAATGCTTCATCTCTGCAAGCTCACTGACTCATTGTTCATCAGCAACTCGCGGTCTGCCTGTGATGACAACCTCCTCTTGGGAGAAGGTGTGACGTTTTGCATCAACGTGTCGAAGCAGCAGCCCTTCCCGGGGCTGAGGGTGGGCACCCTGCGTGTGCCCGTGTTCGACGACCCGGCCGAGAACCTCTACAAGTACTTCGACAGGTGTGCCGATGCGATCGAAGACGCTGGCAGGGCCGGCGGCAGGACCCTGGTGTACTGCAAGAACGGGCGCAGCCGCTCGGCGTCCATCTGCATTGCCTACCTCATGAAGTGCAGGCACCTCTCACTCCGAGAAGCATTTGAGGTGAGTAAGGGAGTGGACAAGCGTCACAGAGTGAGGTCAGCGGGGAAATTCCCAACGGATAGGTACATTACTGAAGTGGTTGGTCCAGCCCCTTTTATTGTTCCCTTGTGAAGGCTAACTGCAGGGTGTTCAGACTCCCACACACATGCTAATCCTTTAGGTGGGCTATCCAGTTTCACGGGATCGTTTCCCCATTCCTTTTCAACTCTAAATTCAATGCCCAGAGAATCTGTAATTCTACAGTGCATAGCAGAGTGCAGCACTATTTCAGGCTCTTTGTGCCAAACTAGTTAAACTGAAGATGCCTAATTGACACTGATCCCTTCGGCTTGCCTGTTGCCCATACCCTCCATTCACATGCCTCTCTAAGAGCCTCTTAAATGTTTTTATTTAATCTGCCTCCACCACCACTCCAGGCACCCACACTCTCTGTGTAAAAAAGAATCTCGCCCTACACAGTTCCTGCGAATTTACCCCCTCTTACTTTAAATGCATGTCCTCCGACACTGTCTGTTCTCCCAATGCTTATCACATTTTTATAATCGTTTATCAGGGCTCCCCTCAGCTCCACCACTCTGAATATAACAGTTAATTTTTCATCCAACTTCTCCTTATAGCATCCACTCTCTGATCTAGACAGGATCTTAGTAAAACATCTCAATAATTCCATGAATCCATGATCTGCCCATTTGAAAGTTACTGCTGAATACGTTTCTGTCCTTTCCAAAAGTGCAATTCTAAATCATAACATTCACACAGAGAAAAATCTACTCATCATTACCCCTTGGTTCCTTCATTAGTTATTTCCTCTGCTGATCTTCCAGCCATTAAAGTCATTTCTTTCCAAGTAATTTATCAGGACCCTGCATGATTATTATGAATACTTCCGTTAAGTTTGCCTTTAACTTTCTCATTGCAAGGAGAACAATGTTTCTTCTCTTCTGTCTCCATAAGTTCCTAATACCTAGTTCAGCACCCGACAGATCCTTTGCACCATTAACAATTCTCCTCAAGTGTACTGTGCTAAATATTCAACAGCAATTTATAAAATGTTACCAGACTTACTGGTGAGAAGGCAAGTTCTTATTTTCAGTTGATTTCTTCATACTCTTATATGTGCTTGAAAGGAGCCCTCCAAATGAAATGATGTGCTTTGGAGATGTAACCCAAAGAAGAGGTCACACACACACACACACACACACACACACACACACACACACACACACACACACACACACACACACACACACACACACACACAAACACACACACACACACACAAACACGCACACACACGCGCACACACACACACACACAAACACGCACACACACGCACACACACACACACACACAAACACGCACACACACGCACACACACACACAAACACGCACACACACGCACACACACACACACACACAAACACGCACACACACGCACACGCACACACACACACACAAACACGCACACACACACACAAACACACACACACACGCACACAGACACACACACACACAGACACACACACACACACACACACACACACACACACACACACACACACACACACACACACACACACACACACACACAATACTTGGTGATTTGATGCAACTATTAAAACAATTCTCAGTGTTTCCACAGTGCAATTTCTATGACAGACATTTCAGGAGCAAAGGGGCAGAGCTATAAGGTTGGAGTTAGAGCACAGTGAAGTTTCTTTCATGTGGAAGTGGAAGTTGCTCTGTCTCCTCTCGAGGAGGGAGCTGCTGGTCAGGTGAGAAACAATAGGCTACACTGGTTGATTGCACTGCTGGAATTGTTCAGTGAATGGGCAGAGGACCAACAGGCCAAGCAACCTCCTCTGTTGTAAGGAATTATGAAATATACAAGCAAATGGGTGCCAGGAACCATCTGGATATAAGATAGAAGCCAGTCCTCTAGCCCTTCGAGTCTGCTCTAACTATTTACCATTCATTTACCCTGATCCTACACTGTCCAATTCATTCCCCTCACATTCCCATTGACTTCCTGCCAGATTCTACTACTCATCTACACATATTACAGTTGCCAACTAATTCACCTTGTCTTTGGGATGTGCGAGAAGATCAATGCATCAAAGGAAACACAGGCTGAACGTGAAAACTCCACACAGACCACACTGACGTTCAGGACTGAAATTGAGTCTCTGCAGTGTGAAGCAAGGGACATGGAGAAAGGGTAAATGGACAGAGATGATGTACAAACATGTTCTATTTTAAATTAATGCCCGCCGGATAAAAGGGGCTGAATGACCTCTTCCTATTGAAAGCTTGGTAACATCTGCTCTCTGGGCCTGCTCATGAAGGAGGGGTGTTCAAATAAGATGGTAACACAGGAATGAGTTAATGCCAGCCAGAAGTCAGTGCCTTTGAGAAAGCGACAAGAAGACGTTAGTGAGGAAAAATAGCAACTGAGGAAATTCTCCCACAACGTAAACGGGACAGTTTCTACAGCAACAGGTTTTGCTTCTGCATTCTGCAGCTGCCCTTCACTATTTCAGAGTTTAATGCTGTCAGACGTGATGTACTTAAGGGATATAAAGCTATTAACCAACTAGCTTTTACAGAAATCAATAAGGGCGAGTGATGACCGGTAAAATGTAAAAGTAGGAGGTTGCTCAATTATTCCCATTAAATAAATTAAATTGCTCCTAAGACTGACCTTTTCTTTCCTTACTGATGATTTATTTTTATGTGCTGCTTTAAACTGTGGTTACTGTGAACATATCCATAATAGTTAATACAATGCTTTCTTAAAATCTTGGCTTGTTGTTGATTGATACTTAAATAAATCCTTCACCTTGGTTAAATGTGGCAAAACAAACATTGAGAAAGCAGAAATATTGTTCTCTCTCATACTCTAAGAGCAGATTGCTTGATATAAGAACATAACATAAGAAATAGGAACAGGAGTGGGCCATCTGGCCCATCGAGTCTACTCCGCCATTCAACAAGATCATGGCTGATCTGCCCATGGACTCATCTTCACTTATCTGCCTTTTCCCCATAACCGTTAGTTCCCCTTCTATGCAAAAATCTATCCAACCTTGTCTTAAATACATTTACTGAGGTAGCCTCCACTGCTTCATTGAGCAGAGAATTCTACAGATTTCTTAAGACACAAAAATATCCAGCTGAAACTTTCAAGAAGAAAAGAATAATGAATTTATTTATTTGAAAAAGGACCTAGTGTTTTCCTGGCATATATGTTGAATAAACTCTTCTTGGGCTTCCAGCTGGGCTCAGGTATCGACTATAATTGATATTTTGATGACAAATGTCAGATTCATCACTTCATCGCTGATCAAGGTGGCAGAGTTTGTCATGGAAACATCGGTTATAATTGGCACTGGGTACCCAGCTTGAAGCCCAAGAAAAGTTCCTTCGCAATTTATTAATCGAGATACAGTGCAGAATGGGCCCTTCCTGTCCTTCGAACGGTGCTGCCCAGCAATCTCCCGATTCAATCTGAGCCTAATCATAGGACAATTTACAACGACCAATTAACCTACCAAATGGTAAGTCTTTGGATAGTGGAACAAATCTGGAGCACCAGAGGAAACCCACACGGTCACAGGGAAAACATACAAACTCCTTATAGGCAGCAGCAGGAATTGAATCTGGGTCACCTGGACTGTACAGCGCTGTGCTAACCACTATGCTACCATGCCACCCTGATGAATATAATGATATCCATCACAATGGAATGGTACTGCCAGATTATATGAATGAAGCAGTTCTCTCGTGCCAAGCAATAACAAAATTATTCCTAACCCTCCAGCTCAAACCTAAGTCCTAAATTCTTGCGCCACTGGTTTTAAGTCAACAAACTCCATAAGGTGGATTTCCACTCCATTTAGATTGACATATTCCTCTGGATCACATCCATTAACCAGTATGAATATCTAGCTTTAAGTAAGTAGTGCTCCTATAGTTCTGTCAACCTGCTGATCACCCTAGCAATTATGAAACTCCATACATAAATGGCACAGGCTCCAGTAGGAAGAAGATCTAGGTCTGTGTTAAACTGTGGGTGGTGAAGACTCATTGAGGACAGGTCATTCCTGTTTCAGGGGAAATTATTCGTACTTTCTCTTGGGTTCCAAGGCGAGTCCAGCCCTACTCTGGGAACCCACACTCAAGGGTTCAGAGCCCATTGACCATAGTGTCCCCTATGTCAAATAGTGCCTGGTGATCAGGTGATGATTTTTGCAGGAAGGAGTTAACTGAGGTAAAGTTGTGCTTTGCAACAATGGGCCACTGCACTATAAGCTTACACAAGACTCTAGCCATTGATAAAAATGAGCATGGCTTTGGAACATTCCGTAATCATTTCCCTGAAGACTCACCTCCCAGCTTCATGTGTCACTTTATCTGTTTATCCCAAACTGATGAACTACCAAGTCCCTATCTCTTCCTTACAACCCACTAAACAATAGATCGAAATTGATGGAAGAGCTGCAAGAAGATTGAAGGACAAGCCATTCCTAGTAAAATTAAACCCGTTTCTTTTTACAAGTATAATCAGCTTTCTAATGCAAACAGAGGCAAACAAAGCAGGAAGTGGCAAAGTTCAAAGTAAATTTATTATCCAAGTACAAAAGTTACCATATACAACCTTGAGATTCATTCTCTTGCGGACATGATAGAATCAATGGAAGACCATATCAACCATGGACCTCTTCAACCTGTGTGCAAAAGACAACAAACCGTGCAATAAAAAAATAAAGAATTAATAATAATAAATAAATAAATATGCAATAAATATCAAGAACATGAGATGAAGTGACCTTGAAAGTGAGCCCATAGTTTGTGGGAACATTTCAAGTGAAGCTGAGTAAAGTTATCCTCTTTGGTTCAAGAGCTTGACAGTGGTGGTGTGAGTCCTGAAGCTCCTGTACCTTCTTCCTGATGACAGCAGCGAGAAGAGAGCATGTCCTGGGTGGTGGGGTTCCCTGATGATGGATGTCGCTTTCTGGCTGCAGCCTTTCATGTAGAAGTGCTCAATAGTGGGGAGGGGTTACCTGCGATGGACTGGGCCATATCCAATAGTTTTTGCGGGATTTCTGGGTAAAGAAAATGCCAAAGGATATGCAGGTAATCCCAGGCAGAAACTGAAAATCAAACAATCCAGATACCTTCCCGGTTGGAAAATCTCTGTCATTTTCCAGTTGAGCTAACTTATTTAGTTGTGTTGCTGTATTTTCTTTTTGCAGCATTTGAAATCAGTAAGGCCATCTGTGGAGCCCAACGAAGGTTTCTGGGCCCAACTTCAAAGGTACGAAAGCGAGCTTCAGTCCAGGCAGAGTGGGACTATTTCTTCAGTTATTGGATGAATACTTCAAGAAGGACTCCTGCCCCTGAATTGAGAAAGTTATTTTGAGATCTGCTTTACTGATATTGCAAGTGTAAGTTCCCAATACTGCAAAGTTGTCAATTATGCAGCCTTACTTTGTTCACAGGTTCACTGAGAAAAATTTGTTATTAAGATTGTACCTGGTCACAGTGAGTCATGATATTGAGGTTCTACCATTGCTTGTGGTTAGTTTTAACACCCTGTGCCAATGCAGAACTATTGAAATGGAATATATTTCTTGTTGAAAGAGTTTGGCCAAAGGGCTTGTCTTGACAAAGTTGTAGGACAAGAGAACCGATGTATTTTTTTAAGCCATTCATGTGTACCTGTATGGAAGAATGGGTTTCTTAGCAACAATTTGTAATGGCTCATTAATTATGAAATTAAACTCAGGAAACACCTATTGTTACTTCAAGCTTCCAATTTTTAAGTCTTGTCTTGCAACCTTTCTTGTCTCTTTGCATTTGACTCGTGCTACTTGGCAGCAATGGTGTCTGAAGATTTTAATATGCAATACTTGAATCTTTTCCTTATTTATATGTTAAGTCATGTGTTATTTGCTCTAACTCACAATCTTCTCAAATGTTTGGCTCTCTAACCAGGTATTCTCTATATTTTCTTCATCAGATACAGTCCATAAGCATTTACAACTCATTCATTGTATTAATAAATCATTGCTTATTGATCGAATTTCTGGCAAATTTTACCAGTTTACAGCACTGTGCACCTTGGCCTTTAGTCGAATTCCACAATCATTGACAGTCTCTTGCTTTCCTATAGAGGAGATGGTAATATTACTAAAGGCCACTCGATCATTCCAACTATGTCCTAAATTTTAAACATCATTCTAGAATTTCAAAGTTACCGCTCAGAAGGCCATTGACCTACACCATTTATGCTAGCTCTTTAGTATGGCTGTTTAAATAATCCTGTCCTCTTTTCTTTAACTTATAGCTTTGCAATTTTCTCTCCTTTAAGCACTTACTTACTTGTATTTAAAAAATCTCTTAGGCAATGTGTTCCACTGATACTAACTCCATGTGTGAGTAAAGTTTCCTCATCTTTTGTTTTTATCTTTGCTAATTAAATCTGTTCTCTACTCCCTGACCTGTCTGGTAATGGAAATACTATTTTCTCCACTAAAGCTATTCTTAGTCTTACAGTATTTTTATCTGTGTTTCCTAAGGAGAAGAACCTCATCTTTGCTACTTTTTCCACATTACTTAAGCACATTCCTTATAGCTGGTTCAACTGTAGCCAATGTCCACTGCACTCTCTTTAACTGGTGGTGGCCTGAAAAGATCTCAACTTTGACAGAGTTCTGAATAGATTTAGAGAGGCTTCCAAAATACAACCTAAAAATTAGTCAGCATGCAGACCTGGATCCGTTTCTTCACATAAATTAGTATTCAGTTTGGCTTTTAAGTGGCGACTCAGGAGAATAGATTTAGACAGCATTTTAAATAACATACAAGTCTTGGAGTATGCTGACCTATATCACAATGGAAGCTTTTAGCAGGTTAGTATTGGTCTCCATATTTAAGGAATGATATACTGTACTACCACTGGAGGCAATGAAGAGAATATTTATTGGGAAGAAGAGTCTGTGTATGAAAAAGCCCAAGTAAATCAGGTCCACACTCATTGAAGATCAGGGAAATGAGAAGTGATCTTTTAGAGACATATGAAATTCTGATGGAGGTTGACAGGGTAGAATTTGAGAGAATGTTTTCCTGGAATGAAGAGACACAGTTCCACCCGTTCCAGATAAGATGACGATGGATTTCTCTCTTGAAGAGTCAAAGCTCTTTGGAAATCTGTACCCCAGAGAACCATTGATGCTGTCAGAAGTTGAGAATGACAGGTACTTGAACTGCATGAAAATCAAAGAACATGGGGGGGGGTGGGGGAGTGAGAGAAAGTGGTACCGGGGCCAAGGCTGGATCATCTATTATCATATTGCCTGGCAGAGCAGGTGCCTACTCCTGTTCATAATGTTCTTATTTGCAAATTGAAGTTCTTTTGACAAAGTCCTGGTTGCCAGTTTATGATCTCATCTTTAGCAAGCATGGAGAAGCTTCACAGTAAGTCAGAGGATCAGCTGTCCAGAAAGGGATGTTTTCTGCTCTTTAGAAGGAATTTTATGGGACAAGGAGGTATCTGCTTTATGATATGTGGGTGGGCCAGTAGGTCAGCTTATAGAAACACTGACCTGCAGCTCCAGAGACCTGGGCTCAGTGCTGACCCCAGGTGCTGTTGTGTGAAGTTTACACATTCTCCTTGTGACCATGTGGTTTCTCCTGGGTACTCTGGTTTCCATACACATCCTGAAGACATAAGGCTTGTTATCTGCTGTACGCTGTTCAAGTATGTAGGGGAGTGGAGGAACATACAGGAAGAATGGAGTATGGGATTAATATAGTTACTGTAAATGGATGGTTGAAGGTTTCCATTGATTTGGTGGGCTGAAGGGCCTATTTCTGCATCATTTCTTTCTTCGTCTATGAAACTCAGATCTTCTGGCCCGTTCTCATCACCCACCATGCTCAGTGGCATTACTCCCCACAGCCCCCATTACGGGCTATCGTTGGATGCCATTCTATCAGAAGAAGAGTTGATCAGCAGGCAGGAACATGGTGCCACTGGGCACATGTCAGCTCGGCATCATTAATATTGAGCTTGTTTAGCACTGAACTGGAAGTTTGCTGTTGATGGACTGCAATGCAAGGGCATTGTGGAAATGTGTTTAGTAGGTGGCAGAGTGCAAAACAAAGAGAGAATGGAGAATGTGAGTTTGATTAGTGGGCACAACCAATGTGCTGCATTTCACTGACTACATTCCTGAATAATCAAACATTCAGAAGAGTTACAGATAGGGATTCAGATCTGCAGCTTTGTTAACACAAGCCAGACCGAGTTAACTGACTGCCATGACTTTGCCCTACACAGAATGCAGTGCTCAATGTCATTGGTTTGATCGGCTATTTTTAGGGGATGAAGGACCTGTGCCAAGCATCTCATGATCCCAGAGGCAGAGCCAAATGCAGCAACGAAGGAATTATAGGATGTTTGGCCATGGGCCATTCCTCTTCTAAAAATAATCCATCGATCCAACTCCACAGGGCTCTGTAAAGATCGCAGCACAAAAATCTTCGTGCTAGCATTATGAATCCTTTGTGGCCAGATAATCACAGCGTCATTCTCGGGTTAATATAAAATGTTTGTCACTCACTCAGCCTTCCCCACCGCTGACAGTTCCTACAGGAAGTGTCCCCTCAGGAAGATGGTATCTAGCGTCGAGGATCCCCACCATCTGGCTCAGGTGTTCATTTCGCTCCTATGGACAGGCAGGAAGTACAGAAGCCTGAAGTCCCACACCACCAGCTTCAGGAACAGCTTCTTTCCTACAGCCAACAGGCTCCCGAACAAACCTGCACAATTTCAGCAGTGGAACACCACAGACCATCACTTGCACCACCATGGAGATGTCTCTGTGTGTTTTTTTTTGCACAAATGTCTTGTTTTGCACAGTTTTTTTGTTATTGGTATTACTTATGGATAATTCAGGTATAGCTTATGTTCTGTGTGCTGTTGTTTGAATCTATGTGCCTGTGATGCTGCTGAAAGCTGTTTTCTCATTGCACCCGGTCACCACCATACCTGCGCATGTGGCAATAAATCCGGTGATCTCAAATTGTCGGTGCCCTCAACCAGCCGTCTGAAAACATTCATCATCACCAGTAGTGGCCTGGGTTAGGGACTGGTTTGCCATCTTGTTGCACGTTTTACTCTGTGCCCAGCAGTGGTAGGGCCAGCTTCAGAGCCATGCACGGTGCATGTCTCTGTTAGAAACATCACTCCTCAGGGGAATGTGTGTAAGTCAGCAGGCTCTTCTGAAACTCCAGGGCCATCCTTTTATGGGTGCTCAGCTGTCTGATTTGTTTCTGCTCACTGAGTTTCAGCAATAAGGCTGACTGACACTGACTGTACTAGGTCCTAATCAGTCACTAGCTTAACTGAGCAGCAATGTAATACTAGTTATCTGCTGGCAGAAGTTCACCACTCTGCCCCCAACCCAGGCTTTTATTGACAATGCCAGCTACTTTGCCGTCTTTCCAGGGCTTGTGGGTGACTGCACCAACAATCTATGTGACCCTGGGGATGATGACGGTATGAGCACCATCCACAAATGATTCATCACACCAGCAGGAAGACACACTTCCTGTCACATTCACAACTCAATGACACGCCCTGTTTTTAGGAGAGGCCGAACAAATACAGACAGTGAACTAGTGCTTCGATACCATGTCAGCAACTTTCTTTCTGGGGCTTTTACCTGATTTCAGAAGACTGATCCAAGGCTCTAATTGGCTGGCAAATCTCAGGAATGTGTCAGTAATCTCACTCTGGGAATGCAATGCAAAGGAGTATTTACCAGCAATGTTTCTGGTAGAAGCAGTTTTGCTGAGGAGGGATGTATTGGCTTAAGTTATTGAACTAGCAACTAGACTTCTAAACTGGAGGTACAAGAGCAAATCCTAGTGTGGCAGATGGCAAAACTAAATTTGGATGATTACATTAATTTGGAAGTAATACTATGTTCAGATATGTGATGTGGAACTATTGGATTAAAAACCCATCTATGACTTTCTTTCCTGGAAGGAAATTTGCCAAACTTCTCCTGTTTGTCCCATATGTGACTCCAGGTCTACTAATATGGTTGACTCTCAACTGTCTCCTCAGTTCAGAGGCAATTAGGGATGGCTAATAAATGTTGGCATTGTCAGCAAAGGCCACATCTTACTAAATAAAAATAAAACCTGCGCTCTGCTGTGTTACAAGGTGCTAAAGCTTGAAACTTGCAGATGGGACTGGACTGAACACTATCCATTTCGCACAACTGACATGCCAATTCTGATTGAAAGATTCATCAGAATGCTTGCTGCCTCTCTCTTTGGCCATTCTCATACCAGTTGGTAAGCCAATAGGCTCTTTCCTACCCAAGTAGATAACTTGTTCAAAAAGTGTTTCATCCATATCCAGTGATTTTATAAATAGCACACATAAAAGTGCTTGAAGAAAATGGAAACATAGCATTTTTATTCATGATTCCACTTGTTACCTGTTGTCAGTATATGAGCTCACATGATGATCTGGGAAAGTTAATAGCCCTAATAATTGGTGGAAACAAAGCTTTTGTGCATATATGTGAGTCACCGTTTACAGTCTTGTAATTGCTTTCCACTATTAGATACTTTACATATTAGCTGGTATGAAAGTGCATTGTAGAAGCAACAGCTCTGACTCAGTGCATACCCTTTCATTGCAAAGTCGTACTGTTAGCTGTGAGATGCAGTAACTCCCATGCAGTACGGAGTGAGTGCCCATAGCCACATCTGATAGAGTAACAGACCAAGCACACTTCTACAAGCCTCTAATTCTCAGCAGTAGGTTGTTTGCCCATGCATTCTGGTTGAAATTTACCCTCCTCATCCAATATCATGAATGGATTTTCATATTATTGTGCATGAACATTTGCACCAGGCTGCTCTCAAGATTTCTATTATCACATTTGTGATAATACTTCAAAAGTGTTTCATTGTTTGGACATTTGCTTTGGGAAGCTGTGAGATTATAAAAGTTGCCATAAGAATGCACCTTCTTTCTTCCTCCAAGTGGGAACAGTTCTGAAGCATGAAGGGGTAGTACAGAAATGGCTGTGGGTGTACATTGGAACATTTAAAGTATGTGGTTATTTGCCTTTTGAGCCTTAACCAGTGTTTATGACTACTGATACATTGGATTACTCTAGGCTTCAAAACATTTGGAGTCTATATTCTCGTCCTCACTTTGGCAATGGATCATTGTCAGAGCACAACCTCCATCTGCCTATGACCTTTGATCACATATGAAACTGGTATATCTACATATCTCAAGCAGATTCAAGTAGCACAGATGTGTTTGTTTGCACAGAGACAATGAAAATGTTTGTTCCGTTTAGCAAAACTGTGGTTCCAGAAGGCCATTGGTAAACATTTTGAAAATGGATCAGTTTTTAAGAGCAATAATCCAACTCTGTCCATGTAGAAGTTGTGCTATATCTAAACCAGCAAACCAATTTGCCCTCTCTGCAACGACCTTACACCTTCCAGGATGCAGACAGCAGTAAATGTGCAGGGTCTGAGGAAAGACTCATGTGAAGAAACAGAAGAGGCCACAGAGAGTGATGAGCACAACTAGTCCATCATGGCCACAGCTCTCCCCACCATTGACAGCATCTACATGAGTCACTGCTTCAAGAGCAATCCCCACCATCTGTCTCAGGTCCTCGTTTCACTGCTGCTATTGGGCACGAGGTACAGAAGACTGAAGTCCCACACCACCAGGTTCAGGAACAGCTACTTTCCTAGAACCAAAAAATTCTTAATCCAAACTGCATAAGCCTAATCTTATTGAAACAATGGAACATTAGGGATCACCACATACAGTACCATGGACTTGTCTCTGATTGTGTTTATTAAACTAACGTCTTGTCTTGCATTGTCTTCATTTCACGATCTTGCAAAATTTATGGAAAAGAGTTAACTGTCGACATTTCAGGCCAAGACACTGCTTCAGGCCTGGAAAGGAAGGGGAGAAGCTAGAATAAGAAGATGGGGGATGGGAGAAGTAAAGAGCTGAGAAGTTGATTGGTGAAAGAGATAAAGGGCAGGAGAAGGGGGAATTTGATAGGAGAGGAAAGAAGGCCATGGAAGAAAGGGAAGGGGGAGGAGCACCAGAGGGAGGTGATGGGAAGGTAAGCAGATGAACAGAGAGAGGGAAACAGGAGTAGGGAATGGTGAAAGAGAGGGAGGAGCAGAGAGAGATAATAGCAGGTAAGGAGATAAGCTAAGAGAGGAGGCTCTTCCCCCTTCCCTTTCTTCCATGGTCCCCTGTCCTCTTCTATCAGTTTCTCCTTTCTCCAACTCTTCATCTCTTTCATCAATCAACTTCCCAGCTTTTTACCTCAACCCCTCCCCATTTCCTGGTTTCACCTATAACCATATACCAATTACAGCACAGAAACAGGCCATCTCGGCCCTTCTAGTCCGTGCCGACTATCACCAGCCACCTTGCGCATCTTTTCCCCTTTCCCTACGTTTTACTCTGACTTCCTCCCTTCCTTCCCAGTCCTGAAGAAAGTTCTCAGCCCAAACCGCTGACCGTTTACTCTTTTCTATCAATGCTGCCTGGCCTGGTATACTGAGTTCCTCCATCATTTTATGTGTATTGAATTAGATTTCCAGCATCTGTAGATTTTCTTCTGTTTGCAAATTTTATGTTCAGCTTATATTCTGTGTGCTGTTCTTGGAATCTATGTCCTTGTGAAGCTGCTACAAGTAATTAGGCTCAACGACAAACTGCTCTAAAAAGCCATCTCGTAGGCATTCAGCAAACTCACTGTCTTCAGATCCATTACCAACCTGATTTTTACAACTGATCTGCATGTTAAAATCTCCCATGACTACCTTTTTGACTCACCTTTTCTATTTCCTGTTGTAACCTGTGGTCCACCTCCCAGTCACTGTTGGGAGGCCAGATTATAACTGCCATCAACGTCCTTTTACCGCTGCAGTTTCTTAACTCAACCCACAAAGATTCAATATCTACTGATCCTATGTCACATCTTTCTATTGATTTGATGTCACTCTTTACCAGTTGAGCCACAAGACTCCCTCTGCCTACCTTCCTATCCCTCTGATACAACATGTAACCTTGGACGTTCAGTTCCCAACTACAACCATCCTTCAGCCACAATTATTGATGACCACACCATCATATACATGGCCTAATATTAATATCATAATACAATATTCATAGCTCTTTACGGGATACCTCAAACACCCTTTGTCACTGGGCAACAAGGGGACCTTAGGGGAGATCAGCAATTTGCTTAAAGAGGTATGTTTGTATATGTCTTCAAAATAGAGAGATAGTGAGGTTAGTTAATCAGCTTTCAAAACTAAGGGCTTTACTAGCTCAGTTAACAGTAGAGTGACACACAAAAAATAGGAACAGTGGGTCGGGAAGCAGCCACGGAGGGACATGGGCAGCTGATGTTTCGATTCAAGCTTCTTCAATGGGACTGGATTGGTTGTTAGAGAGGCAGGAGTGATGAGGGAAGAGACAATTTGTGATTGATAATGACATATTAAAGGATATTACAGTGAGACTGTGCATGGAGCTGGTGTCTCACAGCTCTAGCAGTCTTGTTTTCAATCCTGACTTCAGGTGCTGTCTGTGTGGTTTTTGCATGTTCTCTCTGTGACCTTATGGATTTCCTCCAGGTATTCCAATTTCCTACCACCTCCTAAAGCTATGTGGGTTGGTCGGTTGTAAATTGCCCCTGGTGTATGCGTGAGGGGTAGAATCTGGGGAGAGTTGATGAGAACGTGGGGAGAGTAGGTTACAGAGAAAAAACGCTAAGAAAAGCTCTAAGCATAAGTCACAAAATTATAAGTATGTGAGTCTGAAGTCAATCATGGGCAAATTATCAAAAAGCATTCTAAAGCATAGTGTGTATAAGTATTTGAAAGGATGGGGCCTGATTATGGATAGCCAACATGAGTTTGTGTGTAACACACACAAAATGCTGGAGGAACTCAGCAGGCCCGGCAGCATCTATGGAAAAGAGTAAATAGTTGATGTTTTAGGCCAAGACCTTTTGGCAGGCCTGGAAAAAAAAGGCTGAGGAATACAGTTAAAAGGTGGGGGGAGGGGAAGGAGAAACACAAGGTGAAAGGTGAAACTGGGAAGGGGAGGGGTGCAGTAACGAGCTAGGAAGTTTATCGGTGAAAGAGATGCAAGGCTGGAGAAGGGGGAGTCTGATAGCAGAGGACAGAAGGCCATGGAAGAAAGAAAAGAGGGGAGGAGCACCAGCCCCTACCAGGGATAGGGTTCCTCTTGTCCTCACCTACCACCTCACCGGCCTCCATGTCCAGCACATAATTCTCCAAAACCTCCGCCATCTCCAATGGGATCCCTCTACCAATCATTCCCTCTCCTCTCCACAGGGATTGCTCCCTATACAACTTCCTTATCTATTCATCCCTCCTCATTGATCTCCCTCCTGGCACTTACCTTTGTAAGCAGAGTAAGTGCTACAGCTGCCCCTACACCTCCTCCTTCACTACCATTCAGGGTCCCAAACAGTCCTTCCAGGTGAGGCGACATTTTACCTGTGAGTCTGTGGGGGTCATATACTCTGTCCGCTGCTCCCGGTGTGGCCTGCTGTACATCGGTGAGACACGATGTAGATTTGGAGACTACTTCGCCAAGCACCTATGCTCTGTCCACCATAAAAAGTGGGATCTTCTAGTGGTCACCCATTTTAATTCAACTTCCCATTCTGATTCCAATTCCAATATGTCTGTCCAAGGCCTCCTCCACTGTCGTGATGAGGCCACACTTAGGCTGGAGGAACAACTCCTTATATTCTGTCTGGGTAGCCTCCAACCTGACAGCATGAACATCAATTTCTCTGGTACTGGCCCACCACCCCCTCTCCTTCAGCATTCCCCATCCCCTTTTCTCTATCTCACCTTATCTCCTTGCCCACCCATCGCCTCCCTCTTGTGCTCCTTGCCCCTTTTTCTTTCGTCCATGACCTTCTGTTCTCTCCTATCTGATTCCCCCCTTCTCCTGCCCTGCATCTCTTTTGCCAATCAACTTCCAGCTCTTTACTTCACCCCTCCCCCTCCTGGTGTTTCTCCCTCCCCTCCCCCCACCTCTTAACTGTACTCCTCATCTTTTTTCTCCAGTCTTGCCCGAAATGTTGAGCATTTTGTGGATGTTGCTTGCATTTCCAGCATCTGCAGATTTTCTCTTGTTTGTGATGAGCTTGTGCGGCACTTACTGAATTTTTCAAGGAGGTTAATGATGGAAAAGCAGTGGATATTGTCTCCCTGTAATTCATCAAGACCTTTGACAATGTCACACATAGTACGCTGGTCCAGAATGTTCAGTCACTTTGAATTAGGATGAAATAATCAATTGGCCTCTACATTGACTTAGTGAGAGAATCCAGAGAGCGACAGTAAATGGTTGTCTCTCTGATTGGAGCCCTGGAGACCAATGAGGTGCCACAGAGACCAGTGCCGTGTCCATCGTTGTTCATCATCTATATTGATGATGTAGATGATTGGCGAACTGAATCAGCAAATGTGCAGATGTCTCTGAGTGGACTGCAAGGATTGCTGTCAAGGCTTACAGCATGACGTGGACCATTTGGGAAAACAGACTGAAAAATGACAGATGGAATTTAATGCAGACACGGATGAGGTGTTGCACTTTGGGTGGACAAACCAGGTAGGACTACACAGTGAATGATAGGTCAGTAGAGTGTGCAGCAGAGCAAAAGGTTCTGGGAAAACCAATCCACAATTCTTTGAAAGTGACATCAAAGGTAGATAGGGTCATAAGAAAACTTTTGGCAAATTGTCCTTCATAAATCAGTGCTCTGAGTGCAGGAGTTGGGATATTATGTTGAAGTTGTATAAGACATTGGTAAGGCTGAATTTGGAGTATTGTACACAATTCTGGTCACCTAGCTACAGGAAAGATATTAACAAGCTTGAAAAAGTGCAGAGAAAATTGACAAAGATTTTGACAGAACTTGAGGTCTTGAGTTATAGGGAAACATTGAATAGATTAGGACGTCATTACCTGGAGTGCAGGAGAATCAGGAGAGATTTGATACAGGAAAACAAAATTATGAGGGGTATAGTTAGGGTTAAGGCTTACAGGCTTTTTCCCCTCGGATTGGGTGGGACAAAGACTCGAGGTCACTCGTTTAGGGTGAAAGATAAAATACTTCTTCACTCAGTGGGTGGTGTGAGTGTGGAACCGTGCCCACAATCAGCATGCTCATTGTAGTCCGTGTTGTATGCTGCAAGCGCTTTTGCCCTGAGCTTAGAGGTTCCAATTCACAGGATAGAGGAGAGATTACCCCTCTGCAGGGGGCTGGTGTTTCACACTAAGACCAACGTGCCTCAAGATTACAGCTTAACGGTAACTTTCCAAACTACACATCTGGAAATTGGCACAGCAGCTGGTGTGATTTGACCTCAATTTGATCCTGATCTCTGGGGTTGTCTGGATGGGTATTTAAACATTCTCTTGTGTCAGCTGAGGTTTTTCTTGGATTTTCCAGTTTCCTCTTACATCTCACGACATGTAGTAGGTTAATTGGTTGTTGTAAATTTCACTTTAATATGAGGCATCTGTCAGTCAGAGTTGACCATGGATGCGTCCTAGCTGTGTAGATATGCAAGCCAGGGCTGTATGATACGGAGAACAAGCTATCTTCCATGTCCATGCATCTGATGAACTCAGAAGAAACGGCAGAGGTCGATACAGTTTGGTACCAGTGCCTTCGCAGGAGTTGCAAGTCAACATTGAACTCAATGTAGGACTGCCTTAGGGACTCCAGCTCTGGATTTTTCCCTCGGGGTTTATTCCCAAAGCCTTCCCTGTGAGTAGGTATAGCCACAAGTCAATGAAGGTTTGTCAAAGTTTTCCTTCTCCTAGGTGGGCTGCCAACCGCGGCAGATGAGCCTAATCTGCCAAAGCGACTGGTTTTAAGGTGCCAGTTTTTCGCCTTTGCTCCTTCTCCTGTCAGTAGAAATGGTTCTGCCGGGCTTAGTAACTAAGCCACACATGAAGGCCAGGAGCTGGCCTTGGTTGTCAGAGGCTATTTGACGTGAATGCCATTGGGAACATTTAATAGATAGTGGGAGCTTGTCCACATTACCATCCCCGGCTAGAACAACCTTAAGGAATATAGGTAAGAGGTAAAAGAACCAAATGGGAATTGATTTGTGTGTGAGAAGGAAAGAGCTGTGGGGATAATAGGATATACTGTATAAGGAGAGAGAACGGGACCAATGAGACAGCTCTGCCAGGGAGGCCTGAAGGTCTCCTCAGTCATACATTATCTAAATAAACCAATGTCCATTAATAATTTTATTAAAATCTATGCTAAATTCCAGTAAGAACAAAACTCAAATTCTTTTGAAGCACATACTGAAATGTAATAATTGGTGACAGTTTTTTGTAAATCTTGTTAACAACTACCTAAAAGCAAGAAGAAAAAAAACAAATGCATACATAACAAAGAACAGCCTATACATTTCTGTGATTTCAACCACATAAACTCCAGAATAAAAGCATAAAAAAATGAATGGTAATCAGAGTGAACAGATTTAGAGTCTTACACACTTGCCTCTCAATCACCAGGACTCCCACAGTGAGTCCTGCACAGAGGTCAAAAGAATCCTAATTCTTTCCAATTTCTCCCCTCCCCCTGCTCTGGCCCATGCCGATTTAATTTTGAATGAGTATCGCTGAGTTTTACAAGGTCATTGACCTGTAACATTAACTAGATCCACTATACTGCCTGATCTGCTGAATACTTTCAGCATCAGCTCTTTGTGTATTGCTGAAGCTCCTTACCCCATTTAATTTCTTAAAATGGACTCTGCCTTTTATTGAGGCCTTGACATTATTCATAACATGTGGTGCTCAAGACAACCTCAACTCCAACAGGGTTCTGGAGACACGTCCCTCTACTGAGCTGTTTTATTTTGATGTTGGCTCTGAGACACTATTTGTAATTGCATTTTGGGCTGGATCACCTAAAGGCACCTCAGGCATTATCTTTTATTTGCCCAATAGCCTGCTATAATATAGTCTTATTTCCCACACAACCAAACCTGGCATCTGAACTCTTCATATTAGGAGATGCTTGCTGGCTTTAGACAAATGGCATAGTGTTTGCCACTCCTTTGCTCCCCTGATGATATAAAGTTTCATTGAAGACAATTGATAGCAGTAGTTTCTTTATAAATTGGAATACATGAAAATTATAACATTGCATTAAAGTCATTAGAGGTACATAAATAACAGAAAACCGAAAATGCAAGTCTTTTGGATGTCCATGGCACTCCACATTATAAAATAAAGTCAGGCCAAATACTCTTAGATCTTCACCTTGACTTTACTCTATAATTTTAGGGGTAATACTCCTGATATTGTCTTCAATATGTTGAAATTGATGCCCTTTTTCTGTCTCTAAGTATTGTTTCTGAGTGTCATTCCTGATTTTGAGGAGCTGAATTGAGTGGTCAGGCATTGCAAAGCCAGAGTTTTTTTTTTGTTTCCCGGTGAACTCCTCACAAATTGTGTGGCTGTGCCACAAATCCACACTGATCCAAGAGTCTGATTCTCAGGATGGAATTCCTAGGCTCTACTTCACTGAGATATGAAATATAGAGTCCAAGAAAAGTACAGTGCAGAAACAGGCCCTTTAGCTCATCTAGTCAGTGTTGAACCATTTAAACTGCCTGCTCCCATTGACCTGCACTGGGACTTATAGCCCTTCATATCCCTACCATCCATATACCTATCCAAACTTCCCTTAAGTGTTGGACCACTTTCACTGGCAGTTTGTTCCACATTTGCACGAGCGTCTGAATGAAGAAGATCCCCCTTATGTTCCCCTTAAACCTTTCACACTTAACACATGACCTCTGGTACTCCCATTCAACCTCGTTTCTTTTACCCTATCTATACCCCTCATAATTTTGTATAACTCTATCAAATCTCCTCTCAATCTTTTATGTTCCAATGAATAAAGTCCTAACCTATTCACACTTTCCTTATAATTCTCAGGTGCTCTAAACCCTTTCTCTGTTCACTTTCAGTCTCATTTCCATCTTTTCAGTAGGTAGGTGAGCAAGACTGCACACAATACTCCGAATTAGGTCTCAGCAATGTCCTGTACAACTTCAACACAACATCCCATGCCCTGTACTCAATCAAAGATGACAAAATGCAGTGGACACTTTTAAAGACTAAAAAGGATTCAATGTATAATTGTTTATCTGATAAATATCTTATTATTGAGTGAAGGGTTTGCCTTAATAATTTTTAATATTTCTTTCACTTTCTATTTCTATGACCTGTTGAACTATATGGATTATCCATTGCAAGAAATAAAGAAGGGTTAAATTTGCCAACTGTGGTGTAATTTCATAAAATTCTATATATGTGGAGCTATAAGACAGCTAGCCCTCTCTCCATGGGTTTATTAGTGGCAGTTATTAGTGTTACAGACAGTGGAAGGCTCGCAAAATTAATTGGTGTCACATTTACCTCTTTGCAAAAGAATAATTAGGAAAATTAGGGTTATAGTCCAGATTGGGTGTTGGTCATAAAGGAATAAGGTGAGAGTGATTTTTTCTTCTCAGAGATTTGTATAACTTAACTGTACTTATTGGTTAAATATTGACTCACTTAATAATCAATGATCGGTGAATTGTAGCCCCTTTCCCATAGGGTTGTGGCTGCTCAGTCTCTATGTATTTTCAACGCTACAATTGATTGATCATTGATTATTAAGTGAGTCAAGATTGGAATGGAAAGTACAGTTAAGTTATACGGTCAGCTGTGAAATTATGGTATAGAAGAACAGGTTCAAGAGGCTGCTCAACTTTTCCTTCTATTCTTTCTGTCCTGCTGAACTGAATCTGCATTGTTGAGTCTCTGTGACTCTTGTTAACAGATGATAGAGGTATGTTATACTGCGGTCATGCAATCAGTCTAAATGTATGAGGAGAACTGTTTAGTTCAGCCAGTCAAAACAAAGGCAGAAGCCACACTTCCTCCAGACTTGAAATAGATTATTGACAGACTTCAGCATATTATGTTCATTAGCTTTTGTGGGAGACAAGTCAAAGCTTTTAATATAATGTACTGCAATTGCTCATAGTGATGGAATCTAAATACTCTGCTTAAATGGAGCCAAGCCAATCTAAGACCTGCAAAGCCTCAGTAAGTTGGACCTTATACAGACTCCACTCATACAGTGGCCTGTGCAGAACTTAATCCTAGTGAGGCCTGTATAGAGCTGAAACTCAAAACACTCATGTTGATCTAAGCATGTCAATTCCAACCACAGAAAAGTCAAAAAAGCTCCTAACAATGGAAAAGCTCAGGTAAACCCTTAAAATAACAGAGTGCAGATGCTAGAATCTGGAGTAACAAACAATCTACTGGGAAAAATATCATCAGTTGAGCAGCATCCGTGGGGGGAACTGAAATGTTGTATTTTCAGGTCAAATCCTTGGGAAATGGCCAATAGAAAGAGAAGATTGGGGGTGGTGGGGCAGGGGCCAGAGGTGATCGGGAGACTGAGGTGGGTGGGTGAAGGATGAGGGGCAGATTAGGCCAGGTGGGGAGGAGGGGAAACTATAAAGCTGGAAAAAGAGGTAGTTGGCTATTAGATGGAAATAAGCAAGACAAGAGGAAGCAGGACTCATTTGGGGGGGGGGCAGTGAAGGTGGACACGGTTGCTGGAGGCTTCTTGCAGCAACTACCATTCCAATAGGCATTAGCTGCCTCTTTAAATCACAGGATAACCAAACATGGCGAGCTATTTGTGTTAAATATCCTTGCAAACTCTTCTCTCCCTTCCCTCACCTCAAGGGTGTTGATTCTTAGTCCACTGACTCCCATTAGACCCCAACCCACTAAAAATCACACTGAGGCAGCAGTATCACTCAGCACCCCCATGCTGGATGTGTTGGATTCATGCTCTCCAGGCAAACTGAAACAGAAAAACTCTGGCATTGTCACAAATAAACACTCAACACGGTCAGCAGTACAATGTAGAAATCTACCTGAAGCAACAAACAAACTGCTGGAGGAGCTCAGTGGGTCAAAATGAATTGTCAGCGTTTCTCACTGAGCCAGAACTCGAAACGTTGACAATTCCTTTCCCCCACAGATGCTGCTTCACCTGCTGATTCCCTTCAGCAAGTTATTTATTGTTCCTGATTCCAGCATCTGCAGTCCCTTGCGTTTGCAGCAATCTGTCTTAGTTATTTAGATGCTTCATGGAGTGCCATAATGATTGGACTGCAAACACATTTTTTTTCTTGAAAGACATTTGAAGACCTAAGTAACATAAAAATAAGGCATTTTTCCTTGTCAGTCTCTGGTTTAGACATAGGCTTTTGACTGAGCTGATTCTGTCTTTGTGTAGATTCTTTGCCCACCTTGAGCAGCAGAATACTTGTAGCCTCTGTGAAAGAAAACATATGGTCGTCAATAATTGTGCAGGGACCTATCCACTCACCTCTCAGTTGTTTCTACCACTCTAGAAGAGCTTTGCAAATGCTCTTGTCTCCTCTGTTTTCACACAATGAATATTTCATTTGTAACAATTCACCCTCCCATTCCTTTGAGAACAAAAGAGACAAGTGGCTCTTAAAGCAATACACAGAGAAGAAGCAGAACAGAATTGATCATAAAGGGTCTTTTAGTGTGCCGTGGCAAAACTTCCATCCCGAATAATGGACAAACATCTGCAGCAAGGGTTGCCCAGGGAGTTGGCCCATCTGCTTGTGTCTATCTTGGATAGCAATCAACAATTATGTTGTCAACAGATGTTCCTTACTAATGGAAGAGTAAAAGGTTGGTAGGGAGCCTAGTCATTAGCAACAAATGGACCTTAATCATAGTGAGGTCCATTTCCAGCCACACTGAGAGTGGCACACTAGCAAAGCCAGCAGAGTCATTGACACATAGCCCAGAAATCCAGGTCCAATTCTACCCTCTGCTGCTGATCTGTGTGCAATCTTCACATTCTTATTGTAACCTTGTGGATTACCCCCCCCCCCACCACCCCGTGTACCCTCTGGTTTCCTCCCTTGAGTCACAGACATGTGGGTTGGTCAGTTAGCTGAACTGGCCACAGAAAATTGCTGCCTATATGTAAGTATCTGGTAGAATCCGGGGGGGGGTTAATGTGAACATGTGGAGAATAACATGGGTTAATGTCGGATTAGCCTAAAGATGGCTCATTAACGGCCAGCACAGACTCAAGAGGTCAAAGAACTGTAGGACTCTCTAACTAAAATTCAACTTAAGGCTTAAAGTGGGTTCTGTGGGGATTTTACTCATTGTCGACATGTTGTAGCATATGTACATTTTAGAATGAGGTATGCAGCACGAAAAGTACAAATAGAATAAATATTCTATTTAACATGAATTCATCATGGATCCCATTTATACTGGGGCCTGCATCACCTCTTCTTACACTGAGGTCAGCCTGGGGACTAATCAAACTGAAACAAAATACCTCAATATCAGGTGATAGTGGATAGTTGATCGCTGACCATTCGCTTTATTTTGCTAAATTAACTTTCCGATTGTGGATCATGTCACTAAATTGATCATCACACACTGTAAACATCAGAACAGTGATGAAACTTAGACAAATGATCGACTGACTTTAGGTTGATACGGCAGTTGGCAACATGGCTTCAATAATTTGACCTTGTTTTATGCCTTTCTTGGTGTGAAAGATTAAAAATTCCATCCAACTAGACTGAACTTCAAACATGTCTGGTCAGTTAATTTTTTGGGCCAAAATATATAATGTATAATTTTTTTTCACTGGGGCAGGCCGGCAATGTAGTGGTTAGCACAACACTTCACAGTACAGGTGACCCAGGTTCAATTCCCACCGCTGCCTGTAAGGAATTTGTACGTTCTCCCCATGACCGTATGGGTTTGCTCTGGGTGCTCTGGTTTTCTCCCACAGTCCAAAGACATAGCATTTGATAGGTTAATTGGTCATTGAAAATTGTCCCAGGATTAGGCTCAGATTAACTCAGGGGGTTGCTGGGCCTATCCCATGCTGTATCTCAATAAATAATGTATATTTTAAGTGAGTTAAGCCACCAGATGACAGGTGCAAAAATATTCAATGAAAAATAAAACACTTACCCATCGTTTTTGGCTCTTTTGCAGGAACAACACAAGAAAGAACCTCCCAGGATAAGGAGAGCAGACCCAGCCCATCCAATGTAAAGGGCAGATCCCAACTCGTACCTGCAAACAAAGACATCATTTGTCTCACACATTTTCGAATGGAATTGTTTTCTGACTCATTATAATCAACTGCCCAGAATCTGATGATGTTCTAGCCACTGCATTTTAGGGTGGCTGGGGAGGCTGTGGAAGGGGTACAGAAGAGAGGGTTACCAGGATGCCACCTGGTTTAGAGGGCAGGTGCTACAAGTAGAAGTTGGACAAACTTGGGTTGATTACTCTGGAATGGCAGAACCTGAAGGGAAACCAGGTAGAAGTTTATAAGACGATGAGAATCCTCAGTAGAGTAGGCAGCCAGTATCTTTTTCCTAGAGTCAAAATACTTAATATTAGAGGACATGTATTTAAGGTGAGAGAGGAGGAGGAGATGAGTATGGAAGGTTTTTTATATAGAGGGTAGTGGGTGCCTGGATGGCATTGCTGGGTGCGATAGTGGAAGTGAATATGATAGATGTGTTTAGTGGCTCTTATATAGGCACATGAATGTGCAGAGACTGGAGGAATATAGACATTGTGAAGGCAAAATATAGTTTAGTTAGGCGTTTAATTAATTCGGCACAATATCGTGAGTCGAAGGGCCTGTGCTGTGCTGCATTGTCCTATGTTACTAACTTGGCTGGGCCATGACAGTCAAGGGTAAACTGTGAATCTCTGGATGATATCATTTGAGGTTCCACAGTTCATGATCCTCTGGACAATGTGAAAAGAATCAGAGATATCTAATCATTTTCAGTGCAGGGTTAAGGACACAATTAACTTCTATTTACACAATGCATTTGAGCAAGATATCTCAAAGTGCTTCTCAGGATGGTATCAGGTGGAAACTCCTCATAAGGGAGATTCAGAAGAGAGTTTGGACAAAGAGGCAGATTTTGAGTTGTACTCTGCAGATAGCCAGATTTCCGGGATTAGGATCCAGGTGTGGAAGCTGTGAGCATGGAAAAGGGAGTTTTAGATACAGTGCATTGAGAATGGATCTAGTGACTATGGCACCAACTGCCCAACTTCACATGTGACCCAAGTTTGCACTTGGTTCAAGTGATCATGTGTATGAGGTGGAAAGATAATGCATTCAAATATAAACTTTGAATTAAAAAAAAACAATCTTCTGAATTTTGCTGTTTGTATTCACTGTCAGAAATGTGTTAAAAATTCAAATCTAAGAAGGGACAATTTTTTAGATGGGTCTTTCCCAGGCAAGGCTACATTATGGGACAATAAATGGATGTAACACTACCAATTCTATGTGAATAGGATTAAAGCTGATAGTCACATGGATATCATTCCCAGATCAAGCTTCGAAGCAACACTGTTAGTAAAATAAGCTAGGCAGCTGCAGTAAGTGCACTTATTTTGACCTTTGGACTAGCTTTTAATCAGACACTTCAGAACCTTGCATTGACAACATTGTGTCTAGAAGCTTTGGATCAGCATTCCTCCCAAATTTCTCAGGCAGCAACTATTAGAGTGACTCTGGTATTCTCAATTACACCTCTTTGACCCTTTCCTTGGGTCCAGTCTCACCCACTTTCTTTCTTTCCATTTCATAAATTCTCTCATCTCGCCATCACCCATTATTTTCCTCATCCCTCACTTTTTCCTTCATCTGAATTTATTTGTAAACTGTTGAAACTATCATGTTTTCTGTTGTTGACATCAGTGGCCTGAAAGAGTAACTGAGATTCCCTTTTTTCAGTGCTAGCTAATCTGTGGGGTGTTTCAAGTCTATTTTGTTTCATTGAAGAATGACAAATCTAAGGTTTGCTGCTGTGAACAAAATTTACCAGTTCCCATTCCCAGTAGTCATTACTCCACAACTTACAAATAACATAAGAAAATATGAGCCTGAGTAGGCCATTTGGCCCCTCAAGTTTGCTCTGCCATTCAATACAAACATGGCCCAGCCTTCAACGCCTCATCTGTGCAAATTCCCATCCTCCCAATTCTAGGATCTTTCAAAAATCTAACAATCTCCTTTTTGAATATTCCCTAGCCTTCTCGGTGTTCCAGGACAGGGGATTCCAAAGATTATTCACACCCTATTCTTCCCCCCTCAGCTTAAAATGATCAACCCCTAAAATGTCTTCTTGTTTGAGATTCTTCCACCAGGGGAAATGCCTTGACACCTGCCCCGTCATGCGCCCCACCCCACCTAGGGTCTTATAAGTTCACTCCTTTAAACTCCAAATAACATATACCTAATTTACTTTGCGGCTTGCAATAGGTCAGCCCTGTCATCCATGGATTCACTCCTGAAGCAGAGCGCATCAATAGTAAATAATGTTCCCACATGGTGTCTAGGGCCAGAGCTCGTAGTTTAAGATAAGGAATATAAAGTTTATAGGGGATCAGTCATAGAGTTATAGAGTCATAGACCACTGTAGCTTAGAAACAGGCCCTTCTGCACACCCAGTCCATACCAACCATCAATCTGCCTTGTCCTATTGACACACACCTGGTCCATAGCCCTCAACTCCTCTCCACGTACTTATCCAAACTTCCCTTTAATGGTGCGTTCATACCCTCATCCACCACTTCTGCTGGCAGCTCACTGTCCTCTAAGTGAAAAAGTTCTCCCTCAGGTTCCCCTAAATATTTCACCTATGACCTCAAGTTCTAGCTTCAGCCAACCTCAGTGGAAAAAGCCTGCTTTCATTTACCTTATTTATACCCACATAATTCTGTATACCACTATTAACTCTTCTCTCATTCTCCTATGCCCCAGGGAAAAAGTCCAAACCTCCTTAACCTTTCCCTATAATTCAGGCTCCGAAGCCTCAGTAACATTAAAATGCATTTTCTCTGTACTCTTTCAATCTTATCTTTCCTGTAGGTAGGCGACCAGAACTATATGTAACCCTCCAAATTTGAGCTCAACTATGTCTTATAGAACCCAATCCTTATACCCAGTCCTCTGATTTATGAAAACCAATGCACCAAAAGCTCTCTTTACAAACCTATTTACCTGTGACTCAGCTTTCAAGGAACTGTGAAACCGTATTCCCAGATCCTTCTGTCCTACTACACTCAATGGCTCGCTGTTTACATGTAGGTCCTCCCAAAGTGCAACACTTACACACTTATCTACATTAAATTCCATCTGCCATTTATCAGCCCTTCTTTCCAGCTGGTCTAGATCCTGCATTGATCACTTTTCTCATTGTACAGTCTTTGAAAATTTGTTAATGCAGTTTACCACATGATCATTCAGATCATTAGCATGGATGAAAAACAACAACAGACCCACCACAGATCTCTGCAGCACACAGGCCTCTGTTCATACTACCACTACCACTGTCTGTCTTCTCATGTGAAGCCAATGTTGAATCTAATTTACAGTCTCAATCTGAAAGCCAAGTGACTGGACATTCTTGGCCATCCTCGCATACTGGACTTTGTCAAAGATTATGCTAAATTCCAAGTAGCCAATGGGCGCGGCATTTCCTTCATTAACTTTCCTGGTAACTTCCTCAAAAAATTCTATAAGATTGTGTTAGACATGACCTATAATGCACAAAGCAATGTTGATTATTTCTAATCCGGCCCTGTCTATCCAAATTCTTATATATCCTGTCCCTTAGAATGCCTTCTGATGACTTACTCTCTACTGAAGTGAGGCTCATGTGCCTACAATTTCCCAGCTATTTTAGAGCCTTTCTTAAACAACAGAGCACCATTAGCCATCCTCCAACCCTCCAGCACATCACCCATGCTAAGCATGTTTTCAATACCTCTGCCAGGTTACCCGCAAATCACCTCCCACAAGGTCTGAAGACATACATTGTCAGGCCTTGTCCATCCCAGGCAAGCCAGAATTCGTGCTGGGAAACACTCAAAACCCCCACAACTCTTCTGTGATATTTATGGTGATATTACTTTACTGGGTAAAAATTCTCCATACGTACTTAGTTCCACCGTAGATTGGGTTGTAGAACTCCATGGTGATGTTGTAGGCATACCACGAAACTGGTACTATTCCACATAGACCTGCCAACGAAGAATACTGAGTAATTACTGGACAGCAATATACCTCATGATGAATATAAGTTCTCCAAAGTGTGGGATGTGTTCTGAGAAGATTCAATAGAGTGGATACCGAGATCCTCCTATAGATGAGTCAGATGAGAGTAATGCTCACCCAGTCTACATATGCAACAAAGGCACAACAAGTGAATAAAATAACTTGCATTTACATACCACCTTTTCAAGCATTAGGATATTTCAAAGTGGTCTATGACCAATGAAGTACAGTTCTAGAAAAGGGTTAGTGTGGGAAGCATGGTTGTAGTTGTAAACAGGGCATGGGTTTCCCAAACATCAAAGTAATAGTGAGCATACTTTTACAATGTTATAGAATGTGGGCAGGTTTTAGATAGAAATACTGGGCAGAGCTCCCCTGGGTTACCTTGAAGCAGCAGCAGGCTTGGGGTGGGGTAAAGTGTACTGACAGGTCTTCTCCTACTTCTAATTCATGTCCATATGCCCACATAAGAAATAAAAGCAGGAGTAAGCCATTCATCTGCCTGAGCATGGGCAAGGCATTTAAAGCCTCATTCAGTGGCATCTCTGATTCTTAATGCTCCTTCAAGCTAGTCTGAAGGAATGCAGTCGCATCGAACTCTCACCCTGAAAGGTTTGTGGTTACTGGGACAAATAGGGTACTTATGAGGGTCAATCAAATCTTGTTAGGTAAATGCATCAATAGATATGGAACAATGATGAATGATTGACATTGAAACAATCACCTTTAATGCTCTATATATTTAGATTTGAACTTATTCAAGTTTGGAGTTGGGTCACTTTTGTTTATTGAAGCCAGTTCAATTAGAGACATTTTGTTATCATTAGCCATAATAAACTTCTTTCCAAGCTCAAACTCATTCTTTCCTGTAGCTGCAGATTCATACTAGGGTACTTGACCTTATGCTACCAGACTATACATCCATAATGGGCACCCTAGGCAAGTCTAATTCTTCCCTCATCTGGTACCTGCATATACTCCATAGAAGTCTTTGAATTCTGACCAGCACTGAGAATTCCAATTTTACCCTTCATGATCCAACACCCTTTATGTGTATTGTAGAGGCCCCATGCCCCCTGTTGTAGCACCATAACCAGATTAGTGACAGGACACAACCCTTTCTGGGATTTTTGAAGAATACTACCGATACACAAGAGGATGAAATGAAGTAGGTTGGCATGGATGGAAAATTGAGGTTAAAGTCAAATCTATCATGATCAAGTCTATTCCTATTACCTATTTAAATGTTCATTGGGTTTATAGGGAAAGAAAAGCAAGAAAAACAATTCAGCCATGTGCGCCTCCTTTGCCATTCCTTGATGATGTTTTACCTCAGTGAGACCTTCCTGTATAAATCTCATATCACCTGATTCTCTTACTACTTAAAATCGATCCATCTTTCCTGACTGATGTGCATCAATGTATAAACAGAAGCACACCACAAATATATCTTAAACAATACATTTGTAAACTTGTATACTTGGCTCAGCTTGGAATTCAACGTAACCAATGGCACTTGAGTATAAAAGTTTCACCTGAAAATGGGCCATTGAAAAGGAAGCAGTCAGCATTTCAGGTTGACGACTTTTGTTTTGATGGAGGGTCTCCATTTCTCTTTCACAGTTGCTGCCTGATCTGCTGAGTGTTCTTGCCAATGGTTTTTTTTATGATAGGTAGAGTAAAGTTTTGTATAATGAGGTAGGTTCACTCATCCTGAACTCTTCTGGATATGAGTGAAGCACACGTTTTGCTTGGCTGAACTTTGGTACTTCAGTTCCTCCTTACCTCACACTGTCACCTATAGTGGTTAGAGGGAAGGGGATCCAACTCCTGATGCGCTCATTGCTAACAAAAGGAACATAAAAACATGTTCTGGGCCTGCTTTCAACACATTGTAGAAATCTTAACTAAGGCTTTAACCAAGAAAAAAATTGAATTGCAGTTGATTATAATGAGGGTTGGATCTTTACAAGGTTTATATTTATATTTATTGCCTATTTATTATTATAATTTCTTTCTTTTTATATTTGCATAGTCTTATGTACACTGGCTGAATGACCAAGTCTTTAATTGATTCTGTTATTGTTATTATTCTATTATGGATTTATTGAGTGTGCCCACAAGAAAATAGTGACATATATGTACTTAGATAATAACTTTGAACTTTGAATTAACATCTACTGAAACACCCCATAGACTCAATATGCACTAACAATATTACTTAAGAGTATTAAGAACTGCTTTTGGTCAGAGCCTCAAAAGCCATTGTCACTCAAAGCAGAGGTGGTTAGATCTTTTGATTTGAAGGGATTGGAGGGATATCAGGCTAATGAAGGAAAGCAGCACTGATGTAGAAGGTCAACCATTGTTTTATTGAATGGCTGAGTAGGCAGGAAGAGAGGAATTGCCTATTCCTACTTCTGTTTCTTATCTCCTCATCTTCTTGGGCTGAGTGATTGATACTTGAAAATCAGCCATCCCAGGGAAGAGTAAGAAGTTGAGTTCTGTCTTTCTCTCATGCTTGGGACTTGGTTATCCTGATGATTAATAGGAACTCTTATTATCTGGAAAGAGCTACCTGAATGGACAGCCTTGGTATTACATTCAGAAAAAGAAGAAGATATGAAATTTAAAAGCAATTTATAGGGTAAGGGAGAAAAATGGCGGTCTTTAAGTTCCTCTACATATTATATTATAATTTGGATAGCCCTACAAATAAGGTAAGCAGTCATGATGAGCTAAATAGATGCATAGTTTTATGATTTTCTCACCTTTGGTGGCTAGTACTAAAAGCTGGCTGTACTTGCCTTCAATACATTCAACTCCATTAGTCAGTAGAGCCAACGAGGGAGACAAATTCTCAACAATACCAGAGACCAAAGAAAAAAATTCCCTCTTAGGTAGGTTTCAAGATTTTAAAAAAACTCAGTAAAGCTACCTGTGATATAATTCCCTTTATTACAATAATAACTATTTTGCACAGGACCTGATGTGACTTGAATATTTGATGGAGTTTGCTGGTAGTTTTAACCAGGAACTGCCAATCATAAATTTAGCCTTATACTTTGAAGTAAATCGGTTTCCTGGACCATTAACCTGAGCACAAAACTTATCAGGTACCACTGCAGGATTGAAGGATTACTGCAATGTCATATGAGGTTGCTTCAAATAAATTTACTCTCTTTGTTAGACAATTCAAGGCATTATTTCAAGGAGGTGAAAGGTAGTGCATCAAACCCCAGCCAATAATATCTCCCAAATCAATGTGAACTATTTTGCATGGGCAAACATTGGCAATGCATGCTGTGGATTTACAGCCAATAATTTTCACATCTCTTTGTCTGTTCCTCCATTACTTGAGAAATATTGCTGGCCATAGGCACTTGCTTGCTATGTTGGTTGTCGATTGACTTACTAACCTGCAAGGATGTAGATAATTCCACCTGTCACTGCAATCTTCGCTTTGACTGTCTCATCCATGTTTCCAATGCTGGTGCATTTCAGGCCAAACAGTGTCAGCATTGAGGAAATAACTCCTAGAATGATGGCAATAATCATCAAAGCACGGCATGCTTGGACATACGCTGCAAAAGGAAAAGAAGGACGTTTTAGTTTCAGCATTCAACTTAGACCATTCAGCTAATGATGGGGAAGCCATTACTCCAACGAGCATGTGACAATCTGGATGATGGACTACATCTGCACTATATTGCTAACTCTAGTCTTTATGCCACTGCATGAGAATCATCTGAAGAGTTTGGATAGTAAATCAAAACAGCAGTAGATCATTTATTCCTTTAAGCATATTCATACCACTCAATACAACCATAGCTGTTCAGCTATTTTAATAACTTAATCACACTCTTAATCCCACATGGTTTTCACATTTGGAAATCCACTTGTCTCCTTCTTAAGTGTTTTCAGTAGTTTGACCTCCAGCAGCCTTGTCTATTGGGAAATTCCACATCTTCTCCTGCCTCTGATTGAAGATGTTTCTCCTAATCTCAGTTCTAAATCTTCCCTCGATAATCTGACACTGTAACCACAAGTTCCAGACACTATAGCTAAGGGAAATATTTCAAGCTCAAGAGAATTTGCAGATGCTGGAAATCTTAAGCAACACAGACAAAATGCTGGAGGAACTCATCAGGTCAGGCAGCAACTATGGAGAGGAATGGACAGTCGACATTTTGGGCTGAGCCCCTCCATCAGGACTAATAAACAGTTGATGTTTCAGGGTGAGACAGTCTTGGTGAAGGGTCTCAGCCTGAAATCTCCATTGTTTATTCCCCTCCGTAGATGTTGACTGACTTTCTGACTTCCTCTAGCATTTTGTGTTTGTTGCACAGAGCACATATTTCCCCTGCATGCAATATTGAAATGCACATTTAGAATCATTTTCTGATCTGACCTTTAAGTAGCTCGAGGGCTAGTGGCCAAATCCTCAAGTTCATGGCATGGTGTGGCAGCAAGAATGATCGATGAAAGGACTGATGTTCTTGTGGTGGGAAAAGACGTGTTATGCTGAGTGGAATAGAACCTGTGCTTTGTGCATGTTGTATCTGGCTCACACTTACACGGCCTTGTTCCACCTCCTGATTAGCAGTTGTAAAAACTGGTGACAGTCTGACTGATGAGCTATATTTTCTCTCAAAGGTAATGTGGTCCAGTGGTAGAATTGAGCCCAAGAACCAAAGATGGGAATGTCTTCCTTTCTTAAGCATGGTGGCAGCACAGTAGTGTAACAGGTAGAGCTGCTACTTCATAGCACCAAGGTCCTGGGTTCAATCCTGACCTCAGACGCTATCTGTGTGGAACTTATGCCTATTTCCCAGTTCCCTTACACATCCGAATGGCATGTGGGTTGTTTGGTTGATTGGTCTCTGTAAACTTACTTATTGATTGATTGAGTGACATCACAGAATAGGCCCTTCCGGCAATTCAAGCTGCACCACCCAGCAACCCTCCGATTTAATCACAGGATAATTTATAATGACCAGTCAACCTACCAACCGGCATGTCTTCAGACTGCAGGAGGAAACTGGAGCACCCGGAGGGAACTCATGCACTCACGGGGAGAACTTTCAAACTCCTTACAGAGAGAGTTGAACCCGCGTCCCCTATACTGTGCTACTGTGGTGCCCTAGAATGCAGGTTAGTGGTTAAAACCTGGGGAGGGTTGATGGGAATGTGGAGAGAATAAAACTGGGCCTTTATTGTAGGATGAGTACATATGTGTGCTTGATGGTCAATGCAGACTCAATGGGCCAAAGGGGCTGTTTCCGTTATGTGTCTTTCTACAACCGTAATTACCAGATCTGGCAGATTGAGAGCAGGGTGAGATGAAGATTTCCCTTGGTAGAATCTCCTGCTTACTATAAACTCCACACATATCCTGGCATATTTCCCCTGGATACAGAATCCAGCTAAATGTTCTGATACCAAACAAAGCAGAAAAGCTGTTCTGGCTGTTGCTTTACCTACATTTTGTCTAAACTTGATATCATTTCCAGCACAGAATACATAGTTGCAAGAACAGCTAGTTATGCCTTTCTTTAATGGACCGTACCAATACTCACTAGCCTTCAAAGTGATTACTACCCTAAAGTCATACTCCAAGTTGAGCCTTGTTCAAAGGGAGCACAAGTCTAAGGATTAGTGTTAGCTAGCCCCAGCTTCTATCAATGCAGACAATGAAAGTTTACTGAATTAAATTGACTATTGCTTTACAAAGTCCACAACCTATCCTGTTACAATAGAAAGAACATCTCCATTAATACATCTGGACTTTTGAGGAGGATTCAGATACACATTTTGAAAAAAGCAAAAAGAAATACAGCAATCTTGGGAAAGAGTGGTTTTGGGAATGAGAATCATCCATTCATCCTTGAAAATGCTGGAACATGTGCAATAGGTCAATTTCTTTTCCCTTACTGTAAGAGTTACAGGACATTGTTCAACTAAGAGTTTCCCCATTTACAGAGCCTATAATCTGCTGAGATGCTACGTCATTTCACAAAGAGATGTCAGTAATGTGATACAGCCAAATGTTCTCCAAAAGAATTATTAAATTTTGGATTGATTACTAGAAATAGTTAATAAAGTTGAATATCTATTGAAAATGTTATTAGGTAACAAAAGTGTTCATATCTGACACTCCATTTCTGTAGCACCATTGTTTATATGCTATGTTTATATCAATAAGACCTCCTCACATTCTTCTAAACTGGTTACTATATTCCTTCTATAGCAAGTATGTTCCTTTCTTTGGTATGGCTATTAAACTTTCACTCAAAACTGCTGGTATTGTGTGCTGTGCCATTTCTATCAATGCCAATACGGTTTTCTTGAAATATAGCAAACATTTTTACATGACTTTGAAGGATGCCGGTCGGGGATTTTAAGCTCAGGATATAGAGGTGAAACTGCTACTGAAGTTAGCTGCCATTGTAGAAAATATCTTTGCTATGGTTTTCTCTGAAGATTAAAATTGGCCAGTAGTTGGGAATACATTGGGTTAGGAGGAGATATTTCTGTAACACAAATGATCTAGGATGGTACTAAGGAAAAATGTTATTAATTTTCATCTACCCTTGGAATGTTTGTCCTCAAAGTTGAGATCTGCTTACAGAAGTTTATTAACTGCTTTGTTGTTCTTGTGGTTCATACTAAGAACTCCTTATTGCAATTGTAGAATTTCTTGGCTCTCTCATTGTCAGTTTCTCTTCCCTCTTGTAATCTAAAACTTTATCTGATCATTATGTTGAAAGCATAATGTCCATGGCTTCTCTTTAAACCAATTTTAATTGGACAACTTAAGTCTATCCCAAATTGATTGATCACATTCCAGTTAAATGTTGTATGCCATTTACAAAGGAAACTAGTGAATTAAATAACTAATTCTTCTAATTTGGCCATTTGAATGGTTCATCAAATTCTATGGCATTTTTAATTCATAGTCACAAGGAAACATATTTCTTAAATGTTATCCAGATGCAAATTATTATAGATACAGGAATTCTGAAACAAAAAAAAAAGAAAGCTGAATACAGCAGGTCAGGCAGCAGCTATGAGGAGAGAAGAAATGTCAACACTCTCTTTCTCTCTATAGACAGTGTTTGATTTGTTAAACACTCCCAGAATTTTCTGCCTTTATTCATTCATAACTAACTCTAGTTTAATTTGTGTTATCTTATTTTCCAAGTGAACTTGCTGGAAGAATTTATTATTAATCTATTCACTGAAATATCTCATCATAAATGTAAAACATTTAGGGTACTGAGGTCCTTTGGAGTATGCAGGCCTCTCCTTCACATGATCTGCCAGTCTATTGCCTCTAGTATAATCTTCTATACGGTGGTGTGCTGGGCACTGGCATCAACATGGGTGATGCCAACAGGCTCAATAAACTGATTGGAGAGGCTGGCTCTGTTATAGGAGTTAAACTGGACACACTGGAGGCTGTGGTAGAACAAAGGACCCTATGAAAAATCCTGGCAATTTTGGACAATGTTTCTCACCCTCTGCATGCCACCTTGGCTGAACTGAGGAGCACTTTCAGTAACAGACTAAGACAACTGTGCTGTTCCAAAGAGTGCTATATGAGGTCATTCTTACCCTTGGCCTTTAGGCTCTATAATAAGTCAACCTATAGCCAGAGAAGTGATGACCCCCTCCTGTTAGACTGTTTGTGGTAACTTACTTGTTTATTCTTTCCGGTTCTCTGCTAATATTTATATCTGTGCGCTTGTAATGCTGCTTTGACACTGTAATTTTCTTTGGGATTATTAAAGTATCCACCTAACTATCTATTTGAAATATAGAATGCATATCTATGCATTATATGTATTTCAAGATATGTATGTGTCATTGTGAATGTGTTCGTGTGTGTATGTGTACATTGGGATAAAAATTAACCAAGATAAATTGCCATTGTATTATAAGTGAGTAACAAAGTTCAACTGTAAATATATATTGAGGAAAGCTGAAACAATAGGATTATTGATGAAGAGTTATCTGCAGATTTAAAACGTGCCAGTCTATTTACAATCAATATCACACTGTGGTTACATTGAAAAGTACTTTATTGACATGAATTATTTTGATATTTCCTAGTGTCAGTGAAGCTACTTTATAAATATCCTCACTCTCAACAATTTTTCCTTCACTTCCTTCCACTTTCTCCGGACTCAAGAAATAGCCATAGGCACTCCTATGGACCCTGAGCTATGCCTCTTCACTGGCTGCATAGAACAGTCTTCTCCAGTAATCCTCCACAACTCTTCCAATGCTGCTTCATGCACCCACACATTTCATCAACTTCCACCTTGCCTTCAGATTCACTTGGTCCATTCTGACACCTCCCTCCCCTTTCTCAATCTCTCTGTCTTCATCTCTGGAGACAAACTGTCGACTTTCAAGATTCCCATGGTTATCTTGACAATACCTCTTACTAACCTGTCTGCTGTAAAAATGTTATTCCCTTTTCTCAGTTCCTTCATCTCTGCCTGTTCCCAGGATGCAGTTTTCCTTTCCAGAATGTCAGAGACGACTTCCTTCTTGAAAGAACAGGTTTACTTTCCTCCATCATTGATGACGTCTTCACCCGCATCTGCTCCATTTCCTGAACATCCGTGCTCACTCCATCTTCCCGCTGCCCTAACAGTGATAGAATTCCTCTTGCCCTTCCTACTACCCCTTGGGACTTCACATCCAACACATCATCCACTGCAACCTCCGCCATCTCCGAAGAAATCCTACCACTAAACATATATTTACCTTCCCCCTCTGGTTTCCAAAGGGATTGCTCCCATCACGATTTCCTTGTCCATTCGTCCCTCCCCGCTAATCTCCCTCCTGGCACTTAACCTTGCAAGCAGTCAAAGTGCTATACCCGCCCATTCACTTCCTTCCTCAACCTCCATTCAGGGCCCCAAACAGTCCTTCCAGGTGAGGCCACACCTCACCTGTGAATCTGCTGGCACTGTCCATTGTGGTCAGTGCCCCTGATGCAGCCTCCTCTACATTGGTGAGACCCATTGTAATCCGGGGAAGTGCTTCGTTGAGCACTTCCTCTCTATCCACCAAAAGCAGAACTTCTTGGTGGCCAAGTATTTTAATTCCAAATTCCATTCACATTCTGACATGTTGATCAATGGCCTCCTCTCGTGCCAAGGACAGGCCACCATCAGGGTGGAGGAGCACCACCTTATATTTCGTCTTGCTAGCCTCCAACCTGATGGCATGAACATTGATTTCTCCTTCCAGTAAAAAGAAAATTCCCTCTGCCTCCTCTTTTCACCTGTTCCCCACTCTGGCCTCTTATCTCTTCATACCTGCCTATCATCCTGGGTTTCCTCCACATTCCCTTTCTCCTATGGTCCACTCTTCTCTCCTATCATATTTCTTCCTCTCCAGCTCTTTACCTTTCCCACCCACATGGCTTCATCAATCACCTTCTCACTATCCTCCTTCCCCACCCCCCACATTTTTATTCTGTCGTCTTCCCTCTTCCTTTCCAGTCCTGAAGGAGGATCTTGCCCCAAAACGTTGACTGTTTATTCATCTCCATCGATGCTGCCTGACCTGCTGAGTTCCTCCAGCATTTAGTGTGCGTTGCTTTGGATTTCCAGCAACTGCAGACTTCCTCATGTTTATAAACATTATTTCTACCCTCCTTCTTATTTGCTTTTTTTCCTTCTTTCCTTGTGAATGCAGGATCACAGAAGGTATTTAAAGAATTGCATAAACGTTTGAACAGTCAGAATTGTGGAACTGTCACAGAAGAGGAGTTGAGGCCAGGGTTGATCAATCTGACCATATGGAGTAGCAGGGTGGGCTTGAGGGGCTGAATGGCCTACTTCAGTTCTTTGCCTTTGTTTTTCTTCTTCCTCCATCTTTTTTCTTTCTTTTTCTCTCCCTATCTACCTTTCCTTCCTTTCTTTCCCTCCTCTCTTCCTTCCTCCCTTTCTTTTTTCTTCCCCACTCTTCCTTTCATTCCTTTCTTCATTTCCCTTTCCTTTTCCTGCTTTCCTTTCTGTCATTTTTACCTTTCGCTCTCAATCACCTGACCTAATATTTGCAGAGCACTCTGAACCTGCTGCACCTCGTCGATGCTTACTGTTGAAGGGATGGGAGCCACAACTGGCTAAAATAGAATCAATGTGTAACAATCGGATCATTAGTTTTCAGGTGACTCTGGGAGGAAAGGAAAACTGATGAAGTCAACGGGCTCCAAGTTGCAACGTCATTTTACTGTAAATACTTCTTATAGTATTTCTAGTTTCAAAACATCTCTGATGATCAGGGTATGTCAGGAAACAGTGGAAAGGAGTGATTAGTGAGAGGACAGTAGACGTCCGGTTTCAGTTTATTGTAACGACCAGCGGATGAGTCACTGCTCAAGGCTCACTCCATTCTGTCAAAAGGTTACAGCAGTGAGAACTCGGAGTCATAGAGTCATGCAGCACTTCAGCCCATTCAATCCATGCTGACCATCAAGCACCATATTAATGTACTTTAAACCATTTTTCCCTCCATATCGCCATCAACCACTCAGCTACACATTAGGAAATAATCATTTAATTAAAGTAGGAATCATGTTTAATATCACTGGCATTTGTGATGAAATTTGTTGTTTTTGTGGCTCAGTACATTTTAATACATAATAAAAACTATCAATTACTGTAAGTATATATAGAAAAAGAAAATTAAATTAAATAGGGTATGCAAAAGAGAGCGAAACAAAACACTGAGGTAGTGCTCATGGGTTCATTGTCCATTCAGAAATCTGATGGCGGAGGGGAAGAAGCTGTTCCTGAAGTTTTGAAGTCTTTAGGCTCCTGGGTAGCAGTGAGAACTGAGTATATCCCGGGTGATGAGGGCCGTTAATAATGGATACCACCTCATAACAATGAACAGCATAGGAAAGGCCCATTACAACCCACCCATCCGCGCAGACCATGATGCATACTGTAGCTACTCAAATCCTACTTGTCTGCACTAGATCCCTATCCCTCTCCTCCTTTCATATCGAAGTACCTGTGAAAACATCTGTTAAACATTTAATTGTATCTGCTTCTGTTACCTCCTCTGACAGCATGTCCCAAATATTCACTACTCTCTTTGTGAAAAACTTGCCCCTCAAATCTCCCTTGCGCCATAACACTGCACTCTTTAGTTTCAGATTTATCTGCCTATGCTAATTCTATTGATATCTCTCGTAACTTTGTGAACCTCTACAAGGTCACCCATTGGAATCCCATGTTCCAGGGAAAATAAACCCAGCCTATCCAATCACCCCCATATAACTACACTCCACCATTCCAAACAATCTTCTGCTGACAACACAAACAGAATGCTGGTGGAACACAGCAGGTCAGGCAGCATCTATAGAGAGAAGCACTGTCGACGTTTTGGGCTGAGACCCTTTGTCAGGACTAACTGAACTCTCCTTTCAGTTAGTCCTGACAAAGGGTCTCAGCCCGAAACGTTGACAGCGCTTCTCTCTATTGATGCTGCCTGGACTGCTGTGTTCCACCAGCATTTTGTGTGTTGTTTGAATTTCCAGCATCTGCAGATTTCCTCGTGTTTAACCTTCTGCTGAATCTCTTCTGCTTCTCAGGATATTTTATAGTAACCACTTGGCCTACTGACCAAGAGCAAACTCACACGGACTCTACAGGAGATTACACAAACTCTACACAGACAGCATCTGTGCTCAAGACTGAACCCAGATCTTTGAAGTTCTCTAGTGAAGTTGCTCTAGTAGTGATGGCTCTGTGTTATCCCATGTGACCAGGGAAGGACTATATGAACCTTACAACCTACCTCACAATGCCTGTCTACACTTAGCTCATTTGCCAATATTAGGCTTGTATCTCTCTCTACGCTTTTCCTATCCAAGTATCTAAACACCTTTTAACCATGATTGTTGTATCTGTCACCACTACTTCTTCACTTTGAGAACGACCAGGGACAAGAACAGGTCAAACAGATGAAAGACACAAAGTGATCATGAATTTAAACAAAGTCCACATGAACACTGTCCCATCACTAACCACATGCCTATTATTGGGCAAGTAAGCAGACTTATTGATAAGGAACACTCGGAATGTATGTAATATATTTCATTTGGTATTTTCTGCACTTTGCTGAAGTTCCTTTGTTTGATTTGCAGGGATGATGTTAGAACAAATAGATACAGGCAGAAGCTTTCTCAAATCACATTATTTAGAAAGAACAGAGGAAGAGGTGACACAATCCCATGCTTCCACTTTGGGAGGGAGTGATCTTCAACATAGTCATGGGAGCTACATATGAGCTATACTCATGATCAGTCCAGTTCATTCCTGCTTTATGCAAAGCTTCCCACAGGGAGCACCAGAGTGCAGAGTAATCTCCTGCTTGACCAGCTCAGGTGGTGAGATTTTGAAGAGAGGTTTGAGAACCAAACTTAGGCTATTTTCAATGACCAATTTATGGTGCTCAGCTATCAGATATTTGGTTCTGGAGATTCTGTCACATTATCTCTCACCTGTATTTATCAAGCTTCATTCTTATACATGAAACTTTAATATCTCACGACCAATCTGAACATGATTTCTAGTTTTGGAACATTATTTTGGCTTTCATAGAATCCCAGCAAACTACAGATTAGCTGAATTTACAAGGACCAATTAACCCATCAGCCGCATGTCTTTGGGAACTTGGGAAGCCAGAGCATCCAAGCGACCAATGTGCACGGAATGTGCAGGTTTCACAAACAAAGCACCAGGGATTAGAATTGAACCTGGTTTCTGGTAATGATGCAGCAGCAATGCCCACTGGACCACTGAGCTACTAAACAGGTGAAGCTGCTTCGGGCAAAATGATGTTTTCAATGAGGCTGGGCAGTCTCAACTCAGAACAAGATCTGGCAGATTACAACCACCATATCCAATAAGGAATTCCAAGTGCCAACGTTCCCAAATGTCTAAAATTGCAAGAGTTTTCAACTGATCTCCTTTAATTATATTTGCATTAACATGATGATTTTATCTTTTCAGTACCATTTAATATCCCACATAATTTCACAAAGCCCCTTGATTACCTGCTCTTTCAATGTTCAACCTCACAATTTCCTTTACCTTACTTATATATTCTTGTTCCATTGAGGCACATGTAGATCATAACACAGGACTCTGATCTGAGGTAATGGTGGATTGTTGGTTAAAATCCCTAAAGACCTGTCCAATCCAACATTCTCAAATTCTAATGCCTATTTATTTGGATTCATCTTTTTGTTTCAATATGATATTTGTTTCAAGGTGGGGTGCTGTGAGGGACTAACCTGTCCACCAGTACTGTCTATGGGAGGACTATTGGTAAATGGTCACACTCCCCCTGTCATTGACCTTGGAACACCAGAACTAACCAGTACACCAACATGCATTCAGTGTTAATGAAAATAATGTCATAAGAAACTCAAACGGTCACAAGAAAATAACAGCAGTAATAGGTCTCTTGACCCCACAAACCTTCCCCATAATTCTACATGACTGTGACAGATCTACAATAGTCTCATTCCTCTTCTGCGCTAATTCCCCTCAGCCAATAAATCCCCAAACCTGGGGAAAAAAAATTCTGCCTCCACAGTAACTTCTTCTAATGTTCCCACTTTAAGTTTCAGGTGAGAATTACAGAAAGTCTTAAAGTGGTGTTATGTTTAATCCACACTGATTCGTACAAAGAAAATTAAATAGAGTGCTCTATTTAAATCTGTAACTCTTGCTCACCTATAGTATGTCATAGTACTTGGGGATTCAGGCTTACAAGCTCATTGTTGTAACTAATGGACTGTATTAGTGTTCAATCAATAGGATATTTGAGAAGTTTTGATATATGAACTTGTGTCATTCACCAGACGGAATAAGTTTAAGGCAATCAGCACAGCGATAATGAGACAAGTTTTTTTTTAATGTGGCGATCATGAATTATCTGGATGTTTGTTTCCAAGTGCACAAGCAAATTCATTCGTAATTTTCAAGAAGAGGAGGACATACAGAGAAAAAGAATGGGTATAGGAAGAATAAATAATTCTTCCTTCAGTATTGGATAAGAGGACTCAGTGGATTATTCCTGTGCATGAAAATCATATACGGTAACACAGCTGTATGTGTATTTAATGTTTTTATGGGAATTTAGCCAATTTTAAGTTATTACTTTAGTGTAGCAAAAATGGAAATCTGCTTAGAGATACTTGGTGAAATTCATTTGTGTTTCAGAACAGGTTTGATCACAGTGCATAAGTCAGCTAAGCTGCAGGGTCCTAACATGAGAAATCAGATGATACTTGAAGGTTATTTAAATGAAAATTAAATCTGAATAAGAGATGTCTAAGAAGGAATTAATCAGAGGTCAATGAATATGTACCAAACTAATTTTAAAGATTTGAGCAAAGATTAAGAATGTGTTAAAATACATAAGTCTCCTTTAGAAACCTGAGGCTTCTAATCTGGGAACTATTTTTAGGCTAGCTTCAATATTTATTTAACTTCTTCCGTAAGATTTGTATTCACATCTACAATACTGGTCGGGCCTTCTTTGGCTACCATTTTGATCATGAGGTTTCAGGACTCTGCTGCAACCTATGATCAAAATGGAGGTTTAGAGCTATCAAGTGCGATTTTGTCCATTTTATAAATAACCTGAATGGTGGGTTAAATAATTCTCCCTTCCACAAATAATATTGCTATCAATAAGTTTGTTCCTTCAAAGCTTACAAGTGATTTCTGTCAAAAATTGGTTATAATAGTTGAGACCAAAGTTACTTTGTGATAACACATGCCAACATTGGCATTGACCTGCATTTTAGAACATTTTTACACGAGATAATTTGTCCTAAATGACAAATAAAAGACTGTTCACTTAACTGAAGCAAAAGACCAATATTATTGGTAGGAATTAATCCAATAAAAATAAGCATTTTCTTTTTCACGTTAACTGTTTGTCTCATCCTAATCTATAACAAGGTTTTCATTTGATGTATAAATCAAGTCTCTTTCTTGGTTGAGTTACTCAACATACATTAAAACAGTTGATGGAGAAGTCAAAGAAAACTTACACACCATACTTATAGATTGGATTTTAAGAGACTTGAAAACTTCTAAACTATTTCTAAGATTAGCAATAACAATAACTACAATAAAACAGAAATTGCAATCTCTTTCTAAATCTAGATTTGTAAACTATTTTTGGTGAAAAATATGGGGGAAGATTTCAGGAGAGCAAGAAGAGTTAAAACTTTCATTTCATTTCAACCGTCCTCCCAATGCCTTATGTTTCTTAATATCTTTCTTTAACTGTTAAAATTTGGATAACATGCTTTAACTTAACGTTCATCAAAAAGTAACATAATTTCTTGGAGCGAAGAATATTACCTCTCAGTGAAAAATGCAGAAGGCAATAACAGCAGAATTGTAAAGGAAGGTTCTTGACATTTCACCATTAACTTGAAAGGAAGTCTATCAATGTAAAGAATGTTCCTGTACAGTTACTATTACTTTTAACATTCTTGGTAATTTTGGCTGGCTTTTTGGCCACTGACATTCTTCACTTAAATTTGCTAGTCAAATTGGACTAACATTGGAATTAAATTACTGCCCCAGATAAATCACATTTTATGAAATTACAAAGCTGGTATTTGCAGGCTGCCATTTTTTCTCCCCTGTTTAACCATAGTAAGTGAAACTGGTACATAATGGTGTTTCAACTCAAGCATCAAAAAGGTACAATTCTAGTATAAGTATTAAGAATGAATAACCTGGAAGACCGAGCATTGTCTCAAACATTCGACAGTTGAAGACGCCAGTACTGTCCTGGGCACAGCTTTTCCATAGATTTTCATACAATCGTGAGCTTGTGATTACGCTCCCGTAAACAGTAGAAATCTTCCAGTAATTGTTTGCCAATGTTGATCCAGTAAGCATCCACCCTGCTAGCCCCATCAAGAAACCGGTAATCTCAAAAGCCGCTGACATAGTCAGTTTGGATAATAAGGTATTCTCCCACAGAGGAATTCACAGGGAAATAAAGATCTTCTGTTGCCGCAAGTTGGAGCACTGGGAACCTCTCACACCAAGTGCAGATACTGTCTCCCTCTCCCCTCCTCTGTGTGCTTCATAAAGGCAACCCAACCTTTGGCCTCTTGCTCAAAGGCCATAAAACGATAAAACGGCACGAAAATGGCAGTAACTGGGTGTGAACTTGGGTGGATCTGGTAATTACTACGAGATAGTTTCTTGGTTTGGATAGTATCGATCTTTCTAAGGTGCTAAAAAATATCGGTAAAAACATGACGTATTTCTTAGCAATACGATTGATTTTGTATGTTGTGTGGATAGTTATTGGTTTCACTGTGGTGCAGTGAACTCTTTGAAGAATAACACTGCTAGTCTTGTCATTCAGGTGAAACATAAGAACTACGAGCTTTGCTTAGATTTTTACATAAAATGCTGTTTTTCTCTGTTAGTGGTGCCCAAAGTACAAAAATGAAAAACAATGATCTGCTCACAGTTTCATCAACTGGAGAGAATCTCTATCTCCATTAGTTTCAGTACGTTGGAACCCTTGAGTCAGACAGTTAAGTTCAGTTAATGTTTGACAAGTTATTGATCAGCAGTATCAGTATCACATGCGACTTTCAGTGAAACTCTCATCATGAATTATACTACAGGGTGAGGAAATGAATCATTTTGGGAATGTACCAATTATGAACCTAATTCAATTTTAAAATGATCCACAAATAATGGATTCCTTTATAAATAGCACAGGAAACCAAATCAATGAAGGACTAAACTTGAATTACTGAAGAATGCTTGACAATTATGGCAGGGCTTGAATGCTATCATCTCTTACAAAGTGAAATCAAGACACATAGGCGACAATAGGGTTTCACTTCCATGTAAGCTTAATGCCCACCATACTCTGACTGTTAAACCATGGAGGAACCATCTCAAACATCCACATCCCCTGAGGACCCTATGACTTCAGTCTCTGAGGCCAACATGAGAGCATCCTTTAGTAGGGTGAACCCCCAGAAAGCTTTTGGCCCAGATGGGGTACCTGGTCAAGTACTAAAGAGCTGTGCTGATCAACTGGCTGTAGCTTTCACTGAGATTTTAACCTCTCACTTCAGCAGTCTGAAGTGTCCACCTACTTCAAGCAGAATTCAGTTTTAATGGTGCCTAAGAAGAACGCGGTAACCTGACTCAATAATCTCGATGACTATCGTCCAGTAGCTCTTACATCTATGGTTATGAAGTATTTTGAGAAGTTTGTGACGAAACACATCAGAAACACATCAGTAGCCTACTTAAGAGGCTACTTAGATCTGCTCCAATTTGCCTACTTGCACAACAGACCCACAGCATATTCCATTTCATTGGCTCTTCACTCAACCCTGGAACACTTGGACAGTAAAGGTGCATTAATCAGGATGCTCTTTTTAGGCTACGTCCATACTAGACTGGACAATTTTGAAAACGCCGGTTTTGCGTAAAAACGATAGGCATCCACACCAAGCGTATTTGAAAATACCTCCATCCACATTAAAATTGATATTTGGGCAAATCTCCTTCTACTGGGCATGTGCAGGACACATCTACAGAAAACAAGCGAGGTGTTTGGTGTCAAATCTTGCTGTGGAAGTGCTCATTTGTGCAGTTACAGACTAGAAAAACTTAAAAGGGAATTACCAAATGACAGATAGCTGTTGACTCTTGCACAGGAGGACTTAAAACTAAAAAAACAAATACTGGAGAGTACAGGGAGTTCACAGACAGCATGGCCTAGCTGACGATGAACATTGAAAAACTGACCAATGCTGTTGCATTAATAAAGCACCTTGTTAAAGCATAAAACGTGTCTGCATCAGTGCAATCTTGTATTTCCATACAATGTTACATTAGGCTGTTACACATCTATTGTCAGAGAAGTACTTGCATAAATAGGTAAACCACTTTCATACGAGCAAGGACAGAAAACAGGGCAAAGTGAGTATACTTATTTATTCAGTAAGTTATGGGTCAAAGTATTTGCTGAGTACATTTCTAACTCTTCTGACTTCAGTCTCGTTGCTGTCTGTTCTGAAATTGTTAGGTTGTTTTGACACGTCATGAGAGCGTTTCTAGAAATCTTCAGTACTGTGTTCACACTGCACCGGCCAATCAGAGTTTTCAATTTTACACACTCTGGAGGGCGTTTTAGAAAAGTTCCATTTTCGGGAGAGGAAAACGCTGCTTCAATGTGGATGGAGGGTCAAAACGAAAAGAAAAAGCTTCGATTATGGATTTATCCGGTCCAGTGTGGATGTAGCCATAGACTACAGCTCGGCATTCAATACCAACATCCTACGAAAACTAATTTTGGTCTCAATACCTCGTTGTGCATTTGGATCCTCAATTTCCTCACTAGTAGACTCCAGCCAATTTGGATCGGCAACAGCATCTGCTCCACAATCTCCATCAGTACAGGCGCACCACAAGGCTGCGTGATTAGTCTTCTGCTCCATTTGCTTAAGAAATGTATGACTGTCTGGCCAAGTATAGCTCCAATGCCATATTTTGATGACAACACTGCTGTTATTGGCCAAATCAAAGGTGGTGACTGATCAGCATATAGGAGGGAAATTGAAAGTCGGATCAGTGTTGCGACAACAACAAACTCTTACTCAATGTCAACAAGACCAAGGAGCTGATATTGACTTCATGGGGAAGAAATCATAGGTCTATGAGCCAGACCTCATCAGGGGATCAGCGACTTTAAATGCCTTGGTGTTATTATTTCAGAGGACCTGTCCTGGGCCCAGCATGCAGGTACAATTACAAAGAAAGCCTGGCAACACCTCTGCCTCCTTAGAAATCTGTGAGGATTCAGCATGACATCTAACACTTTGACAAACCTCTATAGATGTGTAGTGCAGAGTATATTGACTGGTTGCAGCAAGACATGGTATGGAAACACCAGTGGCCTTGAATGGAAAATCCTACAATAAGTAGTGGACACAGCCCAGTCCATCATGGGTAAAGCCCTCCTTGACCCTAGGCACATCTACATAGAGCGTTGTTGCAGAAAGCAACATCCATCATCAGGAACCTGTACTATCCAGGTCATGCTCTCTTCTCATTACTGCCATCAGGGAAAAGGAGCTTCAGGACTCTCACCACCAGGTTCAGAAACAGTTATTAACCCTCAGCCATCAGGCTCTTGCACCAGAAGGGATAACTTCACTGAACTGTTCCCATCACTTTCAATGACTCTTCATTTCATGCTCTCGATACATTATTTACTTATTATTATTATTATTTAGTTTTGTACTACACAATATGTTGTATTTTGCATACTGGCTGTTAGTCCCTGTTGTGTGCAGTTTTTCATTAATCCTCTCATAGTTACTGGATTTATCAAGTCTACCTGCAAGAAAAAGAATCTTGGGGTTGTATATGGACACATGCATGTACTTTGACAATAAATTTACTTTGACCCTCGAAATTTGAGAAAAAGAAAGGAGAAACTATCTCAAAAGTTTAATGAATTATATAGAAAGAGAACCGAGTTGTGGATTCAAAAGCTAGAAATACACAGCCAGCTGCATCTGCGAAGTGTGAAACAGAATTACCATTTCAATTCTGACAAATGATCTTTGGCCTGAAATGCTAAAGCTGTTTTCACTCTCTCTGGATGTTATCTGATCTCTTGTGTATTTTCAGCATTTATCTTTTTTATTTTCAAACATCTAACATCTGCTGACTTCTTTTAAAAAATTGATAGATTTTATTGCAAACTAGTTCATGAAAGGATGTGTGAAATACCTTGTTCTAAAACTAGTTGGCAACATCTCCATGTTAAAGGGAAGTTTTCACACATTTGCAGTGGTTCTGTTACCGTGGAGTAATGTAACAAATGTTGAAACTTAGATAAACCCAAAATTGTAGGCTTCATTTTTATTAAACCTGGAAGTGCTTGAGCCTAATACAGGGTGGCAAATTAGAAGAAAAAATAAAAACCAAGCTGCACCATGGTAGAGCTGCTGTCCCTCAGCTCCAGCGATTCTAGGTGCTGCCTCTGTGGAGCCTTCCCGTGAACATGTGCCTTTCCTCTGGGTGTTCCATTTTCCCCCTACATCTCAAAGGCATGCAAGTTTGTGGATGGATTCTCTGCCAGTGTAGAGGAGTGGCAAAATCTGGGGGAAGTTGAAGGTGAATTTATAGAACTGTATAAGATAAGAGGCATAGATAGAGTGGACAGCCAGAGACCTATCCCTTGGGAAGCAATGGCTAATACAAGAGGACGTCTTTTTTTAAAGTGAGTGGAGGAAAGTTTAAGAGAGTTGTCAGAGTACGTTTTTACACAGAGTGGTAAGTGATTGGAAGACAATGCCAGGGTTGGTTGTAGAAGCAGATATATTAAGGACAGTTAAAAGATAAGTACATGTTAGAAAGAAAAAAGTGGTGGAGGGCTATGTGGGAGGAAAGGTTAGATTGGCCATGGAGTACGTTCTGTGGAATGAGCTTCTAGTAGAAGTGGTAGAGGCAGGTTTGATTTTGTCATTTGAAAGAAAATGGATAGGTATATGCACAGGAAAAGAATGGAGGGTTATGGGCTGAGTGCAGGCCAGTGGGACTAGGTGAGAGTAAGCATTTGGCATGGGCTAGAAGGGCCGAGATGGCCTGTTTCCATGCTGTAATTGTTATATGTTAAAAGGTTGGTAAACATTGTGGGCTGAAGAGCCTGTACTGATTTATGTTCTCTATAATTTTGGAAGAATAAGATGGATTGGTGTGTGTTAGTGGATATGTGGTAACTGAAAGGTGCACTTCTATGCAATACTATGAGTCTTATTAATCTTCTGGTTGAATAAAATTGCAGTACTTTCCTCAACTAATAAATAAATATAAAGGACAGAGATCTCCCAGTAGGAAGAAATTGAGTACTATGAAAATGCAGAAGAATCAATATTCAACCACAAGTCTTTGTTATGTGTGATGAAGCTATCAATGCAGTTGCGTGGGCATCACACGTATCGCAGCATCAAAGAACTTGATCACTGACCAACGACTGCTTCAGGAATACGTGGGTATAAGGAGGTAGCAGCTTGGACTATCTTGGACAGATAGTCTGCTGTCCCACATTGCCTTGGCTCTCTGAGGTTGGCTGATGACCACTGGAGCACTGAGACTTTCTCAAAGAAAACTGGAATAATAACTTTGAGCTAACTTCATCTTCAGACCAGTGTGCTGCTAAACAGAAGGGTACTTACTAGGGAATGCCAGAACTCGACCAGATTTTTCCCTTGCATGTGAAGTATCCAAGACTACTGTTAGAATGCCTGAACTAGTCTGATTTATTCATGTCGCTCTGCACTGTCGGGGTGTAATTGGTCCTCCAAGAAAGCTGCTGATACAACCCTTCATTGAAAAGTCCCACAGACTATTTCCTTCTGTCTTAATGTCAACTTGCTTAAACTGCTCCCTTATTTGAAGTTAGCTCTTTATTAATGATCGATGTGTTGTCTACGTATTTGGCTACTTTTGACTGGCAGATCATTCTGCAGCAGGTGTAGTCAAAGAAGCTGTGAGTTCCATATCCGGATCACTTGTCACATACAGTTTATCCCTTCAGCATTCCAATCTCTGGGGATAAACATAGGAATTCATGCTGGTAAATATAAGGGGTAACCTCTTCGAGTTTAGTGGATTAGGGAAGTAACAAGTAACATATCACAGCATAGCCTATTTTAGTGATGAGCAAATGAGCACACAGGAAATGGAGTCTGTCTCACCCTTGGGAGATAGCAAAGGTAGTGTGATTTAGCTGGATATGTTCTGAAATTCAGAGATTTCGTAAGTTCATGGTTTTAAAGTAACAAGTGATGGAATGCCTATCATTCCGTCCATAGACTGCACTTCATGCGATCTGACCAGTTACCTACATACAGGCAGAGGCTGAAGAGCAGGGCACCAGATGTAAAGACAATGATGAGTGGTCAGTGGAGGCAGGAGAGCATTTATGGGATCGCTTCAAGTTGGTGGACTGGGCTATGTACAAGGACTCGTCAGAGGATCTGAATGAGTAAGCCATGGTTGTCATGGATTTTATAAACATATTCATGGCCAAGCGTGCCCCCACAAAATCATACAGAGTCTTCTCCAACCCAAAGCCCTGGATGTACCAAGATATCAGCAATCTGTTGAGGGCTAGATCAGTGATGTTCAGGTCTGGTGATCAAGAAGTCCAGGAAAGCCATCTCATATGAGAAGTAACAATTCTGGATCAAACGTGACTCACAGAAGGAGGTTCAACAGTGATGGCAGGACTAGAATGCTCTCACGTCCTATAAAGTGAAACAAAGCAACCTATGTGACGAAAAGGTTTCCTTTCCAGATGAGATCAATGCCTTTTATGCTTGCTTTGACTGACAAACATGGAGGAAACCTCATGAACTCCCACAACACCCAGTGACCCTGTGATTTCATTCTCTGAAGCCAATGAAGTGCTTACTGATATCATTAACCTCTTGCCTCGGGAGTCTGAGATACCCTTCTGCTTCAATTATACCGGTGCCTGCTCAATGACTATCATCCAGTACCTCTTACATCCATTCTGAGGAAGTTCTTTCAGAGGTTGATAATGAAGCGTATCAGCTCCTGCCTGGGGAGTGACTGGATCCAGTCCAACTTGTCTACCTTTACAACTGGTCAACAGCAGATGCCGTTTCACAGGCTCTTCATTCAACCCTGGAACATCTAGACAGTGAAGGTGTTGCTGCCAATCTGAACTGACGGGGGTCTGTAAGTGAGGAAACTGAGGATCCAATTGCACAAGGAGGTATTGAGGCCAAGGTCTTGAAGCTTATTGATTAGTTTTAAAGCGATGATGGCATTGAATGTTGAGCTGTAGTTGTTAAAGTTACGCCAATATAAGAGGAAAGAGTTGTGCAGAAACTCAATGCTTCTGTACAGTGCGCTGAGCATATCCAGCTATTGGATCTGAGGAACCAGTCAGGATTAAAACTTAGCTAAAGTGAATGAAGAATTGGTGATAAAATCTTACAATGCATGACCGTACTGAAGGTGTTACAACAGGCATCAATCCACACCAGCTTCCGAGGTTTAGATGTTATAACTGTCATAAAGGGGCTCTGGGTGCGGATTGCACGGCAGGGCTTCAGAGGGACCGAAGGGAACAATCCAGCCTCAGGGTAACGGCAATGATGGCCTGACTTATCCCACAGAGGCAAGGACAGGATACTGACAAGACAGACCCCACAGAGACAAGGACAGGATACCAACAAGAAAAACCAGCAACCACCCTCGATCCCAGGGCCACTTATATTCCAGGCCCCAAGATGAGAATCAGGTGCCTATGATTAAGCCCAAGTGAGACAAGGGACAGCCAGAAGACCCAGAGTCTGGAGTCCACAGACCGGACCGTGAGTCGGAACGCGGACCACACGGACCAGATCATGACAGTAACTCTCAGGAGTATGGATAGCCAGTGCAGCCCCTTTAAAGATTCAGGACAGTCCTGCTGATTGGCAATCATGTTTTGGGTGCCCTGGATTGAGCATTTAAAGAGCAGCAGAACTGAGGTTCAATCCTCAGTCTTAGGCCCTGCTCATGATTTTGTTTGGTGTTTGTTTTGTGCTCAGATTCTCAATCCAGTTTGAAACCGTGTCTCAGTCCTAGCCTTGGATATTCCAGCATGTGGGTCCAAGCCATCCTCATCAAGGGCTCTCATCACAGTATGAATGAGCCAACGTGGACCCAGCGGGTACTAGAGTCTTTTGTCAGCTGTGGCCAGCCCCAGCGAGGACATGTCAAGACAAAGTCTAGTGCAGGAGGGAAGCCAAGGTTGCTCAGCAAGGCTGTCAGCCACTCTGCCGAGCCAGTCCATTTTCCGATCCTGGAGAGACTCTATGGTGACCCGAGTTCTTGCCCCAGTTTTCCCATCCAATGTTCAATAGTGTTTGAACTCCAGTTATCTTCGGAGCATGGAAAGGTGGCCTTCATTATCTCTCTTCTGACTGCAAGAGCCCTGGCCTGCGCCACCGTGCATTGGGAATGCAGGCTGAAGATTTACTTGAATTCGGTGGTATTGGTGGCTGCCATGAGGAAGTTGTCCATCACTCCACCAGAGTCAGCCAAGCCTCAGACGGCCTGATGTGGATTCGACTGGGTGTAAGGTTAGCAGCTGACTACACGATTGAAGTTTGGACCTTGGCCCAAGGGAAAGGCTTGAAAGGAAGGCCTTGACTGTACTATACTGTCACAGACTCCAAGATGAACTGGAAGATGCCCTTGCCTGGGGAAAGCAAGCCAAGGTACTGATCAACCAAACCATTTATCTCAATAATCATCTGGCAGAGCAGAAGTGGAACTACATCAAGAGGTCAAAGAGGGCTAGGCTGAGCCAGGACCCAAACCATCAAAGCTCCCCCACCCCAATCTCGGACCATGATTAATCGCTCCTGCTCAGGATCCTGTCAAGAACATGCAAATCGGTCACATTAGAAGCTCTGCTGATGAGAGGTTTCAGCATTGGAGTCAAGGTTGCTGCCATTACTGTGGGGAAGCAGGTCACCAGTGCGTCAATCCTCCAGTGAATAGACACTATCACCTTGGCTTGGGGCAAAATGGTGGCAGGCTGCTTTTCTCATTCGGGTTCATTGAACTGATGGGACAAGGAACCTGGCTTCTGGTCAGGATGAAATTAAAATAGTTAAAAAAAGAGACCACCTGGCCTCCCTGGAATTCAGTTTCATGGCCTTCTGAATATAAGCCAGGATTTTGTGATAAAAAGGTTCTTGGCCCCCTTGAGCCAGTGGTGCCTTTCCTCCAGGGCCAACTTGACTGCAAGCATCTCCCTATCCCCCTTGAGCCAGTGGTGCCTTTCCTCCAGGGCCAACTTGACTGCAAGTAGCTCCCTATTCCCCTTGAGCCAGTGGTGCCTTTCCTCCAGGGCCAACTTGACTGCAAGTAGCTCCCTATTCCCCTTGAGCCAGTGGTGCCTTTCCTCCAGGGCCAACTTGACTGCAAGTAGCTCCCTATTCCCCTTGAGCCAGTGGTGCCTTTCCTCCAGGGCCAACTTGACTGCAAGTAGCTCCCTATTCCCCTTGAGCCAGTGGTGCCTTTCCTCCAGGGCCAACTTGACTGCAAGTAGCTCCCTATTCCCCTTGAGCCAGTGGTGCCTTTCCTCCAGGGCCAACTTGACTGCAAGCATCTCCCTATTCCCCTTGAGCCAGTGGTGCCTTTCCTCCAGGGCCAACTTGACTGCAAGCATCTCCCTATTCCCCTTGAGCCAGTGGTGCCTTTCCTCCAGGGCCAACTTGACTGCAAGCATCTCCCTATTCCCCTTGAGCCAGTGGTGCCTTTCCTCCAGGGCCAACTTGACTGCAAGCATCTCCCTATTCCCCTTGAGCCAGTGGTGCCTTTCCTCCAGGGCCAACTTGACTGCAAGCATCTCCCTATTCCCCTTGAGCCAGTGGTGCCTTTCCTCCAGGGCCAACTTGACTGCAAGTAGCTCCCTATTCCCAACTCTGCTGGGGATGGTCGCCTGGAAAAGAAAGCAGACGGGTGCAGTTTATTATCCAAAAGTGTCCATTGAGGCAACAGTGCACCCATTCTCATGTCTAAGATGTCCACTTTCATGATGAAGGGAAGGTCGGGGTTGGGAGCAACCAAAATGGGAGCTGTCATGAACTGCTGTTTGAGCTCTGCAAAAGCAGCTTCCGCCTCAGTAGTCCAAACAAAAGGGCCCGTGCACCTCTTAGTTAGTGCCCTCTGCGGAGCTGCTGCTGAGTTGAAGGCCAGAAAGTTTAAGTGCAAGTTATAAACCTAAACGACCTCTGTTATTTGTTGTGAGGTTGTGAGTTATGCCATTAAACGATCTTACATATTTGATATGTTTCAAAGTAAATATCTCCATTGAAGCTGTAAGCTGGAAGGTTATGTGCATTTTCAGTCAACTGTATCTTCAAGTCACTACAGAAACTGCTAAAATGAAATATCTGCAGCATAACAGTAGAAATCCTAACCAGGGAATTGCATTTGTAATTGGCTGGGCTTGACCATCCAATTGAACCACACCTTTTGCATTTTTTCTGCACGCCCCATGATTTGGAGATGAAATTTCACCATTGGTACCTCTTGAATTGCAATCATGCCAACGTTCAATGTTGAGTTACTCTCATAGATTACCATCTATGATTCACCCCAAAATACACAGGTTTTAACTACTTTAAAATAAATTTTAATTCTTTGTTAGGCTTCTCTGAACTATTTTGTCCAATTTATTGTTCTGGGATGAAAGATGGAGCTTTTCACTCAGAATACAGTAATTTGGTAAGAATGAAGTAATCTCTCAGAGTGAAAATCTGATGGATAAACAGTAAAATTATTCAGCAAATCTGTGGAAAGTTGTCTTCTAAAGGTTTAGAACACAAGGCTTGGCTGAATACATTCAAATTCAAATTCAAGTTTTTGTCATCTGACTGTACATGTATACAACCAAATGAAAAAATGTCCCTCTCAACCATGGTGCACCCACAGCACAAATATCACTCACAGCACATAAAACAAATTATTACCACAAATAGGTTAATAAAATATAATTCAAAATGCATGTGAATCTGTAGCACAGGTAAACAGTAAACATCTCACTGTCCAAGTGACGAGACCTCGGTGGTGGCAGGGTATTCATTAGTCTCACAGTCTGAGGGGAAGAAGCTATTATCCAGTCTGGCAGTACTAGTTCTGAAGCTCCTGGTGGTAGTTGGTCACAGAGATTGTAGGATGGGTGTAGGGATCCTCAATAATGCTTCATATTATACAATGCTCCCCACAAATGGAACAAAGGAGACCCCAATAAACCTTTTAGTAGTTTTACTGTCCTCTGTAACATCATGTGGTCTGATACCTTGTAGCTTACATTCCACATAATAATGCAGTCAGATGGACACTCTCCTATAGAGAGCCTTGCACGCCTCAGTCTTCTCGACTAGTGAGGAGCTGTTGTGAGGCCAGATTAGATCATCTATTTTGTGCAAACCGAGGAACCTTGTGTTCTTCACTTTCTGCATGGCAGAGCCATTGATGTGCAATGGAGATTGGGTGATGTGAAGTCCCATAGACTTTCAGATCGGTGTGTTCATTGGTTGCTGTACATGCGCCTAGTGCATAGATAGGTGGTAGCATCTAATAGGAAGTTGATGGGAATGTGGAGTGTTTGGAATGGGATGGGACAAGATTAGTGCAAAAAACAGGTCTTAATGATTAGTACAGGCATGATGGGCTGAAGGTGCTGCTCTAGGATCTCAGGAAAAGTATGTTTTGGTATTGACAGGAATAACATCCAATTGATTGAAAAATCAGTAAGTTCACTACCGCTAAAGTTTCAAAGTTTATCTCATAGATCGTTTACTTGATGCCTGCACTTTATTGCTTGCCTGCAGTGCACTGTTTTGGTGGCTTTTGCACTTCATTTTGCAATTATTATTGTTTATTATTGCAGCAGCAGCCGAGTTCATGGCACCATGGGTGGCTCTGCAGCACAGGAGGGAAGGAAAAGGAGTGGGAGAGCTATAGTGATAGGGGATTCAATTGTAATAGATAGGCTTTTCTGTGGCCGCAAACGAGAATCCAGAATGGTACATTGCCTCCCTTGTGCAAGGGTCAAGGATGTCTCTGAGCGGCTGCAGGACGTTCTGGAGTGGGACAGTGAACAGCCAGTGGTCGTGGTGAGCATAGGTACCAACGATACAGGTAAAAAACAGGATGAGGTCCTACAGGGTGAATTTAGGGAGTTAAGAGATAAACTAAAATGTAGGACCACAAAGGTAATAATCTCTGGATTACTACCAGTGCCATGTGCTAGTCAGAGTAGAAATAGGAGGATATTTCAAATGAATACATGGCTTGAAAAATGGTGCAAGGAGGAGGGATTCAAATTTCTGGGGCATTGGAACCAGTTCTGGGGGAGGTGGTACTGGTATAAACAGGACAGTCTGCACCTGGGCTGGACTGGAACCGATGTCCTGGGGGAACGTTTGCTACTGCTGTTCAGGAGGATTTAAACTAATGTGGCAGGAGGATGGGAACAGGTGCAGAGAGACAGAGGGGTGTAAAATGAGGGTAGAAGCAAAAAGTAGTAAGGTGAAAAGTAAAAGTGGCAGTCAGGCAAATCCCGGGCAAAAAACAAAAAGGGCCACTTTTCAACATAATTGTATAAGGTCTAAGAGTGTTGTAAAAACAAGCCTGAAGGCTTTGCGTGTCAATACGAGGAGCACTCGTAACAAGGTGGATGAATTGAATGTGCAGATAGTTATTAATGAATATGATATAGTTGGGATCACAGAGACATGGCTCCAGGGTGACCAAGGATAGGATCTCAACATCCAGGGATATTCAATATTCAGGAGGGATAGACAGGAAAGAAAAGGAGGTAAGGTAGCATTGCTGGTTAGAGAGGAGATTAACTCAATAGAAAGGAAGGACCTTAACCTGGAGGATGTGGAATCGATATGGGTAGAGCTGCATAACACTAAGGGGCAGAAAACGCTGGTGGGAGTTGTGTACAGGCCACCTAACAGTAGTAGTGAGGTTGGGGATGGCATTAAACAGGAAATTAGAAACGTGTGCAATAAAGGAACGGTAGTTATAATGGGTGACTTCAATCTACATATAGATTGGGTGAACCAAATTGGTAAGGGTGCTGAGGAAGAGGATTTCTTGGAATGTATGCGGGATGGTTTTCTGAACCAACATGTCGAGGAACCAACTAGAGAGCAGGCCATTCTAGATTGGGTATTGAGCAATGAGGAAGGGTTAGTTAGCAATCTTGTCGTGTGAGGCCCCTTGGGTAAGAGTGACCATAATATGGTGGAATTCTTCATTAAGATGGAGAGTGACATAGTTAATTCAGAAACAAAGGTTCTGAACTTAGAGAAGGGTAACTTTGAAGGTATGGGACGTGAATTAGCTAAGATAGACTGGCAAATGATACTTAAAGGGTGACGGTGGATATGCAATGGCAAGCATTTAAAGATCGCATGGATGAACTACAACAAGCGTTCATCCCAGTTTGTCAAAAGAATAAACCAGGGAAGGTAGTGCACCCGTGGCTGACAAAGGAAATTAGGGATAGTATCAAGTCCAAAGAAGAAACATATAAATTAGCCAGAAAAAGTGGCACATGTGAGGACTGGGAGAAATTCAGAGTCCAGCAGAGGAGGACAAAGGACTAAATTAGGAAAGGGAAAAAAGATTATGAGAGAAAGCTGGCAGGGAACATAAAAACTGACTGTGAAAAGAAAAAGATTGGTTAAGACAAATGTAGGTCCCTTACAATCAGAAACAGGTAAATTGGTCATAGGGAACAAGGACATGGTAGACCAATTGAATAACTACTTTGGTTCTGTCTTCACTAAGGAGGACATAAATAATCTTCTGGAAATAGTAGGGGACCGAGGGTCTAGTGTGATGGAGGAACTGAGGGAAATACATGTTAGTAGGGAAGTGGTGTTAGGTAAATTGAAGGGATTAAAGGCAGATAAATCCCCAGGGCCAGATAGTCTGCATCCCAGAGTGCTTAAGGAAGTAGCCCAAGAAATAGTGGATGCATTAGTGATAATTTTTCAAAACTCCTTAGATTCTGGATTAGTTCCTGAGGATTGGAGGGTGGCTAATGTAACCCCACTTTTTAAAAAGGAGAGAGAGAGAAACCGGGGAATTATAGACTGGTTAGTCTGACATTGGTGGTGGGGAAAATGCTAGAGTTGGTTATCAAAGATGTGATAACAGCACATTTGGAAAGAGGTGAAATCATCGGACAGAGTCAGCATGGATTTGTGAAAGGAAAATCATGTCTGACGAATCTTATAGAATTTTTTGAAGATGTAACTAGTAGAGTGGATAAGGGAGAGCCAATGGATGTGGTATATTTAGATTTTCAAAAGGCTTTTGACAAGGTCCCACACAAGCGATTAGTGTGCAAACTTAAAGCAAACGGTATTGGGGGTATGGTATTGATGTGGATAGAGAATTGGTTGGCAGAGAGGAAGCAAAGAGCTGGAGTAAACGGGACCTTTTCAGAATGGCAGGCAGTGATTAGTGGGGTACCGCAAGGCTCAGTGCTGGGACCCAGTTGTTTACAATATATATTAATGAATTAGACGAGGGAATTAAATGCAACATCTCCAAGCTTGGGGATGACATGAATCTGGGTGGCAGTGTTAGGTGTGAGGAGGATGCTAAGAGGATGCAGGATGACTTGGATAGGTTAAGTGAGTGGGCAAATTCATGGCAGATGCAATTTAATGTGGATAAATGTGAGGTTATCCACTTTGGTTGCAAGAACAGGAAAACAGATTATTATCTGAACGGTGGCCAATTAGGAAAAGGGGAGGTGCAATGAGACCTGGGTGTCATTGTACACCAGTCATTGAAGGTGGGCATGCAGGTACAGCAGGCGGTGAAAAAGGCAAATGGTATGTTGGCATTCATAGCAAAAGGATTTGAGTACAGGGGCAGGGAGGTTCTACTGCAGTTGTACAAGGCCTTGGTGAGACCGCACCTAGAGTATTGTGTGCAGTTTTGGTCCCCTAATCTGAGCAAAGACATTCTTGCCAAAGAGGGAGTACTAAGAAGGTTCACCAGGTTGATTCCAGGGATGGCAGGACTTTCATATGAAGAAAGACTGGATCGACTGGGCTTATACTCACTGGAATTTAGAAGATTGAGGGGGGATCTTATTGAAACGTATAAAATTCTAAAGGGATTGGACAGGCTAGATGCAGGAAGATGTTTCCGATGTTGGAGGAGTCCAGAACAAGGGGTCACAGTTTAAGGATAAAGGGGAAGCCTTTTAGGACCGAGATGAGGAAAAACTTCTTCACACAGAGTGTGGTGAATCTGTGGAATTCTCTGCCACAGGAAACAGTTGAGGCCAGTTCATTGGCTATATTTAAGAGGAAGTTAGATATGGCCCTTGGGCTATAGGGATCAGGAGGTATGGAGAGAAAGCAGGTACAGGGGTCTGAGTTGGATGATCAGCCATGATCATACTGAATGGCGGTGCAGGCTCGAAGGGCCGACTGGCCTACTCCTGCACCTATTTTCTATGTTTCTATGTTTACATTATTCTATTTGAATCAGATTTGAAGATCTTGTGAGCAGCTTTAGGCTGGGCAGCAAAGTCTGGTCACCGAGCAAATTGTTGGCCGGTATGGTCTAGGCTCCGAGCCCTTCTCAGTAGCCAGGTCCAGTAGTCAGGTATGATCTGCTGTTTAGACACTGGTGCAGATTGCAGAAAAGAGCCGATTTCACTCGCTCTCCGTGATATTCACTCCTCTCTTCAGAGCATTAGAACATTTTTCTGTTCCGTTGTTTGATCAGTTTATACGTGGGCCCAGACAGGAAGCTGGATAAGAGAGACGAGAGCTGAATTGCACATTCTCCACAATGGTCACTCCTCTCTCCATGTCACTGAGGCTATGGAGACTGCCCCGGCTGCTGTGCTGTGTGCCTACTAATATGAGGAATTGATAAGCGAGGCTTTGGGCTGCTCTGCGATTCAGATCTGAGGACTCAATTTGGCTTGGAATGTTGTTGTTCGCTTCTATTGTTTGCAGGAGTTTTTTTTTCCCTTTCTCTTGTGCACTGGGTGTTGTTCTTTTTATTTTTTTAATTAGGTCCTTTTGTGTTTCTTGTTTTGTGGCTACCTGTAAGCAAGTAAATCTCAAGGTTGTAAAATTTATACATTTTGAATCTTTGAATCCTCAAGCTTGATGAACTGTGTAATGATTTGATCCGTATGAACAATGTGCAAGGCAAGCTTTTCACTATATCTTGGTACAGGAGACAATGAGAAACCTACAAATATTAATACTAATATTCTAGGAGGTATAATCACCCTTACTGTTGAATAGAAGTGGGCATAACATTACTGAGCCCATTTTCTGCTAGTTGCTACGTCCACATGAGAATAATCCTCTCAGTTCCTTCTTGGCATTCAGATATGGATTGGTTAGAAAATGAATGATAACAATTCTCCTCGTTTTTTTTAACAACAGTTCAGTGGAAGCTGACACCTGACGCCTCACAAAATAACAATTCTCCTCATTTTTTTTAACGGCAGTTCAGTGGAAGGGTAAGGAGAGCATAAACTGATAGTAAACAGATTTGCTGTTGTTAAAACATTGACAGTGTAAATTCCCCAGACATCGTTATTGAATCGTCAAGCAATAATCAATGTATGAAAGGCATCCACTAATTAGAATTCATGGAAACTGAGTCTAGAATTGGCCGCAATGCTGATCCAAACCAAAGAATATCACTTGGATACCTGGTTACCACTGAGTGGGCAGTATTGACGAAAGAGCCTAAAGTTTCTTATCTGCAGAGAAACAAACAGAATTTGAAAAGATTATCTGTTTCAATTAAAGTTTTGGCTACTGTGTTTTCGAGATTCATTGAAAGCCGATTGGAAGTAGCATTTATTTAACCAAGAGGCTGCGAAGTTGCAAGGTGTGTGAAGATGGAATTTGAGGTAAAAACTGAGAATATATTTATATGATTATGTAGCTTCTCCAGAGAACAGAGATAGGTGTGACTTGTGTTTACATAGTAACTGTGGAAACGGGATTACTTCAGCATTCTGTGTAATTGAATACATTACTTAGTAATATTTTTACTTGGTGCAAAATACCTCTCCTGCCTTCAGAATCAAGAATTTTTCATAAAAAGTGCACTTTAGCTTTTCCCTCTCAGATCAACAAAAATGTTACCTGCTGAGCAATCCTTCCTCATTTCCTTCCAACATCTTTCCCAGTTTCCTTTCTGTTTCAACAATTTCATTGCTACTGTCTCTCTAGATTTACTTCTAAACATACTATTTCATAAGTACTTCTCTCTTTATGTCCCCATTAATTTTCATCTAATTCCAGTCTCATGACTGCTGAACTAAGGAACATTTTTCATCTTAGCATTCTTCTGTAAGTCTCAGGAGCACCTGAGCTTATAACAAGTTAACCATTAGTTCTTGACTTGTCTCATTCACTCTCTTATTCAAAAAGTTGAGCTTCTATAAAATAATGGTTCAACTACAACTTGTGTTTTGTCATAGAAATGCAGAGTGTTGCATACTGGCCACCAAGTAAGGATGCAGAAGCTCAAGCAATGATTTAGTGAGATGCTCCTGACGAGACCAAATTCAGTTACCTGAAACTTGGATTATTGTTCTTACTCCAAGGAATGCTGAGAGGTGAAATGAGAGTTTTTTTTAAATTTCACAGGGTCTAGACAGAGGGTGTAAAGAGAAACTATTTCATTGGGCAGAAAAGTCAAGAACCAGCGACAATAGATTTTGAGAGATTGAATCTCTGCAGCATCTGGTGACACTGTAATTGTTGTCTCAGTGGCCAACGTCAGAACATCTTTCAAGAGGGTGAACCCTCACAAGGTGTCAGGCACTGATGGTGTATCTGGTAGGTCAATGAAGACCTGTAGCAACCAACTGGCTGGAGTGTTCAAGGACATCTTCAGTCTCTCACTGCTGCAGTCGGAGGTTCCCACCTGCTTCAAAAGGGCGATAATCATGTGACAACCTGCATAATTTAATACCTACATCAGGCTGCTTTTTTTATTGCAACTCAGCATTCAACACAATTATACCCTCAGTTCAAATCAACAAGCTCTCCTTGGCCTCTGTACCTTCCTCTGCAACTGGATCCTTAATTTCCTCACTGAAATTCTCTGTGAAGATTGGAACTGGATCCTTAATTTCCTCACTGAAATTCTCTGTGAAGATTGGAAATAACATCTCCTCCTTGCTGGCAATCAACACTGGCACACCTCAAGGATGCGTGCTTAACCCGCTGCTGTACTCTCTCTACACCCAGTATCATGTAGCTAGGCACTGCTCGAATGCCATCTATAAATTTGTCGATGACACAATTATTGTTGGTAGTGCCTTAGATGGTGAAAACGAGGCATACAGGAATGGGATAGATCAGCTGGTTGAATGGTATCACAGCAACTTTGCACTCAATAGCAGTAAGGCCAAGGAATTGATTGTGGGCTCCAGGAAATCAAGGAAACACACACTAGTCCTCACCGAGAAGTCAGCAGTGGAAAGGGTGAGCGGCTTCAATTACCTTGGTGTCTACATCTCTGAAGATCTATCCTGTGTCCAACATATTGATGCAATCACAAGGAAGGTAGCGGGCTATATTTTGTTAGAAGTTTGAGGAGACTTGGTATGTTACCAAAGACCCTTGCAATTTTTTACAGATGTACTGTGGAGAGCATTCTAACTGGTTACATCGCTGTCTAGTATGGAGGGACCAGTTCACAGAATCAGAAAAAACGGCAGATAATTGCAAACTTAGCCATCTCCATCATGGGCACTCGCTTTCTCAGCATCAAGGACATCTTCAAAGGTAATGATTCAAAAAGGCATCGTCCATCATTAAGGTTCCCCAACACCCAGGACGTGCTCTCTTCTTATTGCTACCATCAAGGAAGAGGTGCAGGAGTCTGAAGAGACACACTCAACATTTCATAAGAAGTTTCTTCCTCTCCTTCATCAGATTTCTGAATGAACAATGAATTCAATAAAACACTACCTCATTATTTTTTCCCTTCTGTGTGCACTACTTATTTAAGTCAATTTTTTAAAATACCTGTCTCTTAATGTAATTTAATTTTTTTATTGTTATGCATTGAAAAGTAACACATTTCACAATATATATGCCAGTGATATTAAACATGATTCTGATTCTGATTCATAGAAGGGCCAGAGTGACAGGAGATATTACTTATCCATGTGTAGTCACGATCTCATTTTCACTGTGTGAAAGGGTGGTGGAAGCAAGTTGTGTTGCTTCCAAGAAACAATAAGACAAATGATGATCAGTGAATCTTGAAATCTTGACATTGAAGATGAACTCTTCCATTGTTCTCTCAGGAACCCGGAGGCAGATGGTAATCTGATGCAAGGGATTGGTTAGTTTGAGGGAACAAAGTATTTCAGGGAACACAAAGTACACTGCAGATACTGTGGTCAAATCAACACGTACACACAAGCTGGAGGAACTCAGCAGGTCAGGCAGCATCTGTGGAAATGAACTGTCAATGTTTCAGGCTAAGTCCTGACGAAGGGTCTCGGCCTGAAATGTTGACTATTCGTTTCCACGGATGCTGCCTGACCTGCTGAATTCCTCCAGCTTGTTTGTACGTGTTAAAAGTATTTCAGGATCAAGGAGAAAGATCTGTAGTTTGGAACTGAGTGTTTTCTGCTTCCAGAGAGCTGGGCCAGATGACCTATAATACGTGTGAAGTGCTGTAATATTGTATAATGCAGTCACAGGCCATCAGCCCCCTCACTCACAACAGATGATCAAGCATCCATCTATATTAATTCCATTTTAATCTTCCAAATATTCATCAGCTGCCTCCACTCGTCTAAATGTCAGGGAGCATTTACAATGGTTAATTAGCTGATCAATCTGTTTGTCTTTGGGACAGGAGAGGAAACCAGGGCACACAGAGGAAACCCTTGCGATTACAGGCAGAACCTGCAGACTCCACACAGAGAGCATCTAAGGTTAAGATTGAACCCTGGTGTGTATAGCAGCAGATTTATGAGCAGTACCACTGCGCTGCTCTGCATCTTAGGATTTTTGCTTTGATTTCCTTTCTAAAATGATAAGGGCAAGCTAGAGGGTGATAGGTGAAGCCAGGTGGGTAGGAAAGGTAGAGGCTGGAGAAGAAAGAATCTAACAGGAAAGGAGAGTGGACCATGGGAGAATGGAAGTATTAGGGTCACCAGGGATCCTGAATGGTAGTGAGGGAGGAGGGGCTTGCAAGTGTAAGTATCAAGAAGGAGATGAGCAGGGAGGGACAAGTGGATAAGGGTGTTGCAGAGGGAGTGATCCCCATGGAAAATGGAAAGTGGAAAGTAGGGGGAGGAAAAGATGTACTTGGTGATGGAATTCCATTGGAGATGGCGGCAGTCATGGAGAATTATGCACTGGATGCAGAGGCTGGTGGGGTGGTAGATGAGGACAAGAGGAACCTTATCCCTAGTAGGGTGGCGGGTGGATGGGGTGAAGGCAGACATGTGCAAAATGGAAAAAATGTGAGAGAGCATAGCACTGATGGTGGAGGAAGAGAAGCCCCTTCTTTGAAAAAGAACAGTTCATTGGTACTAGAAGGAAAAGCCTCATCTTAAGAGCAGAAATGGTGGAAATGGAGGAAATGAGAAAAGGAGTTGGCATTTTTACAAGTGACAGGGTGGGAAGCGACATAGTCCAAGTAGCTGTGAGAATCGGTGGGTTTATAAAAGACATCAGTAGATATACTGTCTCCAGAGATGGAGGCAGAGAGATTAAGAAAGGGGAGGTACATGTCAGAGATGGACCAAGTAAATTTGAGGGTAAGGTAGAAGTCAGAGGCAACATTGATGAAGTCAATGAGTTCAGCATGGATTGTTCCACATAGCCAACAAATAGGCAGACATAGCTGGGACCTATGAGAGTGCCATGGCTACACTTCTGGCTTGGAGGGAATGGGAGGAGCCAAAGGGGAAATTATCAAGAGCGAGAACAGTTCCATCAGATGGTGGAGAGTGGTGATGGAGGGGAACAGGTTGGGTCTATTGTCCAGAAAAAAGCAAAGAGCATTAAGGCCCTCCTAATGGGGGATAGAGGTGTATAGGACTGGATATTCATGATGAAAATGAGATGATCACAGCCAGGGAACTTGAAGTCATTGAAAAGATCAAGAACATGTGAATCATTCTATAAATGATTTAGATAATGGAATAGATAGCTTTATTGTCAAGTTTGGTGGTGGAGAAGTAGTTAGTATTGAGGAAACAGGTAGGATGCAGAAGGACTTAGATTAGGAGAATGGGCAAGAAAGTGGCATGTAAAATACAATGTTGGAAAATGCATGGTCATGCAATTTGGTGGTAGAAATAAATGTGCAGACTATTTTCTTAATTGGGAGAAAATCCAGGAATCTGAGATTCAGGTGGACTTGAGAGTCCTTGTGCAGAACACCCTGAAGGTTAACTTGCAGGTCGAGTCAGTGGTGAGGAAGGCAAATGCCATGTTAGCATTCATTTCAAGAGGTCTAGAATGCAAGAGCAGGGATGTGATGCTCAGGCTTTATAAGGCACTGGTATTTTGAACAGGTTAGGGCCCCTCATCTTAGAAAAGATGTGCTGGCATTAGAGGAGGTTCACAGGATGATTCCAGGAAAGAAAGGATTATCATAAGGGGAACATTTGATGGCTCTGGGACTGTACTCCCTGGAATTCAAAAGGATGAGGGGGGGATCTCATTGAAACCTTTCAAATGTTGAAAGGCCTAGACAGAGTAGATGTGGGAAGGATGTTTCCCATGGTGAGAGAGTCCAGGACAAAAAGACACAGCCTTAGGATAGAGGGGCGCCCTTTCAAAACAGAGATGCAGAGAAATTTCTTTAGCCAAAGGGTGGTGAATTCGTGGAATTTGTTGCCACATGCAACTGCAGAGACCAGGTCATTGGGTGTATTTGAGGCAGAGTTTGATAGGTTCTTGATTAGTCATGGTACCAAAAGTTACAGGGAGAAGGCCAGGAACTGGGGTTGAGGAAGAGAAAGTAAAAAGGATCAGCCATGATTGAATGGTGGCGCAGACTCAATGGGCCAGATGGCCTGATTCTGCTCCTATGTCCTGTGGTCTTATGGTCAAAGTGTTGCAGATATAGGTAGGGACTGAACCCAGAGGGGTAAAGCAGTGTTGAGGTATGCAGATATGGGGCAGCAACAGGCAGAAACCTACCTGGACAGGTAGGTTTATGGATCTTGTGTAGGAAGTAGAAACAGGAGGTGCAGGGTGAGGGAACTATGAGATTGATGGCAGTGGATAGGAGATCCCAGAGTTGATAAAGTCAGTGATCGTGCCGGAGACAATGGCCTGGTGCTCCTTAGCAGGGTCCTTCTCAAGAAATAAATAAGAGGAAGAGTCTGAGAGTTGTTGTCTGGCCTCAGCAAGGTAGAGCTCAGTCCACAAGACTACTACAGCAGCCCCCTTAAATAAGGTGTTGCTCCTCCACCCTGAAGGTGGCCTTATCTTGGTAAGAGAGGAGGCCATGGGTGCCATGTCAGAATGGGAATGGGAATCAGAATTCAAAGGTTTGGCCACTGGGAAGTTCTGTTTTTGGAGGGTGGAGTGGAGGTGCTTAACAAAGCAGTTCTTCAATTTACGAAACCTCTCACTGATCGAGGCTGTAGCGGGAGCATTGGACACAACAGATGACCCCAGCAGATTTACGGGTGAAGAGTTGCCTCACCTGGAAGGTTTGTTTGTGGTCCTGAATGGAGGTGAGGGAGGCGGTGAGTGGGCAGGTGTAGCACTTGCAGGGATAAGTGCCAGGAGAGAGATTAAAAAGGTGTTTCTGTTACCATTATGTAAACCGCAAACATTTTTTAATGAGAATAACTTAGATTCGCCCTCAGTTTGTTTGCTTTCTAAATGTATCTGGAGATGCATCTTTAATAGAATGCCCTTTTTCTCTGCAAGCATGCATACCAAGTCTTTCTCCTTGCAAACGACATACCAGGTAAATTATCTCTTCACAATGCATTAGATTTCTTGAGCGAACTTGGATAGACAGATGAAAAATAAATGAGACAAAGTGAACTCTGAAAAGTTCATAAAGTTCCATGCTCAGGAAACAGAACCTCCTGTTGTTCTTCAGTCTCTGACTATGGTAACAGAATGTGCTGCATTATAATTTGAAAAATGATGCATTATCCTGTATTATGCTCTCACTGATCACAGATGGCTCAGGCCAAAATTAATCCATCTAGAAGTAGATGCATCTTGCCTTTGCTGTCTTGTAATAATGAACCGTCAGGGAGCTGTCAGGGGACACGAGAGACTGCAGATACTGGAATCTGGCGCAACAAACAATCTGCTGCAGGAACTCAGCAGGTCAAGCAGCATCTGTGAAAGGGGAGGAATTGTTGATGCTTTGGGTCAAAATCCTGCATCAAGATTGGTTGTAGGTATACTGATGAGGAGTTTCAGCCCAGAACTGTTATGGTCCGGTCCGTGGATTCCTCATTCCAGTTATTTCCTTTGCACCATGTTCCATTGGGTGCCTTGATTAAGGCACCTGATCTTCATTTCGTATTGGCAACATGAAAGGCTTCAGGTTACAGCAGTTATTGCTGGACCGTCATCAGAAATTCGTCACCGGTAACCAGTCACAGGAAGCCAGTCATCTCCCCATAGCTACTGCGGCTATGCTCATCCCGGGATTGCTGGGAATGGTGGACTCTAGTTGTTTCAGTGCCTGTGGCTGCTTAGCGAGTTCAGTTATTTTCGTGTCCAGCTGAGTTGCCGGCTGTTTTTGCCGCTGCTCCAAGTAAGGTATGAATTTTGTCATTTTTGTGGCAGGCTGAGACGGGGTCAAGTCGGGAGCCTGTCGTCCGCGGTTGCAGGATCAAGTCGAATTCCGAGCCCGAGTCAAGTCAAGTTCCTAGGGTCGAGTTGAGAGCCTGCTGTCCAGCTGAGTGTTGCAGGCCGTTTTGCTGCCATTCTGAGTCTAGAAACAAATGGACTGTCGTTGTGTGGCTTTGTCTCTTCGTTGTCCAAGTCCTTCCAGCAGAGTAAGTCTGGCCGTTTGCCGCTACACCGAGTTGGGTATTCTGTCTACTCATTGCCCAAGTCATAGTCAAAGTCCAGGCTCGTAGTCCTAGTCCAAGTCCAGGTTTGTGGTCCTCGTCCAAGTCCAGGCTCGTGGTCCTAGTCGAAGTCCAGGCTCGTGGTCCTAGTCCAATTCCAGCCTCCAAGCTGCGTTCCAGTTCCAGGCTCCAAGCCAAGATCCAAGTTCCGAGTCCAAGTCGAGGTCCAAGGTCCAATTCCAAGTCAAGTAGATTCCGAGTCAAGTCTGATTCCGAGTCAAGTCCGAGTCCTAGACCTAGTCCAGGTTTTACCAGTTTGTTATCCAATGTTTACATCCATGTTGACATTTTGTCCTCGCTCCCTGGCCTTCCTAATAACTCACAATAAGCACTGTTCTGTTTATACTACCCCTGTGTCTGTGTCCTGCACTTGGATCCACTCCCATCGCCCCCTTGTAACAGAAGCATGGACCGTTACTCTCCTCCCACGGATGCACTGAGTTTCTCTAGCAGATGGCTTGTTGCTTCAGGGATCTGACAGTTTAGACAAAGGAATGAGGTAGGAGATTTGACATGGTTCTTCTTTTCTTAATGAGTGAAATGAGAAACTACATGAAGTACGTGCACTGGGTGGGTAGTTGCATGGGTTACTAACTTTGTTCTCAGCCTTCTGGGAGTCCTTCTGCAGAACACCCTGAAGATTAGCTTGCAGGTTGAGTCGGTGGTGAGGAAGGCAAATGCCATGTTAGCATTCGTTTCAAGAGGTCTAGAATACAAGAGCAAGGATGAGATGCTGAGGATTTATAAGGCACTGGTGAGGCCTTACATTGAGTATTGTGAACAATTTTGGGCCCCTCATCTTAGAAAAGATGTGCTGGCATTGGAGAGGGTCCAGAGGAGGTTCACAAGGATGATTCCAGGAATGAAAGGGTTATTATACGAGGAATGTTTGATGGCTCTCTGTCTGTACTGGAATTCAGAAGGATGAGGAATCTCATTGAAGCCTTTCAAATGTTGAAAGGCCTAGATAGAATAGATGTGGAAAGGATGTTTCCCATGGTGGGAGAGTCTAAGACAAGAGGACACAGCCTCAATATAGAGGGGCGCCCTTTCAAAATAGAGATGCGGAGAAATTTCTCTAGCCAAAGGGTAGTGAATTTGTTGCCACATGCAGCTGTAGAGGCCAGAGATTGATAGGTTCTCGATTGGACATGGTAGCAAAGGTTATGGGGAGAAGGCTGGGAACTGGGGTTGAGGAGGAGGTGAAAAATAGGATCAGCCATGATTGAATGGCAGAGCATACTCGGTGGGCCAGATGGCCTAATTCTGCTATGTCTTATGGTCTTATGGATTTAATGCTGTGATGCATAGTGACATCAAACAGCATTGATCATATGAGGGATGACCTATCAACAATGATTCCCCTGCCTTCTGATATTAATGTTTATCTCCTACTTTTATACAACATGGGAAGAGGCCATTCCATGCATTAAGTCTATACTAGCTGTAGGAACAAGCCCATCAGTCTCAGTCTGCCAATTACTTCCCAGTGACCTATTCTCTCTTGTACCCTCTCTGTTACCTAATTACACCACGGTTAACTTACAGTGGCCAATTAACCCAGCACCCCATATGTCCTCTGGCAGGAAACCCAGGAAGAATGTGCAGACTCAGTTTGTTGTTTTAGAGCCACCACTGTATCCTTTTCCAGTCCTATTTTGTCTCCTCCATATTGTCAGAAGGAAGGAATAAAACTAATACTGTGGCTTTCACACCCTGGAGACGAGTTCACAGAGCTCAGTGTGCGAATGTGTTTGCAGTGGAGTTGGTGGCAGCCCTACAGAGAGTGCCCAGGAGCCTGTTGCCTGGAACGGAAGACTGTGCTTGTAAAGGGAGACTAGACAGCCTGTGTTGAAGTCACTGGAATATATAATGTTAACGGGTGATCTCAGAGTCTTGTAAAATTATGAGAGGTATAGCTGGAATGGATAGGCCAGACAAACCCAGAATTAGAAGGCACAGATTTAAGGTGAGAATGCAGAAATTTAAAGAAAAGTCCAAAGGTTAAATTTTTGCACTGAGGGTGAGAGTTATTTGGAAAAAGCTGCCAGAGGTAGTAGTGATAACTAATACAGTACACTAACAACAATTAAAAGGCATTTGGACGGGTGCTTGGTCAGGAAAGGGCAGCAGCGCAGTTGTGTAGCAGTTAGCGCAGTCCTTTACAGTTCAATTCAGCCATTGTTTGTATGCAGTTTGTACACTCTTCCCATGACCCCGTGGATTTTTCTCCAGGGGCTCCAGTTTCCTCTCACAGTCCGAAGCTGTAAGGGTTGGATTAGTGAGTTTTGGCCATGCCGTGTTAGCATCGGAAGTATGGTGACACTTGCAGGCTGCCCCCAGCACATCCTCCGACTGTGGCGGTTGTTGAGACAAGTGACTCATTTTATTGCATATTTTAGCATTCTGATGTACATGTGACAATTAAAGTCAATCTTTTACCTCTTTAAGAAGGGTAGGAGGGTAGGGGTCTACTGCAGGAAAATGAGAAGGCTTCATAAACACAAAAGATTCTGCAGATGATGGAACTCCAGAGCGACACACACAAAATGCTGGGGGATCTATGGAAGTGAATAGACAGTCAGCATTTCTGGCAGAATTGCTTAATTTTGCAAGATCCTGAGCCTGTGAGTATAATAGTCAATTATTAAACAAATCATTAGCTATAATAAGTATTTCACAAAATGTAATCCATTCCTATGAGTATGATTAATGGGGCGAAGAATATGATCAATGATCCTTGGTATTCGGCATTGTATAGGAATTGCCATACAATAGTATTTGTTCAGATCTGAATGTCTAGGAATCAGATAAAACAGGCAATTTGCACATGTACTATCTTGCTGAGGAAGTTTCCCTTATTCACGTTATAAGCTGTTTAATAAATTGGCAGTGTTAGTGGACTAGAGCAGATAGCATGATAAAATTTCTGACCACTTTGTTTATAGCATCCAGTAGGAACACTATGATAAGACTTTCAGCTTCTGTAATGGCAATGTGTAATTTGCGATTGCTGCTCATATCCAGAAAATCAATACCCCATGGAGCTCTGAGGTTAACTATAAAGATGATCTGTACTTGGGAATTCGAACTTTGCTAATTTTGGCAATGCTCCGAACACATTGCATGCAGAAGCAATCTTCCTCCCTGGAGTTGGACGGTGCAGTTAAGTGTACATTTTGACCCCTTACCTTCCTGGGCTGGTGAGAAGCAAAATCCTCACTGGTTAACTTGGGTAAATGCTGCACAACTAAATTTGCAAAGCCTTGTGTGGGACTTGGAAAGAACACAATGTGTTGGGATAGCCAGATGGCTGTAATTAGCTGGTGTCAAATGCCACTTACTGTGTAATTCTCACTTGTAGAAACATTGCTTTTATAGATTAGTATCCATTGAGATCGTCTGTCAATTTGATCTTCAAGGTCAATATGAACTGCAGAAATGTGTTAGCTAATGCTTTAGTGTTTATTCAGACCTGACCATAGAACTGTTTATCTGAATTACCTCTGGGCAATGCACACAACTCACAAACAGGCTAATCATATCTTCACTTATTAATGGTTGGACTCCAAACTACCAGAACTTTATTGCAATAATTGCCAACACGGTGAGCACAACATGGTTTACAATGAACATGGAACTATGGATCAACGAGTTAAGCAGACTATTGCTTCTCCAACGCTAAAATGGAAAGGGATCACAGAGAAAGAAGATAGTGATTCCAGATCTGACCTGAGCTGTGGGCCAAGGTACTGTAATTGAGCTTAGGCAGTGGGAGAGGCAGAAGTCAGAGGAAGAACTGTGCAGTGTTTATATTCTTGATTGCTATCCAGTGGGCCAAGATTGTAAGGAACGTGCATATGAGTGTCACAAGGTGACTGGATGGGAACATAATCAAATATTCTGCTGACACCAAAAGGCTACATTTTTAACTGGTTTTTGTTTTATATACAGTGTGGAATAGGCCCTTGCTTCCCTTCGCACCACCCAAGAATTGAAAATACACGTGGACTAAGATGTTGACTGTCCTGTGCTATCATCAGTTGATCTGCCACCTGTCCTCAGGAGTTTCAGCCCATTTATGATCAAGACTCCCTCGAGGCGGTGGGCCAGCACCACCTCCCACTGACGAGCTTAACAACTTTGCATCGGCCTCTATCAGAGTTGTTGGTCACTTCCATCCAACAGATAGTCTACTCTTCAGGTGTCTATGTAACTACTGAAGAGTTTAGAGAAGATGGATACACTGTCCGACTATCTGCCCCTCTGGACGTACTTGGTCCACACCCATGATGATCCTGCCTCTTCTGCCTCAGCTACAGCTCTGCTGGTTGACTTGATCTCTCTTCTAGTGAAGCCAAGGTCACGCAGCCACTTCTGGAAAGTGAACACAATAAAAAGCCACGGCACCCTACTTCGAATGGATAGCATGAGACCTTCCACCCTCTGTCTCTGCACTCTGATCTTAACTCTGCATACTTGGTTAACTTGTGCTCATGGGCTTCATTGATGTGTCTTCCCAGGGGACTGTGAGTTCACCAATAACCACTTCGCTACTGGTGTCAGACCAGACGATTATATCTGGACGCAATGTGGTGAAAACTATTTGCTTCGGGAAACTGCCTTTCCCATCCAGGTCGGCCTTGACACATCAATCATTGGCTGAAGAAAGTATGCTTGATCGTGGGCCTGTGCTGTACACCCTTGACTTAGAGCCTTCTTTCACAAAGAAAGAAATACTAATTTTATTAAATTAATACCAAATTATACCAAACGAATACCAAAGAAAGAAAAATCCAATATAATCCTAACCTAATCAAGGGATAATTTACAATGATCGATTAACCTACCAACCGGTATGTCTTTGGACCGTGGGAGGAAACTGGAGCTTCTGAAGGAAACTCACATGGTCACGGGGAGAATGTAAAACTCATTACAGGCAATGGGGGAAAATGAACCCATTGCTATAAAGCGTTGTGCTAACGACTACGCTACAATGCCGCTGCAAATTCAGAACTTTACTCCACAGGTTGTATACCATTTATCGATTGTTCAGACTGCGGTCATTGCTGGGAAGATCAGCATTATTGCTTATATCTAATTGCCTTTGAGAGGGTGGTGGTGAGCCTTCTTGAACTACCGCAGTCTTGTGGCAAAGGTGCCTCGGTAATGCTGCTGCAGCTGGATTTCCAGGATTTAGATCCAAAGAGGCCATGACCCAGTGCAGAACATCAACCTGATCTTGGATTCACCATGATCCCCAATCTTAGTTCACCCATGTTCTTAACAAAAACTTACACTTCCGAGTCTAATCATAGGACAAATTGTGTTCCTATCTGCTCATTGCCCTTATCCACAGGCTTAGGTGGTACTGTGTATGTAGTCTCAGCTGGTAATGCAGAATGTTTTGTAGAGGGTACACCCAGCAGCTTAGCAGAGTGTGTTTAGTGTGATGGGTGGTGTTATGGTAAAGACTCCTTTGCTCTTGCGAGTGTTAAATATGGTTGGTGCAGCACTCAAACCAGGCAAACAGAGACTAGCCCTGAATTGTGCTTTATGGTTGGTGGAGTGGCTGTGGCTGTGGAGAGCCAGGAAGTGAGTCACTCACAGCAGGATATTCAGCCTCTGACATTCTATTTGAAGTGACGAGTTTCAGTAGGAGCCAGCAGAGGCAGGAAGTGTTGCAGAAGGGTAATGTTAACAACATACTCTATTTGCTTCCATCACCTCAGGTGGAATAAATGTGAGGATAACAACATGGCAAGGCTTTCAAGTGAGTATTCATGAGCTTGGTAAATAGCAGCTGCAATAAATTACACTCCCTCCTCAGTTTATCTCCATTAATGAGGAGTTGGATTTACTTAGAGTCCGGCTGGCTCAACAATGCATGAAATATTTAGTTGGTACTGAAGTATAAAGAGCAAACCTAATGTATCAAGAGTGTTACCATCTTCTGCTAACATGGTGGTGCGCTCGGATGCAGTGGCCATTCCAGGTCCAATAAAGGATGCTTTTGTGTCTCTTGTATGTCTTTTTAGGTTCACAAGTCACTGCTGGATACTAAGAACATCAAGTACTGCAGGACTATCCCACCAGTGAGTTGCTTGATAGTAATCAAACTGGACTTACTAGAGTTATAGAGAATTACAGCACAGACACAGGTTCTTCGGCCCATCTAATCCATGCCGAAACCATTTAAACTGTCTACTCCCATTGACCTCCACCAGTGCAATAACACCCCCCACCCCATACCCCTGCTATCCATGTATCCAAACCTCTCGTAAATATTAAAATCGAGTTCACCCAGATCACTTGTGCCGGCAGCTCATTCTGCACTCCAGTGGCCTTCTGAGTGAAGAAGTTTCCCCTCATGTTCCCCTTAAATTTCTTACCTTTCACTCTTTACCCATGACCTGTGCTTGTAACAGTGTAAAAAGCCTGCTTGATTTACCCTCTCTATACCCCTCATAATTTTGTATAGCTCCATCAAATCTCCTCTCAGTCTTCCACGTTCTAAAGAATAGTCTGAGTCTATTCAATCCTTCCTTATAACTCAGGACCTCTAGACCCAGCAATACCCTTGTTAATATTTTCTGCTTGCTTTCAACCTTGTTTACATCTTCCCTGTAGGAAGGTGAACAAAACTGTACACAATACTCCAAATTAGGCCTCACCGATGTCTTATACAACTCAAATGTAGCATCCTATTTCCTGTACTCAGTACAGTGACTTATGAAGACCAATGTGCTAAAAGCTTTCTTTACAACCCTAACTACCTTTGATGTCACTTTCAATGAATTGTGGACCTGTATTCCCAGATCCCCTTTTTCTACCACACTCCTCAGTGCCCTACCATTCACTATGTAAGACCTACCTTGGTTGGTCCTACCGAAGTTCAAAACCTCTCACTTATCTACATGAAATTCCATCTGCTATTTTCCAATCCGTTTTTCCAGCTGATGCAGATCCATCTACAAGCTTTGATAGTCTTCCTTGCTGTCCACTAATCACCCAATATTGGTGTCATCAGCAAATTTGCTGAACCAGTTAACCATATTATCATCCAAATCATTGATACAGATGACACAGAACTGATCCCTGTGGTACACCACTAGAGTCAGGCCTCCAGTCAGAGAGGCAACCCTCTACTACCACTCTCTGGCTTCTCCGACAAAACCAATATCTAATCCAATTTACTACCTCATCCTGAATGCTGAGAGACTGAACCTTCTTGACCAGTCTCCTAGGTGGGACCTTGTCAAATACCTTACTAAGGCCCAAGTAGACAATAAACACTGTCTTGCTTTTATCCACTTTCCTGGTAATTTCCTCAAAAAACTCTATAAGATTGGTAAGACATGATCTACCACACACAAAGCCATGCTGGCTATTGCGTTCTGTTGTCATGTTGTTGCTTGGACTTGTGTACCGTTGGACGGTGGGCAGTGTAAGCAATTGTCTCGGACGTTTTTATCATGATTGAAAGAATCTGTTGGACTTTAGTAACATAGAATGCTGCAAGTCAAGTTCACAGGTTCATAGGCATAGGCATAGGCATAGGTGGGGGAGCTGTGTTACCTCAGTTGTAGCAAGGAGTAGGCTGAGGTTGAAGGTCGCCTGTTGCAGCCAACCAGGAGAGGAGACGCTGAGAAGTGGGAGAGCCACTTGAACCTCTTTCACAGCTGCCAACTCAAAATGAATGGAACCTTCTTCCTATAGGAAATTACCAAAAGGCATTAAATCCACGGAAAAGGGCATTAAGGTGACTATCTCGTATGATAAACCTGGTGCAATTGTGCAAGTTATGCAGATCAAGAAGGTGTGGGTATACATGTAGCAAGGCAGTTACGCTTATTCTGTCCAAAGTGGGCAGAATAAATCTAACAGACTTATCATATGCATACTTTATATGTCACTGAGGAAGCACTTTAGGAACAGTTACTGTGACCCTATTAACTTCAGGAGATTTATGGAAGAACATAGAACTAGTCCTCAAGGTAAAGTCTTAATTTGAGGGAAGTCTAATTTTGATTGCATCAGACAGGCTAAATTCGATTGCTCCAAATCAACCATTGGATAGGAGAGGCCTTTTGCAGTTAAAGAGATGTCAGCCAAGTGGGGATATGTTAAAAGTGAGATAGAAAGAGTTCAAAGCCAGTATGTTCCTGTCAGAGTGAAGAGCAAGGCTGCAAGATTAGGGAATTTTGATTAATAAGAGATATTGAGGGTCTGGTCATTGAAATAAAGGAGGCATGTGTCAGGTATAGGCAGCTATGGAAAGCATGAATAGGATAAATAGCTATTGTGCATTTTCCATAGAGGAGGTGAGAGAGTGAAAGCTTGAAGGGGTTCTGAATGGTAAATATTTCACACAAAGAGTTGTTGGTATCTGGAACATGCTGCCAAAGGAGGAGGTGAAGGCGAGGACAGCAAACAGCGTGATTTACTTAATGAGCTTTTATGGACTTGTCTCATCTCACCATTTGTTAAGTGCTATCCTGAGCAAATGATTGTTCATTCTAACTAATGTTATTGAGAAAGACTGTCATTTTTCCCTCTGCTTCTACTCTCCCTCCATCCTCCGCTCTTCCCGTCCTCTCTTTCTTTGCTGTATCCTTTGGTAGTTCAGCAATTGCCTCTGTACCCTGAGGTTGAATAATAAAATCTGTGCGAGGGGAGAAAGAAAGGACAAGGTCCGTGAATAAACTACAGACAGGGAGTGGTTCAGGGTGAGCTGTGGAAAACAAGGCTGGAGGGAGAAACCAAGACAGAGACATAGAGTATCCTTCAGCCCATTAAATTCATGTCAGCCATCATGCAATCATTTATTACAATCTATATTAATCCCATTCTCCCCACATTTCCATATCCTCCCAGGTTCTACCCCCTACTTAGGGGCAATTTACAGTCATCAATTAACCTGCCAATTGACATGTCTTTGTACAGAACAATTGTCACCAGGAGAACGAGATTATATTTTAAATTATAGTGAATCCCTTTTAACTTAGTTACAGTCTACTTGCAGTTAAATAACTGTTCCTATCTTTAGTATTGTCAATACTTTGAACATTTTTAATTTATCCTCTTCAGTAAATGTTTTGGTGAAGTGCGCCGACTCCTACTGGACAGTGTTACGTCCAAACTGAAAAGGAGATGCTGGTTCTCGTGTGGGCAACTGAACATTTCAGATGCTATCTGATAGGCACTGAATTCCTACTTGAAAAAGACCATAAGCCACTTGTCAGCCTCTTCACCTTGAAACACTTGGATGACTTCCCTCCACGTCTGCAAAGATTCAGAATGAGGCTTATGTGATACTGTCATGACCTCGAACATATCTCCGGCAAATCTTTCACAACCACTGACGCACTGTCGAGGATGCTATGCAAAAGCGAGTGGATGGAAGCTGACTCCACCCTCATGAAAGAAACCTTTTTTCTACTTTGATCATTTCCATTATTTTATTATATTGAAAAATTCCTGCATTGGCAATCTTGTTGCTGAGGGTGCTCCAGCTGGGACCAACATTAAAGGAATAGAGGTACTATAGGTGTTGTGTTCAGCTCTGTCCAGTCTGTAATGTGTTGGCCACTTTGCAAGTGAGAGTCAAATGCCTGCATATAACAAAAATCATCTGAAATAAAAACAGAAAAATGTCAGCAACACTTGGCAGAGTGACAATCTGTGGGAAGAGACACAGTTAATATTCTAGGCCAAGAATGATTCTTCAGAAAAGCTGGATGAACTCAGCAGGTCAGGCAGCATCCATTGAAAGGAGCAGTCAACGTCTCGGCCCGAAACGTGGACTGCTCCTTTCAATGGATGCTGTCTGACCTGCTGAGTTCATCCAGATTTTTTTGTACATTTTGATTTGACCACAGCATCTGCAGTGTACTTTGTGTTTATGATTCTTCAGTGTTGGGAGAGAGAAAACAAGTTAGCACAGGAGATGGGGAGAACAAAGTGAATATCTTTAATATGGTGTGTTTAATGGGTTAATGGTTCTCTCCACAAGGTCTAATGTTGTGGAGCCGGCGTTCACATATTGATTGATTTAGGAAAAATGTTTTCATTTGAATAGTCGAATCAGAAGGGAATATTCCAGTATTGTGAAACAATAATTTACAAAATAACTCCAACCTCTGCCAGATGCTAGTTCCACCCTCTATTAAATGTTGATTGGACTATTCAAATAATGCCCTATAACCTGACAATAAGGAAACTAGGATAGATTTAAAATAAATAAGAGATAGATGTCATTGGCAATGTTGAGAGAGAGAAAAGAAATGCCTAAGAGAGGGATTGATATTGCATTACATTGCTTTAAGAATTATCATTCAATTTAATGTCATTATTTAAAATCTATCAAACTGTTATTAAATTTTGACATATGTCATTATAAATATGACTAAAATGGAACTGGTTAATTATAGTTAAAATAAAATTGTTCCTTGTGAAATAGCCCTGAGAGGCATTGGGGATTGTTAATCTGACCTCGCTGGTGAAAGGTTGTGTACCTCTACTCTAAGTTCTCACTTCCAGCTCCCACTGTGTTCCATTCAATCTCCCACCCTTTTTTACAATGGATATAATGCAAATTTCATGTTTCCTTCATTGCAATAGTGACCACACCATTCACTGTGATGAAATGATGATTTTGCAACCTTCCATTCACTGCAAAATTATCTGACCAATTTCATATTGTTTTTATAATGAGGCCTTTCAACCCACTGAGAGTCTGCCAGCTCTCAGAGCAATCCCAACAATCCTATTCCCCCATTTGTTCCCATAGAACCCATTCTTCTTAGCACCCTATTCAAATCCCTCCAAATCTCTGACCCCCCACTTATACTGGGGGCAATTTATGGTGGTCCAATAACCTATCAATCTACACATCTTTGAGAAATGGGAGGAAATCAGAGTACCCGGGAGAAACCCTTATGGTCTCAACAAGAACTTTCAAACTCCACATAGAGGAAAAAAGCAATATTAAGTATAACAATGAACACACAGAACTATTGAAATAAAGTGCATCTATGCTCTGTAGTGAGTACTGTTGTGAGAAAAATGAAGCCCAGTTAGATCTCTGAAGGAAACTTGGGAATATGTACACGTCCATTTAATTGCTGTGCTCCTCAAGCTGCATGTGGCAGAGGAGGTACTGTTTATATCCAGATAGCCTTCTTCATCTGGTCTATATTTACACTATAGAAGACTTCTAATAACAGCTTACGCCACCAGAATCTCCCCTAGATATAGCAACAGTAAGACAAATGTTTATTGTGTAGGTTTCCTGTAGCTCGGAGGGGAAGGTGAACTCCACCCTTTTACTGGCCTCACAATTTTCATGGCTGATATAAAATGCTCATTCAATTCAATACTCTTGGGGTAATTTGAAATTCCAGGTCATAAGATTGATTTCAGTGAACAAGTTCCTGCAGAGCTCCTGAAATGCAAGACGACATTTCAAAGCACCTTGATTAAAGGAAAATTGGAGGGTCACGCTTATCTGTTAGGAATGGGAAAGGATCAGAAAGGATAGAGTTCTATTGAACTAACTGAAGTTTCTGTCCACAAAATTCCCCAGAAGTGGAAAATATATTGTCATCTCTGATGGTTTCCCATTAGCCTTCTTATGGCAATAAAATGGAGATTGTTGAGTTGGAAGAGGATGCAATGTAGTTAATATTTAACAGTAAGAAGGTCTGCTTCCCTCTTTTTGATCAAAGTCTGAAGATGAATGATAATTACCCAGTACAGTACATAATTCTGCTTATCAGTACCAAGAACCAACTCAGTGGCATCAGTAACCTAAGGCTGGATTAATATTTACCCCCTGCTACAAGCCTTGCTTCACATTTCACTTGGTTCTTGGGAGCTGTTAATGTTGGAACAGGCTATTTCGGCGAAGGAATTGATTAGTTTCTGGCTCCCATTCAGGTACAAGGTAGTTGCAGAGCAAACATTGTGCAGAATTTGATTACGTCAGAAATTTTTACAACATATTTCTTTGAAAACACCTAAAGCAGGAGTTAGAATGCTGGAATCTGTTAGTGAGGGGGTTAATGTCCATGGAAGGATCATAGTTCCTCTGCAACGGGCTTGGGAACAGTGGAAAAATAGACAAACTGTTTCTCCTTGTCCTACTCCAGAGAGTCAAGGAGGTACAGTGTTAGACTGCATAAAAAATCCTTCCACTCAACTTGTCTTCCCCCACCAAAATCACACCCCGACGACATCCCATTTACCTCTATCAGTCCTATATCCCTCAAAACCTTTCTACTTATGTACCTATTTCAGGCTGAGGCCCTTCATCAGGACTGAAGCTTTGACTGTTCCTTTCTCTCCACAGATGCTGTCTGGCCTGCCAAATCTCATGTGTGTGTGTGTGTGTGGTGTGTGTGTGTGTGTGGTGTGTGTGTGTGTGTGTGTGTGTGTGTGTGTGTGTGTGTGTGTGTGTGTGTGTGTGTGTGTGTGTGTGTGTGTGTGTGTGTGTGTGTGTGTGTGTGTGTGTGTGTGTGTGTGAGAGAGAGAGAGTGTGTGTGTGTGTGTTGTTCCATGTGCTGTACTTGTCTAAAGGTTTTTGAACAGATAGCTAAATTCCATCTGGTCAAGATGGCACTGGGCTGCAGTCTCCATTGAGGTCAAGTTTCAGACTGAGTTGCTTCTTAGGTTCATGGGGATGGTTTTGGCGACAGAGAGAGGTTAGGTTAGGGTTTACAGACAGGGATATAGATGAATTAGAGGTCTGACCAGAGACTAGGCCTCTCCTGCTCCTCAATTTGCATTCTTAAAACAGCGATGTAGTTGTATGACAAAGTCCATCCATGGATGGATGTCAGGTCAACGTATTGTGGATGAAGATCAACAACAACGATAGCTGCTGGCCTACCCGGTCGCAAGCCTGGGATTTGAATTCCTCACGGGCAGGAAGCATGAAAGCTGGTGACCCCTGGGTACACGAATCCACAACTCCAGAGATTGCGGTCTGGAGTTCAGGGTCCTGTCATCGGTGATTCTGGAATAAGAAGCCTGGAGTTTGGAGTCCCGTCATCAATGAGTCCTGAGATCGATCCCATAGATCATTCGGAAGTCTGGAAATTGAGGCTCAATGGCTGAAGCCCTCAGTCTGTGAGTGTGAGAGTCCAGTGAGAGAGATGGAGATCCAACGTCTGCGAGTGTGTGAGTTCACTGGAGGATGGAGGTCCAGAGGTGACCTTTACTGGGGTTGGAAGACTATTGCATGTGTGAATGGGTGGGTGGGAACTTGTTTTGCTGTTGTTGTTTAGTTGCTGTTTTGTTATTATTGCTGTTCTTGTATTCTGCTGAATGTTGTGGGCATGCTATGTTGGCACAGAAATGTGTGGTGACACTTGCACATCTTCAGGTTGTGTTGGTTGTTAACACCAATGATGCATTTCACTGTACGTATGTATGTTTCAATGTAGATGTGATAAATAAGTGAATCTGAAATGTTGCAGTTTCTCCCACCACTACCACTTCCTCTGGCAGCTCACTGCACAGCCCAGCATCGTCTGTATGAAGTGGTTACCCCACAAGTCCCCTTTAAACTTTTACCCTCTCAAATTAAACCAATGCCCTCTTGTTCTAGACTCTCATACCCTGGGAAAAAAAAGACTGTCAGTATTCGCCTTATCTATACCCGTCAAGATTTTATAAACCTTTGTAGGGTCACCTTTTGGCTTCCTACACACCAAGGAAAGCAGCCCTGCCTGATCCACCATATTGAACACCTCTCCTTTGCAATCAACGTTGCTTTACAGATAAAGGGGCAATCTTTCCACAGTCTTCTTTCCAATAGAATAGCAGATAACTGATCTGATTGAAGGCTTCACTGGATCACCAGGATGGCTCATGCATTGAGTAGTACTATAGATTTTCACCCAGCGTATCACTTCCTCATTATGGATAACTTTATGACTTCTGACCTTTTCACCATTATTAACCACAGGACTTTACATACGACAACTCACAAATCATAGAAAAGTACAACACAGAAACAGGCCCTTCGTTCATACCCCTACCCTCCATGTACCTATCCAAACTTCGCCTAAATGTTGAAATTGAGCTCACATGTACCACTTCCATTGGCAGCTCATTCCACACTCTCATGACCCTCTGAGCATAGAAAGTTCCCTTTAAACTTTTCACCTTTAACCGATTACCTCTAGTTGTAGTCCCACCCAACCTCACAGGAAAAAGTCTGCTTGTATTTACCCTATCTGTACTCCTCATAATTTTGTATACTTTCATAATTTACTTATTACTATGTTATTTTTTTTTGTGTATATATGAAAATCAATAAAAAGATTGAAAAAGAAAGAAGAATTTTGTATACCTTTAACAATTCTCCTCTTAATCTTCTACGTTCTGATGAATAAAGTTGGAACCTGTTCAATATTTCCTTATAACCCAGGTCCTCCTGTCTCAGCAACATGGTTGTAAATTTCTCTTTACTCTTTCAACCTTATTTCCAAGTTACAGCATCAGGTCCTCTGGTTTTCTCCCATATCCCAAAAAACATGCAGTTTGGTAGATTAATTGTCAACTACCTGTAGTGTGTGTGAGTATTGGAATGTGGGGAGGTGTTGATGGGAATTTGGGAGAGTAAAATGGGATGAGTGCAAATGGGTGGTGGCGGAAGGCATGGCTTGGTTCCTGCTTCCTTGGCCATAGATTCTCACCGTAACAGAGATCATAGTGCAGGGAAACAGGCTCTTTGAGTCACCCTAATCATTCACACACATCCCACTGTACTCTCCCTCGATTCTGATCACCTCTGCCCACATTGCTCCACTCACCCTCACATGGTGAGACTTTGAAAGATGGGAAGAGACTGGATCAGCCCAGAGAAGCCCACACGGTCAAAAGAGAGAATGGGCAAACTGCACACAAACAGCACAAGGTTGGGATTGAAGCTGGTTGAACCCGTACTCACTGCATCAACCTGCTGTCCTCTATAGATGAGCCTCTAAAAATTAGAACAAACACTTCAATTGCTGGGTTCAAGGAAAGTAATAAATCCGACAACACAGTTCTGCTTGATTACCACTCCTATTTCAAAACATTGTAAAGACTCTCCTAACAGTGACTTACATCATGCTCTCATCTAACAAAAGTTTTTTGATGTTAGTATCAAATTATGTAGCCTTGGGGAGAGGGTTTCGGTTACCGTGGCTTTGGGGAGAGAGTTTTGTATAAAGCAGCAAATAAGCATGAGAGGCTACCTTACTGAAAGACTGAGACAGGAAATGGCGAATAAGCAGCCGAGTGAAAGGGAGAGAGTTGAACAGAAAATTAGAGAGAATAACAGCTCAAGAAATAGCATGGGAAAGGTATAGGCAGAGAAGGAGGGTAATAATTTGCCTGTACCAAAAATAAGTTATATTGTAACACAAACAGGAGAAAATCTGCAGATGCTGGAAATCCAAGCAACACACAAAATGCTGGAGGAACTCAGCAGGTCGGGAAGAATCCGTGAAAACGAGTGCAGTCGATGTTTTGGGCGGAGACCCTTCATCAGGACTGGTGAGAAAAAGATGAGGATTCAGAGTAGAAGGTGGAGGAAGGGAGGGAGGAATGCAAGGTGATAGGTGAAATCAGGAGGGGGAGTAGAGTAAAAAGCTGGGAAGTTGATTGGTGAAAGAGATAAAGGGCTGGAGAAGGGGGAGTCTGATAGGAGAGGACGCAAGGCTGTGGAAGAGAGGAAAGGGGAGGAGCACCAAAGTGAGGTGATGGGCAGGCAAGGAGATAAGCTGAGAGAAAGAAAGGGAAAGGGGAATGGTGAAGGGGGGTATTACAGGGTAATACAATAGAATAGTATTGTATTCTATTATCAAATAGAATACAAGGTGTTGCTCTTCCAACCTGAGTGTGGCCCCATCACGATACTGGAGGAGGCTATGGACTGACATGTTAGAATGGGAATGAGAATTGGAATAAAAATGGGTGGCCACTGGGAGATCCTGCTTTTTCTGTTGGACAAAGCATGGGTGGTGGGAAGGGGGTTGGTAGTGTTAGAGGGGAGGGGAGGGTTGGGTGCTTATGGAAGGAGGGGTGAGAGGAAGGTGGAGTCTCTGAGGGCCCAGGAGCTGGGGGTGGGACATGAGAGACACGGGACTGCAGTAGCAGTGGGGAAAGGGTGGATGGGGATTCCAGCAGCAGAGCCCGAAGTCCTGACCTGGAGGTGCTGTTGGAGATGGAGTTGGAGGTTGTGCAGTCGGCACTTTGAAGGTGCCCAAGGTCATTGGAACCTGCATTGATGGTGGTGGAATCCAGGTTTTGAATCTGCACGGAGGTCATTAGAACTGTTTAGGTCAGCAGCAGGGGCTGTGGTCCATTTCTGACACCACCCCTCCCCCCTGCTTTCTCAGTCTCTCTGTCTCAATCTCTGGAGACAGCTTATCTACTGATGTTTGTTATAAGCCCACTGACTCTCAGAGCTACCTGGACTCTTCCCGCCCTGTTACTTGTAAAAATACCATCCCCTTCTCTCAATTCCTCAGTCTCTACCTCATCTGCTCTCAGGATAAGGCTATTCATTCCTCCTTCTTCAAAGAAAGGGGCTTTCCTTCCTCCACCATCAATGCTGCCCCCGATTGCATCTCTTCCATTTCACGCACATCCGCTCTTACCCCATCCTCCTGCTACCCATCAGGGATAAGGTTCCTCTTGACCTCACCAGTCTCCGCATCCAGCACATAATCGTCCATAACTTCTGCCATTTCTAATGGGATTCTACAACCAAGCACATCTTTCCCTCCCCCCCCCCCACTTCCTGCTTTCCACAGGGACTGATCCCTACACAACTCCCTTCTTCATTCATTCCTCCCCACTGGTCTCCCTCCTGGCACTTATCCTTGCAAGTAGAACAAGTGCTACACCTGCCCCTAAACCACTTCCCTCACTACTATTCAGGGCCCCAAAGAGTCCTTCCAGGTGAGGTGACACTTCATCTATGAGTCTGTGGGAGGCATCTATTATATCCGGTGCAGCCTCCTGCATATTGGTGAGACCTGACATAGATTGGGAGAATGCTTTGTTGAGTATCTATGTTCCATCCGCCAGAAAAAATGGGATCTCCCAGTGGCCATCCATTTTAATTCCACTTCCCATTCCGATATGTCCATCCGTGGCCTCCTCTACTATCACAATGAGGCCACACTCAGGTTGGAAGACCAACTTCTTTTATTCTGTCTGGGTAGCCTCCAACCTGATGGCATAAGCATTGATTTCTCAAACTTCCAGTGATGCCCCCTCCAACATTTCCCATTCCCCTTTCCCTCTCTCACCTTATCTCCTAATCCGCCCAAAACCTCCCTCTGGTGCTCCTCCCCCTTCTCCTTCTTCCATGGCCTTCTGTCCTCTCCTATCAGACTCCCTCATCTGCAGCCTCATATCTCTTTCACCAATCAACTTCCCAGCTCTTTACTTCACCCCTGCCCATAGCCTTGTGTTTCTTCCTCCCCTCCCCCCACCTTTTAAGTCCACTCATCTCTTTCTCTCCAGTCCTGAAGAAGGGCCCTGACCTGAAACGTTGACTATACCCGTTTCCATAGATACTGCCTGGCCTGCTGAGTTCCCCCAACATTTTTTGTGTATATTGTAACATAGCTGGAGCTGTTATTGAAAAGATCACACAAGGTAAAATTACAGCAGCAGATCAGTGGGTAGTTCTGAGCAAAAGATATCCAAAATTGCATATTACACAGTCCTAACTAATTCCCCTCTACCACCACTCTCCTCCATCTAGTGGAATTAGTCCTTACTCTTAGTAATTTCTCCTTTGGCTCCTCCCACTTCCTCCAAACTAAAGGTGTAGCAGTGGGCACCCGTATGGGTCCCAGCTATGCCTGCCTTTTTGTTGGAACAGTCCATGTTCCAAGCCTATAGGGGTATCTGTACCCCTTTTTTCCTTCGCTACATCGACGACTGCATTGGCGCTGCCTCCTGCACGCATGCTGAGCTCGTTGACTTCATTAACTTTGCCTCCAACTTTCACCCTGCCCTCAAATTTACCTGGTCCATTTCCGACACCTCCCTCCCCTTTCTTGATCTCTCTGTCTCCATCTCTGGAGACGGCTTATCTACTGATGTCTACTATAAGCCCACGGACTCTCACAGCTACCTGGATTATTCCTCTTCCCACCCTGCCTCTTGCAAAAATGCTATCCCCTTCTCGCAGTTCCTCTGTATCTGTCGCATCTGCTCTCAGGATGAGGCTTTTCATTCCAGGACGAAGGAGATGTTTTCCTTTCTTAAAGAAAGGGGCTTCCCTGGGAGACCGTTTCTCTGAACACCTGTACTCTGTCTGCCGGAGGAAGCTGGATCTCCCAGTGGCCACACATTTTAATTCCATGTCCCATTCCCATTCCATGGCCTCCTCTACTGTTAAGATGAAGCCACACTCCGGTTGGAGGAACAACACGTATGGGTAGCCTCCAACCTGATGGCACGAACTTTGATTTCTCTAACTTCTGTTAATGCCCCCCCTCCCCTTCTTACCCCATCCCTTATTTATCCATCCATTTATTTATTTATTTATTTATTTATTTATTTATTTATCTATCTATCTATCTATCTATCTATCTATCTATCTATCTATCTATCTATCTATCTATCTATCTATCTATCTATCTATCTATCTATCTATTTATTTATCTATCCATCTAGTTATCTATTTATTTATTTATTAGTTTCCCCCTTTTTTGCTCTCTCTCTGCCCCTCTCACAATCACTCCTTGCCTGCTCTCCATCTCCCTCTGGTGCTCCCCTCCCCCTCTCTTTCTCCCAAGGCCTCCCGTCCCACGATCATCTCCCATCATCATCATCAGCTCTTCATCCCTTTTGCCATTCAAGTTTCTAGCTCTTAGTTTCATCCCTCCCCTTCCTGTCTTTTCCTATCATTTCAGATCTCCACCACCCTCTCCCATTTTCTAATCTCTTATTTCAGTTAGTCCTATCAAAGGGTCTTGGCTCAAAACATCAGCTGTACTTCCGATAGATGCTGCCTGGCCTGCTGCGTTCCACCAGCATTTTGTGTGTGTTACTCAAATAACTTGAGTTTCCTAAACTATATGCAAGTTATTTGGTGTACTACGAGTATTCACAGTTCGCCATTTGAAGCTTTTAGCATTTATGTTTCCCAAACACCAGTCTGTATTTTCAAATTGGGCCCACACTTATAAATTTTGACTTGAAACTCTGAGGGGTACCATCAGCTCACGGTGACGTCTTGACCCAAACAATTGTTGCATTGTACTAAAAAGGTTGTGACTTACAGTTAAAGATTAACAAACCTGAACACTACATCACAGAATTATGAACATCAAGGGGTTAAAGGAGATACATGAAGTTTCTTTTTCACTCCTTTTATGGGCATTAGAACATTTATCTGCCCTCATAATTATAATCCCATACATGCCAGCTCATCAATTGCTGAAACCTCATCTGTTCTAAATATTGTAATTAAGTTGATTGTAAACATGGCTCATTGTTTATAAAAGGGGACCTTTGCCTCCTTGTGGAAATGATTCACCCGCTAGCTGATAATCAGTTTTCATGAGGTAAAAACCGAGCCTTTCACAGGGAAGTGCTGTCACTTGTTTCATCTTCTCATTCTTTTCAAACAGGGACTTTACGTGAGCCATTCAATCAACAATGAAGTCATTGGTGACTGATCAAATCAGATACCAGGATGTAACCCAAGAGTTTCCATGGCATCTGCTGACTGAGGTATTAAGTTAGAGGGATCCTAACTCAGATCAGGTATTTGCTCTGACAGTCAGAAGACACCTCAACCAAACTTACTAAATTAGAATAGGACCATAAAATAGTTATAAAACAGTAAACTATTCAGTCCATGAGATCACACCAAACAAAATGTTCACAGTTTTTTTCTGCTTATAGAATTTTTCACACATCTTCCACTTTATTTCACATTTCCAGCAGCATCTGCATCTTTGTTTTGATTTCCACACTGACTACTAACACTACAACTCAGCCACTTCCATTCCCTGCTTTCCCCTCTATCTGATTCCCTTTCAGGTGCCCTGTTTGAGAGGAACTCGCAAGTCAGTCTGCGCCTATGGAAGGGAAAAAACAGTCGATGCTTCAGGCTGAGACCCTTCATCTGTGGTGTGGTAGCATAGTGGTTAGCACAGTGCTTTACAGTACTACTTCCTGATGCTGTCTGTAAGGAATTTGCGCATTCTCTGGGTGACCGTGTGTGTTTCCTCTGGGCTCTCGGTTTTCCTCCTACAGTCCAAAGAGGTACCAGTTGGTAGCTGAATTGATCAGTGTAAATTGTCCTGCGATTAGGCTAGGGTTAGATCGGATGTTGCTGAGTGGTGCTACTTAAAGGGTTGTAAGAGCCTGTCCTGCACTGTATCCCAGTACAAATGCGGATTGCAAAGGAAAGGGGCAGGAGCCGGAATAAGATGACGTGAGCCGGGGGAGGAATACAGACTGGCAGATGATAGGAAAGGCTGTGTGAGGGGATGGTGGTGGGTGGGGGGGGGGGGGGGGAAGTGGAAGAGGTAAAGGGCTGAACAAGCAGGAATCTGATAGGAGTAGACTGTAGACTGTGGAATAAACGAAAGGAGATGGGTAACCAGAGGGAGATGTTGGGCAGGTCATGAGAGCAGGTGAGGAAGAGAGTGGTGAGAGGGTCACCAGAAAGGGGGGAAAACAAAAAAATGTGGTGGTGGGGGGGAACGGGAGAGAGGAGACTGAGGATGTGGTTACCAGAAGTTAAAGAAATTGATGTTCATGCCATCAGGTTGGAAAGTACTGAGATGGACTATGGGGTATTGCTCTTCCAAACTGCATTTGGTGTCATTGTAGCAGCAGAGGAGGCCATGGCCTGACATGTTGGTATGGGAATGGGAAGTTGTATTGAATTGGGAGACCCTGGCTGTCTCAGTGAACAGAGCGAAGGTTGTTGACAAATAGATTGCCAGTCTATTTTATGTCTCACTGATGTAGGGTAGGCCACAAGTCAGCAACCGTGACATGCTCACAGTGAAATATTGCCTCACCTGGAAAGACTGTTTGGGACCCTGAATGGTGGTGAGGGCATTGGATGGGTCACTTCTACTTGTTATGCTTGCAGTTTAAGTGTCTGGAGGGATCTGTGCAGAGGAAAGAGTGGACAAGGGAGTCACATGGAGAGGGTTCCTGCAGAAAACGGGGGTGGGGGTTGGAGGGGATGGAAAGATGTGTCCGGTGGTAGGATGTCGTTGGAGGTGGTGAAAGCTGTGGAGAATTATGTTCTCCACCTCTGGTCCCTCACTTCCTTCCCTCTATTCCATGGTCCACGACCCTCTCTGATCAGGTTCCTTCTCCTTCAGCCATTTACTCTTCTTTCTATCACCTACAGGTCACCCACTTACCCACCTTCACCTCACCTGGTTTCATCTCTCACCAGCCAAATTGCACTCCTCCCTCTTCCCACACCTTATTGTGCATAAGCAGGAAATTTAAGTTTAGATTCAGATTTAGATTTATCACATACATCAAAACATACAGAATAGTGCAACGTGTCATTTGTGTTAGCAACCAACACACTGCGGGCAGCCTGCAAGTGACATGTCACATTCCAGGGCATGCCACAATGCTTGGTAGAACAGCACTGAACATGTCATCAACAAAGCCCCATTCCTCCCTCCCTCCCACCCCCTCACATGTACTCTTATCCCTCGACAGATGGTCTTCTTTGGTCTCCAGCATACTTGTGGATTTGCAGACACTGGGCTCTGACTTCCTTAGTGGACTCGCTGAGATCTGCAGACACTGAGCTATGACTTCCTCAGTGGACTCACTAAAATAGCAAGCTGATTGGGTAGCAGAAATAAGAGTATTTTGCTTTGCATTAGGCCAGTAGTATTAAGTGTTATTTAGTACCTGGAAAGTGTTACGAATGTGCCACAACTCTGAGGGGCTGAAGGGTACAAAGTCGCCCCCTCCTTTTTAAGAATCACAAAAATCGCTATTAATTCGGGTCTGGGACCCAGGAAATGAGAGAGAATCCTCAAGGTTTTGGAATGTGTCCTGGCCTCAGCGATACAAAACCACGGATAACGGCCATTGTCTCTTGGAGACGGAATTGTGTATTGAGTACTGTACTATTCAGTGAAGCCCCTCAGGGGATGAATAGAGTGGGCTGGTTGAGGGATTGCATCATCCCAACCTGATTGACATCTGAGACCCTGTGAGTAAGGATAAAAGAGGGTCTGGGGAACAACCCCTTTAGATGCACTAGGAGAAATGCTAGAAATCCTGTGACAGCGTTTAATAGCGACAGCCAGTGGGGTCTTGTCTGCATCCTTTTCCTTTGCCTGGGATTGGCGGCCTCACCACGGAAGAATGGCTTTAGCTAAAGGAGAGGCCAGAAGTGAATGGCCGCCCCAACGGGACTCCCGAAGGATTGAAATCATAAAGGTTGGAAAACCCGTAGCGATAACTGTTCCCATTCTATTCCTATTTCTCTCTCTCTCCAACAAAGTGCAACACAGCGACAACCAAAAGGCTGCAGCCTGAATGAACTGAGTGACTTTTATATATTTCCATCAGACAATGCATTATCCCCTAGACAACAATAGAGCTTATTTCTTATTGATTATTATTATACCTGCCCTTTTAGATTTAGTACTGATGACATATATTATCTGTATGTTTGCATTGATATTATTTTTGTGTATTTTTACTAATAAATACTGTTAAAAATAGTACCATCAGATTTCAACGGACCTCTTTGTTGGTAGGTGACCCAGTTACGGGGTTCGTAACAAAAGTGGGGATCTCATCTCGGGATTTGATACCAAATTGGAGGGCCAGTGAATCGGACAAGTCCAAACTTGGATCTGGTTATGCGGATAACCAGACGGGAAACCAGCAAAGATGGATGTGGGTGAATTTATAGAAAACCCAACTCTGGAGGTGCTAGAGATGGCCACAAAGTCGGAATTGATAAATATTGAGAAAGGACTAAACCTCGCAGAGGTGAGGTTGTCGATGAAAAAGCGGGAGGTGCGGAGGGCCATAACTTAGTACTATATTGGGAAGAATGTGTTTTCAGCTGAGGTATTGGAAAATATCCCTGAAAAGGTACCAGCTAGTGGGACGGCTCAGTTAGAGTTGGAGAAATTGAGGCTGGACACAGAACAGACAAAGAGGGAGCATGAGCTCCAGCTAAAGGAGTTAGAGGTGAAGAGGGAGCAGGAAAGAGCTGAGAAACAAAGGGAGCATGAAATTCAGTTAAAACAGATGGAAGCAGCTGAAAAGGAGAAGGAAAGGGCTGAGAAAGAAAAGGAAAGAACTGAGGACCAAAGGGAGAAAGAGAAACAGAGGCAACATGACTTGGACATGGAGAAGTTAAGGCAAGAACGAAGAGCTCAAGGGTCAGACCGAGAGGAGCGGTTTAATGTTAGTCGGGAGTTGAAGTTAGTACCTCCGTTCGAGGAGACGGATGTTGCTAGTTATTTCTTGCATTTTGGAAAGGTGGCAGTGAGTCAGAAGTGGCCCAAAGAGTAATGGGTGGCGTTGTTACAAAGTGTGTTAAAAGGGAAGGCACAACGGGCATATGCAGCGTTGTCCATGGAGGAGGAGTCTGAGAGTTATGAGAAAGTAAAGGAGGCCATTCTTCAGACCTACGAATTGGTACCTGAAGCCGATAGACAAAAGTTCAGAAATTTAAAGAAAGGGTGGAATCAGACATATACCGAGTTTGCCTATGAGAAGGGTGTGCTCTTGGATCATTGGTGGGTAGCAGAAATGGTGGAAGAAGATTTTTGGTGTCTGAGGGAGTTAATTCTGATTGAGGAATTTAAAGGTTGTGGTTCAGATGATATCCGGATATATTTGAATGAGAAGCTGAATAAGTCCATCTCTGAATTTGCCAGGTTTGCAGACGAATATGCCCTAACCCACTAGACAAAGTTTTCCTCAAAGAAATGTTACCAGAGAGACCGTGGAAACGGTAGAGAAAGCCCGCCGGCTGAGGCAGAGATCCCGCCGGGAGCTAGCGGTAAAACTAAGGAGGAGGAGAGGCAAGACAGCAGGAGAGGTCCAGGCTTGACCTGTTTTAATTGTGGAAAGGTGGGTCATATTGCACCTAAGTGCCTTGCTCCGAGGAGGGAGACAGGAAAATGGAAAGCAGCAGTCCCTATAGGATGTGCTGTGGTGATCAGTAAATCGATGAGAGAGCCCCAGGTAGACAGAGTACGAGAAGGGTCTGAGAAGTGTATTTCAGAAGGAACCGTGTCTGTGAGAGTGGGAGACACACCAGTTCCAGTGGGGATCTGGAGAGACACAGGAGCTGAGTTGTCATTGATTCGCAGTACGGTACTGGATTTTGGTCGCAAGACTGGAGAGATGGCTTTGAGAGGCATAGGAAAAGGGACAGAAGCAGTGCCCTTGCATAGGATCATTATAAATTGTGAGCTGGTATCCTGACCAGTTGAAATAGGGGTGCGATCAGAATTCCTGAGAACTGACGTGGACGTCTTTCTTAGTAACGATTTAGCTGGTGGTGACGTTTGGTCGGCCATGGAGCTGCCGAGCCAGCCTGTGAGTGTTGAGGTCCCACCCCTAGATTCCAAGATCTATCCCACATGCGCGACCACTCACAACATGTCGAGAAAGGCAGCTGAGAACGAGACCAGTTTAAATCCGGCCAGTATCGATTTGGCCGAGGCGTTTTTACCGACCCTGTACCAAGAGGGTTTAGAGGGTGGTAAAACGGAGAATAGGAAAGTGAAAGAGAGTAAGGGAGAGGGGGTAGACCTGCCCTTAGCCAGGAGGAAATTTATAGAGGCACGAAGTAAAGATGAGAAACAGATAAGGCTGTTAAAAGGTCCAGAGTTGGACATGGATGATCTGTCTGGTTTGGCAGAACTGTTTGAAGAAGTTGAAAATTCTAAAGGTGTTCCCGATAATGAAGTGAGGGCAGTCCTAGATGAAAAGGATGCCATTACCTTGAAGAAGTCTGCTGGGTTGGAAAATGAGGTTGTTTCAGCCCGCGGGGTTGAGTTTACTCCGGAAGGGAGTTGCCCAGAGAGCAACTGGGAGTATCAGGGGAATTTAGAATTTGAAAAGGGTACGGGTATTGAAAGCCTGGAAGAGGCAGATGTCCCGTTTGAGTGTGTTCAAGATGTGGATGCTCGTGGTACTGAACCTAGTAATGGAGCTCAGAAAAAGTCTGAGGTATTTGATTCAGTTGAAAAGGAATGCAGTCCTTGTGGGTCAGATGGACTTGGTTCAGTGAAGAAAGGGTTAACCTTGGTAATAGTGGGAAGTGAGAGTTCCCAGGTGTTTGTGCTCAAAGGTGTGTTAAAAGTTAGTGAGCAGATAAAAGGTGGTGAGGTGAATATTATTATTGAAGGAAAAGGGAAAAGTGTAGTTCCTAAATTGAATGAAGAAAATTTAGAGTCTGGATTGATGTCAGAAACAGCAACCAGGCTGCAGAGACAATGGCTTGGTAACATGGTGCCTGCCAATCAATTACAGGTTGATTTGGAATGTAAAGGTGCCCCACATGCTATTGTTATTCAAGAGTGTGCTGTGAAGAGGATGGATCTGAAAAGCTGTTTGGACCAAGAGTTTAAACTGAAAACTAATAGCATGAAGGGTCCCGAAGAGAAAACTAGCAACTTGCTTAAAATTAAAGAATTGTGTGGAAATTCGGAAAATGGTCTAAGTTTGGAACACATTGTTGAAAAAATAACTCCTATGAAAGGAGCATGCAAAAGCTTATTCCACACTAGTATACGAGTTAATCACGTGGGAGTTAACTGGAAAAGGGGCGAGGATTGATGGGATGCCATTTTAAATAACAGGATCTGGTTTTAAGGGATTTCGACAAAACATATGAACAATAAAGACAACCTCATGGAAGATTGACTGTTAAGTTTGAAAGTAATACAACGATTAGTATTTGCATGAACTTTTGTAGTATACACGTAAGCTAAGATCACAACTCTTTACTTTTTGTTTGTGGAAGAAAAGGAATTTTTAAAAAAAGGTGGTTATTAAATTGGAGTCTGATGCTACAAGAATTTATTAAGGTACAAGATGTTAAGATATTAAAGGAAGTGACAATGTAATCGCTAACTGTTTAGATGCTGAATTGAATGTATAACTGTATTACTCTGTAGTGAAAAAAACTTTTGTATTGTGTTAGATTCTAAAATCCTGTAAGACTCTGTATTAATTCATTTTTACCAATGGTAAAAATCTTTGAAGGAAGGGGGTGTTACGAATGTGCCACAACTCTGAGGGGCTGAAGGGTACAAAGTAGCCCCCTCCTTTTTAAGAATCACAAAATCGCTATTAATTCGGGTCTGGGACCCAGGAAATGAGAGAGAATCCTCAAGGTTTTGGAATGTGTCCTGGCCTCAGCGAGACAAAGCCACGGATAACGGCCATTGTCTCTTGGAGACAGAATTGTGTATTGAGTACTGTACTATTCATTGAAACCCCTCAGGGGATGAATAGAGTGGGCTGGTTGAGGGATTGCATCATCCCAACCTGATTGACATCTGAGACCCCGTGAGTAAGGATAAAAGAGGGTCTGGGGAACAACCCCTTTAGACGCACCAGGAGAAATGCTAGAAATTCTGTGACAACGTTTAATAGCGACAGCCAGTGGGGTCTTGTCTGCGTCCTTTTCCTTTGCCTGGGATTGGCGGCCTCACCATGGAAGAATGGCTTTAGCTAAAGGAGAGGCCAGAAGTGAATGGCCGCCCCAACGGGACTCCCGAAGGATCGAAATCATAAAGGATGGAAAACCCGCAGCGATAACTATTCCCATTCTATTCCTATTTCTCTCTCTCTCCAACAAAGTGCAACACAGCGACAACCAAAAGGCTGCAGCCTGAATGAACTGAGTGACTTTTATATATTTCCATCGGACAATACAGTATCCCCTAGACAACAATAGAGCTTATTTCTTATTGATTATTATTATACCTGCACTTTTAGATTTAGTATTGACGGCGTATATTATCTGTATGTTTGCATTGATATTAATTTTGTGTATTTTTACTAATAAATACTGTTAAAAATAGTACCATCAGACTTCAACAGATCTCTCTATCTTTGCTGGTAAGTGACCCAGTTATGGGGTTCGTAACAAAAGAGATAATATACAGTATCGTGCAAAAGCCGTAGACACCCTAGCTCTGTATATGCGCTTAAAACTTTTGCACTGTACTGTATCTTGCTCCTGTATGCCTCCTCATCACATATGAAATTCTGACAACTATAGTTGTGTCTTTGGAATTTATGGATGGCATTTGAAATGTGCCTAGCACACAGTTGTGGGTGTAGAGAGAGTGGAGCAGCAGGATAAGCACACATCCTTGAGGTGCACCAGTGTTGATCGTCAGTAAGGAGGAGATGTTAATCCCAATCCACACAGACTGTGGCCTCCCTGTGAGGAAGTCCAGTCGCCAAGGGAGCTCCAAAGTGCCAGGATTTGGAGCTTATTGATTAGTACTGAGGGGATGATGGTGCTGAATGCTGAGCTCTAGCAATGAACAGCAACAGGTATTGCTATTGTCCAGGTCCAGTGGAGAGCCAGTGAGCTTGCATCCGTTCTGGTCCTGTTGCTGCAATAGGCAACTGCAAAAGTGGGTTCCCTTTGCTAGAGATTCAATGTTCTGACCTGAGATGGTAGAGTGAGCAGCTTCATCTTGCACGTTATCAACAAGCAGTTATGACAAAACCACAAGAACAGACCCTCAGAGAGCCAAGGCAGCTTTGGCTGTGTTGTCTATTTGATGCCTTAGCAACTCAAGTGCTCATTGAGATACTTTGTGAATGCCAGCATACCTCACTCCACCACATTCTAAGGAGATGCATTCCAGATGACAATCACCCTCTGAATGGAAAAATTCTTCTTCAGCTCTCTTCTAAATCACTTATTTCTCACCTATTTATTTTATTTAGAGATAGAGCATAATAACAGGCCCCTTCTGGCCCAACGAGCCTGTGCTGCCCAATTACACTTTGTGACTAACTAGCCTCCAAACCAGTACATCTTTGGAATGTGGGAGGAAACTGAAGCACCCAGAGGAAACCCGTACAGGGAGAATGTACAAACCCCTCACGGACAGTAGTGGGAATGGAACACAGGTCTCTGGTGCTGTTATGCATTGCACTATCTGCTACACTACCAGACTGCCCCTATACCCTTTGGCTGTAGACCCCCCTGTTATGGAGAAGTGTTTCTCACACTTCACTCTCACATCTTTGTACACCTCTATGAGGAATCCTCCTCAGCTTCCTTCTTTGCAAAGAAATCAAATCAAGTCTCCCCAACCCCCCATAACTGAAACACTCCATCCCTGGCAGCATCCAGGAGAATCTCCTCTGTATCATCTCCAGCATGATCACATCCTTAAAATAAATAACACGGAAGCCACCCAATGTTCTTATTGGTCCAGGACCTGTTAACAATGGAATCTTCTGAGTGAGTATGACTTCTTTTGCTCAGCCCAGTTCACATTTGCCCAAATTTAATCAAAGACGCAACTCAGCCCAAGCATTCTCTCATCTCCCCTCTTCCAACAGATGGAAGATACTGAAGTCAGAAAGCATGTATCACATGGCTCAAGGACAGCTTCTGTCCCACTGTTAAAGGACTACTGTAATAAGATGGACTATCGACCTCACGATCTACCTCGGTATGATTTTGCACCCTATTGTCTGCCTGCCCTGCACCTTCTCAGCAGCTGTTACACTTCGTTCTGCATTCATTTATTGCTTAGCCTTGTTCTACCTCAATGCAGTGTGTGTAATAGTTTGATCTGTGTGAACAGTATGCAAACCTGTGACAATAATCACATGGGCGCCACGACAGCACCATACTATTATAGCTCAGGACGTTCCTGAGTCCCCCACCATCTGTAAGGAGTCTCTATACATCTTCCCCATGGAATACATGGGTTTTCCTGGGTGCTCCAGTTTCCTGTTACAGTCCAAAGATACAGTGGGTAAGTTAATTGATCATTGTAAATTGTCCTGTGCTTAGGTTAGGGTTAACTGGGGTTGTGAGATTCTGGGGTGTCACGGTTGAAAGGCCACAATGGCCTACTCCGTGCTGCATCATGGACTAAATAAATAAACGATAAATTAGTTACGATTCCGTTATGCAATTGCGACTTTTTCCCATTGACACTGTTGCCTTATATTACAGCTGACATGTGACTTCTGTTGTTGCTAATGATGCTTTCTAGGGCTTTATAGACTAAACTGGATTAACTCTTTTCAGCTATTGCCAGGCATAAGGGTCTAATCTGTGTCCCTGGACTTCCATTGGGGAACCAGGCTGACCTCCAGAAAAAGTCAATAGCCTGGAACTTAGGTCCACACTTCACTGAAAAGCCTGTCATAGGTATCAGAAACAATTTGTACCTCCATAGTACCTTTTACTAATGACAATGGGCCTGCAAAAATACCAAGAGAACATTTAGAAACACATAGCAAGTGATAAAAAAAAATCTGATAAAAAAGGTAAATTGCATTGCCTAGAAACTGACAAGATCCAGTGTAAGTGGATTCAACATGAAGGGGTGCTCCCAGGAATTGAGCAAATATAACACTCACTGCAGTGCTAGGAAATGATTTGAACTCCAGATTCTTGCCTTTATGAGGCAGAGGCATAAAATGGAGAGAAATTCTCAGTTCACTGAACTCGGTTGAAGCCTAACAGAAGTTCTCAGATCTAGGAATCTTGCCAGATCTCCTAGTTCTCTACAGCCTTGTGCACCTGTTCTGTTGAAACACCCTCTCCTCGTGTCCAGTGTCGACTGTGGGATGCCAAGTTTAATTCTTGGCTCTTTATGTCTGCTCAAGCGTGTACCAAATGGATATTATAACCAAGTTCTTCCTATTAAGCTGCAACACTGGTAAGTTAACTGTTAGCTCATCTTTGTAGCTTGGTACCATAAAATTCTCATCATTACCAAGCTATGTTATGTACAGTATATTTATGGCACATAATTGTTTGACTCACAATGAATGAACTGCTTCCAGTGTACACTGTCAATATCATGCAGAGTCACACTCATTAACCAATACCTGTAATGTCTAATCTTCGGGTTTGGAGCGGATAACCATAAGCATTGAGTAGACAATCGTCACTACTCTGTAGCATATACTTTTGTACTTAATAAAGTGGACACTGAGTGAATGTTTGTCGTTGTCTGCTGCTGTAGCCATTCACTTCAAGCTTCAATGTGTTGTGCATTCAGAGATGCTCTTCTGCACACCACTGTTGTAACACAGTGTTATCTAAGCTACTGTTGCTTTCTTTTCATCTTGAACCAGTCTGGCTATTCTCTTCTCACCTTTCTCATTAACAAGGCATGTTTTGCCCAAGATTCGCTGCTCACTGGATTCTTTTTTTGTTTTTCTCACCATTCACTGTAAACTCAAGAGACTGCTGTATGTGAAAATCCCAGGAGATCAGCAATTCCCGAGATACTCAAGCCACCCTGTCTAGCACCAGAGTCAGAATCACTTTGAACACATTTCTTCCCCAATCTGATGTTTGGGATGAACAACAGATGAACCTTTTGATCATGTCTGCATGTTTTTATGCATTGAGTTGCTGCCAATTGATTGGCTGATTAGAGATTTGCATTAACGAGCAGGTGTACAGGTACCTAATAAAGTGGCCACTGAGTGTATATTCATACCTCATCCTGCCAGAACCAAAACAACATAATAACAAGCACCATTAAGTAACACTAGGAACGGTTATTAAATGGTGTAGTAAGGACATTGGAAGGCCACCTGATTAGACAGAATAAGCATCAGTTCTTCTGTTATGGCTGAATGGTTTTGGACATTAGTGCTCCAGACTTGTGGTGTCATATATATTATATGCCACATTGCATTTCAAATATTGAATTTCCCTCAAAGGTAGTCTTATCAGCAGCTCTGTAAAATAATAAAAGCCAGTACCTTACAATAATTCATTGTCACTGGGAAGTGCAGATATTTATGAATGAGTATATAGTGTTCAATTCCATTCTTAACTCACTGGAGGTGCAAGTATGCAGCTACACCCTCACAACAATGAGGTAAGGCTAGATGAATGAAACACAATGCTCTCATCACAAGAGCCAGACAATGACAGTCTTCAACAAGAGAGATTTAAACCATTGAAGTTGAGGTTCATTGACGTTATCATCATTCGGGCACTGACAATCACCATTAGTCAGAAACTTCACTGGATCAGTTACATTAATATTGTGAATACAGAATCAGATCTGAGGCTGAGTATGCCACAGAGAGTGCAGGAAAGCCTTTTCATCAAAAGCAGGGCAGTAGCCAGAAACCTTGTGTACTCTTCTCCAAATACCTGCATGAGTCCAGAGCCAAGAGTCAAGAAGCCTGACAATATTGAGGGCAAAGCAGCATGATTGCCATCCCATTAACCAGCAAACTAAGCTTTCATTCCTTCTCTGCAATAAACTATTTACTATTTACACAACGGATTACCTTCCAAGGCTAATTTTTAGCACCTTTCAAACCCAAGGCTCTTCTACTGGGAGCAGCAGGTGTATACAAACACCACAATTACCAAGGTCCTCTTCAATTTATCCACCACCCTGAAATAGATATATATTACCATTCTTCCATCATTCTATCTATTTAGCATTATGAATATGACTTTACCACTATGAATACAACGGTTCAAATGAATAGTCCCCTCAAGGGCATTTACTTCTGGGCAATTATCTGAGAATTTTCAGCAACCATTTTGTGGCATAACGTAAATATAAAGGAATTTTAATAGCTTTCAGCCTAACTCTTTGTCTATCCGTAAGTTGTTGAAAATTCATCCCGTGCTGCGGAAGTGGATTTAGGGGTCACACAACCTTCACGGTGATATGAGGTAAAAAAAAATTCCTGGGTATCAGGAAAATAAATCAGGACACACTCAGCAGGTCAGACAGCATGTGTGGAGAGAGAAATAGGAATCTTAGTCAGAAATGGGAAAGAATAAAATCACTTTCAGTGGAAGGTGGGAGGAAGAGTCGTAGAACAGGGAGAATATCTCTGAAAGGCAGAGATAAAATAGGCTAATGCAGACACTCACAATCACATGAAGTTTCTCTGTCAGTGCAATGGGTTGTGAATGATGAAGGTATGGGACATGTCCAATAGGACAGAAGATATGACAAACAATCTATCAGACACTTAGTCCTGTTGGAGCTGTTGTTTACTCCCTTAGATTGTCCAAGGCAAGCTTTGAGATCTGCTTGCTCTGACTCAGAGGTGGAAGTGGATTTATCACATATTGCAATGCCCATACTGATTTAAACCAATCTATATACACCGATCTTTACTGTTATAAACCAACCCATATTGCTATAACCATTCAGTGAGCAGGTTGCTTAATGTTTCTTTTAGTTCTCATGGATCTTTACAATGCAGATGTTATCAAATGTCTTTATTTCTTCAAATATACGATGGAAACATTGGTTCCAATTTTGAAGGTCAATGAGTATTAGTTTTACACCTGTTGTTGGACAGTTTGTGGCAAATTTTATAATACAGGAAAATAACCAGTTCAATCCTTTCACTTGAAATAGGTCTATAGATTAAATGATGGCTACAATCAGTCATGGAAGATTATATGCTCTATCAACAGATCAGTAGAACATAACAATTAAATACATTTGTTTAGAATACTTAATATATAAAAACAACCCAGGGGTAATAACTTCACTAAAAATTTGACAAGGAACGATACATTGGAATTGAATTGAATTGACTTTATTTCTTACATCCTTCCCATACATGAGGAGTAAAAATCTTCATGTTACGTCTCCGTCTAAATGTGGAATGTGCAATCATAATAAGTTATAATAATTTATAAAATAATTTATAATAAATAGACAGTCAATGTAACACTCAAATCAGTGTGAGTTGATCAGACTGATGGCCTGGTGGAAGAAACTGTCTCAAAACCTGTTGGTCTTGGCCTTTATGCTGTAGTATTGTTTCCCAGATGGTAGCAGCTGGAATAGATTGTCATTGGGGTGACTCAGGTCCCCAGTGATCCTTCAGGCCCTTTTTCATACCTGTCTTTGTAAGTGTCCTCAATCATGGCAAGTTGACAACTGCAGATGCTCTGCGCTGTCTGCACCACTTTCTGCAGAGTCCTGTGATTAAGGGAGGTACAATTTACCTTTGGAATAAATAATGATCTGGTATTAAGTCTGGATTGTGTTATCTAGAGGTATCAAGTAGATGCAAAGGGGAGTTATTAGGTCAAGATAACCCTGAAATTGATGTTGCTGCATCATTATGTAGATTGTAGGATTCCTTATAAATGTTTGTGAGTATATTCAAATATTGAACTTATAAATTTGCATTAACATCTACACCAGATTCTTACAGAAATGAGACAATAAAGCAGGATAAATCATCTCTGGTGTATAAGGCTTAATGCAATAAGGATGATTTGTGGCACTGGAAAAGCATTGTGCTGATTAAATTTTGAGCCTGTGTTGCTAATGTTTTTCTGACCAGTTGAAGTAAATGCTTGTAAAAACACCAGGAAGAATAATTCTCATTCTGAGGATGTTGGTTTGACAACAGAACTTTTCAGGCCGATTTTATCAATCTGCATTCTCACCATAAAGTACCTCTGGGCAATGATGAGCATTGTGATTTTGGGTACAAAGCCAATGAGCAGGAAGTCATATTGAATTCCTAATAGAGTTGACAATGTGCATACCTGTAAGGACAGAGTCTAAGAACTGAACTTGTTTATGCACAGGAATGTAATTCACCCATACAGCCCCTAAGCCTGTTCTACTATTCCATCAAATACTGGCTGACCTGAATTTGATAGAACCTGACCGTTTTAACATACCTTGGGATTACAAGAAAATTTCATTTTTCAACATTTCAACACTCGCACTCTTTTTGGGGTGAAAGTCTAGATTTCTCCCACCATTTGATACTCCTCCTAATCTTCCATGTCAAGACTTGTAAGACTTTGATATTTACAAAATACCTTGACCTGCTTTACTTTACATCAAATGCTCCAGATAAGAACAGTTGCTTTTTTGTCCAATAAATCTAGAATACTGAACTCTTCCTCGTGTCTACTCCCAGAAATGTAAAACCATTTATCAGATGGACCACACAACTCATAGCCTGCTGGTGAAGTCCAAGAAGCAATTGAAATTATATCAGAGATAAAGGATATGTGCTATAGCACTCTCAGACTGCTTAGTATTACAGCTTAGCCCACCTGTTTTTGGATTAAAATTTGATGTATTTTAAACCAAGGCAGCACAGATAGTGTTCAAAGAATTAAAGCATTTGGTACTAACATGAGACACAGACTTTGTTTCAGGATACGTAGAGGAGGCTTGACCCAAACACAAAGCAGCAGAGATGATTTAGCAGTGAGCAATAACTTTAATAATAAGCTGCAAAATAACAACCCACAAAGAGCCACAAAACAGGGGAGAACAGATTAAAACAACAAGGTAACTGAAGGCTAAGAGCAGCTGATTGAGGCTGGCTGGTTTGATGAGTGAATGAGGACTGTGGGTGAGAGCTGGGTTTAAATAGGTTGCAGGTGATGAGTCAGAAAGGAGTGGAAAGTTTCTCCTATAAGTTAAGTGGAGAATGGAAGATGCCTGCATGTACAGGCCTGACCCCACTTCCCCTCCCCACTTACAGGTGGCCCCCAACAACCTAGGTCAATTCAGATGGGTCTGGTGGAACTCCTCGATGCACGACGGATTCAAAATGTAACTAGATGGCACTCAAGATTTCTGCTCCCCAATTGACCAGGTACTGCTCCTGAATTCATCAACCAGTGAACCATGCACACTGGGCTGTTCTGTAACTCCAGAAACTAACTGAAAGAAAACCACAGGAACTAGGATACTTCACTCAGATTTTGTTAATGAAGCACTCACATATGGCGTGGTGGCATAATGACATGTGCCATTCATGTACGTCTTACATATAACCCATATAGAATTATGTAAACAAAGGAAGAAAGCTTAATCAAAAGTATATTTATAGTATTATTCAAATATTACTGAAATATTAAATACAGAACACTCCTCCCTCAACTATATGCACTCCTTAACTATATACACAGTATGCTATATAAAAAAACTACCATATAGACATCCACGTCATAGTAAATTTAAAAAAATGCATTTCTATAGTGCAATACAAAAAAAATCAACAAAATGGAGATTAATACAGTGAAAAACAAATGTATTTAATATATAATTAATAACAATAAGGAAAAAAGCACCCAAAATAAAATCATATAAAGGTAGTATCCTCCCCACCCTCCCACTACAAAACTCCAGGCCAACAATTACAATATGTAAAAGAAAAATTAATCAGAGCTTTCGACCCCACAGAACTGTAAATGTATATATATAAAGTGCCTACCACCAAAACTATAATGTAATTCCCATCAAAAAAACGCAAAACTTACAGGAAAAAAAGCTGAAAGTAAGGGATTATGGTACAGAAAAAAAGAATAAACTTAATCTAAATCTAAAGAGGAGTTACGAAAGTATTCAAGAAAAGGTCCCCATACCTTATGAAACTTTATGTCAGAATTGAGAAGTGAATAATGAATTGTTTCAAGATCTACACAGGACATAATATCACTAAGCCATTGATCATGAATGAGTGGAGCAACATCTCTCTGTCTGAGGAGAACTAAGCGTCCAGTCAAAAGAGAGGCAAAAGATAGTGTTCAACGTTTAGTCAGACTCAAATGCATGCCTGCCTTACCCAAGTTACCAAAAAAGAGCGATCAGAGGGTTAGGTTGTAAGTGGCAATTAAGAATATAGGATAAAGGTAAAAAAATTTCTCTCCAGAATTTCTTTAGACTAGGACAAGCCTAGTACATATGAATAAGAGAAGCCTAGTCCCCTTTACACTTGTCACAAACAGGACTAATGTCAGGATAAAACTGTGATAGTTTAGTTTTAGACATATGAGCCCTATGTACAACCTTAAATTGCAAAAGGCTGTGGCAAGCCCATAGAGAGGTTGAGTTAACTGACTTAAGAATTGAATCCCAAACTGCACCAGATAAAGAAATATTTAAATCATGCTCCCAAGCAGTTCTAATTTTATCAAAGGGGGCACGCCTCAAGGTCGCTAACTTATCACAAATAGAAGATATTAAGCTTTTACCCAGTGGATTAATACAAAGAAACAGGTCCACGTTTTTCTTGGGCATCTCAGGAAAATTTGATATTAAAGAGTTAACGAAATGTCTAATTTGAAGGTATCTAAAGAAATGAGTATTAGGTAGGTTAAACTTTACAGACAGTTGTTGAAAAGTTTCAAAACGATTATCTATGAAAAGATCTTCAAAGCGCCTAATGCCCTTTCTGTACCAATCATGAAATGTTGAGTCCTGCATAGAAGGTAGGAAAAGGTGATTGTGTAAAATAGGACATGAGAGAGAGAAACCATTAAGGCCATTATATTTTCTAAATTGAGCCCATATTCTCAGAGTATGTCTAATAAGAGGATTACAATTAGTCTTGGCAAGTGACAAGGAAGTGCAGAAATAGAGGGATCCTTAGTGGAGTTCAGCTCCATTGCCACCCATTCTGGGCAGTCAGACTCATTATGAAAAAAGGACCAAAAAGTAAGACAGTGAATATTGGCTGCCCAATAATATGAACGGAAGTTAGGCAAAGCCACACCACCTTCTTATTAAGTCTAGAACGTTTGCCCTTCCATAGATAGGACAAAATGATAGAATCTAATGAATCATAAAAAGCTTTAAAAATAAAAATTGGTAAAGACTGAAATAAGTTTAAAAATTTAGGAAGGATATCCATTTTAATAACATTAATTCGGCCTACCAGAGACATTAGATAAGGGTGACCATTGTGTCAAACATTGTTTTGTAGAATTTAAAAGACTAGCAACATTTTCTCAAAAAAGATTCTTGAAGTTCCTTGTTACTGTAATACCAAAGTAAGTAAATTGATTATTAACTACTTTGAAAGGGAGGTCATGAAGTACTAATGCTTGTGCTTCTCTATTAATTGGGAAGAGTTCACTCTTGTGTAAATTAAGTTTTTAACTGGAAAGCTGACTAAATTGATTAAGAAGTAAAAACACTGGGGTTAAGGAAGTAGATGGATTTGATATAAAAAGTAAAAGATCATCACATAAAGAGAAACTTTATGCTCATCACATCCCCTCCAAATCCCTGTCAATTCAGCACAGTTATGAAATGCAATCACCAGTAGCTCTATGGCCAAATCAATAAGTAAGGGACGTAAAGGGCATCCTTGTTGAGTGCCACGTTTAAGGCTAAAAGACTGGAATTGCTGAGAGTTAGTCAAAACAGAAGTGGTGGGACATAAATATAACAATTTAATCCATGAAATAAATCTTTGTCCAAAATCAAATTTTTCTAAAACCGCAAAAAGGTAATTCCACTCCACAAGATCAAATGCATTCCGCATCAAGAGAAATGACACATTCAGGAGTCCCAACTGAGGGTGAATATAAGATATTAAATAGATGCCGTATATTAAAAAAAAGGAAGGTGATTTTTAATAAAACCAGTTTGATCTTCAGAAATAATAGAAGGTATAGAGTTCTCCAATCTACAAGCCAAAACTTCAGCCAAACTTTTAACATCAATATTTAACAATGAAATCAGCCTATATGAAGAACACTCTGTTGGTTCTTTTACCTTTTTTAGCTAGAAGAATGATACATGCCTCGTTATGTTTAAACAAATCCAAAAGAACTAAGAATAACTGAGACGAAAGCAGTAAGGAAAATTATTTATAAAATTCTGCAGATAACCCATCAGGTCCAGGAGATTTACCCGACTGCAGTGCAGAAAGGGCAGAGGATATTTCCTCTAGTGATAATGGCTCATTGAGTATTGCTTTAAAATCAGAGGAGAGCGAAGGAATATTTAAAATGTTTAAAAATGCTCAACAGAGATATTATCATTTATAGATTCAGAGGTATTAAGTTGAGAATAATAATTCTTAAATGATTCATTAATTTCAGAATGATTCGATGTCATATTCCCATTTCCCATTCAAATTTTTGCAATTTGTTGTTTAGCTTTAGAGCATCTTAGCTGGTTGACTAAAAACTTGCCTGATTTATTGCCATGAATACAAAATTGGCTCTTGCTTTCAAGAAGTTGATATTCAACTGGTTGAGTGGAAATAAGGTCAAACTTGGTTTGAAGTTCTACTCGCTTCTTCTACAGTTCACGATTTTTAGTCTGGGCATATAGTTGGCCTATTGATTTGATCTGACTGATCAGATCTAATCGCTCTAAATGGGTCTTTCTTTTCAGATTTGCAGTTTATGAAATTATTTGACCCCTCAGATATGCTTTCATGCCATCCCATACAACCTGGGATGAGGTTAGTGACGTATTAGTGTTTAAGATAAAAGTTACCTGGTCCTCCATAAATTTTACAAAATCATTATCCGATAACAAGGTCAGTGTCATGGTCCTGTCTGACAATTCCCCATTACCTCTTTAACTGAGCTCTAACCTCCTTGTCTGATTTCCAATCGTTCCCAGTTCAGCAAATTACACACACCAGCTTCCCATCAGGAACTGCAGGATAAAAACCCTGGAATCACAACAAGGAACTGCCAGTTCATTTGTCAACTCTTGAATGAGTAACCTCGCTTCATGGTTATTTAGGACTGTCAGTTCTAGGTTCTGCATCGTCTCCTGGATTCTCCAGGTGACCCTTGTCTCTATATAAGGACTCTCTGAGATACCGGCTCTCCGTTCGCAGTGGTGTTAACGCCTAATGGCTCTGCCTCATCGCCTGTGTCCCACACCTGGGTTTGTTCCCGGCCACATCCCTGCGACAGAGTGAACTGGCCAAGAATGAACCCAGTGGACATGGACCCTGTGCAACATGCCCTTGCCAGCCAGGGCTTCTTACTGGGTGCCAATGACCAACTGCTCAGGGAGGTCACGGAAAACCTTCGTATGCTTTCCATGAATGTGAGGAAGGTCAGTGAACAGGTGGACTGGGTGTCTGCTTCCCTTAGGCCGTTCCCTCCAAGAACCTCGACTGCCCAAACCGCACAGCCCGGGATGGCTACGCCCCTGGGGTCGGCAACACAATCCCCTTGACAGCCGTACATACCCGAGCTGGAGCCCTACGTGGGGGACCTAGGGAGGTGCCAGGCCTTCTTATTACAACACTCCTTGGTCCTTGAGCTACAGTTGCTTGTACAGACTACGTACACTTTGGATAAATCAAAGATCGTGTACATCATGGGGCTGTTACGAGGGGATGCCTTGGCATGGGCCACCGTGCTATGGGATAACTGACCAGAGGTCTGTTCCTCCTTCCCCTCTTTGTCTTGAAAATGAGGAAGGTCTTCAAACAGCCTATTTGCAGTAAGGATACCACAAGGCGCTTGCTGATCCTTTGTCAGGGCTCACAGAGCGTAGCGAAGTACTCCATTGAGTTTCGAACCTTAGCGGCCGACTCAGGGTGGAACGACAAGGCCCGATGGGAGGTGTTCTGACGGGGCCTCTCAGATAAGAAAGAAGATGATCTGGCAGCAAGGGATGACACGGACTCTCTGATCTCTCTAGCCACCAAGCTAGATAATAGACTTGAACAGTGTCTGAGAGAAAAGACCAGTCTTCCCACTCCTCGGGTATGCCCACGTCCCACCTTACCATCTTCCGCCAGCCTCCCTTCCCCAGCCGCTCCAAGTATAGCTCCTGCTCCCACCACCCTGGGGGAGGAACCGATGCAGCTGGGACGGAAATGCCTCTCCCCTGCCAAATGACTTTGGAGGCAGAGAGCTGGGGGTTGTTACTATTGCGGTGAGCTAGGACATTTCTGGGATATCTGTCCTCTGCGACCAAAAGGGAAGGCTCACCAGTACACAGGGGGATCCTTGTGAGCTGGATGATACTCCCTTCAGTCCCCCAGACCTGGCCATCATGAATTATCAACGACAATCCCTGTCCCTATCCACCCTGGTGGATTCCAGTGCCAAGGGAAATCTGTTAGACGAGGGCATAGCCTCCCAGACCGGAATACCTCAGGCACTGGACGGAAAACTGCTGGCTCGGGTGACCCATGGCATGCTGACCCTGACCTTGATTCTCTCCAGAAACTATTGGGAGGAGGTACAGTTCAATCTCATCCATTCACCTCAAGCCCCAGTAGTTCTAGGATACCCATGGTTGAAGCACCACAACCCCTCCATCGACTACTCTACTTGGAGGATAGCCAGCTGGAGCCTGTTTTGCCATGCCAACTGTCTGCAGTCGGCCCCATCTCTCAGGGAGACTACCACGAACCCACCTGTCTTGGAACCCCTCGATTTGTCCAGAGTCCCCACAGAAAACCATGACCTGGGACAGGTATTCAATAAAGTATGGGCTCTTCCCCTGCCTCCGCATCGCCCATATGGTTGTACCATTGACCTTCTCCCTGGGGCCTCACTACCCACCAGTCATCTTTATAACCTTTCCCGACTGGAGAGAGAGGCCATGGAGGAATACATTATCCAGTCCCTCACAGCGGACATTATTAGACCTTCATCCTCCCCGGTAGGCACCGGTTTCTTCTTTGTAGAAAGGAAGGATGGGTTGCTTTGTCCTTGTATTGATTATCGAGGCCTAAATAATATAACAGTTAAGAGTAACTACCCACTACTCCTCATTAGTTTGGCAGTTGAACCACTGCATGGAGCCACCATCTTCTCGAAGTTGGACTTCTGTAACGCATGCCATCTAGTCAGGATGAGGGAGGGGAACGAGTGGAAGATGGCCTTTAATACACCTCTGGGCCACTTTGAATATTTGATCATGCCATTTGGCCTCGCCAATGCTCCTGCTGTTTTTCAAGCCCTAATCAATGATGTGCTGAAGGACTTTATTAATCGCTTCGTATTTGTTTACCTCGATGATATCTTGATCTTTTCTAGTAATCCCCAAGAACACATTCACCATGTTCATCTAGTCCTCCAGAGAACGTGGGAAAACCAGTTATTTGTGAAGGCGGAAAAATGCGAGTCAGCTTCCTAGGCTATATCGTTGAGAGCGGGCAGGTGAAAGCAGACCCCGAGAAGATCTGGGCAGTGGAAGAATGGCCTAGGCCCACGACCCACAAACAACTTCAATGATTCCTGGGGTTTGCAAACTTCTACCGCCGATTTATCAGAGACTACAGTCGAGTGGCGGCCCCCTTACCCGGCCTACCTTGCTTACTTCCCCCTTCTGTTGGGACTCCGAAGCTGATTCAGCATTCACTGACCTGAAGAAGTGGTTCACAACCGCTCCCATCCTGGTCCATCCAGACACTTCCTGCCAATTCATTGTTGAGGTGGACGCCTCTGACTCCGGGATAGGAGCAGTCCTGTCTTAACGATCAAGTTTGGATGAAAAGCTTCACCCATGTGTCTTCTTTTCTCGTCGACTGTCCCCCACTGAGGGGGATTACGACATGAGGAATCAGAAACCACTGGTGGTCAAACTAGCATTGGAAAAATGGAGGCACTGGCTGGAGGGAGCAGAACACTTGTTTGTTGTTTGGACTGATCATAAGAACCTGGGTTATATTCAGACTGCTAAAAGTTTGAACTCCTGCCAGGCCTGTTGGTCATTATTCTTTGGACGATTCTAGTTTTCCCCACATACCGCCCAGGATCCAAGAACAGGAAGCCGGACGCACTCTCCCACCAATCCGACTCCAAGGCGGACACTTCTAGCCCAGGGATGATCCTCCCACCATCCTGTGTGGTGGCCACCCTCACTTGGGAGATTGAGTCCAAAGTAAAGCAAGCCCAATGGGATGACTCTGACTCCGACAATGAACCCAGCAATCGCCTGTATGTGACTGATTCCGTCAGATCTTAGTTTCTCCAGTAGGGGCACATGTCTTGGTTCGCCTGCCACCCTGGGAGTGATCGGACCCTGGCTCTCCTGAAAAGATATTTTTGGTGGCTTTCCATGGAGGCTGATACCCGTTCTTATGTCTCGACATTCTTCATCTGCGCCCATGGAGAAGCCTCTCATGGGTTACCTGCTGGGTTAATTCGTCCTCTACTAGTCCCTGGTCACACATCACCTTGGACTTCATCACCGGTCTACCCCCTTCCCACGGAAACACCACTGCTCTCACCATGGTAGACCAGTTCTCCAAGGTGGTGCATTTTGTAGCCTTCCCTAAATTCCCTTCTGCTCAGGAAACCACAGACCTTCTTGTCCACCATGTCTTCCGCCTTCACAGAATCCCCATCAACATCTGAACATTGTCTCCGATCGAGGTCCCTGGTTCATCTCCCAGGTATGGAAGGCATTCTGTCAAGCCTTGGGTGCATCGGACAGCCTGTCATCCAACTTCCACCCCCAGACGAACGGGCAGATGGAACGGGTCAACCAGGACTTGGAGGAGACGCTACGTTGTGTGAGGACCTGGAGCGACCACCTCCCGTGGGTTGAGTACACCCACAACTCTCCGGTGAGCTCTGCTATAGGGAGGTCTCCTTTCGCGTGTTCCTTTGGGTACCAACCCCCACTGTTCCCCGAGCAAGAAGAGGAGATTGCGGTTCCGTCGGTTCAGGACCATATCGATCGGTGCCTTAAGGTTTGGGAGGAGACACGCACGGCCCTACTAAGAGCATCAAATCATAATAAGAAGACGACCGACCAACACTGGACTCCAGCACCTGAGTACCAACCTGGGCAGATAGTGTGGCTTTCACCAAGGACATCCCGCTCAAGAACGAGCCTAGGAAACTCGCCCCTCTTTTCCTGGGACCTTTCGAGGTCGAAAATACCATTAACCCCACAGCTATCCGGCTTAAACTCCTGAAGTCTTTGCACATCCACTTGACATTTCACATCTCTCAAGTAAAACCAGTTTCCGTCTGCCCTTTGTGTCTTCCGACCAAACCCTCTCCACCCGCCCGGATCATCAACAACCATCTGGCATACACTGTTCGGCAGCTACTGGATGTGCGCCATCGGGGCAGTGGCCTCCAATACCTAGTCGACTGGGAAGGGTACGGTCCAGAAGAGCATTCCTGGGTTCCCCGCTCCTTCATCCTGGACCCCTCCCTCATCCCAGACTTCCAACGGAACCAACGGAACAAGACTGGAGGATCGCATGGAGGCTCCCATTGGGGGGCGGGGGGAGTATTGTCATGGTCCCTTCTGGCAATTCCTCATTACCTCTTTAATTGGGCCCTAACCCCCTTACCTGATTTCCAATCATTCCCAGTTCAGCAAATCACACACACCGGCTTCCCATCAGGAACTGTAGGATAAAAACTCTGGAATCACAACAAGGAACTGCCAGATCATTTGTCAACTCTTGAATGAGTAACCTTGTTTCATGCTTATTTAGGTCTGTCAGTTCTAGGTTCTGCTGGATTCTCCAGCTGACCCTTGTCTCTGTATAAGAACTCTCTGAGATACCGGCTCTCCGTTCGCAGTGGTGTTAATGCCTAACGACTTCACCTCAGCGCCTGTGTCCCACACCTGAGTTTGTCCCCAGCCACATCCCTGCGACAGTCAGATTAAAACACCAATACTTATTCATTTGAGAGAGACCGGGAAAATTTATAGACAGGGTAACTGGGGCATGATCCAAAATCAATATACTCCGCTAATCACAAGAACGAACAGATGGAATCAGCTGGTTATCCATTAAAAAAATAATCAATTCTAGTAGAAGTATGATGGACATGTGAAAAAAAGGAATAATCTCTCAAAGTAGGATGGAAAAAACGCCCCACATCAGAGATACCATAATTAGAAAGAAAAGAATGAATAGATAAAGCAGATTTACTAGGTAGTCTAGGAACAGAGGACGATCGATCCAAAACTGGATCTAATCAACAATTGAAGTCACCGCCCAATATAAAAGAATATAAACTCAAATCAGGCAATAAAGAGAAAAAATATTCAAAAAGTTCACATCATCCAAATTGGGTTAGCCAATACTACCCTAGTATTATACAATTTCCCAGAGACAATTATAAAACGACCATTTGTATCAGATACCTTGTTGTGAAGCTCAAAGGGAACATTTTGATTAATAAGGATAGAGACCCCCCCCCCCCCCGACTTTAGCCAGGAAGGAAGAATGGAAGTGCTGTCCCACCCACCTTGACGTAAAATGAGAATTATCAAAGCTATGAATATGCGTTTATGCAAAAAAACAATGTCAGCTTTGAGCTGCTTAAGATGTGAAAACACCTTCCTTCTTTTAACAGGATGGTTCAATCCCTTTACATTCCAGCTTATAAAATTTAACGGGCTAAACGTTGTTACTTTAAAAAAAAGCTCTTGGGCAAAAATATAAGACAAGAGAACCAGAACAAAAAAATGTCCTGAATAACAAAGAATAACTGAAGGTTCAATGTATGATGTTGGCACTAGAGAGCACCCCCCCCCCCACCGAATCCCAGAAGAAGATAGCTACCAAAAAACAGAAGCCAGCTCTTCAGAGAAAAAAACACCCCAAAGCCCAACTTCCAGCTTTGTTACATCATCGTAAGCTCTGTTTAACTAACAATTCAAAAACTAGAGAACGTATGCATTATGAATCAAAATTATACATAAAGAAAATATAAACAGTTCCATCAAAAGGTATTAAACTTAATTCAAAATAATAATCCAGAGTAGCCTACCTGCGAGAAACTATGAAAAAATACAGTAATTTTAAAAGAAAACAGAAAAAAAACAGAAAGAAGAAAAATTTTAAAGAAGTACTTATTGATCATTTAAAATAATCTGACCAAGTCTGATGGAGTTGAAATGGCGGGGAGACTTTCAATAAATTTCTGAACTTCTGTACCCAAGTTAAATCATTTTTTGTCCCCAGTACTAAGAGTTATTCGAAGATGGGCTGGATAATGCAGAGAGGGCCTGAATCCACGATTGTAAAACTCTTTTCTAACTTCTTTATACTCGGAGTGCAGCTTCAGAACTTGAGGAGCATAATCCTCAATGATACGGATGGAATGACCCCTGAACTCTAATTTTCCCCTCCAACATGAACACAGAATAACTGGGCGTGGCCTAGAGCCCAGCTCAGGCTTAGCCAGGAATGTATGGTGCGCTCTGCCTAATTTGGGTGGAGTCGGAAAAGTATCCTTCTCAAAAATCACATAGAGTAAAGAAGAAAAGAATCCAACAGGAGATCCCCTTCCGATAGCCTCTGGCAGACCAAGGATTCATAGATTATGACATCTACTCTGACCTTAGAGATCAGTTATTTTGGATGTTAACTTGGTGTTATGCTCAATCAAATTGGAACAGATGGCTTCCAGCTGCTGAATGCGACAGTTTAAATCTTCGGAAGTTGACTCAAGATGAGATAGACATTTGGCATGATTCTCCACTCTGGTGTTAATTTGATCCAATTTTGACTCCAACGAACTGAAAGGAAACTTATATTCAGACTTAAGTTCAGATACAATCTCTTGGCGGTGCTGTTCCAAAATGGAGACAAACTCAGCAGAGGAAGCAGAGACAGTCACAGTTGCAGAGACTTCTTTTTTCCAGATTTAGGGAATTTTGTGGCCATTGTAGGACAGGCGTATTCACTGGCAGGTAGGAGAGCAAAAAAAATTTAACAGACTGGAGTGAAAAAAAGGAGATAAAGAGTTCAGAGGAAAGAAATGAAATGGAGCAATAGTTTTAAGCGACTAAACTATCGTCATCTTACCGGAAATCCCAGCATAGTGAATTTTAAGTTGTCCCATTCGGGACTAATGCTTTAATCACTATGGAGGATTTCTTACTTTTGTGGAATGACAACTTTCCTGACAAGGAGGATCACTCTCCTTGACAGATGAGGCTTGTGGATGAAACAATCTCAGATTCTGGGACCTCCTGTGTGGTGGTTGTAGGAGTTGAATCTGGTACTGCAGGAAGTGGTTCTGACAGCTCTCAACACTCTCCTTCTCTAACAATTGACTCTGCTCTCCTCAACTGATCGATGTGTCATCTCCAGATCACATCAGATGCAGTCTCCACTGTAGGAGAGTGATCCAGATCTGTCCTTAATCTTCCTGAGGACCCACTTTTCATCATCTCTGTAGTCCCTTGTCCAGGAGTGAAACATCAAGCCACCTTGTTTAATGAGCCCTCAATTTGTCTCTGCTGTTTGTCCTACACTCTCCTTCTAGATTGGGATTGAGGAGTTCCAAGTGTGAGCACAAGGGATGACTCAAGAACAATGGAGCTGGTGAGTTGTTGGCTGTGGAGTGTGCAAGGAGCAAATTGGCGAGGTTCTGATTCAATGTCAGTGTAGTGTGTTCTGCTAACATTGCTTGCTGTGTGTTCTTTAGACTCTGGATAAAACTTTTGCCAAGGCATTTGTAGCAGGATGGTATGGTGCAGATGTGTCTTATTCCATTAATGGGAATGTGTGAGACTGATCAGCAGCAAATTATGGTCCATTAGCACTGACTAAGTGTTCTGGTAAACCTCCCTATAGCGAGGTTTCTTAAAGCATCAACAGTGTGCAAGGCTATAGTGGAGGTTATTTGGAACACTTCTGGCCACTTTATACAAAGAAATTTGTGCCTATGAATGGTTCAGCAAAATCACATGAATCATCTGCCAGGGCAATGCAGGATCCCAAGAGGACGAATTTGTAGAATGCTTATGAGATGGCTTTTTAGAGCAGCTCATGGTTGAGCCCACTGGAAGATCAGTTATTCTATATTGGGTGTTGAGCAATGGACTGGAATTAATTAGAGAGCTTAAGGTAAGCAACCCTTAAGAGCCAGTGATCATGATATGATAGAATTCACCCTGCAATTTGAGAAAGAGAAATTTGACAGATATATCAGTATTATAGTTGAATAATGAGAATTGCTGAGGTATAAGAGAGGAACTGAACAAAACTGACTGGAAGGGGACACTATCATGGATGATGGCAGAATGGCAAGGGCTGGAGTTTCTGGGAGCAGTTCGGAAGGTGCAGGATAGATACATCCCAAAGAGGAAGAAGTATTCTTAAGGCAGGATGACACATCCATGGCTGACAAGGGAGTCAAAGCCAACATAAATACCAAAGACTAGGCATATAGTAGAGCAAAGCTTAATAAGAAGTTAAAGGATTGGAAAGCTTTAAAAAACCAACAGAAGACAACTAAAAAATTATAAAGGAAAAGATGTAATAAGAAGGTGATATAGCTAATAATATGAAAGAGGATATTAAAAGAGAGGTGAGAGTAAGTATTGGACCACTGTAAAATGATGCTGAAGAGGTAGTAATGGGGGACAAAGAAATGGCAGATGAACTGAATAAGTTCTTTTGCATCAGTCCTCACTGTGGAAGACACTGGTGGTATGGTGGAAGTTTGAAAGTCAGGAGGCAGAAGTGAGTGTAGTTGTCTTTACTGGAGAGAAGGTGCTTGGGAAACTGAAATGTCTGATGGTAGATAAATCACTTAGACCAGATGATCAACATGCCAGTGTTCTGAAAAAGGTGGCTGAAGAGACTATGGAGCTATTGATAGCAATCTTTCAAGAATCAATGGATTCTGATATGGTTCTAGAAGACTGGAAAATTGCAAATGTCACTCCACTCTTCAAGAAGGGAGAGGCAGAAGAAAGAAAATCATAGGCCAGTTAGTCTGACCTCAGTAATTGGGAAGATGCTGGAGCCAATTGTTAAGGACATGGTTTTGGGGTACGTGGAGACACATGATAAAATAAGCTGAAGGCAGCATGCTTTCCTCAAGGGAAAACCTTGCCTGATGAATCTGTTGGAATTCTTTGAAGAAATAAACAGGATAGATAAAGGAGAATCTGTGGACGTTGTATACTTAGATTTTGAGAAGGGCTTTGAAAATGTGCCACACGTGAAGCTGCTTTACAAGTTAAGAGCCCAAGGAATTACAGGAAAGATACTAGCATGCATAGAGCATTGGCTTGTTGGCAAGAGGCAAAGAGTGGGAATAAAGAGATTTTTTTTCTATTTAGTTGCTGGTGACTAGTGTTCCACTGTGGTTGATGTTAGGACCACTTCTTTTTACGTTATATGTCAATGATTTGGATAATGGAATTGATGGTTCTGTGGCCCACTTTGTGGATGGTATGAAGTTAGGTAGAGGGGCAGGTACTGCTAAGGAAGCAGAGAGGCTGCAGGAGAATTTAGACAGATTAGGAGAATGGACAAAGAAGCGGCAGATGGAATACAGTGTTGAAAATGTTCATGCACTTTGGTAGAGGAAATAAAAGTGGAGACTACTTTCAAAATGGAGAGAAAATTCAAAAATCTGAGGTACAAAGAGACTTAGGAGTCCTCATGCAGGGTTCCCTGAAGTTTATTTTGCATGTTGAATCATTGGTGAAGGCAGCCAATACAATGCAGCCTTCTTTTTGAGACGACTAGAATATAGAAACAAGGATGTGATGCTCTGGCTTTATAATGCACTGGTGAGGCTTCACTTGAAGTATTGTGAGCCGCTGTAGGCCTGTTACCTAAGAAAGGATGTGTTAAAATTGGAGAGGCTTTAAAAGGAGATTCATGAAAATGATTCTGAGTTTGAAAGGCTTATCATTTGAAAAGCATTTGATGATCTTTGGCCTCTGCTCACTGCAATTCAGAAGAATCTTATTGAATCCTATTGAATGTTGAAAAGCATTGATAGAGTGGATGTGGAGAGAATATCTCTTATGGTAGCAAATCTAAGACCAGGAGACAGAGCCTCAGAACAGAGGAACATGTATTTAGAACGAAGGTGAGGAGGAATTTCTTAAGCCAGAGCATGGTTAATCTGTGGGATTTGTTACCACAGGTGGCTGCAGAGGCTAGGTCATTGGGTATGTTTACAGTAGAGGTTGATAGATTAGTCTGGGCACGAAGGCAGGAGATTGGGAAATGGATCAGCCATGATGAAATGGTGGAACAGACTCGATACTTCTTCCAAGTGGAAGGGTTAGAGCTAGGGAAGCATTGCAGAAACTGCTCCACTTGTTAGTTGACTTTTTCTGACTGACCATTGGTCTGTGGATGATAGCCAGACAATAAGTATTCAGAATCAGAATCAGTTTATTGCCAGTATGGGAAACATTCTAGAATTGATTGTGGTTCGGTGTGATTCAGAATCCTGCACGCAATGGGCATTAATGTGTGGGTGTTTCACAGTCAGCACACAAGGTGTTCCCCCTCTGAAACTCACACTCTTAGGAGGTTGAGGGGCCTGTCCTGAACCGCATGGGTTCTGGAGGCATTGCTGATGAGGGTCCTGCAACGTGAACTATTACCGGAAATGAACTGTTTCAGTCTGGTGATCTGGAGGGTTGTTCCATAAGGCACATGTTATTACAGAGGGCCAGAGAGATGAGGATTTCAAGGTTGATGGGCATCTCCTAGGTGAACATCTCATCCTTCAACTGCTCCGAGGAGCTGTGATGATAATGGGCCAGATGCGCTTATGCATTCCAGCTGCATTCTGCTGCAAGGATTGACGGAGTCGAAGTATCCCATTTGCTGCCTATAGTGGGTAATGAAGGATTTTATCTCCGGAGCTTTTGCACACCATTCTTATGTGATTTGCTTGCTCAATGATACTTTAAAACATCACATTTCCAAATATCTTCCCACTTGCAAATTTTCCAGTAATTTTTGCATCACGACAATACACTCTGATAATACCAGTTTCTGTAATGTACATAAACATTTCCCAAAGTTGAACATTCCTGACATCCTGAGCTTTTAGTGTAGCAGTTTCTACAGTTTCATTCCTGTTTAATTGAACCAGCAGTTCTTTTACGGCTCATGCCCTGTGCTTCTTTGGAATCAACATAGTGAATCGATAATTTCTTCAATAAAAACAGTATAAATAAGCCAGTTCTAAGTTCTGCAGACAAAGCGTTCCAAATTCCACTTTGTCAACACTGTCCACATCAGAAACTGGAAAAGGAATTGTGATTGTGTATGATCATGGAATATACTTAACATGCCAATAAGGTAGAGGGTGACAATTTTTTGTCTGCAGTTTAAATTACTTTGCACATTCGTAGCACGCATGCACGCCTTAGAGAGAACATTGGCTCAGGTGATGAGCTAAAAATGAGTGGCAACTCCTACTAGCTGGGGGTAGATTGGGAGGTGCCTGCATGAGTAAGCCTAACAGCTTGAGCACTTGAAGGGGCATGAAATCATCTTCCATCTTTGTTACGTATTACTGTTTTCTTTTGTTTTATGGTGATAAAATATTTTGGATCGACCTAGCTGATTATCAGAAAGCCATAACATGAGAATCTATCACTACCGAGAATATGTTTGGTCTTTACAGCACCTGAGGTCAGATCGAACCATGGCCTCTGGCATTTAGGCAGCAGCTGTATTAGGTATACCAACTACTTCCCTGAAATATTAAGTCTGGTTCTCATTCCTTAAATTTTATCTGATCTGCTGAGTGTTCCCTGCACCCTTGGTTTTGATTTGGTTCAACCATCGCTTCACCTCACCTTTTACAGCGTCATTCAAATCAGCGCCTTTTGTGGAGAGGTCGCAAAGAAATGTGTTATGCAAGAGAAGTAAAGACTTATGATGAACCAGCATCTCACAGATGATCTCCTGAGGTACAGAATCAACTCCATCTTAATGCTAGATACTCTCCAGCAGAAATTCATTGAAAGCTCAGAATGTGTTTGCATGCCCCAGTTAAATCTGAAAATCTGCCCCAGTTCATCTGTGGATGAAAGGCAGTTAAATCAAAGCAAACATAATGAAACTGGCACAGATGATATGATAATGTTTATGTGCTGACAGCAGCAGGCAAACTTGAGTGGAAAAAATTAAGTATCAGAGAGATTGTGGAGACATACGGTCCCAAGAGTTAGCTATAGGAGGAGTGAAAGATGTAAAAAAGCTCATATTGACCATGAGCTCAGTGCACATTTCCCAAGCAGTAGTGAGGAAGGCTGTGGGTTTGAATACACTGCTGAAGTGAGTCCTTCAATCCCCTTTGAGAAGCAGATTGTGAACGTGACTGAAGAGAGCTGAGAAACAACTCTGGGTATTTCATGTAGAGTATCTGCTGAATCTTTGTGGATCAATGCACAAGGAGAGCTGCAAAGACCCAAGAGAACTGAAAAACAAGTTAATCAATTAAATTTTGTAAATACTGTTTATCTATCTTTCCCTTGATGATGTAGCATGTATATGCGAGGGGCATATTTTGATCAGGTGTGGTTTGTTGTGGTGCTTTGTAAAGACCCAGGCTCACCTACGACAGGTTCCCATGATTCAGGTTTCACACCTCACATGAATACTGTACATAGCTTTAAGAGCCCCCACAGGAAGTGTATGCACACCAGTATTGTTCCAGCCATGAGGAGGATTATATTGCTCAGAGCTTGTGTTTGCTTGTGCTATCTCTTGCTCCTTTAGATTGACAATAGGTCCCTTGATAAACTCTATCTGTACAGTTTGGCAAATTATTAACGTTGAGACATCTGCTTTATTTAAATGAGCCTGTCCAATGGCACAAACTGGATGAAACTTCAAAGAGTTAGTCACAGACAGTGACTCCAAGTGGTTTGAAAATCTTCCTTAAATATAAGAGAGTCAGGGAATCATAACTACAACATTAAAGCAAGTTCTTCAGTCTTCTGCACTTACACCGATCACCATCCACTAAATACAAAGAATTGCATAGAAGTGGACCAGAATCAGAATCAGGTTTATTATCACCAGCTTGTGTTGTGAAATTCGTTAACTTAGCAGCAGCAGTTCAATTCAATACGTAATATAGAAGAAAATAATAATAATAATAATAATAAAAAATAAGTAAATCAATTACAGTATGCATATATTGGAAAGATTAAATATTGTACAAAAAACAGAAATAATATATATTTTAAAAGTGAGGTAGTGTTCAAGGGTTCAATGTCCATTTAGGAATTGGATGGCAGAGGGGAAGAGGCTGTTCCTGAATCACTGAGTGTGTGTCTTCAGGCTCCTGTACTTCCTACCTGATGGTAACAGTGAGAAAAGAGTGTGCCCTGGGTGCTGGAGGTCCTTAATAATGGACGCTGCCTTTCTGAGAGATCGCTCCTTGAAGATGTCCTGGGTACTTTGTAGGCTAGTGCCCAAGATGGAGCTGATTAAATTTACAACCATCTGCAGCTTCTTTCGGTCCTGTGCAGTAGCTCCCATATACTAGATGGTGATGTGGCCTGTCAGAATGCTCTTCACGGTATATCTATAGAAGTTTTTGAGTGTATTTGTTGACATACCAAATCTCTTCAAACTACTAATGAGGTATAAGCACTATCTTGCCTTTTTAAAAACTACATCATTATGTTGGGACCAGGTCAGATCCTCAGAGGTCTTGGCACCCAGGAACTTGAAACTGCTCATTCTCTCCACTTCTGATCCCTCTATGTGTTCCTTCGTCTTACCCTTCCTGAATTCCACAATCAGCTCTTTGTCTTACTGACATTGAGTACATGGTTGTTGCTGCGACACCACTCCACTAGTTGGCATATCTCATCCCTGTACACCCTCTCGTCAGATGTTGGTACATCTGAAATTGTACCAACAATGGTTTTATCATCAGCAAATTTATAGATGAGATTTGAGCTATGCCTAGCTACACAGACATTGGTATACAGAGAGTAGAGCAGTGGGCTGAGCACACACATCTGAGGTGCACCGGTGTTGATCGTCAACTAGGAGGAGATGTTATCACCAATCTGCACAGATTGTGGTCTTCCAGTTGGGAAGTCAAGGATCCAATTGCAGAGGGAGGTACAGAGGCCGAGGTTCTGTAACTTCTCAATCAGGATTGTAGGAATGATGGTATTAAATGCTGAACTATAGTCACTGACAGCATCCTGTCATGAGTGTTTGTGTTGTCCAGTCTAAAGCCATGTGGAAAGCCATTGAGACTGTGTCTGCCTTTGACCTATTGCAGCAATAGGCAAACTGCAATGGGTCCAGGTCCTTGCTGAGGCAGGAGTTCAGTCTAGTCATGACCAACCTCTCAAAGCTCTAGACGAAGCTTTCATCACTCTAGATGTGAGTGCTACTGGGTGATAGTCATTAAGGCAGCTCATGTTATTCTTCTTAGGCACTAGTATAATTGTTGCCTTTTCGAAGCAATTGAGAACTTTTGCCCATAGCAGTGAGAGGTTGAAAATGTCCTTGAATACTCCCACCAGTTGGTTGGCACAGGCATTCAGGGTCTTATCAGGTACTCCATCAGAACCTCTCCCTTGCAAGGGTTAACCCCCTTTGAAGACAACCTAACATCAGCCTCTGAGACAGAGATCACAGGGTTATCAGGTACAGCAGGGATCTTCACAGATATAGTTATATTCTCCCTTTCAAAGCGGGCAGAGAAGTCATTGAGTTCATCTGGTAGTGAAGCATCACTGCCATCCATGCTATTGGGTTTTGCTTTGTAGGAAGTAATGTCTTGCAAACCCTGCCAGAGTTGTCGTACATCTGATGTCGCCTCCAACCTCATTCGAAATTGTCTCTTCACCCTTTGAAATAACCCTCCGCAAATCATACCTGCTTTTTTGTTATAGGCCTGGGCTATCAGAGTTGACTGCCACAGATGTAGCCTTCAGCAGATGATGTACCTCATGGTATATCCTCGGCTTTTGGTTTGGGAATATACAATAAGTCTTTGTTGGCATCCACTCATCCACACGGACTTTAATGAAGTCAGTAATATCTGCTGCATACTCATCCAGATTCGAAGATGAATCCCTGAATAAAGTCCAGTCCACCGATTCAAAGTAGTCCTGTAAGTGCTCCTGTGCTTCCCTTGTCCATACCTTCCTGGTCCTCACTGTTGGTGATGCTGTCTTCAGTCTCTGCCTGTACTCAGGGAGTAGAAGTACAGTCAGGTGATCAGACTTTCCGAAGTGAGGGCTTGGAATAGCACGGTAGGCATTCTGGATGGTGATGTAACAGTACCCCAGACCTGGAGAATCTGGTGCTGCTGTGCAGATCCTACTGGCTGCCTAGGGGAGTTCACGGCTGTTATCATCACAGTGGTGTACATTCCAACATAGGTTGATACTGACCTGGCTCTCAAGGAACTGTACGAGACCATCAACACGCTGGATTGCACATCTAGAGGCTGCCTTCATCATCACCAGTGACTTTAATTGTGCATTACTGACGAAAGTTTCTCTGAAGTTTTGTCAGACATCTAAGTGAGCACTCATGGAGATAAGATACTTGATCACTGTTACACTTCCTTCCATAACACTTACAAAGCTCTCCTTTGCCCAGTCTTTGGATCCTGATCACTCTTCAATCCTGCTTTGCTGACGTACAGGCAGAAGCTGAAACAAGAGGCGACCATAGTTAAAATCATCCACTGTTGGTCCGACCAATCGGCCTCCATGCTGCAGGACTGCCTCGATGACGTCGACTGGAATGTCTTCCATGATGAGGATGTCCGCAAGTTCTCTGATGGAGTCACGTGTTTCATCTGGAAGTACATTGACGACGTCCCCCAGAAGTCAGTCAAGGTTTCACAAACAGAAACCCTGGATCAATAGTTCCACGCAGGCAGCAGTTACCGTGGGACATCAAGATTACATCACTGGCGATCAACTGGAGCTCAAGGAAAAAAGCTACGATCAGTGCAAAGCTATCAAAGCTGTGAAACAACAATAAAGGGAGAAGAGTGAGTCAAGATTCACAACGAATAGCACACATGACTTGTGGCGAGGGCTGCATACCTTCGCAGACTTCAAAGCCAAATGCTGTGGCGCTGACAATATCGCGGCTTCTCTCCCAGATGAGCTCAATCGCTTTTACACTTGGTTCGATGGCGCTAACTCAGAGCCTCCAAGGAAAGCCACCACTACAACTTGGTCATCTCTGAGGCTGAGCTTCGGAGATGTTTCCAGCAAGTGGACAGTCACAAAGCTGCGAGACCGGATAACATCCCAGGGTGAGTACTCAGGATGTGCACATCACATATGGCAGGTGAGTTTACAGACATTTCTAATCTCTCCCTCTCCCAGTGTAGACTACCCTCCTGCTTCAAATTATCCACCATTGTCCCTGTACCGAAAAAGACCAAGGTAACATGCCTAAACGACTGGAGTCCTGTCGCCCTCACCTCAATGATAAGCAAATGCTTTGAGAGGCTGGTCAAGGATTACATCTGCAGCTTGTTACCACCCAAACTAGACCCCCTGCAATTTGACTACCAACACAACCGATCGACAGACATTGCTCTACACACCATCCTTACACATCTGGAGAAGAAGGATGCTTATGTGAGAATGCTGTTCTTGGACTACAGTTCAGTATTCAACACCATTATTCCATCCAGGCTCAACAAGCAGTTCAGAGACCTCGGCTTTGACCCTGCCTTGTGCAGCTGGAACCTGTCAGATTGTCAGCAGGTTGTAAGAGTGGGCTCCCTCACCTCCAACCCTCTGACTCTCAACACAGGAGCCCCTCAGGGCTGTGGCCTGAGTCCCCTCCTTTACTCCCTGTATACCCATGACTGTATCGCCACCCACAGCTCCAATCTGCTAATTAAATTTGCTGACAACACTACATTGACTGGCCTTATCTCAAACAATAATGAGGTGGCCTACAGGGAAGGTTATCTCTCTGACACAGTCAGCTCAAGAAAACAACCTCTCCCTCAATGTTGCAAAAACAAAGGAGCTGGTTGTGGATTACAGGAGGAATGGAGACAGGCGAACCCCTATTGACATCAATGGACCTGAGGTGAGAGGGTGAACAGCTTCAAGTTCCTTGGCATCACATCACCAAGGACCTCATGTGGTCTGTACACACCAGCTGTGTGGTGAAAAAGGCACAACAGCACCTCTTTCACCTCAGATGGTTGAGGAAGCTTGGTATAGGCCCCCAAATCCTAAGAACCTTTTAAAAGGGCACAATTGAGAGCATCCTTATTGGCTGCATCACTGCCTGGTATCAGAACTGTATCTTCCTTAATCACAGGACTCTGCAGAGAGTGGTACGGACAGCCCAATGCATCTATAGTTGTGAACTTCCCATGATTCCGGACATTTACAAGGACAGGTGTGTAAAAAGGGCCCAATGGATTATTGGGGACCCAAGCCATCACAACCACAATCTACTCCAGCTGCTACCATCCGGGAAACGGTACTGCAGCATGAGAACCAGGACCAACAGGCTCTGGGACAGCTTCTTCCACCTGGCCATCAGACTGATGAACTCATGCTGATTTGAGTGTACTCATTGGCTGATCTATTTATTATAAATTACTATGATTGCACATTGCACATTTAGATGGAGACATAATGTAAAGATTTTTACTCATCATGTATATGTAAGAAATAAAGTACCTGGAAGACATCACATACAGATGATGTTGTTGAGAAGAAAATATTATAACTATCGGAAGCATTGGAGATTATTAGGAATGACAAAGAGAATGGCAGAAAGACGGGGTGACAGAAAGAAAAACTAGAATTAGTTTCTTAATCTTCGGTTTCTGAGATGGATTTCTGAGACTCGTTTTGTCTGTAACTTCTTGGTATGATCTTCTAGTCATAAAAATTGTGACTGTGTTTGGAAACCCTTTGTAGTTTGTAAAACATTAGTAATTTGGAAATCTTTTATAAATCAGAACTTCTCTGTGAGTGTTACCAACTATTTGTCTAAATTTAAACATGTATCATATGTATCATGTAAAATAAAATAAACTGTATTTAAACTACTTCATTAGCTGGATGTATCTTTTCCTTGGTAAGGAAGGGAAACACTCGGATAGTGGGTATTGAAAGGCTATCCACTTACTTGTTTGAATAAGATTACTTTGCCTTCTGTTAGTTTAAAAGCTGGAATGTTGTGGTGCTGGAATGTGTGGTAATACTTGCACATTCTTAGGTTGTTAATACATAGAAAAAACAGACAAAAAACAGAAAACCTACAGCATAATACAAGCCCTTCAGCCCACAAAGTTATGCCGAACATGTCCCTAATTTAGAAATTACTAGGCTTACCCTCTATTTTTCTAAGCTCCATGTACCTATCCAAAAGTCTCTTAAAAGACCCTATCGTATCCACCTCCACCACCGTTGCCAGCAGCCCATTCCACACACTCACCACTCTCTGAGTAAAAAACTTACTCCTGACATCTCCTCTGTACCTACTCCCCAGCACCTTAAACTTGTGTCCTCTTGTGGCAACCCTACAAACAACAAATTTCACTGTGTGCCTCAATGTTGATCTGATACATTAATGAATCCTGAATTAAGATAGCATATAATTTGGTTTGAAAACATTGTTCATAATATATGCAGTAAATGCTATTGTTAAGTGCTGTTAGTATAGTTATATGCATGTACTAACTTTACATTCATTGTGCCAATAATACAATATATTCTCTTACAATTCATCTAACCCTCTCATGTTGCCTCTTTAAACAACGAACTGTGATAAAGATTATTTTATCTTTATTACATTGTGCACCAATGAATTAAATAGAGATGCTTTAATTTTTGAAAATGATACTGATACTCATGCAATGATGTCATAAACAAATAGTTGTTACAGGAATGCGTGTGAACTTGGCTCATGGTGTAGAAATGCGTTGGATGATGACAAAATCAATGTTTTGACTTTTACATCATAATCTCTAATTTATTGATGCACAGAACATAATCAAGAAACTCCTAACTCAAGGGCTGCATTATATTAAGTTCCTGCTCCCTCTGCTGGACAGCACAAATATTACTCATTGCAATCTTAAACACAGAGCTCCATTCATTATTACTTTTTGGTCCTAATGCTAAAGTTGTGGGAAACTGAACTCCCCAAAAACCATGCATATCCTTAGCACCACACACAAAATTCTTGAAGAACTCAACAGGACAGGCAGCATCCATGTAAATGATAGATGTTTTGGGCCAAGACCTTTCCTGAAATGTCAACTATCTAACTTTCCACAGATTCTACCTGACCAGTTGAGATCGTTCAGCATTTCATGTGTATTGCTTTGCATTTCTAGCATCTGCAGACCTTCACGTGTTTTTGATGTGATGTACTGAGTCCAGAATCAATGTTCCAGCTTTTCGCAGTCGTGGCAGTCCCCAGTTAACTCTGGCATTTCTTTTCTCACAAACCTTCCTCTATTACAAAACACAACTGAGGAGGAACGTCATCATCTCCAATTCCCTCCCCGTCTCACACCAGCCTGTCTTGGGTAGCTAGCATCCATCTATGCTGGACCAGTTTCTGATACCCAACCTAGCAGCATGGCCAGGAGGATGTAATACTAAAGACATGGCTCATCCCTCACCATCAGAATCAGAATCAGATTTATTGCTACAGACTTACATGATGTGAAGATTGATGTTTTTCAGCAGCATTGTGGTGCAAAGATATAAAATGACTATGAATTAGAAATTATATAAATACTGTAAAAATACTGCAGTGTTTATAGAGGTTGCAAGGAAGCAGGTTCACAAGTTTGGTAAGTGAGACAGAAGACACTAATTATGAATAAGCACATTAATCATTTATTTGCAAACAGTAAAACATTCAATCAAACATTGAATGTTACATTCAGTAACATTCAAACTCAACAGATACCTCATTAAATCTCCTCAGATTACACAACTACAAAACTAAATATTCAACAATTGGAATCCTGGCTAAGTGTGTGCATGGGCCCTCCTATATCTGCAACATACTCCCCCAGTGGTTCTTCAGCATGGGTCACGACCACAGAGTGAAGATGAGTGTCTGGAGGAAAGGAAAGCCCTGAGGGTGCCTGAAACTGGGCACCAGCGCTGTGGCACACAGGGCAACTAATGGGAAAGAGCTGCTTCGATGACTGCCCTGGTAGAAGTGGTTTTCGACCGGCAAGTAAACTAACCCTTCACATTACAATGGATTGATGGAAATCTAATGGTGGAGGGAATTGTAGGTCTACAATCCCCTGTACTTCCTCATTGATGGTAATAAATGAGAAAAGGACGTGTCTTAGGTTTGATGGGTTTTAGTGATGGGCGCTGTCTTTATGAGGCACCTCAAGGACAGAGTTCAGGAGCTGTGAGGTAATGTTGTAGCTCTGTAAAACTCTGACCAGACCACACTTGGAATATTATGCTCTGTTCTGGTCTCCTCATGATATGAAAGATGTAGAAGCATTGGAAAGGGTGCGGAGGAGATTTACTTGGAGAACCTAAGGCTTTTCACTTTGAGCAAAGGAGGATAAGAGGTGACTTGATACAGGCATATTAGATATGACAGACATAGATACAGTGAACAGCCACCACCTTTCTCCCAGAGCAGCAATGACTAATGTCAGAAGACATCCATTTTATTAGAGGAAAGTTCAGGGCAGATAGTGCCTGGAATGCACTGTCAAGGGTGGTGGTAGAGCCTGAGACAATAGGGACACTTAACAGACTCTTAAATAGGCATTTTGATGTAAGAAAATGGAGGGCTATGGGCTGTGTAGGTGGGAAGGGTTATATTGATTGTGGTGTAAGCTATAAACATCATAGGCTGAAGAGCCTGATCTGTGCTGTGCTGTTTTATGTTCTGTGTTTGATATCTTCAGCCTCTCATTACTGTGCTCTGAGGTTCCCCACTGCTTCAAAGTAGCAGCAATCATTTTGGTGGCGAAGGGGAGCAGAGTGAACTGCCTCAACAACTACTGCCTGGTAGCATTCACACGTAAAGTGGTGAAGTGCTTCAAAAGGTTGGTGATGGCTAGAATTAACTCCTGCCTGAGCCAGGATCTTACCCTTTGGCTCTCTGCTCAGTTTCGGAGCACCTAGCCAATGGCAAAGTATATGTGTGGTGAACTATGTGCCTGTCGGGACACGCCCCCTGCTGACTGCTCCTGTGGCTCCTCCCACAGGCCCCTGTATAAAGGCGATCGAGGTCTGATCCTCTGCCTCATTCTCCAGGATGTAGTATGATGGTCACTCACTGCTGGTTCCTTCTTCAGTCAATAAAATTGATGCACCATCAATAACTCACTCTGAGACGTAAGGCGAGATATCGGCTTTTATTACGTCTGGAAGGGTTGGATTTGGACCCTCAAGACCCTGAAGCAGCTCTTGCTTTTGAACACTGGCTTGCATGCTTCCAATCATACTTGGCGGAGCTTCGTGCAACTGACCCTGTCGTTATGTACAGAATTCTCCTCTCGAGGGTCACCCCAAAAGTTTATTCCATTATCCGGGACCTGCCGACCTACGAAGGGGCACTGGACGCCCTCAAAAGACAGTACCTGCGGCCGGTGAACACCGTCTACGCAAGACATCGCTTAGCTACCCGGCAACAGCGGCCTGGCGAATCGTGCGCTGAGTTTCTCCGAGCACTACAGACACTCGTCCGACCTTGCGACTGCAAGACGCTCACGGCAGAACAGCATGCGGAGCTGCTGGTGCAAGACGCCTTTGTGACGGGACTGAGGTCAGTGTACATGCGCCAGCGGCTGCTGGAGAACTCGGATCTTACCTTAAGCTCGGCGATAGAGAAGGCCAACGCTCTAGAAGCTGCGCGGCATAACGCCGACGCTGTCCAGTCGCGCGATTCCCCGCCGGTTTCGTGGACGCCTCAGACCCCGCCACCGCCGGCTCCCGGGAGCGAATTCGCCAATGCCGCCGCCAGTCGCGATTCCACGAGCTCCCCGACCCGGACCACGGCTGTGGCCCGTAAGAAACTCGTGCTTTGTTATTTCTGTGGCCAAAAGAAACATCCTCGACAACGCTGTCCAGCGCGAGAAGCGACCTGCTCCAGCTGCGGAAAGCGGGGCCACTTCGCCAAGGTCTGTAAGTCTCAACCTCGAGCGGAGTGCAGCGCTGAGGGTGAAAAGTGGGGGCCGCCATCTTGCATGCCGGGATGTGGGCGGCCATCTTTGTCGACGTCAGCACGCCCCGCCCCCGATCCTCGGATGCTGACCGGGTACCCCGGATGTGAGCGGCCATCTTTGTCGACGTCAGCATGCCCCGCCCCCGACCCTCCGATGCTGACCGGGTACCCCGACGGCGATCCAACTCTGGCCACTGTGACTCTCGACCAAAGCGCCCCACACCAGCTTGCAAGATCCATGATGGACATCCAGGTGGAGGGGCATTGGACTGGATGCCTGTTTGACACGGGCAGCACTGGGAGTTTTATTCACCCGGACACAGTGCGACGCTGCGGACTTGCAACGCGGCCGGTCAGTCGGAGGTTCCATTTGGCCTCTGGGTCGCAGTCCGCAGACATCCGGGCGGGTTGTGTAGCGACTTTGGTGGTGCAAGGCACAGAATATCGGGACTTTGAACTGCTGGTCATGCCTAATCTGTGTGCACCTGTGCTATTGGGGCTGGACTTCCAGAGCCATCTCGAAAGTGTGACTATGGTATACGACGGGCCCCTCCCACCACTCACTGTCAAGAATCCTCAGTTTTGTGGGACTTCTTCACATGCCCCGCTACTGACCACACACACACACGGACACACACATCCCATCCAGAACCAGGCCAACAGCTGCGCTACCGACACTTGCAGCCTCTCCACTCTCAAGATCTCTCCCCCACCGCTGTTCGCCAACCTGACCCCCGACTGTAAACCTGTGGCAACCAAAAGCAGGAGGTACAGCGCGGGGGACCGGGCCTTCATTCAGTCGGAGGTGCAGCGGCTGCTCAGGGAGGGGATCATTGAGCCGAGCACAAGCCCTTGGAGGGCCCAGGTGGTTGTTGTTCGGACTGGGCAGAAAAATAGGATGGTGGTGGACTATAGTCAAACCATCAATAGGTTTACGCAGCTTGACGCATACCCCCTACCCCGCATCGCGGATATGGTCAACCAGATTGCTCAGTATAAGGTGTACTCGACAATAGATCTGAAATCCGCTTATCACCAGCTCCCCATCTGCCCAGAGGACCGCCCCTACACCGCCTTCGAGGCGGGCGGCCGGCTCTATCACTTCCTGCGCGTCCCTTTCGGTGTCACGAATGGTGTCTCTGTCTTCCAGAGGGAAATGGACCGGATGGTGGACCAGTACCAACTGCAGGCCACATTTCCCTATCTGGATAACATCACCATCTGTGGTCATGACAGGCCAGATCACGACGCCAACCTCCAACGGTTTCTCCAAGTGGCCGCAGCTCTGAACCTTACTTATAACAGGGACAAGTGTGTTTTTGGTACCACCCGCCTTGCTATACTTGGGTATGTCGTGGAAAACGGGGTTATTGGGCCTGATCCCGAACGTATGCGCCCCCTGTTAGAGCTCCCTCTTCCCACCACTCTCAAGGCCCTCAGACGGTGCCTGGGGTTTTTTTCCTATTACGCCCAATGGGTCCCCCATTACGCAGACAAGGCTCGCCCCCTGGTCAAGTCTACCTCGTTTCCCCTCTCTGCTGAGGCCTGCGTGGCCTTCAACTGCATTAAAGCGGACATTGCCAAAGCTACGATGCATGCAGTGGACGAGACCGCTCCCTTCCAAGTGGAGTGTGATGCCTCCGATTTCGCTCTGGCTGCTACCCTTAATCAGGAAGGCAGACCAGTAGCATTCTTTTCTCGCACCCTCCAAGGCTCTGAAATTCGGCACTCCGCGGTGGAGAAAGAAGCCCAGGCCATAGTGGAGGCTGTTAGGCACTGGAGGCACTATCTTGCTGGCAAAAGATTCACTGTGCTGACCGACCAGCGCTCGGTTGCGTTCCTGTTCAGCAACCAACAGCGGGGCAAGATCAAAAATGATAAGATTTTGCGGTGGAGGATAGAACTCTCCACCTACACCTAAGATATCCTGTACCGGCCTGGCAGACTCAATGAGCCCCCTGATGCCCTATCCCGGGGAACATGTGCTAGCACACAGCTCGACCAGCTGTACGCCCTTCATGCACAACTTTGCCATCCGGGGGTCACCCGATTTTACCATTTTGTGAAAGCTCGGAACCTGCCGTACTCCCTGGAGGACATCAGGACGATGACCAGGGACTGCCAAATTTGTGCCGAGTGCAAACCGCACTTCTACTGTCCTGACACGGCACAACTTGTCAAGGCCACCCGCCCTTTTGAACGCCTGAGTGTTGACTTTAAGGGCCCCCTTCCCTCCACTGACCGCAATGTCTATTTTCTCAGTGTTATTGACGAGTTCTCACGGTTCCCCTTTGCCATCCCCTGCCCCGACACCACTGCCACGTCCGTCATAAAAGCCCTGCGCCAGCTCTTCACTCTGTTCGGGTATCCCTGCTATATCCACAGTGATAGAGGGTCCTCCTTTATGAGTGAGGAGCTGCGCCAGTACTTGCTAGCTAGGGGCATTGCTACCAGTCGGACCACGAGTTATAATCCCCGGGGTAATGGCCAGGTAGAGCGGGAGAATGCCACAGTGTGGAAGGCCACACTTTTAGCCCTTAAGTCCAAAGGGTTGCCGGTCTCTCGATGGCAGGAGGTCCTCCCTGAGGCACTGCACTCTATCCGCTCTCTGTTATGTACGTCCACCAATGCCACCCCTCACGAACGCCTATTCTCTTTTCCCAGGAAGTCTGTCACTGGGACCACCCTACCAGTTTGGCTGACGTCCCTGGGGCCAGTGCTGCTCCGGAAACATGTGAGGAGCAATAAATACTCCCCGCTGGTGGAGAGGGTTCACCTTCTCCATGCGAACCCCCAGTATGCTTACGTGGTCTTACCTGATGGGCGGGAGGACACGGTCTCCATCCGCGACCTGGCACCCGCAGGTGCAGCAGACCACTACCCTGAAGGCTCTCCGGTAACTGTGAACCCTGCACCAGAGGTGACACCGTACTCACCAGGCCCTACACAGACTCCTCACGACACTTGTATACCGGGCGTTTCGTACGCATTTATACCAGGCGCCTCGCACATGCATGAGGGATCACCGGCGCCTAGTGGGCAAGAACACGCGCAACCCCCGTCCCCTGTGCAATCGCCAATGTTGCCGGCACCTATGCGGTCACAGCCGGTGCTACGTAGATCGCAGCGACAGATTCGACCGCCTGATCGGCTTGACTTGTAAGAACCTTCGCTACATGAGGACTTTTTCAAACGAAGGGGGGGTGAATGTGGTGAACTATGTGCCTGTCGGGACACGCCCCTGCTGACTGCTCCTGTGGCTCCTCCCACAGGCCCCTGTATAAAGGAGACCTGCGGCCTGAAGATCGGCCTCAGTCTCCAGGACCTTGTATGATAGACACTCACTCCTGGTTCCTTCTTCCAGTCAATAAAAGCCGATATCTCGCCTACGTCTCAGTGTGAGTTATTGATGGTGCATCAATATGTCAGGCTGCATTTCGGCATTTAACACCATCATGCTTTCAGAACCAATCAACAAGCTTCAAAATTTCAGCCTCTGTAGCTAGATCCCCAACTTCCTTACTGGAGGCCATAATCAGTGTGGATCAGTAATAACATGTAATCATAGATAACAATCAACATAGGTACACCTCAAGGATGTGTGCTTAGTCCATTGCTCTGCACACTCAACACTTCTGAACGTGTAGCAAAGGACAGCTCAAATGTCATGTATACACTTGCCAGTAACACTGCTGTTGTTGGTAAAATCTCAGAAGGCAATAAGCAGATAGATTGGTTGGTTCAGTGATTTTACAATAACAAACTCGCACTCAACATCAGCAAGCCCGAGGAATTGAGGGTGAACTTCAGGAAGGTGAAGCTGAAAGGACACACCAGTTGTCATGGAGGGTTCAGTGATAGAAAAGGTGAGCAGCTTCACATCTCAGGGCATCAGAATCTTGATGGTTCTATACTGCATTCAGAGTATTGATGCAGTCACAAAAAGGCATGTCAGCAGATCTACTTTGTTCAGAGTATGAGAAGATTTGGTATGCCACCAAAGGCTCTTGCAAATTCCTATAGAGAGCATTCAGACAGCTTGAATCACAGCTGTCTGAATCCACAACAACAACAACTTTTGTGTCATCTGCAAACTTCCACTTTCCCCTCCATCACTATAAAAATCAGGATGATTAGAGGTCCCAAAGCAGATCCTTGCAGAACATTGACCTCTAGGAAAGAATACACTTCTGCCTCACCCTCAAAAATGCTAAATTAGGTTTGTGAGGCGTGGCCTGTCTCCCCCAAAGCCATGCTGCCTATCACTAATAACAATGCTTCCTCAAATGCTCATAAAATCTCTGGAAAATCCTAATAATTCCCACAACTGACATATGAGTCACTTGTTTGTAATGTCCACGATTATCCCTATTATCGTTCTTAAGCAACCAAACAACATCTGCTATATTCCAATTCTCTGGAACTACTCCTGTGGCCAAGGAGGATGCCAAAATCATCATCAATTGCCAGCAATCTCTTCCCTCATTTCCTGTAGTAACCTAAGGAATATCCTGTCTGGACCCAGAGATTTATTTATCCTAATGTTTCTCAGAAACTCCAACACTGCCTTTTTCTTAACCTCGACATGTCCCAGCACATTAGCCTGTTCTACGCAGACCTCACATTTGTCAGAATCCCTCTCACTGGTGAATACTGAAGCAAAGTATTCATTAAGGACCACCCCACCTCCTCCAACTGCAAGGTATCTCACAGAGAGTCAATGAGATGTGAGAGAAAGATAAATGGAATGAATGTAGGATTGGTATAAACGGCTGGCTAATTGTTGGTGCTGGATTCCTATCACTCTATGACCATTCTGACAAAAGAACTCATTTGATTAGCAGCTCATTGCCACCTTAAACACTTGTTCCCTTGACAACCAGTGGCTGTGATATGTACCACATCTCCAGTTACCCACCCAGGTTACTCTCACAACACCCCCTGAACCCATGACCTCCACCAAGAGCAGCAATTACCTAACAAAAATAGCCACAGAAGGTGTTGGATACAGCCCAGTGCATCCCTGACAAAGTCCTTCCACCACTGAATTCACTTACATGGAGGACCCATCATTAAAGACCCTACCCAACCCACGATTTATTCACACTACCAACATCGAGCAGGAGATATAGAAACCTTAAGTGCCCCACCACCAGATTCAGGAACAGTTATTACACATCAAGCCTCAGTCTCCTAAACCAGTTTTGATAACTTCAATCACCAATACTCTGAAATAATTCTCCGACAACTACAGACTCACTTTCAAGGGCTCTCTACAATTCATGTTCTCAGGTTGTTTTTATCTGCAGTTTGTCTTCTGTTGATCATTGGTTGTTTGTCTATTTATGTACAGTTTTGTTGTAAAATCTATTATAGTTCTTTATTTTCCTGTAAATGTTTGCAAGAAAACGAATCTCAAGGTAGTATATGGTAACATATACATACATTGATAATAAATTTCCTTTCACTGTGAGAACACTTGCAGGTTCCTTTCCAAGTTAAACCCCATCCTTACTGGGAACTATATTGCTGGTTTTTCATCACTGTTACATTTTGTATCTTCAAAACATTGAACTAATTGAAAGGAAGACGGAGAAATGTGAAATGCTGCTCTAACTTTGAGTTTACTTTAAGCGAGGTGCTCAGGTGGTAGTGTGATGATGTAAGCAATTAACACATTTTTACATATAACCCATGATTAATTATTTAAATGAACACGGATGCTTAATCAAACAATATATACAGTATATACAAAATTAGTCAAACATTACTGAAATACTAAACTCACACCACTCTTCCTTGCTTTTGCCTGCTTCCCCTAACTCAATAGAGAATCCATCTCAACTACATACACAGTATACTATATAATACAACTACTGTTTACAGACATCTACAGAAGAGTAAATTTTAAATTGTCCCACTCATGCCTAAAGATTTGATCACAGTGAAGGATTTCCGACTTTTCTAGGGTAATGCCTTTCCTGAGAAGGGGGTCACTCTGCTTGGCAGGTGAGACTCGTGGCTGTGAGCAATCCCAGGTCTGGGACCTCCTCCACGGTGACTGTTGGAATTGACACTGAGACTACAGGAAGTGGTTGTCTCAGCTATGACACCTTCTTCACCTTTTCTCTCTCTGGATATACTTCAAGCCCTTTCTTTTTCTTTCTCATGGTCCTTCTCCCTTTCACACCATTCTCTTTCTCATTCACATTCTTTCTGTCTATCTCTTCCTTCCTTTTTCTTCCAGTTTGTGCATCTTGATCTTGGGAAGGTCCATTTAGTTCTCTGGAGTATTATTTTATCAGTCCTTGTATTGCTCCCTTTATGAATTCTCCTCTTGGTTTCCTCATCCACAGCATCAATTAATGAATCTGTTTTTATATCTCCATTGACTCCTCTCTTCTCGGCCTTCCATTCATCCAGCTGGGCTTTGGTCTTTGCATCTACTTTTACAAGCAGCTTTTTGCCTCCCACTCGAAGTCCATACAATAACCTTAAAGCACACAGAGTAGATTCTGGTTCTTTATACTGTTCTCACAAAAAAAAACAAATGCTTGCAACTTTCCTGAAGTTTGTTGAACTCTCTCCCAGCTTAAAACTAAGCCCCATTTTTCAAGTAACTGCCTGATTAACATCTCAACAGCTTTCTCAAAAACGTTGCTCACAAAAACTGTTGTAGTCAGACCACTCCTTTCATCACTTTCACCTTTCCTCTGAGCGGCATGTCCTTCCTTGGTCCAAAATGCTTTCTAACCCCAGGTACAGAGGTTGGCACCAACACTTGTTTGTCCTCTGTAAGGCAACGGTTCATGGTGATTGGCATGGAGACAGTTGTGGTCTCGTTCAATATCTTTCTTAGTACACTTTCAGTTGACTTCATTACAGGGGATGTGGGATGCACAGTATGGATTGATCTCCAATCAAATTGTAGTTGGCTCAGTCAATCACCCCTGGTCCATACAAACTCAATGTGGCTTGTTGGTTGTTGTATTTCACGGTTACAAAAGTCATTCCCACAGGAGTTAACTTCTCTTCAGTATGAGTTCTTAGTTGGATGTCTGCGTGCTTCAGTTTGGTATATTGGAAATGCAATTCAAACTCATTTTGTGGAATGACAGAATCAGCTGAAACAGTGCCTAATTCTATTTTATTTCTATTTCTGATGTAAGACATATTGCTTCACTGTTGTTAGTTTTTGAAAATCTCAAGTGTACCCTGTCCTATGTCATTCATAATTATCAGATATTTTATCAACAGCGTGCAGAGTAGTGCTCATTTTGAAACTGCAACTTGACATTTTAGCTTTTTTCCTTCCCTGAGCAGTCTATTTACTTTTGTCTGCCTGACGTGCTCTTTATATGTGTCCTACTTTGTTGCATTTTCTGCAAGTTTTGCCTTTATATCTGCATTTGTTTGGTGTATGTGAGCCCCTGTCACAACAGTAACATAATTTATCTGGCCAGGCTGGTTTCTGTTTAGACACTGCAATTTTAATCACACACACTTTCTCTCCTGACTGCAACTCAATTGTATCTCTATCTGTGGTTTCCATTGAAACAGCAATTTTAACTGCTCTTTTAAATGTGAGCTGGGATTCAGTTAGGAGGCATTTTTGAATGCTTTCTTGTAAGAGTCAACAAAATAAATGATCACCATGTATCATTAATCCCCTTACCAAACTGACAATCTCTTCAGTTTGGCCATGTATGCCAAAATGGACTTGCCTTCCTTTTGATTCCACTGATGAAACCTAAAGCATTCTGTGGTCAACAATGGCATCATTTCTAAGTTCCTGCAGCACTTTTACAATAGGAGCAAAGCTAATTTTGGATGGTATGGCTGGAGCAGTCAAACTTTGACACAAACTCTATGTATATAAACACAATGAACTCAGCAAAATTGGCATTTACTTCTCATTGGCTATTTCATTTGCTTCAAACCACTGCTCCAATATTTCCGTATGCATGAGAGTTAATTACTCATTGCAGAATCAAGCTCATCAGTCTTGCTGATGTAACCATCCATTTCTGCTCTTTTATTTCACCCAGTGCTCACTCTTTATAAATCCGTGAATTCTTCTGTTTTCTGATTTTTTCAAAGCTAGAACATGTCTTCCCTTTTGAAGAATATGTACTGCACTGCTTTTTGCTTAAAATTTGACACTCTCCATGTGCTGGGCTATGCATTTTACTTGCCCTTCCTCGCTATGTTTTTTTAGTTGGAATATCTTGCTGGCTTTAAAAGACTGGTAGCCGTCTTGGGTTAGTTTTAAAATATCTCTTCACCAATGTTATGTTTTGTAATTTCAAAACATTAAACTAATTCACCAGGGCCCTGGTGAGACCACACCTGGAGTATTATGTTCAGTTTTGGTCTACAAATCTGAGGAAGGACATTCTTACTATTGAGGGAGTGCAGCGTAGGTTCACGAGGTTGATTCCCAGGAAGGCGGAACTGTCATATGTTGAAAGATTGCAGCGACTGGGCTTGTATACACTGGAATTTAGAAGGATGAGAGGGGATCTGATTGAAACATATAAGATTATTAAGGGATTGGACACACTAGAGGCGGGAAACATGTTCCCGATGTGAGGGAGTCCAGAACCAGAGGCCACAGTTTAGGAATAAGGTGTAGGCCATTTAGAATGGAGTTGAGGAAAAACTTTTTCACCCAGAGAGTTGTGGATCTATGGAATGCTCTGCCTCAGAAGGCAGTGGAGGCCAATTCTGTGGATGCTTTCAGGAAAGAGTTAGATAGAGCTCTGAAAGATAGTGGAGTTAAGGGATATGGAGAGAAGGCAGGAATGGGGTTCTGATAGTGGATGATCAGCCATGATCACATTGAAATGGCTGTGTGGCTTGAAGGGCCAAATGGCCTACTCCTGCACCTATTGTCTATTGTCTATTTCAACGGAAGACATGGGAGCCCAAGAATGCAGGTGTAACATTGAGTTTACATTAAGTGAGGCACTCATGTGTCATCTGGTAGTGTGATAACATATGCAATTAACATGTCTTTACATATAACTCATAATGAATTATTTAAATGAACACAAATGCGTAATCAAACTACATATATGTGTGTGTGTATGTATGTATATATATATATATATATATACACACACACGTATATAAAGATTACTCAAATATTACTAAAATATTAAATACACAATGCTCACTGGATCTAAACCATCCAGCTTCTTCCCAAGAGGATTATGGAAATATTTGTGTCGGCAGGAATTCCAGATGGTGGCTTGCCCAGCTTCTCATGGTCAGTTAGGGATAGATACACAATTCTGAACTTGCCAGCATAGCCAGATCTCAAAATGAATAATTAAATAAAATTATAACAGTAGTCTGATAATTGAATTGAGAATGGAGAAAGTGAAATGATGCAATGTTGCAGACAACACAATTGCCACTAAAGGCAACTGCAAACTTGCAATTTTCTTTTGGATGTGTGTTCACTGATATCCATTCAATAGGGGAAGTTTAGCAGGATAAAGGCAGATGAAGAGAGGGAGACAGAGTGAGTAAAAAAGAGAGAGTGAGAGAGTGAGAGAAGAAGTGAGGGGGTGAGAGAGAGGGCAAGGAAATGAACAGAAATGATAAAGCAAAAGCAGATTGAGAGTGAGAATACAAAGGAAGGTAAAATTTTGAAAACCACAAGACAGTAGGACATACCTAGCAGGAAGGTCTGTGCTGAAAAACTGGCCAACGTGACAAGAAATTGGCTTATAGTGCAAGTGGCCACTTCTGATTCAGTCACTAAAAGTGAATTGCCTGAAGTTGTAATTTAATATTGAATCAGGGAAGATGGATGCTGCTCTATGGAACTGAAAACTAACTTGTCACCTTTCCTTTCCAGTGCTGATGAAATATTTTATTTCAGATTTTCTAGTACCTGCTGTTTTTGATTATCACTATAGGGTACCTATTTTTTTGTCTAGCATCTGTTTACATATCTGATTAAGCCTCTGTGAGCTATTATGAGATATTTAACTGCAAGTTGCTCTTCTTGACTTAGAAATGGAAAAGGGGAATCCCGCAGATAGGTTCTTCCTACAGCTTGCGTGTGCAAACATCAAAGGAACAGTGACCAGCTCAATATCCTTTATGTGCTAACACCAGTGTTAGTAAAATAACACATCAAAGGTCATAACACTTGGTACATTTAGTTCATTGAAGCACTCGGAAAAATAAACACCACAAAATCCTTACATGCAAGGATCTTAGTTTTTAAAAGGGATATAGACACAGAGGTTGAAATGACCAATCCAGAATTTTCGTATCAAACTCTTACTGATTTTATTAACATGGTACCATAGGAACTGCTTGCATACACTGAGAAAATGTTTTATGTTACAGAATACGTCTAGGCACAATAGGATGAGCACCTACAGTCATAGTGCAATAAAATTGTCAACAGGGGTATCAGTTTATGAGGGAAAATTAAGTTTGCTGAACTTGCAAGTCATCGTAAGTCCTGATTCCTTTAGAAATTGGAGAGGGAAATCTTTTTTTTCACTATATTGCTTGGCCATGATTTCCCTGTTTTCTGTACCATTTTCAAGCAAGAGAGGAAAGGAAGGGACATTGAGGTAGAGGGCATATGTTGGCTGCATTGTGTTTCAACCCAGTGAATGTCCACAGATTAGTAAAGCTAGCAAAAGAGGTAAAAACTCATCCATTCCTGTGTTATTATGTGTGCATAATAAAGAAATGCAGTTGCCAATGGGAAATGTGGGCATCTCACCCAGAAATGGAAGCTTTGATGATGAGCTGGTCGCGTGCACTCAAGATTGAACAGTAACTCAGGAATAAAATTTTCTTAGTGTTTACCCACACCAGGTTTGCCTTTATTAAGAACAAACATAACAATGTGTCAGAAGTTTAGGGTGAGAGCTAAACACGGAGAGTAAATTAATACACTGTGCGACAAAGAAAGAGATGCAAGTGATGGCAGAAATCTGGCCATCAAGACAAGAAAGCATGTTGTTTCTGGATTCACCAAGAGAAATCCAGGTGAGATGCCCAGAGTTCCCATTATGGATAACCTAATTCCTCCTGCACCTATGCAGTTTACTGCAATCTACAGATAACTGGAAATGCTCAAACAGTGATTCAATTTATATTTAGCAGCTAGGAGAGCAGGAGGGACCAGTGAGGAATTGAAAGCATCTGTTTTTCTACATGTAATTGGTGAAGCTTCATTGGACATCTATAATAGTTTTCAAACTGATGGAACAGCCTTGACTTTGGACACTCTGATGACAAAATTTGAAAAGTTTTTTGTCCCAAGTAAAAACATTACATTTGAGAGATATAAGTTCTTTACTTGTAACCAGAAACACGGTATTAGCTTCAACCAATATTTAGCCAAGATACACACATTGAGTAAGACCTGTGAAATTGAAGATTTGAGGGACTCACTAGTTAGAGACAGAATGAATAGATGAATTTTGATCCATGGATAATTACAAGGCTCTCACAGTAAAGAACAAAATTTATCCAATGTAGTTAAATGCGACAGGCTATACTGGAGAGAATGTTCCAGTAAGAGGCAGCTATGTAGGAGTAGCAACTAAAGGCACAGCTACTGACTGTAGGAAAGAGAGTACAGTCAATATTAGGTCTGAGTGCAGGTGAAAAGCGTTTTTGTTCTGGCTTCACAACCCAAAGCTGTCCACTGAAAACTCATGGCAGAGTACTTGGGCATCTCTGAGGGGCTCAGATGCTTACCTGATGTAATTTGTGAAACTCGTAATGGCATCCGTAAGAGCTCCAGAGAGGTTATACAAGAGAAGCACAAGAAGCCCTTCTTCCATAGACATCCATACCAGCTACACCAGCATGACAGTCAGGATGCCAGTGTTAAACAGTGGTCACGATGAAGAAATCACCAGTTTTGCCTCCAGATCATGCAGCTTTGGCTCAAAATCTGTCTCTCATTGATTTCCAGCTAAAGACTGGAAATCAAAAATATCTCCATGAACCTCTCTGAAGTTGAAGAGGGAAAATAAAAAAGAAAGTGGGACGAGGATGCAGATCCCAAGATCAGAACAACAACAACAGTTCAACACAAACCAACAGGAGGAATTCCTGTCTATGATATGCAGCCAACAGATGAACTCTGTGAATTGAGACTGAATCACTCGTGCCAAGACTCACTGACCACGAGGATGTAGTCCAGGGTTCCACTATGGGACACGTGAAGCATATTATGGTCACACAGCAAGAACAAGAACAAAAACGAACAGATAGGATCTTGGCAGAAGGATGTAAAAGAAATGAACATGTGGACCAAAGTTTTCAGAAAGACACAAATATTAACATATTAAAATGCAAGCAATACATGTGTGGAAACAAATAACAAGCCAATAAGGACTGTTAAACCACCTCAGAGACTGATTGAAAGTTGCTAAATGGATAATGGCTCATTACATTTGAAGTTAATGTAGATACCTTTGTTGGAAAAGATTATTGTTCATTGCAGGTTTATGAGGACATAGTTTTGGTTTGTATTTCTTTAAAGGGGGAGGATATGTTACGTGTGCAGAATAAAGAATAGCTGTTCCCAGTGGGCAATGTAGACGCTTCACCCAGAACTGGAAGCTTTGATGGTGAGCTGGTTCCATACACTCAAGGTTGAACAGTAACTCAGAAATAAAATATTCTTAGCATTTACCCACGCCAAGTTTGTCTATATTAAGGGCAAACATAATACTCCCCACTGATCTACCCCCGGCAGTATCTCTGCAAGTGGGACAAATGCTACACCTGCCCCTATAACTCCTCCCTCACCACTATTCAGGTCCCAAACAGTCCTTTCTGGTGAGGCAACATTTCACCTTGTGAGTCTGTCGGGGTTAACTATTGTATCCGATGTCCCAGCGCGGCCCTTCCTACATCAGTGAGACCCGATGTAGATCATTTTGTAGAGCACCTTTGTTCCATCTGCCATGAAAGGTGGGATTTCGTGGTGACCATTTTAAGTTTACTTTCCATTCCCTTTCTGACATTACGGTCCAGGGCCTTCTCAAAAGTCATGAGGAGGCCTCCCTTAGGCTCAGTATCTCATAAACTGTCTGCGTGGCTTCCAACCTGAAGGCATGAACATTGATTTCTGGCAATTTCTCCTCCTTCCCCCCACCCTGCACTTCTGGCTCCAATATTATCCTTCCTTTTTACTTCAACTGTCCATCACCTCCCTCTGGTTCCCCTCCTCCTTCCCTTTCTCTCACAGTCCACTGTCCTCTTCTATCAGATTCCTTCTTCTTCAGCCCTTTCTCACTTCTTCCTGTCACCTCCCAAATTCACACTGTCACCCATTCCCCCACCAACCTTGTCCCTCACCTGGATACACATATCACTTGCCATCTTCTAATCCATCCCCTTCCTTCATTCTGGCCTCTGCCCCTTTCTTTCAAGTCCTGATGAAGGGTCTTGGCCCAAAACGTCCACTGTTTTTTCCTCTCCATAGATGCTGCTTGGCCTGCTGAGTTCCTCCAGCACTTTGTGTATGTTGCTTTGGATCTCCAGCATCTGCAGAATCTCTTGTGGTTAAGACTGTTGCTGTGTTTATTTGTTGTGAAGAAAGATTGGTCAGCTGAAAAGAAATTTATTAGACCACAAGATGTAGGAGCAGATAAAAATGGCCAAGCCAGATAGATAGGATCAGTTCCATTTAGAGAGATCAATAAGCAGAGGAAAGTGAACATGTGTTTCTCTTCACAGGGCTGATGTATTAACATCATGTCCATTGACAGTGGTGGTGTCAGATAAGCCTTCAGTGTGTCAATTAAATACCTTATGTCAACACCACCAATTTGGGGTCCCATATTCAAAGAGCAATATCCCTGTAATTAAAGACAAGGGCATTACTGAAATAATGCCAGTATTCTTCATTGGGAGATGAGTGAAAGTTTGCAGGACTTGAGCATTACCTCTCGTTCACGCACTGGAACAATGGATGCTCTTCTGCCCAGTCCTCACTTTTCCTGAATCCCCTAGTGTTCAGAACATCTCTCTCCACATTGCCTGACTTCAAGGATCATTTTGATTCATCACATCTCAGCCAGCTCACAGAACATACACTCAGTGGCCACTTTATTAAGTACCCCTGCACAACTGCTTGTCAATGCAAATATCTAATCAGCCAATCACCTGGCAGCCACTCGATCTATAAAAGCATGCAGACATGGTCAAGAGGTTCATTTGTTGATCAGAATGTGGAAGAAATGAGATCTAAGTAAATTTGACCATGGAATGATTATTGGTGCTGGACAGGATGTTCTGATTATCTCAGAAACTGCCAGTCTCCTGGGATTTTCATGCAGAGCAGTCTCTAGAGTTTGCAAGAATGGTGTGAAAAAGAAAAAAAATCCATTTGAGCAACAGTTATGTGGGCAAAGTCCTTGTTAATGAAAGAGGTTAGAGGAGAATGGCCAGATTGGTTCAAGCTGACATGAAAGTAACTGATATAACCTCAGGTTACAACAGTGGTGTGCAGAAGAGCACCCCTGAATACACAATGCATTGCACCATGAAGTGGATGGGCTACAGCAGCAGAAGACCATGAACATACACTCAATGGCCATAAGAGGTATCTAATAAAGAAGCTGCAGAGTGTATTCTGAATTCTTTCTTTGCCTTTGTACTACCTCAATATACTTATGTATGGAATGATCTGTCTGGGTGGATACTGAGTGTATACCCTCACTAATAACCCACTCCCTCCACAGTTCCAGCATCTCCACAATATTCCTCTTGGAACAACTTACCATGGCAATTCACTTACACATCCTTTGGATATGGGAGGAAACTAAGACCCACACAGTCACAAGGAGAAAACTCCAAACTCCTCATAGACAGCACCCAAGTTCAGGATCAAACTTGGGTTCCTGGGGCTATGAGGCTTCAGCTCTGCCCTCTATGCCACTTTAATTTTAGCCTTAAAGATACTCAATAATGGAGCAAAGCAAATGGAATTGCTAGAAATGGCCAGGGTGAAGGCAGTATAACATAAACAGACATGTAGAAGGGCATAGATTTGTACATTACAAAATAGACTAATACATTCCAAAGGAGAGAACTAATAATGACATGACCACATTGCTCTAGTTCAGGCATGGGCAAACTACGGCCCGCGGGCCATATGCGGCCTGGTAAGCTTTTTAATCCGGCCCGCAGAACTTGATGAAATTATATTAATAAACCTTGTTAACGTTTTTCCCCCACAATTCTGGCGTTTTCCCAATAGATGACACACTCTATATACATTGACCTTTGTTGAGGTGCAGCGTATTACTCCACATTTGCGCTTTACTTTGTGACCTTGTGGCGACCCATTTCCTGGCACATCCGAACCAGCTCACAATTAGCCAGCGTTCCGGCTAAGAGAGATAGCCTGCAGGGATTTGCGAGCACAGAGCTCCGCATACCGGTGCGCTCTCCCTGCTTTGTCATTCTGCGGGTCGTTGTTGAGTTTTGGCACAGGGGACAATTGAATAAGAAGGAGCAGGACAAGTAGACCTGCATCTCCTACCGTTTTTGAAATAAAGACAGTCAGGAGGAGAGTGATGATGATAATATCTTGAAGGATAACAGAATTTTCTGTGCTTTAAAATAATAACTGTTACTATTAAAAAAAGCTGTATTTTATTCATTTAATTTTCAGTGTTTTAAAAGTCATTTCAATAAATAGCTAAATACCATGGGACTTCAAAGACAGATATTTTGTTGTAATGCATTTGTTCATTTTCAATTGAAATTAAAGCACATGTTTTCTACATATCCCATGATATTTTATTTTCTCTTATGAGGTGTATTACCAAAACACTCCGTCCATCTGCTCCTGGTCTGGCCCCCCTGTCAAATTTTAGAACCCTTTGTGGCCCTCAAGTCAAAAAGTTTGCCCACCCCTGCTCTAGTTTCATAGGTAGTCCAACAGAGCCTCTGGTATCCATGCAAAGATACCACAAGTTTTTATCTTGAGGTTACTGAATACCAAAGCCATTGTTCAGGTCGAAGGATTGTTCAGATTGCCAGTGGTGACCCAATTAAACTATCCCCTTAAATCTTGTTAGACTCTTGGTTGGGTATGTATGTACTGTATATAATCAATTGTTAGTATCACTGATCTGTAGCCATCCACTGTTAAGTTAAAGGAAGGTATAACAATGTCATATGGGTAAGTACATGGATAGGAAATGTTTAGAAGGATATGGGCCAAACGTGGACAGAATGGATGAGTTTGGCCGAAGAGGCTGTTTCTGTGGTGTATCACTCTGTAACTCTACGATTCTAATGCATCCTTTTACTTTGTTCTGTTGAGAAGCTGTCTGGGATATTGAGCAACCTCCTCACAACCACAATAATAATAAATCTTTATTATTTCTAACAGTCTTGAGTCCTGAATGGTTCTTTAATCATCCGGCTTCCCTGAACAAAATGACATAGCTTGTCCTGAGAAAGGTGGCATAAGAAGACACTGTATAATATACTTGCAAATTTTACTAATAAAGAAATGTTATTGCAATAGTGGGAATTTCAGCTTGATGAGCCCCTGCAGAGACTTCCAGTTTAGCAGTGAGGCAAAAAGCATGGAAAATAATGCTTTGATCCTATCAGCTTAGATTCAATTTGGCTGTAAACACAAGGACTGAGAAGACACCGACATGTGGATTTTGGCAGTGTGGAGGCTCTGGATTAGAAAACAAGGAGGAGATGTTCTGAGGATTATTGATTCCTATGCATAAAGATCAAAACATGGACAATGAATGTGCAAGAGAATTAAGATATGAAGATGGATGCTATACTGTCTTAGTCCCACTGGAAAACTTCAGGTGTGTTAGTGAGGAAGAGAAGGGGTTAGCAGATAATGATAAATACTGCTTTTAACTACATAAAACAGGGAGTATCAAATTGGGCAATCATAGGTTTCCTCATGCAATTTTCATTCACATTGAAGTTATTCTGGCAGGAAATCTCTCAGAACAGTTAGAGTTGGGATGATGGAGTGGAGAGCCTTTCATTTCAGCCTCTGCTCAAAAATTTCAAGACAAAGATAAAGGTGGTCAGCATCCTTTCCAGAATGGGACAGATTGGGACTCGGGTGATGGAACCCGATCTGGTCTTGGCTAATGAACCCCTTTACAGGGAGGTAGGAGTTACAGGAGTTGACAAGAATCTCTAACAGCAGACCCGGCTTTAGGCTTACAGTCTGGATTTATGCCTATTAAAAAATCATGCACTGCATCTAATTGCTTCAATAAAGTAATAAAGGACAGGTGATTTCAAATAGGTCTGTTCTGCTGGATTGGAGCTCATTGTACTTAAGCCTTTTTAGTTCAGTATCGCACAAATGTCATGAGGTAGCATTTAAGATAGGTCAATTTGCTAAATTCTTAACGATAGTTAAAAGCTTCTTCAGTGCTTTGCTAATACATTTTTGGACTCTTATTTAAAGCTACTTAGCCTTTGCTTTATATCTGTGCCAGCTGAATAACTACAACTAGATAAAAGCTTTGTCAAGACAATTTCACTCTTGAATATGAACATATGCTTGCAAAAATCATTTATCGTAGCAGGATTCTTCTCCTCTTGAAAGAATGTAGCTTCATGGGTACATCAGCAATGTCGGAGTCGAGAGAGAAGTACGGCACAGTAAAAGGCTCTTCAGTCCATCAAGTCTGCACTGACCATCAGCCACCAATTTATAGCAATCTCATGTAAACCCCGTTTATATTATCCCTGCATTTCTTCAGATTCTACCACTCACCTGCATATTAGCATCAACCGACCCAGCAATGTGCACGTTTTTAGGATATGTTAGGAAGCCAGTGCACCTGGAGGAAACATATGCGGTCACGGGGAAAACGTGCAAACTCCACATGGGCAGCACTGGATTTCACAATTGAACACAGTTCTCTGTAGTTGTGAGGCATCAGCTCTACTAGCTGAGCCACTGTGCAATCCTCTGTGACCTCCCCTGAAAGGTCCACTTTTCTGTTACAGGTGAGAAACTTCAACTCAATGACAATGCCAGTGGAGTATTGGGAAAGGTGTGAATATTCTCCAGAGCATAGCAAAGGCAAAGGAAGGACTAACAGAGGCATTCAAAGTATGGAGGAGGCTTGGTAAGAAATTATTTCCATTAGCATGGACCTATAGGCATAAAGCCTATCGATTGTTGAGAGAAGCTGAATTTGCCTAAAAGGGTGGTGGAAGAAGGTCCAATGATAACTTTCAATGTAGAATTAAATATATACTTGAAAAATAACTGTCAGTATATGACTAAATTTTATTTATTTATTGATTATTTATTGCAATACAATGCGGAATAAGCCCTTCTGGCCCTTTGAGCCATGCTGCCCCGCAATCACCCAATTTAATCCCAGCCTAATCATGGGACAATTTACAATGGCTAATTAATCTACCAACTGGTCCATCTTCGGACTGTGGGAGGAAACCGGAGCACCCAGACGAAACCCACCTGGTCACAGGGAGAACATACAAACTCCTTACAGGCAGAGCCAGGAATTGAACCCAGATCGCCAGTACTGTGAAGTGTTGGGCTCACCACTACACTACTGCACCATTGTGAAAGTTCTCTTAAAGAATTGGCACAGGTCGCAAGACCACGAATGTTTGTAATGATTCAATGCACTTTCTCAAAGAATGGTCTAATTCTGTCATAAGAGTCATAGACTCATAGAAACAGGATTTTTGGCTCAAGTCACTCATGCTAACTGTGATACCTGTCCATGTCCATCCCACTTGCCTGCAAAAGGCCAGTGTCTCTCTGTTCTTTTCCTATCCAAGTACCTGTCCAAATGCCTTTTAAACATCTGCACCTCCTCCTCTGGCAGCTTGTTCCATTTAATCACCACACTCTGTGGGAAAAACTTGCCACTCAGATTAGCCGTGTTGTTGTAGTTCTAATCCAGAGCTCATTTGTTCAGGTTCTTCCATTTCCTGCCCAGCCAATGTGCTTGAATGAACAGTAGAAATAATGTATGAGTGGTGATGGGATGAGAACAGACCAGCAGAAGCCCACAGTTGCTTACAGAACACAGAACATAGAAATTTACAGCCCATTACAGGCCCTTTGGCCCACAATCTTGCGCCGACCATGTAACCTACTCTAGAGACCGCCTAGAATTTCCCTAGTGCGTAGCCCTCTATTTTTCTAAGCTCCATGTACCTATCTAAGAATCTTTTAAAAGACCCTATTTTATCCATTTCAACCACCCCCGCCAGCAGTGCATTCCAATCAACCACCACTCTCTGTGTGAAAAACTTACTGCTGACATACCCTCAGTAACTACTTCCGAGCACCTTAAAACTATGCCCCCTTGTGTTAACCATTTCAGCCCTGGGGAAAAGCTTCTGGCTATCCACATGACCAATGCCCCTCATGATCTTATACACCTCTATCAGGTTACCTCTCATCTTGCATCGCTCCAAGGAGAAAAGGCCAAGTTCACTCAACCTATTCTCATAAAATATGCCCTCCAATTCAGGCAACATCTTTGTAAATCTCCTCTGCACTCTCTCTATAGAATCCACATCCTTCCTGTAGTGAGGAGACCAGAACTGAACACAATACTTCAAGTGGGGTCTGACCAAGGTCTTATGTAGCTGTAACATTAACTCACGGCTCTTGAACTCAATCCCATGGTTGATGAAGGACAACACATTATGCACCTTCTTAACAACACTGTCAACCTGCGCAGTAGCTTTGAGTGTCCTATCAACACGGACCTATGATCTCTCACATTCTCCACAGTACCAAGTCTTACCATTAATATTATATTCTGTCTTCAAATTGGACCTACCAAAATGAATCACTTCACACTTATCTGGGTTAAAGTCTCTCTGCTACTTCTCAGCCCAGTTCTGCATCCTATTGATGTCCTACTGTAACCTCTGACAAATCTCCAGACTATTCACAACACCCCCAACCTTTGTGTCATCAGCAAACTTACTAAACCATCACTCCATTTCCTCACCCAGGTCATTTATAAAAATCACAAACAGAAGGGTACCCAGAACAGATCCCTGTGGAACACCAATGGTTACTGACCTCCATGAAGAATACAAACCATCTACAACCACCCTTTCCCTTCCATGGGCAAGCCAATTCTGGATCCACAAAGCAAGGTCTCTTTGTATCCTTTGCTTTCTTACTTTCTGAAGGATCCTTGCACGGGGAACTTTATTAAATGCCTTACTGAAATCCATGTACACTACTCCACTGCTCTACCTTCATCATTGTGTTTTGTTACATCATCAAAGAATTCAATCTGGCTTGCAAGGCACAACCTGCCCTTGTTAAAGCCATGCTGAGTATCCCTAATCAGATTATGTCTCTCCAGCTGCTCATAAATCCTGCCTCTTAGGATCTTTTCCAACAACTTGCCCACCACTGAAGTCAGACTCACTGGTCTATAATTTCTTGGGCTATCTCTACTCCCTTTCCTGAACAAGAGAACAACATTTGCAACCCTCCGATCTTCTCCCATCCCTATTGATGAAGCAAATATCATCACAAGAGGCTCAGCAATCTCCTCCCTCGCTTCCCACAGTAGCCTGGGGTATATCTCATCCTGTCCTGGTGACTAATCTAACTTAATGCTTTTCAAAAACTCCAATGCATCTTCTTTCTTAATGTATATATGCTCAAACATTTCAGTCTGCTGTAAGTTACCCCCACAATTGCAAGCTCCTTTTCACTGATGAATATTGAAGCAAAGTATTCATTGAATACCTCCGCCACCTCTTCCGACTCCATGCACGTTTCCACTATTGTAGCTGATTGGTTACATTCTCACACGGCTGATCCTCTTGCTCTTCACATACTTGTAGAATGCCTTGGGGTTCCTTAATCCTGATCACCAAGGCCTTCTTGTAGCCCCTCTTGGCTCTCCTAATTTCATTCTTAAGCTCGTTCCTAGCAACCTTTTAATTTTCTAGAGCTCTAACTAGTTTCTTGAACCTTTTGTAAGCTTTTCTTTTCTTCTTAACTAGATTTTCTACATACTTTGTACACCATGGTTCTTTAACTCTCCATTCTTTCCCTGCCTCATGGAACATACCTATGCAGAGCTCCAAGCAAATGTTCCCTGAACATTTGCCATATTTCTGCTGTGCATTTCCCTGAGAACATCTGCTCCCAAGTTCCTGCCTGATGGCATCATATTTCCCCCTACCCTAATTAATTGTTTTCCCAAATTGTCTGCTCCTATCCCTCTCCAGCGCTATGGTGAAGGAGAAAGAGTTGTAGTTGCTATCTCCAAAATGCTCTCCCATCAAGAGATCTGACACCTGATCAGGTTCATTTCCCAATACCAGATCAAGTACAGTTGGCTAATCTACATATTGCATCAGGAAATATATAATAATAAATGCTTTGGAAATTTTAGGGTTGTTGTGGTGCTGCCTCTGCAGGTCAAAAACATTTCAAATTTGGGCAATTTAGACCCCAGAAATAGTGGTCAGATTTTGCAGTTCGCAGACTCCAAATTTTAGTGAGCTTAGTATAACTGTGAACTGAGCACAAAAGCGTCATCTCATTATGGGGTATTCATTTCAGACAGCCACTAGGAAAAGGCTCGAACCAGCTTACCAGCGGCTGAAAGGTTTGTGTAGCCACTAGAGCTGCTGCTTCACAGTTTAGTGGACCTGGGATCAATTGTTACTTCTGGTGCTGTTTGTATGTGGAGCCTGCATGATCTCCTTGTGAACTTGCTCTGATTTACTCCTACATGGCTCCATGACTCTGTGGTTTTATTTGCTTTGTGGATGTCTTGACAATCTCAGAGCTGTATACTGCATACATACTTTGATAATAAATGTACTCTGAACTTTGAATATCCCAAGGATATGTGGATTAATAGGTTAATTGGACACCGTAAGTTGCCTCTAGTGTGTGAGTAAGTGGCAGAAGTGGAGGGGGGAGGTTTGATGGGAAAATGGGGAGAATAAAATGAGATTAGTGTAGGATTAGTGTAAATGGGTGGTTGCTGTTTCACACAGATTCAATGGGCTGGAAGACCTATTTCCATGATGATGTGACGATATCAAACGGCACATGTGTGTCATTTTACAATAGTTATTGATGTACCCAGTATGGCCCCAAATGAAAAGTGAATGGTGTAGGTGTTTAATGCAAACTCTGGAGTTTGACTATTTCTCTCTTGACAACTTCACACTCTGCAAGAAACAACTTCATTTATATATCTCCTTTAATATTCTAAAATATCCCTTTATCTGCAAAATCACAGATGCTAAGAAGGAAGTATTAAGATAATGTTATTTGGAGAGTAAAATGCATAAAGAAAATGCTAGGTAATTTAACTGATTTACTGTATAAAGAGCAAGGGAGAAGCAGAAAAGAGAGTTGTGGGAATGGCTGTCAGTAGTGAGGCAGAGGAAGAGAGTGGAGGAGCTCAGGGTTCCTGGAAGAATGCAGAATTGAAGGTGGGTAATACAGGGATTTGTGGTTGAGGATTTTAAAACTGAAGGAACAGCAAACAAATAGCAAACAGCTGACAGATGAATGGAACCAAGTGCAAGTTTGTGTGCAGATCTTAGGGTTGTGGACAATCTGAAACATACGAGAGGTTTAAAATGGGAGTAGAACCCGCTAAGTAATGGGATGGTTGGTTTCAGGAGGAGGAAGCATTATAAATTGGGGGTTACAACAGTGACGAGCTTGGTAAGAAGAGTGGATTCATGTCAAATTAGGAACTCTGCGTAGAGGGAAGTGAGAACTGTCGTTAGAGTGAGTCACGGGGAGCGTCAGCACGGAAGCAGGCTCTTCAGTCCATCGACTCGGTGCTATTCAGCAAGCACCATTTTAAACTAATCCTACCTTAATCAATTTTACCAGCCCTATAATCTCATCAGCAACCCCACTCACCTGCACACCAGGGACAAATTATTGTGGCTAATTAACCTACCAACCTACGTGCATTCTGTCACAACCATGGACCCTGCTATGGGGTCAACGCGCCCCGGCAGATGGGCAATTGCGCTCGTCAGTAGGCCTGTTCCAGCTAATTACTGTTTCATTTCGGTGGTTTCTAACTCCCTTCCTTTTGTTGTAGTCATGTTGTTAATTGGCCTAAAGCACATCAGCACTACAAAACACTGCAGATGCTGTGGTCAAATCAGCATCGGCACTCCGCTTTCCGCTCACCCTCGTCCTTGTCCGGGAGAGAGAACCACCGTTTCAACTGACACTGGAAAGAAGCGGTACTCATTCAGTACTTACTTATTGCTTTCAGCCGTGGTGTTGGCATTTCACTTTCAGTTTGAGAGTTTTAGTCAGTGGCCCTGTTGGCCTAATGCAGGAGTGGCCAACCTTTCATATTCCATGTGTCAATTTTTTCACGCACGAATTCAGATGAGATTTTTTCATGCACGAGTTCTATATTGACATATTTTTACAGGAATTGAATGGGGTACAAGAGTTGTCTGGCGCATCAGAACTCATGAGTGAGAAAATTGACGCATGGAATGTAAAAGGTTGGCCGCCCTGGCCTAATGTTTATTGTTTTTGTTTTCCTTAAAATTCTGCGACAACTCTCATTAAAGTCAGTGAACTGTCGACCTGCTTCAGGTCTCACTCTCCGCCATTGGGCCATATCCAAACGTTCTGACACATTTGGGATCTGGGAGGAAACTGGGGCGCTCCGAGGAAACCCATGTAGTGGCAGAGGAGAAGATGACCACTCCACACAAACTCCACCTATTGGTCAGGATTGAGCTGTTCAGGAACGGCTCTACCATCCGTGCTGCCTTAATCTGTGGAATTTATCTGTGAAACTGTACACATACAGTGTAGAATCTGGGAAATGGATGAAATTGTGATTCAATGTCCCTTTAAGGATTACTAGACAACGTTCAGTTTCCATTTCCTTACAATCTTTAACAAGATAGAGAGGAAGTGTGCACTTTAAAGCTTAAAGGTAATAACTGTACAATTAAGATAATTTCACTACAGCAGCTTGTGGCGAGAAAACTAATTTACATGCAGGTTAATCAAGTCTGGCTGTCAGATTAAGATAGAAAGTGATTTGAAAAGAAAATCAGAGCGGACAATGCATCGGATTCTGCCCAGGAAGCTTGAGGAGTTTTGCAGCAGAGACCATTTACAGTGAGGCACATTTTATAAGGATATATTGAGTTAGGAGTTGAAGCCCAGATTTGTGTCCAGAGATTTGCTGATTTCCCTTCAACCTTTCTGCTCCCCTCTTCAATTTATAATTACCTTCTAATTTTGATTGAACAGCTTTAATGTCATTCATAAGGCACAGCAGAGCAAGATATAATGGGGCAGACAGATAAGGTGAACCTTGCAGTCATGACAGGAATTAGCAGGGAGCTAAATCTTGCAGAGGTGCTGATTAAATTTCCCCGTTGCTTGTGTGTAAAGGGGAAAAAAATCTTGCTAGGATTGATGCCTTTGTTAAAGAGCAAAGGGTCAATTTTCATGTCTGCTGTAATAAAATTATGAATAGCCTCAGGTTTTGGGGTGGGGGGGTGTCTGCAGCCTTGTAACCATCTACTATGCAGTTGCGCACCATTTTTAAAAGTCTGTCCGTAACATTTGCATGTCGGCCCTTCACCATAACAAAGAAATAAAATCCTGTGATGGCTCTAAAATCCTGATTTTCTTCCCAGTTTGAATTTATTTCAATGAATACTTTGCGAAAACAAGAGTTGTCTTTGCAATAACTGGCTACGAGTGCTGCCCTGTGAAACAAGGTTGGTCATTAGCCTCAGTACTCAATGTACTGTGCACTAGCTGAGACCGCAGGTATCTATGGTTTCTAGATGGACCTGAAGCATTGGCGTCTTCATGAGCTTATGACCACAGGAATTAACTGACAGTGCTGAACCAGAGAATAACCATAAAAATCCCTCCATCTACCACCACCCACGAATCACTTACTTTGTATCAGTCACAGAGTGCACAAAGTAATCCAGGTAATGCCTCCAGAAGATATGTAGAGAGAGCTCCTGGATCCCAAATCCTGCCATCCACATGTGTGAGGACCAAGACAATGCTGTCTGATCACCGAACCACCTCCAGTGACTCATCATACCACGTGCCCTCATTCCAATCTGCTCAGTCAGAACTGCAGATATGAAACATTGCAATGCATGAGAGTGATCTAAACCAAAACTGACTGAGAAATCGGACTCTTGTCAATTTCAAAGAAAAGAAACTCTACCATCCAATTGTCCAAAGAGTCATTGGGTTTTGTCCTATTGCCTTCCATTTTCTTCTTTCCGCTACAGTCAATAGGCAAGGCTTTTGTGAGGCAGTCTTCTTGGTGAAAATTCAGCAGTTCTAACTATCCCCAGTGGAAATGAATGAAACTTTTGAACAGAAATAAGATCTTAATGTTGAAAGTTGTGCACTGCTTTCCTCAAAGTGGGCAAGGCACCATGGAGCAGCCCATGGGAAGAGGAAAGTATAATTCCTTTGAGAGAAAAAGTCCTTCACCTGTCATGACACACAGACAACACGATCAAGATTCTATCATAACAAAGAAAGTTGCTGATTCCCGATAACAGAAAAAGCGAAAAAATAAAAGCTTCCGTTTATTGTATAATTGCATGAATGGTATTCTTGCTTCCTTACATTGACCACTGAATTTAACAAGTCCGTTCTCCATTATGTGAAAAGACAACTCTTTGTGGCCAGCAATTGATTTTGCTTCTTAGTAAGTACATGGCAATTTTCAGTGCCTTTGTGCCTCATAATTGCAGTGCTCCTTGCTGCCACACATTATAGAAAAGATTTTCAGTGACCGAATAAAGCTTTTCATACTCCCCGGAACATTCAGTTCCACCGACCACAATCTTAGCTCCTTTGAACAATAGCACTTTTATTGATAAAGTATATGACAGATTAACAATACCACACATTATGAAGGGCAATGCACTCCCTATTGAGCATTTGAAAATTCTATTAACAGTCCATTAGTATCCATCTGTGCCCATGCTATTCAGTACATTGATGGTCTTACAAGGATCAGACTGTGTATGGTAAATAAAAAATAGACTTGCATTTATATGGCATCTTTCACAACCTCAGGATACCCTAAAATGTTCCATAGTCAATGAACAAAGTTTCTGAAGTTTAGTCACTGTTTTAATTATAGGAAATGTTGTGTACAGCAAGCGGTTGAATAAAGAACAATGATCTGCCTTTGTTTGAGCTACGGACAGCTTACCTTGGAACAGTGTATTCACAATTCTTCTGTCCTTTTGTGAGCAGTACTCCATTTTGGCATTGCTTCTAAATTGGAGAACTCTTCCATTGATTCTCCTTAGATTCTTGGCTCTAGTCCCTAGAATCAGATTTAAAGCCATAACCTTCTGATTCAGAGGTGAGAGTGTCACTCTGTGAAGGAAAGCTTTATAATATCACCATAGCACAACTGTGAAATTGTTTTGAAACTGCAACAGACTGAACTTCTTGCTGGCCACGCCATGCCCTTCTGACATTCTACCAAAGTTGTTTTCACAGATATTACAGTATATAGTGTTACAAGCATGAGACATGGTCAGAACCAAGAGGCATTAATGCACCTTTTTTATTTTATTTTTTATTTCTTTTTTAACTTTTGTCCTTGGGGAAAATACGCATGCTTTCATATTTGTACACATTCAGTCCAAACATTTCACTGATTTATTTTCCACCATTTTTTAGCCTGAAATAACTCATTAAATTTTCACCTCTTAATTTTGACAATGCTGTTGTAAGAAAATGTTATCCATCGTCAGAGATCCCCACCACCCAGGCCATGCTCTCTTCTCACCATTGCCATCAGGTAGAAGATACAAGAGTCTCAGGACTCCTACCACCAGGTCCAAGAACAGCTACTATCAGGCTCTTGAATAAAAGGGGATAACTACGCTCACTTGCCCCATCATTGAGATGTTTCCCACAACCAGTGATCTCACTTTTTCACCAGTCAACTTCCCCGCTCTTTACTTCACCCGTCCCTCATCCCGGTTTCATCTATCATCTTGTACTTCTTCCTCTCCTCCCTCCAACTTCTTATTTTGACTCCTCATCTTCTTTTTCTCCAGTCCTGCTGAAGGGTGTTGGCTCAAAACATTGACTGTACTCTTTTCCATCAATACTGCCTTGACTGCTGAGTTCCTCCAGTATTTTGTGTGTGTGTGTGTGTGTGTGTTGCTTGGATTTCCAGCATCTGCAGATTTTCTCTTGTTTGTGATCTCACTTTAAGGACTATTTACCTCATTATCTCATGTTCTTGTTATTTATTTATATTTACATTTGCTCATTGTGTTGTCTTCTGCACTCTGGCTGATCGCTTATTGATCCTTATTGTTACTGCTTTGTGGATTTGCTGAGTATGCCAGCATGAGAATGAATCTCAGGGTTGTCTATGGCGACATATATGTACTTTCAGAATTATGTTTATTTTGAACTTTGATTAATTTCTAACCTTGACCTTGAGGATGAGGTGCTCCCATTTTATATTACTATTGTCCACTAATAAGCAGGTTTTACATTGTCCAAGATTGTCAAGCCGAGGAGTGGTAGTGGGGACAAGCTCCCAGTACCTAAAAGTGCTCCTCACGGCATGCGCTCCAAATAGCCTCCGACAAGCAAGTCCAACTCCTGGCCTTCTCGTGTGGCTTAGCCTCTAAGCCCAGCGGAACTGTTTCTACTGACAGGAGAAGGGGCGAAGGCGGGTCCTGGTGCCTTAAAACCAGTGCTGCGTGTAGATGGAGCTCATCAGCCAGGGAAGGCAGTCCATCTAAGAGAGGGAAAACTCTGATTCCAAACCTCCGCTGCCTTGCGGCCATACCCACTTATGGGAAAGGCTTCGGGAGCAAACCCTGAGGACAAATCCAGAGCTGGAGTCCCTAAGGCAGTCCGACGTTGCCTCCAACCTCGCTCTGGCAGCTCCTGCGACGACACTGGTGCCAAGCTGTATCAGCCCCTTGCCCTTCCCTTGGACAACATCGGTGTCGTGGAGAGGGGAGACCCTCTGCTTGGGCAGCTACCAGTCTTCCATACAACCTTGCCCAGGCCTGCGCCCTGGAGAGGACGCTCCAGACTGAAGCAAGATTTTCCAGGTGCAGGTCCATGGTCTCGTGAGACTAACGGATGCCACACACATTGTCCAAAATACGTAGCACCAGAGGAACTCAACGGGTCAGGCAATATCTATAGAGAGAAATGGATGGTCAATTGACTGGAATGGAAGAGGGTGGATAGCCAGCATAAAAATGGTGTCAGGAGGGGAGGGATCAAGAGCTGGCAGGTGATAGATGACTGCAGGTGAGGGGGTTGATAGGTAAGTGAAGGGGTGACAATATCAGAAGCTGGGAGACAATAGCTGGAAGTAGCAAAGGGCTGAAATGACAGGATCTGATAGAGAAGAATGGTCGGCTTTAGAATCATGAGAGAGAGTTGGGGAGGGGTACTGGTGGGATGTGTGTGGGTGATAGGTAGATGGAGGGGGTGGGGGAAGAGTAAGAGATGGAGTAATGAAAGACAGGAAATAAGCTATCTCCTCTTTCAAGGGCCTCATCCTGAAATGTTGATTATATTTTCCCCCATAGATTTTATTTTCCTTTGTGTTATTTAGATATACAGCAGGGTAACAGGTCCATGCCACCCAGTTACACCCATGTGACGTACGTCTTTGGAATGTGCGAGGAAACCGGAGTGCCCTGAGGGAATCTATGCAGTCACAGAGAGAATGTACAAAATCCTTGTGGACAGCTGCAGAACTGAACCAAGGTCACTGGCGCCGTAATAGTGTTACACAAGCCGCTATGTTTCTGTGCTGCCCTTAACCTACCCGCTGAGTTTCTCTGTTGTACTGCTCCAGCTTCCAGCATCTGCCATCTTGTGAGCTTTCACAGAACTTCCAGCCCCTGCTTCATGATAGTCCACAATCCTCCACTGAAGGGGATTTACATTTCTTTTTCTTCATGCTGGAGGGCTGTGGGTTGAAATGTTGCTTCCTCTTGCAGGGTTAATGCAGTGCCTCCCTGTCTCCACACTGTGGGGAGATTTTTCATTCTATCGGTGTAGGGGGTTATGCAATACTTTCCTACCTCCACCTGGGGATCATTGCAAGGCATTTCTGTCCCCAGGTACTGGCGCTGCCTGTACTTTAATACAGTAATTTCCTGACCCATATTAAACATTATTTTTCTTCCCTCTTGCTGGAGATAATGCAGTGCTTTCCTGTGTCCTGGTGCTCCTGACCCTGACTTTTTCTCCCCATTTACAAGAAAGTTACGTTTGCCTTCCTGCTCTTCTACCAATAGTAGAAAAGAGCCCATTCACACAGGTTCCATTAAAAAAAAATGAGGCAGAGAAACCCCACCTCACTATCACTAAGTTTGATCTCTCTCTCTTTGTAGCTGGGATCAAGTGTTCTTGAAGGCTTGGTCACATGTATGCCAACTGCCCTGCACACTTTCCATTGGCTGTCCAGGGTGTCCTGCTGCATTCTAGATACCCAGTTGCATTGTCGGTGACCCCAGCAACAATGTTTTCTCCATATCACTGTTATTTTGGCAGCAAATTTACAATAGTGCTGGTATAACAATGACCAGTGAGATACAAAGAGAGAATCTGTATTTACTAACAAGTACCTTTATTGTCCAAACTAACAACTACGTGAATTCATACACTGAATACTTTGGGTGCACACAGACAGACAGACAGACATACTTTATTGATCCCGAGGGAAACTGGGTTTCGTTACAGCCGCACCAACCAAGAATACTGAAGAAATATAGCAATATAAAACCATAAATAATTAAACAATAATAAGTTAATCAAAAAGATTAACCCACTAAGATTCCCTGACTCTCCTGACTAGACAAAGAATAACGAAGGTGTAACCTGAGCAAAGGAGTATACGCTGGCCAGGCGTTCCTCATAGTCCCGATTCACACGCCACGTGTTTCACGTAGGGTTGCTCACGCTTGCGTCTGCGATGGCTATTCTTTGAAGTTACTGCTGCCAGTACACACGAAGTGTTCACTTTTATATCTTTTCCTTATCCATTCAAATATTGCATTCCAGTGTAAGTGGCCACAGGTCATGTGTCTGACCTTTAACATCTTGTTATTGGCTTTGTTCCAAGCCAACATCCATTTATTGCCCTCTTCCCAGCAAGTAACAGTTAATAATTTACGGCTCTTTGTTCTCAATCAGTGATGAGCTCAAATCACTTCAGGCAGCATCAACCCCAATGTTCACAAACCTACATGTCATATCCAACCAAAGAACATCTCACGAACAACTTCTTATATGGAAACAATCTCCAGTCCAGCAGATTACCTGGAGCATTATTGTGTCTTCTTTAAAACATTGATCAAGCCAAGCACTTCAGGCTCACAAAATGGGGAACAAAGCGTCTTTATAACATGGCAGCCTCCATGCCCAAGCAAGTGGCAAGAATGAAGAGAATTCAGCTATCTGCTTCCATTGTCCTTGATTCATTCAAATTCACTGATCTGTAGACTGTCATTATTTCTGGCCAATAGTGTTCAAAAAAAGTGAAAATGTAACACCCTTCTCTATTGATTCAATGCTACTTCTGCAGGGGTACTTGCAACAGGTCCAGGAAATCTCCATAAGACTCAGAACAACATGGGGAGTTGGTGAGTCCTTTGTCAGTATCGCCAGGACACTAGCTAGGGTTCTGGTGAACCACTGGGGAGTGGCATAGATGTCTCCCTGGAGCTCTCCCATTAGGAACAAAATACCAACAAGGTATCATGGTTGGTTTAACAGCCTCAGCTCCTACAGACACTACCTGACAAACATCTAACAGAGACTGGAAAATATTCAGCAAGCTAGGCAGCATCTGTCGAGCTCAGAAACACGACCTTTAGCCCAATTTGTCCATACCAGCCAAAATATTGATGAGAACTAGTTCCATTTACCTGTCTTAAGACTATTTCCCACTAGATGTTCTCTATCCATGTACCTCCCTTATAAATGTCATAATTGTACCCACCTGAATCATTTCTTTTGGCCAACTTTTCAATACACCACCACCTCCTGTGTGAAAAACATTCCTCTTAGGTCCCTGAGGAATGATTCTCCTATCACCTGATGTCAACATCCTCCAGATTTAGACTCTCCTACCCTGAGAGAAAGATTGTGTCCACCCAGCCTCTCAGCCTCCTATGGCTCGTAAGCTCCGGAGATGGGGGGGGAGGGAAATAAAATCACAAACTAGTCAGCCTCTCCTTAAGACTCAAGTTCTCCAGTTACAGAGCACTATAGCACATAAACAGGCCATTCAGCCCATCTAGTCTGTGCCAAACTATTATTCTTCCTAGTCCCATTGACCTGCACCTGCAGCATAGCTCTCCTTACTGTTCCCATTCATGTACTTATCCAAACTTCTCTTAAATGTTGAAATCAAACAAGTATCCACCACTACTGCTGACAGTTCATTCCACACCCTCACTGTCATCTGAGTGAAGCAGCTCCCACTCATGTTCTCCTTAAATATTTCAACTTTCACCCTAGTCATCCAGTCCTGGTTGAAGATCTTATTTCGAACGTCTTGCATCATGCTCCCCAAGTGATGTTGAAAGGACAGGAATGCACAGTGGCACAGCGATAGAGCTGATGTATCACACCTCCAAAGACCTGGGTTCAACCCTGAACTCAGTGCTGCCTGTGTGGAGTTCGCACACACGTCTATGACTGTCTGCGTTTCCTCTGGGCACTCCAATTTCCTCTAGGTGCTCTGGTTTCCTCCCGCATCCCGAAGTTGTGCAGGTTGGTAGGATAACTGGCCGCTGTAACTTGCCCATAGTATGTGAGTAGCAGAATCTGATGAGAATACAGGAAGAATTATTTGGGATTGGTGTAGCTCGGTGCCACCTTGGTAGGTTGAAACTCCTGTTCTAATGTGGTATGACTCTTTGACTGACATTATGGTGGTAAGGAAGTACTCGATCTTTGATGTACATGTGATCTTGAGTGCCTGAAATAATTCCCTTTTCATTATTTCCTTTTAATAGAATAAAAGCTGTTTGTAGAGGTACATTGTGGCCTTCTCAGGCCTGCTTCAGCATATACTTCCCTGTACCCTGTTATTTATCTAAATTGTTAACCTGATTTATTATTGTCACATGTACCGAGGGTCAGTGAAAATCTTGTCTTGCATTCCAATCAAATCATTACAGCAGTGCATTGAGGTAGTACAAAGTAGAACAATAACAGAATGCAGAATAAAGCACTACTTTACAGAGTAAGTGCAGTGCAGGTAAAGCAGTAAGTTGCAAGGGTATAATAAGGTTGATTATGTGCTCAAGAATCCATTTTATCATTCTCATGAATTGTTCAGTAGCCTCATTATAGCTCTTACACACACTGTTTGCTTTGCTGTGGTAAACAATCCACCTGTCTGGACCTGCATTACTGCAAACTCAATCTCTGTCTGAAAATAGATTCCCACAGTTTGGAAACTTCTGTACTTGATGAAAGCTTATAGGTATATTTTGATTAATTAACAGTCAGATCAAGTTGTTATACTCTTAGAGTTTAGGATTACATAGAAATGGCAGAAGTTCCTGCAACACTGTACCTGTGCCAGTTCTTCAGTGAGGTGTCCAAGTACTCTCCTTTTCTTGTTGTCCTACTAGTTTTGTTTTGTTTCTCAAGGCCTTTCCGACAGGGATTTCCCTGGAAATACAAATAAGGTATGCCAGTAAGGAAGAGCAGTGGACCTAACCTTTCTGGTTTTCTGGGCTGAGAGTATTCTTATACCTCACTGGCAAACATTTGACCAGCCTTGGAATACAAATTCCCAATTTAGGTCTGCTGACTGTGAATCCTGTTTCGCTGTCTATTAATTATGTTTTCTCCTGTTAGGCAATCTATACTATTGACCTAGAACTAATATTGAGAGAATGGCAATTATGGATATGTTTTTAGATGTGTGTTCAGTTGTGTGTGCGGATTTCTGCATATTAAAATATGTGTGGATCAATTTTAGGCCATCATGTCAGATCTGCTATTCAATCATGGCTGCGCTATTTTCCCCTGTCAACCCCTTTCTCCTGCCTTATCCCTGCAACTTATGGTGCTCCAACTAATTCAGAACCTATCAACATCCACGTTAAGTATATCCAATGACTTAGTCTCCACGCGGTTGTGTGTGTGTGTGTGTGTGTGTGTGTGTGTGTGTGTGTGTGTGTGTGTGTGTGTGTGTGTGTGTGTGCGAGTGTGTGTGTGTGTGTGTGTGTGTGTGTGTGTGTGTGTGTGTTGTTGTGACTGTGATCTGAGTCTCTAGACAGGCACTGAAGCAGGTTTTTATTTATCACAACATGCTGCTGCTTTTCTGGTGACACTCTTGGTAGAGTCTCACAAACTCAAAGTACATCACATTTTTATACCCTTAAGATCAAAGGTAACTGTAGGTAGTTCATTGCAATTCAAACACCTTTGCTGGGACAAAGTAATTCACACAGATGGTCTAAATCTTTTTGGGACAGAGATCTCGGACACCTAAAATTAATACTGTTAGAACTGACTCTGAGTATGCAAATATCCTGAGTACACAAATATCGCAACCATTGATGCCTTTACCTGTGAACATGTTTGATATGATAAGTAAGATCATTAGTCTGGTCTGCCAGCAATGGTGCAAATAACATACCCCATAGTTGTCTGTTTTGATGCAGGTCAATTGACGTAACCCCATTATCTTACATTTCACTGATTCATTCAAGAGTGTCTTTCACTTTGCAGACCATGTCACCTAGCAGCCAGCCCCGTGATGTGGGCCAGCAGACCCTGTGCCGCAGGCAGTACTATCGGCAACAACTCAGAATCAGGTTTATTATCACTGGCATGTGTCATGAAACTTGTTAACTTAGCAGCAGCAGTTCAATGCAATACGTAATATAGAAGAAGAAGAAAATAAATAAATAAGTAGATTAATTACAGTATATGCATATTGAATAGATTTTAAATTGTGCAAAAAAACAGAAATTATATATATTTAAAAAAGTGAGGTAGTGTTCACGGGTGCATTTAGAAATTGGATGGCAGAGGGGAAGAAGCTGTTCCTGAATCACTGAGTGTGTGCCTTCAGGCTTCTGTATCTCCTACCTGATGGTAACAGTGAGAAAAGTGCATGTCCTAGGTGCTGGAAGTTCTTAATAATGGACGCTGCCTTTCTGAGTCACCGCTCCTTGAAGATGTCCTGGGTACTTTGTAGGCTAGTACCCAAGACAGAGCCGACTAAATTTACAATTCACTGCAGCTGCTTTCGGTCCTGTGCAGTAGCTTCTCCCCCCCACCCCCGCCCCACACCAGACAGTGATGCAGCCTGTCAGAATGCTCTCCATGGTACATCTATAGAAGTTCTTAAGTGTATTTGTTGACATACTCTCTTCAAACTCCTAATGTCAACTCAAAGCTGTACATGTAACTTCAGACTGATTACGGCTTGCAATTTACATTAAGCACTGAAGTGTGGTTCTTGTTTGACTCACTATCTGCTATATTCACATAACTCCAGAATACTCCCTAACATAAATGAGGATTTACTGTATGTACACTAGAGTATGAGCGTGTGTGAGCATGTGTATTTACGTGTTTGTGCGTGTGTGTAGGCTGGGTGAGAATGTTGATGTGTTCAGCAACAGATCTGTTTAGAATTAAAACTTTCTTCTTATTGATCACTGAGGAGCAGACCGGATCCAAGTATCTTCAGAACAATTTCTGAAGAATTCCACTGCTGGCCAGAGTCCCAAATTCTTTGGGGTAGGAGGAGGCACCATTCTGTAGCACAAATATTAATGTCCCTAGAACTGGAATCAGTTTTGAAGCAGGCCCTTCTGCCCACTGAGTCTGTACAAGCCATCATCCACCCAGCTCCACCAAACCCATTCCCCTTTTGTGCTGCCGTCATTTCCCCACCATACTGCCCAATCCACCCAAACAATTCTCCTAGCACCTATTCACACACCAGGGAGAACTTACACCTGTCAATTAACCCATTAAGCCACACATCCTCGAGATATGAGAGGGTACTAGGAGGTCACAAGGCAGGCGGGTAAACTCTGCACAAAGAGCTCTGGAACCAGGATTGGACTGGAGTCAATGGAGCTGGAAGGTAGCAGACCTAACTGCTATGAACGTCAACAATTCCTCCCCGTTGAAACTTTCTCCACCTTAAGTCTTTGTTAGCTCCTTGGGAATAATATTGCTGTAGTCACTGTTATTTGAAGTTTGCTTTGAGTTGGAGAATTGCTTCTGATAGCTTCCATAACCCAACTTGTCACAAGGGGGCAGCAGGGTTCTTCCTGTGGATGGTGTTAGTACTTAATTGTACTTGGTTATAATTGAAGCTCCTGAGATGTTTTACACACTGCTCATAAGGAATGCAGTGTGTTCAATAAGAAAGCTAAGTTGTTTGGTGTTGTTTATACTTTGCATGTTGATTATGATTCATGTTCTACTAAAAATCAGCTCACAGGGATAGACTTTGTCACCTCCAGGTGACTTATGGCTATTGGCTTTTCTGACGTCTCCTTCAGACTTGAGTGCCGGCACTTTGGGTCTCCCCCAGGGCTGGCCCTGAGCCTCTGGTGATGTTCCCACAGCTCCAGGGAGTTTGCCATTAACACCGGGCTACTTGAACTTGGGCTTGAGTATGAATAGTTCTGCTCAGGCCCCTGATCAAGGGGCTTAAACCAACAGTGATATTAGGAGTGGAGTGGATGAGACGAAAGGAAACTCTTTCGTGTTTTGAGGCTGAGATTGTCATGGTGGTAAATGGTGAAGGACATCCATTTAAAGGGTCAGCCTTCAGCGAGTACACTCTCCTTCATGAATGGGTCCGTAGTGCACCCTGAAATGTTCTTGAACTGACCTGCACAATGATATTCCTATCTCGGCAATGGAACACTATGGACTCTGCATCACCATGGACTTTTCTGTTTTTGCACTATTATTTTTATTTGCACTTTTTCTTCACTGTCATGTATAACTTATATATAATTTATATATAATTTAGCATATATTCTGTATGGTTCTGTACTGACATGCCTTTGATCCTGCTGCTAGCATTGCACCTGAACCTCACTGCATCTGACAATTAGCTCACTAGATTAGATAGAGAAAGGCAAATGGGAAGCATCTACTCCACTGCAGAGGGATCTACAACCCAAGTGTGGAGGTTAAAGGGAAATGGACAGTGAATGTTTCAGGTCGTGACCCTTCATCTGGATCTGAAATGTCAACTGTCCCTTTCCCTCCACAGAAACTGCCTAACCCACTGACCTCCTCCAGTGCCTTTCCCTCGACAAACGCTGCCTAACCCACTGACCTCCTCCAGTGCCTTTCCCTCGACAAACGCTGCCTAACCCACTGACCTCCTCCAGTGCCTTTCCCTCGACAAACGCTGCCTAACCCACTGACCTCCTCCAGTGCCTTTCCCTTGACAGAAGCTGCCTAACCCACTGACCTCCTCCAGTGCCTTTCCCTCGACAAACGCTGCCTAACCCACTGACCTCCTCCAGTGCCTTTCCCTCGACAAACGCTGCCTAACCCACTGACCTCCTCCAGTGCATTTCCCTCCACAGAAGCTGCCTAACCCACTGACCTCCTCCAGTGCCTTTCCCTCCACAGAAGCTGCCTAACCCACTGACCTCCTCCAGTGCCTTTCCCTCGACAAACGCTGCCTAACCCACTGACCTCCTCCAGTGCCTTTCCCTTGACAGAAGCTGCCTAACCCACTGACCTCCTCCAGTGCCTTTCCCTCGACAAACGCTGCCTAACCCACTGACCTCCTCCAGTGCCTTTCCCTCGACAAACGCTGCCTAACCCACTGACCTCCTCCAGTGCCTTTCCCTCGACAAACGCTGCCTAACCCACTGACCTCCTCCAGTGCCTATCCCTTGACAGAAGCTGCCTAACCCACTGACCTTCTCCAGTGCCTTTCCCTCGACAAACGCTGCCTAACCCACTGACCTCCTCCAGTGCCTTTCCCTTGACAAACGCTGCCTAACCCACTGACCTCCTCCAGTGCCTTTCCCTTGACAGAAGCTGCCTAACCCACTGACCTTCACCAGTGCCTTTCCCTCGACAAATGCTGCCTAACCCACTGACCTCCTCCAGTACCTTTCCCTCGACAGAAGCTGCCTAACCCACTGACCTCCTCCAGTGCCTTTCCCTCGACAGAAGCTGCCTAACCCACTGACCTCCTCCAGTGCCTTTCCCTCGACAAACGCTGCCTAACCCACTGACCTCTTCCAGTGCCTTTCCCTCGACAAACGCTGCCTAACACACTGACCTCCTCCAGTGCCCTTCCCTCGACAGCAGCTGCCTAACCCACTGACCTCCTCCAGTGCCTTTCCCTCGACAGAAGCTGCCTAACCCACTGACCTCCTCCAGTGCCTTTCCCTCGACAGAAGCTGCCTAACCCACTGACCTCCTCCAGTGCCTTTCCCTTGACAAACGCTGCCTAACCCACTGACCTCCTCCAGTGCCTTTCCCTCGACAGAAGCTGCCTAACCCATTGACCTCCTCCAGTGCCTTTCCCTCGACAAACGCTGCCTAACCCACTGACCTCCTCCAGTGCCTTTCCCTCAACAGAAGCTGCCTAACCCACTGACCTCCTCCAGTGCCTTTCCCTCGACAAACGCTGCCTAACCCACTGACCTCCTCCAGTGCCTTTCCCTCGACAGAAGCTGCCTAACACACTGACCTCCTCCAGTGCCTTTCCCTCGACAGAAGCTGCTTAACCCACTGACCTCCTCCAGTGCCTTTCCCTCGACAGAAGCTGCCTAACCCACTGACCTCCTCCAGTGCCTTTCCCTCGACAAACGCTGCCTAACCCACTGACCTCCTCCAGTGCCTTTCCCTCGACAAACGCTGCCTAACCCACTGACCTCCTCCAGTGCCTTTCCCTCGACAAATGTTGCCTAACCCACTGACCTCTTCCAGTGCCTTTCCCTCGACAAACGCTGCCTAACCCACTGACCTCCTCCAGTGCCCTTCCCTCGACAGCAGCACCTAACCCACTGACCTCCTCCAGTGCCTTTCCCTCGACAGAAGATGCCTAACCCACTGACCTCCTCCAGTGCATTTCCCTCGACAGAAGCTGCCTAACCCACTGACCTCCTCCAGTGCCTTTCCCTTGACAAACGCTGCCTAACCCACTGACCTCCTCCAGTGCCTTTCCCTCGACAAAAGCTGCCTAACCCACTGACCTCCTCCAGTGCCTTTCCCTCGACAAACGCTGCCTAACCCACTGACCTCCTCCAGTGCCTTTCCCTCGACAAACGCTGCCTAACCCACTGACCTCCTCCAGTGCCTTTCCCTGGACAAACGCTGCCTAACCCACTGACCTCCTCCAGGGCCTTTCCCTCGACAGAAGCTGCCTGACCCACTGACCTTCTCCAGTGCCTTTCCCTCGACGAACGCTGCCTAACCCACTGACCTCCTCCAGTGCCTTTCCCTCGACAAACGCTGCCTAACCCACTGACCTCCTCCAGTGCCTTTCCCTCGACAAACGCTGCCTAACCCACTGACCTCCTCCAGTGCCTTTCCCTCGACAAACGCTGTCTAACCCACTGACCTCCTCCAGTGCCTTTCCCTCGACAAACGCTGCCTAACCCACTGCCCTCCTCCAGTGCCTTTCCCTCGACAGAAGCTGCCTAACCCACTGACCTCCTCCAGTGCCTTTCCCTCGACAAACGCTGCCTAACCCACTGACCTCCTCCAGTGCCTTTCCCTCGACAGAAGCTGCCTAACCCACTGACCTCCTCCAGTGCCTTTCCCTCGACAAACGCTGCCTAACCCACTGACCTCCTCCAGTGCCTTTCCCTCGACAGAAGCTGCCTAACCCACTGACCTCCTCCAGTGCCTTTCCCTCGACAAACGCTGCCTAACCCACTGACCTCCTCCAGTGCCTTTCACTCGACAGAAGCTGCCTGACCCACTGACCTCCTCCAGTGCCTTTCCCTTGACAGAAGCTGCCTAACCCACTGACCTCCTCCAGTCCCTTTCCCTCGACAAACGCTGCCTAACCCACTGACCTCTTCCAGTGCCTTTCCCTCGACAAACGCTGCCTAACACACTGACCTCCTCCAGTGCCCTTCCCTCGACAGCAGCTGCCTAACCCACTGACCTCCTCCAGTGCCTTTCCCTCGACAGAAGCTGCCTGACCCACTGACCTCCTCCAGTGCCTTTCCCTCGACAGAAGCTGCCTAACCCACTGACCTCCTCCAGTGCCTTTCCCTTGACAAACGCTGCCTAACCCACTGACCTCCTCCAGTGCCTTTCCCTCAACAGAAGCTGCCTAACCCATTGACCTCCTCCAGTGCCTTTCCCTCGACAAACGCTGCCTAACCCACTGACCTCCTCCAGTGCCTTTCCCTCAACAGAAGCTGCCTAACCCACTGACCTCCGCCAGTGCCTTTCCCTCGACAAACGCTGCCTAACCCACTGACCTCCTCCAGTGCCTTTCCCTCGACAGAAGCTGCCTAACCCACTGACCTCCTCCAGTGCCTTTCCCTCGACAGAAGCTGCTTAACCCACTGACCTCCTCCAGTGCCTTTCCCTCGACAGAAGCTGCCTAACCCACTGACCTCCTCCAGTGCCTTTCCCTCGACAAACGCTGCCTAACCCACTGACCTCCTCCAGTGCCTTTCCCTCGACAAACGCTGCCTAACCCACTGACCTCCTCCAGTGCCTTTCCCTCGACAAACGCTGCCTAACCCACTGACCTCCTCCAGTGCCTTTCCCTCGACAAACGCTGCCTAACCCACTGACCTCCTCCAGTGCCTTTCCCTGGACAAACGCTGCCTAACCCACTGACCTCCTCCAGGGCCTTTCCCTCGACAGAAGCTGCCTGACCCACTGACCTTCTCCAGTGCCTTTCCCTCGACAAACGCTGCCAAACCCACTGACCTCCTCCAGTGCCTTTCCCTCGACAAACGCTGCCTAACCCACTGACCTCCTCCAGTGCCTTTCCCTCGACAAACGCTGCCTAACCCACTGACCTCCTCCAGTGCCTTTCCCTCGACAAACGCTGTCTAACCCACTGACCTCCTCCAGTGCCTTTCCCTCGACAAACGCTGCCTAACCCACTGACCTCCTCCAGTGCCTTTCCCTCGACAGAAGCTGCCTAACCCACTGACCTCCTCCAGTGCCTTTCCCTCGACAAACGCTGCCTAACCCACTGACCTCCTCCAGTGCCTTTCCCTCGACAGAAGCTGCCTAACCCACTGACCTCCTCCAGTGCCTTTCCCTCGACAAACGCTGCCTAACCCACTGACCTCCTCCAGTGCCTTTCACTCGACAGAAGCTGCCTGACCCACTGACCTCTTCCAGTGCCTTTCCCTCGACAAACGCTGCCTAACCCACTGACCTCCTCCAGTGCCTTTCCCTCGACAAACGCTGCCTAACCCACTGACCTCCTCCAGTGCCTTTCCCTCGACAGAAGCTGCCCAACCCACTGACCTCCTCCAGTGCCTTTCCCTCGACAAACGCTGCCTAACCCACTGACCTCCTCCAGTGCCTTTCCTTCGGCAGAAGCTGCCTAACCCACTGACCTCCTCCAGTGCCTTTCCCTCGACAAATGCTGCCTAACCCACTGACCTCCTCCAGTGCCTTTCCCTCGACAAAAAACGCTGCCTAACCCACTGACCTCCTCCAGTGCTTTTCCCTCGACAGAAGCTGCCTAACCCACTGACCTCCTCCAGTGCCTTTCCCTCGACAAACGCTGCCTAACCCACTGACCTCCTCCAGTGCCTTTCCCTCGACAAACGCTGCCTAACCCACTGACCTCCTCCAGTGCCTTTCCCTCGACAAACGCTGCCTAACCCACTGACCTCCTCCAGTGCCTTTCCCTTGACAGAAGCTGCCTAACCCACTGACCTCCTCCAGTCCCTTTCCCTCGACAAACGCTGCCTAACCCACTGACCTCCTCCAGTGCCTTTCCCTCGACAAACGCTGCCTAACACACTGACCTCCTCCAGTGCCTTTCCCTTGACAGAAGCTGCCTAACCCACTGACCTCCTCCAGTGCCTTTCCCTCGACAAACGCTGCCTAACCCACTGACCTCCTCCAGTGCCTTTCCCTCGAAAAACGCTGCCTAACCCACTGACCTCCTCCAGTGCCTTTCCCTTGACAGAAGCTGCCTAACCCACTGACCTCCTCCAGTGCCTTTCCCTCGACAAACGCTGCCTAACCCACTGACCTCCTCCAGTGCCTTTCCTCGACAAACGCTGCCTAACCCACTGACCTCCTCCAGTGACTTTCCCTCGACAAACGCTGCCTAACCCACTGACCTCCTCCAGTGCCTTTCCCTTGACAGAAGCTGCCTAACCCACTGACCTTCTCCAGTGCCTTTCCCTCGACAAACGCTGCCTAACCCACTGACCTCCTCCAGTGCCTTTCCCTCGACAAACGCTGCCTAACCCACTGACCTCCTCCAGTGCCTTTCCCTTGACAAACGCTGCCTAACCCACTGACCTCCTCCAGTGCCTTTCCCTGGACAGAAGCTGCCTAACCCACTGACCTCCTCCAGTACCTTTCCCTCGACAGAAGCTGCCTAACCCACTGACCTCCTCCAGTGCCTTTCCCTCGACAGAAGCTGCCTAACCCACTGACCTCCTCCAGTGCCTTTCCCTTGACAAACGCTGCCTAACCCACTGACCTCCTCCAGTGCCTTTCCCTCGACAGAACTGCCTAACCCATTGACCTCCTCCAGTGCCTTTCCCTCGACAAACGCTGCCTAACCCACTGACCTCCTCCAGTGCCTTTCCCTCAACAGAAGCTGCCTAACCCACTGACCTCCTGCAGTGCCTTTCCCTCGACAAACGCTGCCTAACCCACTGACCTCCTCCAGTGCCTTTCCCTCGACAGAAGCTGCCTAACCCACTGACCTCCTCCAGTGCCTTTCCCTCGACAGAAGCTGCTTAACCCACTGACCTCCTCCAGTGCCTTTCCCTCGACAGAAGCTGCCTAACCCACTGACCTCCTCCAGTGCCTTTCCCTCGACAAACGCTGCCTAACCCACTGACCTCCTCCAGTGCCTTTCCCTCGACAAACGCTGCCTAACCCACTGACCTCCTCCAGTGCCTTTCCCTCGACAAACGCTGCCTAACCCACTGACCTCCTCCAGTGCCTTTCCCTCGACAAACGCTGCCTAACCCACGGACCTCCTCCAGTGCCTTTCCCTCGACAAACGCTGTCTAACCCACTGACCTCCTCCAGTGCCTTTCCCTCGACAGAAGCTGCCTAACCCACTGACCTCCTCCAGTGCCTTTCCCTCGACAGAAGCTGCCTAACCCATTGACCTCCTCCAGTGCCTTTCCCTCGACAAACGCTGCCTAACCCACTGACCTCCTCCAGTGCCTTTCCCTTGACAGAAGCTGCCTAACCCACTGACCTCCTCCAGTCCCTTTCCCTCGACAAACGCTGCCTAACCCACTGACCTCCTCCAGTGCCTTTCCCTCGACAAACGCTGCCTAACACACTGACCTCCTCCAGTGCCTTTCCCTTGACAGAAGCTGCCTAACCCACTGACCTCCTCCAGTGCCTTTCCCTCGACAAACGCTGACTAACCCACTGACCTCCTCCAGTGCCTTTCCCTCGACAAACGCTGCCTAACCCACTGACCTCCTCCAGTGCCTTTCCCTTGACAGAAGCTGCCTAACCCACTGACCTCCTCCAGTGCCTTTCCCTCGACAAACGCTGCCTAACCCACTGACCTCCTCCAGTGCCTTTCCCTCGAAAAACGCTGCCTAACCCACTGACCTCCTCCAGTGCCTTTCCCTTGACAGAAGCTGCCTAACCCACTGACCTCCTCCAGTGCCTTTCCCTCGACAAACGCTGCCTAACCCACTGACCTCCTCCAGTGCCTTTCCTCGACAAACGCTGCCTAACCCACTGACCTCCTCCAGTGACTTTCCCTCGACAAACGCTGCCTAACCCACTGACCTCCTCCAGTGCCTTTCCCTTGACAGAAGCTGCCTAACCCACTGACCTTCTCCAGTGCCTTTCCCTCGACAAACGCTGCCTAACCCACTGACCTCCTCCAGTGCCTTTCCCTCGACAAACGCTGCCTAACCCACTGACCTCCTCCAGTGCCTTTCCCTTGACAAACGCTGCCTAACCCACTGACCTCCTCCAGTGCCTTTCCCTGGACAGAAGCTGCCTAACCCACTGACCTCCTCCAGTACCTTTCCCTCGACAGAAGCTGCCTAACCCACTGACCTCCTCCAGTGCCTTTCCCTCGACAGAAGCTGCCTAACCCACTGACCTCCTCCAGTGCCTTTCCCTTGACAAACGCTGCCTAACCCACTGACCTCCTCCAGTGCCTTTCCCTCGACAGAACTGCCTAACCCATTGACCTCCTCCAGTGCCTTTCCCTCGACAAACGCTGCCTAACCCACTGACCTCCTCCAGTGCCTTTCCCTCAACAGAAGCTGCCTAACCCACTGACCTCCTGCAGTGCCTTTCCCTCGACAAACGCTGCCTAACCCACTGACCTCCTCCAGTGCCTTTCCCTCGACAGAAGCTGCCTAACCCACTGACCTCCTCCAGTGCCTTTCCCTCGACAGCTGCTTAACCCACTGACCTCCTCCAGTGCCTTTCCCTCGACAGAAGCTGCCTAACCCACTGACCTCCTCCAGTGCCTTTCCCTCGACAAACGCTGCCTAACCCACTGACCTCCTCCAGTGCCTTTCCCTCGACAAACGCTGCCTAACCCACTGACCTCCTCCAGTGCCTTTCCCTCGACAAACGCTGCCTAACCCACTGACCTCCTCCAGTGCCTTTCCCTCGACAAACGCTGCCTAACCCACTGACCTCCTCCAGTGCCTTTCCCTCGACAAACGCTGCTAACCCACTGACCTCCTCCACTGCCTTTCCCTCGACAGAAGCTGCCTAACCCACTGACCTCCTCCAGTGCCTTTCCCTCGACAGAAGCTGCCTAACCCATTGAACTCCTCCAGTGCCTTTCCCTCGACAAACGCTGCCTAACCCACTGACCTCCTCCAGTGCCTTTCCCTCGACAAACGCTGCCTAACCCACTGACCTCCTCCAGTGCCTTTCCTCGACAAACGCTGCCTAACCCACTGACCTCCTCCAGTGACTTTCCCTCGACAAACGCTGCCTAACCCACTGACCTCCTCCAGTGCCTTTCCCTTGACAGAAGCTGCCTAACCCACTGACCTTCTCCAGTGCCTTTCCCTCGACAAACGCTGCCTAACCCACTGACCTCCTCCAGTGCCTTTCCCTCGACAAACGCTGCCTAACCCACTGACCTCCTCCAGTGCCTTTCCCTTGACAAACGCTGCCTAACCCACTGACCTCCTCCAGTGCCTTTCCCTGGACAGAAGCTGCCTAACCCACTGACCTCCTCCAGTACCTTTCCCTCGACAGAAGCTGCCTAACCCACTGACCTCCTCCAGTGCCTTTCCCTCGACAGAAGCTGCCTAACCCACTGACCTCCTCCAGTGCCTTTCCCTTGACAAACGCTGCCTAACCCACTGACCTCCTCCAGTGCCTTTCCCTCGACAGAAGCTGCCTAACCCACTGACCTCCTCCAGTGCCTTTCCCTTGACAAACGCTGCCTAACCCACTGACCTCCTCCAGTGCCTTTCCCTCGACAGAACTGCCTAACCCATTGACCTCCTCCAGTGCCTTTCCCTCGACAAACGCTGCCTAACCCACTGACCTCCTCCAGTGCCTTTCCCTCAACAGAAGCTGCCTAACCCACTGACCTCCTGCAGTGCCTTTCCCTCGACAAACGCTGCCTAACCCACTGACCCCCTCCAGTGCCTTTCCCTCGACAGAAGCTGCCTAACCCACTGACCTCCTCCAGTGCCTTTCCCTCGACAGAAGCTGCTTAACCCACTGACCTCCTCCAGTGCCTTTCCCTCGACAGAAGCTGCCTAACCCACTGACCTCCTCCAGTGCCTTTCCCTCGACAAACGCTGCCTAACCCACTGACCTCCTCCAGTGCCTTTCCCTCGACAAACGCTGCCTAACCCACTGACCTCCTCCAGTGCCTTTCCCTCGACAAACGCTGCCTAACCCACTGACCTCCTCCAGTGCCTTTCCCTCGACAAACGCTGCCTAACCCACGGACCTCCTCCAGTGCCTTTCCCTCGACAAACGCTGTCTAACCCACTGACCTCCTCCAGTGCCTTTCCCTCGACAGAAGCTGCCTAACCCACTGACCTCCTCCAGTGCCTTTCCCTCGACAGAAGCTGCCTAACCCATTGACCTCCTCCAGTGCCTTTCCCTCGACAAACGCTGCCTAACCCACTGACCTCCTCCAGTGCCTTTCCCTTGACAGAAGCTGCCTAACCCACTGACCTCCTCCAGTCCCTTTCCCTCGACAAACGCTGCCTAACCCACTGACCTCCTCCAGTGCCTTTCCCTCGACAAACGCTGCCTAACACACTGACCTCCTCCAGTGCCTTTCCCTTGACAGAAGCTGCCTAACCCACTGACCTCCTCCAGTGCCTTTCCCTCGACAAACGCTGACTAACCCACTGACCTCCTCCAGTGCCTTTCCCTCGACAAACGCTGCCTAACCCACTGACCTCCTCCAGTGCCTTTCCCTTGACAGAAGCTGCCTAACCCACTGACCTCCTCCAGTGCCTTTCCCTCGACAAACGCTGCCTAACCCACTGACCTCCTCCAGTGCCTTTCCCTCGAAAAACGCTGCCTAACCCACTGACCTCCTCCAGTGCCTTTCCCTTGACAGAAGCTGCCTAACCCACTGACCTCCTCCAGTGCCTTTCCCTCGACAAACGCTGCCTAACCCACTGACCTCCTCCAGTGACTTTCCCTCGACAAACGCTGCCTAACCCACTGACCTCCTCCAGTGCCTTTCCCTTGACAGAAGCTGCCTAACCCACTGACCTTCTCCAGTGCCTTTCCCTCGACAAACGCTGCCTAACCCACTGACCTCCTCCAGTGCCTTTCCCTCGACAAACGCTGCCTAACCCACTGACCTCCTCCAGTGCCTTTCCCTTGACAAACGCTGCCTAACCCACTGACCTCCTCCAGTGCCTTTCCCTGGACAGAAGCTGCCTAACCCACTGACCTCCTCCAGTACCTTTCCCTCGACAGAAGCTGCCTAACCCACTGACCTCCTCCAGTGCCTTTCCCTCGACAGAAGCTGCCTAACCCACTGACCTCCTCCAGTGCCTTTCCCTTGACAAACGCTGCCTAACCCACTGACCTCCTCCAGTGCCTTTCCCTCGACAGAACTGCCTAACCCATTGACCTCCTCCAGTGCCTTTCCCTCGACAAACGCTGCCTAACCCACTGACCTCCTCCAGTGCCTTTCCCTCAACAGAAGCTGCCTAACCCACTGACCTCCTGCAGTGCCTTTCCCTCGACAAACGCTGCCTAACCCACTGACCTCCTCCAGTGCCTTTCCCTCGACAGAAGCTGCCTAACCCACTGACCTCCTCCAGTGCCTTTCCCTCGACAGCTGCTTAACCCACTGACCTCCTCCAGTGCCTTTCCCTCGACAGAAGCTGCCTAACCCACTGACCTCCTCCAGTGCCTTTCCCTCGACAAACGCTGCCTAACCCACTGACCTCCTCCAGTGCCTTTCCCTCGACAAACGCTGCCTAACCCACTGACCTCCTCCAGTGCCTTTCCCTCGACAAACGCTGCCTAACCCACTGACCTCCTCCAGTGCCTTTCCCTCGACAAACGCTGCCTAACCCACTGACCTCCTCCAGTGCCTTTCCCTCGACAAACGCTGTCTAACCCACTGACCTCCTCCACTGCCTTTCCCTCGACAGAAGCTGCCTAACCCACTGACCTCCTCCAGTGCCTTTCCCTCGACAGAAGCTGCCTAACCCATTGACCTCCTCCAGTGCCTTTCCCTCGACAAACGCTGCCTAACCCACTGACCTCCTCCAGTGCCTTTCCCTCGACAAACGCTGCCTAACCCACTGACCTCCTCCAGTGCCTTTCCTCGACAAACGCTGCCTAACCCACTGACCTCCTCCAGTGACTTTCCCTCGACAAACGCTGCCTAACCCACTGACCTCCTCCAGTGCCTTTCCCTTGACAGAAGCTGCCTAACCCACTGACCTTCTCCAGTGCCTTTCCCTCGACAAACGCTGCCTAACCCACTGACCTCCTCCAGTGCCTTTCCCTCGACAAACGCTGCCTAACCCACTGACCTCCTCCAGTGCCTTTCCCTTGACAAACGCTGCCTAACCCACTGACCTCCTCCAGTGCCTTTCCCTGGACAGAAGCTGCCTAACCCACTGACCTCCTCCAGTACCTTTCCCTCGACAGAAGCTGCCTAACCCACTGACCTCCTCCAGTGCCTTTCCCTCGACAGAAGCTGCCTAACCCACTGACCTCCTCCAGTGCCTTTCCCTTGACAAACGCTGCCTAACCCACTGACCTCCTCCAGTGCCTTTCCCTCGACAGAACTGCCTAACCCATTGACCTCCTCCAGTGCCTTTCCCTCGACAAACGCTGCCTAACCCACTGACCTCCTCCAGTGCCTTTCCCTCAACAGAAGCTGCCTAACCCACTGACCTCCTGCAGTGCCTTTCCCTCGACAAACGCTGCCTAACCCACTGACCTCCTCCAGTGCCTTTCCCTCGACAGAAGCTGCCTAACCCACTGACCTCCTCCAGTGCCTTTCCCTCGACAGAAGCTGCTTAACCCACTGACCTCCTCCAGTGCCTTTCCCTCGACAGAAGCTGCCTAACCCACTGACCTCCTCCAGTGCCTTTCCCTCGACAAACGCTGCCTAACCCACTGACCTCCTCCAGTGCCTTTCCCTCGACAAACGCTGCCTAACGTACTGACCTCCTCCAGTGCCTTTCCCTCGACAAACGCTGCCTAACCCACTGACCTCCTCCAGTGCCTTTCCCTCGACAAACGCTGCCTAACCCACGGACCTCCTCCAGTGCCTTTCCCTCGACAAACGCTGTCTAACCCACTGACCTCCTCCAGTGCCTTTCCCTCGACAGAAGCTGCCTAACCCACTGACCTCCTCCAGTGCCTTTCCCTCGACAGAAGCTGCCTAACCCATTGACCTCCTCCAGTGCCTTTCCCTCGACAAACGCTGCCTAACCCACTGACCTCCTCCAGTGCCTTTCCCTTGACAGAAGCTGCCTAACCCACTGACCTCCTCCAGTCCCTTTCCCTCGACAAACGCTGCCTAACCCACTGACCTCCTCCAGTGCCTTTCCCTCGACAAACGCTGCCTAACACACTGACCTCCTCCAGTGCCTTTCCCTTGACAGAAGCTGCCTAACACACTGACCTCCTCCAGTGCCTTTCCCTCGACAAACGCTGCCTAACCCACTGACCTCCTCCAGTGCCTTTCCCTCGACAAACGCTGCCTAACCCACTGACCTCCTCCAGTGCCTTTCCCTTGACAGAAGCTGCCTAACCCACTGACCTCCTCCAGTGCCTTTCCCTCGACAAACGCTGCCTAACCCACTGACCTCCTCCAGTGCCTTTCCCTCGAAAAACGCTGCCTAACCCACTGACCTCCTCCAGTGCCTTTCCCTTGACAGAAGCTGCCTAACCCACTGACCTCCTCCAGTGCCTTTCCCTCGACAAACGCTGCCTAACCCACTGACCTCCTCCAGTGCCTTTCCTCGACAAACGCTGCCTAACCCACTGACCTCCTCCAGTGACTTTCCCTCGACAAACGCTGCCTAACCCACTGACCTCCTCCAGTGCCTTTCCCTTGACAGAAGCTGCCTAACCCACTGACCTTCTCCAGTGCCTTTCCCTCGACAAACGCTGCCTAACCCACTGACCTCCTCCAGTGCCTTTCCCTCGACAGAAGCTGCCTAACCCACTGACCTCCTCCAGTGCCTTTCCCTTGACAAACGCTGCCTAACCCACTGACCTCCTCCAGTGCCTTTCCCTGGACAGAAGCTGCCTAACCCACTGACCTCCTCCAGTACCTTTCCCTCGACAGAAGCTGCCTAACCCACTGACCTCCTCCAGTGCCTTTCCCTCGACAGAAGCTGCCTAACCCACTGACCTCCTCCAGTGCCTTTCCCTTGACAAACGCTGCCTAACCCACTGACCTCCTCCAGTGCCTTTCCCTCGACAGAACTGCCTAACCCATTGACCTCCTCCAGTGCCTTTCCCTCGACAAACGCTGCCTAACCCACTGACCTCCTCCAGTGCCTTTCCCTCAACAGAAGCTGCCTAACCCACTGACCTCCTGCAGTGCCTTTCCCTCGACAAACGCTGCCTAACCCACTGACCTCCTCCAGTGCCTTTCCCTCGACAGAAGCTGCCTAACCCACTGACCTCCTCCAGTGCCTTTCCCTCGACAGCTGCTTAACCCACTGACCTCCTCCAGTGCCTTTCCCTCGACAGAAGCTGCCTAACCCACTGACCTCCTCCAGTGCCTTTCCCTCGACAAACGCTGCCTAACCCACTGACCTCCTCCAGTGCCTTTCCCTCGACAAACGCTGCCTAACCCACTGACCTCCTCCAGTGCCTTTCCCTCGACAAACGCTGCCTAACCCACTGACCTCCTCCAGTGCCTTTCCCTCGACAAACGCTGCCTAACCCACTGACCTCCTCCAGTGCCTTTCCCTCGACAAACGCTGTCTAACCCACTGACCTCCTCCACTGCCTTTCCCTCGACAGAAGCTGCCTAACCCACTGACCTCCTCCAGTGCCTTTCCCTCGACAGAAGCTGCCTAACCCATTGACCTCCTCCAGTGCCTTTCCCTCGACAAACGCTGCCTAACCCACTGACCTCCTCCAGTGCCTTTCCCTTGACAGAAGCTGCCTAACCCACTGACCTCCTCCAGTCCCTTTCCCTCGACAAACGCTGCCTAACCCACTGACCTCCTCCAGTGCCTTTCCCTCGACAAACGCTGCCTAACACACTGACCTCCTCCAGTGCCTTTCCCTTGACAGAAGCTGCCTAACCCACTGACCTCCTCCAGTGCCTTTCCCTCGACAAACGCTGACTAACCCACTGACCTCCTCCAGTGCCTTTCCCTCGACAAACGCTGCCTAACCCACTGACCTCCTCCAGTGCCTTTCCCTCGAAAAACGCTGCCTAACCCACTGACCTCCTCCAGTGCCTTTCCCTTGACAGAAGCTGCCTAACCCACTGACCTCCTCCAGTGCCTTTCCCTCGACAAACGCTGCCTAACCCACTGACCTCCTCCAGTCCCTTTCCCTCGACAAACGCTGCCTAACCCACTGACCTCCTCCAGTGCCTTTCCCTCGACAAACGCTGCCTAACCCACTGACCTCCTCCAGTGCCTTTCCCTTGACAGAAGCTGCCTAACCCACTGACCTTCTCCAGTGCCTTTCCCTCGACAAACGCTGCCTAACCCACTGACCTCCTCCAGTACCTTTCCCTCGACAGAAGCTGCCTAACCCACTGACCTCCTCCAGTGCCTTTCCCTCGACAGAAGCTGCCTAACCCACTGACCTCCTCCAGTGCCTTTCCCTCGACAAATGTTGCCTAACCCACTGACCTCTTCCAGTGCCTTTCCCTCGACAAACGCTGCCTAACCCACTGACCTCCTCCAGTGCCCTTCCCTCGACAGCAGCACCTAACCCACTGACCTCCTCCAGTGCCTTTCCCTCGACAGAAGCTGCCTAACCCACTGACCTCCTCCAGTGCCTTTCCCTCGACAGAAGCTGCCTAACCCACTGACCTCCTCCAGTGCCTTTCCCTTGACAAACGCTGCCTAACCCACTGACCTCCTCCAGTGCCTTTCCCTCGACAAACGCTGCCTAACCCACTGACCTCCTCCAGTGCCTTTCCCTCGACAAACGCTGCCTAACCCACTGACCTCCTCCAGTTCCTTTCCCTCGACAAACGCTGCCTAACCCACTGACCTCCTCCAGTGCCTTTCCCTGGACAAACGCTGCCTAACCCACTGACCTCCTCCAGGGCCTTTCCCTCGACAGAAGCTGCCTGACCCACTGACCTTCTCCAGTGCCTTTCCCTCGACAAACGCTGCCTAACCCACTGACCTCCTCCAGTGACTTTCCCTCGACAAACGCTGCCTAACCCACTGACCTCCTCCAGTGCCTTTCCCTTGACAGAAGCTGCCTAACCCACTGACCTTCTCCAGTGCCTTTCCCTCGACAAACGCTGCCTAACCCACTGACCTCCTCCAGTGCCTTTCCCTCGACAAACGCTGCCTAACCCACTGACCTCCTCCAGTGCCTTTCCCTTGACAAACGCTGCCTAACCCACTGACCTCCTCCAGTGCCTTTCCCTGGACAGAAGCTGCCTAACCCACTGACCTCCTCCAGTACCTTTCCCTCGACAGAAGCTGCCTAACCCACTGACCTCCTCCAGTGCCTTTCCCTTGACAAACGCTGCCTAACCCACTGACCTCCTCCAGTGCCTTTCCCTCGACAGAACTGCCTAACCCATTGACCTCCTCCAGTGCCTTTCCCTCGACAAACGCTGCCTAACCCACTGACCTCCTCCAGTGCCTTTCCCTCAACAGAAGCTGCCTAACCCACTGACCTCCTGCAGTGCCTTTCCCTCGACAAACGCTGCCTAACCCACTGACCTCCTCCAGTGCCTTTCCCTCGACAGAAGCTGCCTAACCCACTGACCTCCTCCAGTGCCTTTCCCTCGACAGAAGCTGCTTAACCCACTGACCTCCTCCAGTGCCTTTCCCTCGACAGAAGCTGCCTAACCCACTGACCTCCTCCAGTGCCTTTCCCTCGACAAACGCTGCCTAACCCACTGACCTCCTCCAGTGCCTTTCCCTCGACAAACGCTGCCTAACCCACTGACCTCCTCCAGTGCCTTTCCCTCGACAAACGCTGCCTAACCCACTGACCTCCTCCAGTGCCTTTCCCTCGACAAACGCTGCCTAACCCACTGACCTCCTCCAGTGCCTTTCCCTCGACAAACGCTGTCTAACCCACTGACCTCCTCCACTGCCTTTCCCTCGACAGAAGCTGCCTAACCCACTGACCTCCTCCAGTGCCTTTCCCTCGACAGAAGCTGCCTAACCCATTGACCTCCTCCAGTGCCTTTCCCTCGACAAACGCTGCCTAACCCACTGACCTCCTCCAGTGCCTTTCCCTTGACAGAAGCTGCCTAACCCACTGACCTCCTCCAGTCCCTTTCCCTCGACAAACGCTGCCTAACCCACTGACCTCCTCCAGTGCCTTTCCCTCGACAAACGCTGCCTAACACACTGACCTCCTCCAGTGCCTTTCCCTTGACAGAAGCTGCCTAACCCACTGACCTCCTCCAGTGCCTTTCCCTCGACAAACGCTGACTAACCCACTGACCTCCTCCAGTGCCTTTCCCTCGACAAACGCTGCCTAACCCACTGACCTCCTCCAGTGCCTTTCCCTCGACAAACGCTGCCTAACCCACTGACCTCCTCCAGTGCCTTTCCCTTGACAGAAGCTGCCTAACCCACTGACCTCCTCCAGTGCCTTTCCCTCGACAAACGCTGCCTAACCCACTGACCTCCTCCAGTGCCTTTCCCTCGACAAACGCTGCCTAACCCACTGACCTCCTCCAGTGCCTTTCCCTCGACAAACGCTGCCTAACCCACTGACCTCCTCCAGTGCCTTTCCCTTGACAGAAGCTGCCTAACCCACTGACCTTCTCCAGTGCCTTTCCCTCGACAAACGCTGCCTAACCCACTGACCTCCTCCAGTACCTTTCCCTCGACAGAAGCTGCCTAACCCACTGACCTCCTCCAGTGCCTTTCCCTCGACAGAAGCTGCCTAACCCACTGACCTCCTCCAGTGCCTTTCCCTCGACAAACGCTGCCTAACCCACTGACCTCCTCCAGTTCCTTTCCCTCGACAAACGCTGCCTAACCCACTGACCTCCTCCAGTGCCTTTCCCTGGACAAACGCTGCCTAACCCACTGACCTCCTCCAGGGCCTTTCCCTCGACAGAAGCTGCCTGACCCACTGACCTTCTCCAGTGCCTTTCCCTCGACAAACGCTGCCTAACCCACTGACCTCCTCCAGTGACTTTCCCTCGACAAACGCTGCCTAACCCACTGACCTCCTCCAGTGCCTTTCCCTTGACAGAAGCTGCCTAACCCACTGACCTTCTCCAGTGCCTTTCCCTCGACAAACGCTGCCTAACCCACTGACCTCCTCCAGTGCCTTTCCCTCGACAAACGCTGCCTAACCCACTGACCTCCTCCAGTGCCTTTCCCTTGACAAACGCTGCCTAACCCACTGACCTCCTCCAGTGCCTTTCCCTGGACAGAAGCTGCCTAACCCACTGACCTCCTCCAGTACCTTTCCCTCGACAGAAGCTGCCTAACCCACTGACCTCCTCCAGTGCCTTTCCCTTGACAAACGCTGCCTAACCCACTGACCTCCTCCAGTGCCTTTCCCTCGACAGAACTGCCTAACCCATTGACCTCCTCCAGTGCCTTTCCCTCGACAAACGCTGCCTAACCCACTGACCTCCTCCAGTGCCTTTCCCTCAACAGAAGCTGCCTAACCCACTGACCTCCTGCAGTGCCTTTCCCTCGACAAACGCTGCCTAACCCACTGACCTCCTCCAGTGCCTTTCCCTCGACAGAAGCTGCCTAACCCACTGACCTCCTCCAGTGCCTTTCCCTCGACAGAAGCTGCTTAACCCACTGACCTCCTCCAGTGCCTTTCCCTCGACAGAAGCTGCCTAACCCACTGACCTCCTCCAGTGCCTTTCCCTCGACAAACGCTGCCTAACCCACTGACCTCCTCCAGTGCCTTTCCCTCGACAAACGCTGCCTAACCCACTGACCTCCTCCAGTGCCTTTCCCTCGACAAACGCTGCCTAACCCACTGACCTCCTCCAGTGCCTTTCCCTCGACAAACGCTGCCTAACCCACTGACCTCCTCCAGTGCCTTTCCCTCGACAAACGCTGTCTAACCCACTGACCTCCTCCACTGCCTTTCCCTCGACAGAAGCTGCCTAACCCACTGACCTCCTCCAGTGCCTTTCCCTCGACAGAAGCTGCCTAACCCATTGACCTCCTCCAGTGCCTTTCCCTCGACAAACGCTGCCTAACCCACTGACCTCCTCCAGTGCCTTTCCCTTGACAGAAGCTGCCTAACCCACTGACCTCCTCCAGTCCCTTTCCCTCGACAAACGCTGCCTAACCCACTGACCTCCTCCAGTGCCTTTCCCTCGACAAACGCTGCCTAACACACTGACCTCCTCCAGTGCCTTTCCCTTGACAGAAGCTGCCTAACCCACTGACCTCCTCCAGTGCCTTTCCCTCGACAAACGCTGACTAACCCACTGACCTCCTCCAGTGCCTTTCCCTCGACAAACGCTGCCTAACCCACTGACCTCCTCCAGTGCCTTTCCCTCGACAAACGCTGCCTAACCCACTGACCTCCTCCAGTGCCTTTCCCTTGACAGAAGCTGCCTAACCCACTGACCTCCTCCAGTGCCTTTCCCTCGACAAACGCTGCCTAACCCACTGACCTACTCCAGTGCCTTTCCCTCGACAAACGCTGCCTAACCCACTGACCTCCTCCAGTGCCTTTCCCTCGACAAACGCTGCCTAACCCACTGACCTCCTCCAGTGCCTTTCCCTTGACAGAAGCTGCCTAACCCACTGACCTTCTCCAGTGCCTTTCCCTCGACAAACGCTGCCTAACCCACTGACCTCCTCCAGTACCTTTCCCTCGACAGAAGCTGCCTAACCCACTGACCTCCTCCAGTGCCTTTCCCTCGACAGAAGCTGCCTAACCCACTGACCTCCTCCAGTGCCTTTCCCTCGACAAATGTTGCCTAACCCACTGACCTCTTCCAGTGCCTTTCCCTCGACAAACGCTGCCTAACCCACTGACCTCCTCCAGTGCCCTTCCCTCGACAGCAGCACCTAACCCACTGACCTCCTCCAGTGCCTTTCCCTCGACAGAAGCTGCCTAACCCACTGACCTCCTCCAGTGCCTTTCCCTCGACAGAAGCTGCCTAACCCACTGACCTCCTCCAGTGCCTTTCCCTTGACAAACGCTGCCTAACCCACTGACCTCCTCCAGTGCCTTTCCCTCGACAAACGCTGCCTAACCCACTGACCTCCTCCAGTGCCTTTCCCTCGACAAACGCTGCCTAACCCACTGACCTCCTCCAGTGACTTTCCCTCGACAAACGCTGCCTAACCCACTGACCTCCTCCAGTGCCTTTCCCTGGACAAACGCTGCCTAACCCACTGACCTCCTCCAGGGCCTTTCCCTCGACAGAAGCTGCCTGACCCACTGACCTTCTCCAGTGCCTTTCCCTCGACAAACGCTGCCTAACCCACTGACCTCCTCCAGTGCCTTTCCCTCGACAAACGCTGCCTAACCCACTGACCTCCTCCAGTGCCTTTCCCTCGACAAACGCTGCCTAACCCACTGACCTCCTCCAGTGCCTTTCCCTCGACAGAAGCTGCCCAACCCACTGACCTCCTCCAGTGCCTTTCCCTCGACAAACGCTGCCTAACCCACTGACCTCCTCCAATGCCTTTCCCTCGACAGAAGCTGCCTAACCCACTGACCTCCTCCAGTGCCTTTCCCTCGACAAATGCTGCCTAACCCACTGACCTCCTCCAGTGCCTTTCCCTCGACAAACGCTGCCTAACCCACTGACCTCCTCCAGTGCTTTTCCCTCGATAGAAGCTGCCTAACCCACTGACCTCCTCCAGTGCCTTTCCCTCGACAAACGCTGCCTAACCCACTGACCTCCTCCAGTGCCTTTCCCTCGACAAACGCTGCCTAACCCACTGACCTCCTCCAGTGTCTTTCCCTTGACAGAAGCTGCCTAACCCACTGACCTCCTCCAGTGCCTTTCCCTCGACAAACGCTGCCTAACCCACTGACCTCCTCCAGTGCCTTTCCCTCGACAAACGCTGCCTAACCCACTGACCTCCTCCAGTGCCTTTCCCTCGACAAACGCTGCCTAACCCACTGACCTCCTCCAGTGCCTTTCCCTTGACAGAAGCTGCCTAACCCACTGACCTTCTCCAGTGCCTTTCCCTCGACAAACGCTGCCTAACCCACTGACCTCCTCCAGTGCCTTTCCCTCGACAAACGCTGCCTAACCCACTGACCTCCTCCAGTGCCTTTCCCTTGACAAACGCTGCCTAACCCACTGACCTCCTCCAGTGCCTTTCCCTTGACAGAAGCTGCCTAACCCACTGACCTCCTCCAGTACCTTTCCCTCGACAGAAGCTGCCTAACCCACTGACCTCCTCCAGTGCCTTTCCCTCGACAGAAGCTGCCTAACCCACTGACCTCCTCCAGTGCCTTTCCCTCGACAAATGTTGCCTAACCCACTGACCTCTTCCAGTGCCTTTCCCTCGACAAACGCTGCCTAACCCACTGACCTCCTCCAGTGCCCTTCCCTCGACAGCAGCTGCCTAACCCACTGACCTCCTCCAGTGCCTTTCCCTCGACAGAAGCTGCCTAACCCACTGACCTCCTCCAGTGCCTTTCCCTCGACAAACGCTGCCTAACCCACTGACCTCCTCCAGTGCCTTTCCCTCGACAAACGCTGTCTAACCCACTGACCTCCTCCAGTGCCTTTCCCTCGACAAACGCTGCCTAACCCACTGACCTCCTCCAGTGCCTTTCCCTCGACAGAAGCTGCCTAACCCACTGACCTCCTCCAGTGCCTTTCCCTCGACAAACGCTGCCTAACCCACTGACCTCCTCCAGTGCCTTTCCCTCGACAAACGCTGCCTAACCCACTGACCTCCTCCAGTGCCTTTCCCTCGACAAACGCTGCCTAACCCACTGACCTCCTCCAGTGCCTTTCCCTGGACAAACGCTGCCTAACCCACTGACCTCCTCCAGGGCCTTTCCCTCGACAGAAGCTGCCTGACCCACTGACCTTCTCCAGTGCCTTTCCCTCGACAAACGCTGCCTAACCCACTGACCTCCTCCAGTGCCTTTCCCTCGACAAACGCTGCCTAACCCACTGACCTCCTCCAGTGCCTTTCCCTCGACAAACGCTGCCTAACCCACTGACCTCCTCCAGTGCCTTTCCCTCGACAGAAGCTGCCCAACCCACTGACCTCCTCCAGTGCCTTTCCCTCGACAAACGCTGCCTAACCCACTGACCTCCTCCAATGCCTTTCCCTCGACAGAAGCTGCCTAACCCACTGACCTCCTCCAGTGCCTTTCCCTCGACAAATGCTGCCTAACCCACTGACCTCCTCCAGTGCCTTTCCCTCGACAAACGCTGCCTAACCCACTGACCTCCTCCAGTGCTTTTCCCTCGACAGAAGCTGCCTAACCCACTGACCTCCTCCAGTGCCTTTCCCTCGACAAACGCTGCCTAACCCACTGACCTCCTCCAGTGCCTTTCCCTCGACAAACGCTGCCTAACCCACTGACCTCCTCCAGTGCCTTTCCCTTGACAGAAGCTGCCTAACCCACTGACCTCCTCCAGTGCCTTTCCCTCGACAAACGCTGCCTAACCCACTGACCTCCTCCAGTGCCTTTCCCTCGACAAACGCTGCCTAACCCACTGACCTCCTCCAGTGCCTTTCCCTCGAGAAACGCTGCCTAACCCACTGACCTCCTCCAGTGCCTTTCCCTTGACAGAAGCTGCCTAACCCACTGACCTTCTCCAGTGCCTTTCCCTCGACAAACGCTGCCTAACCCACTGACCTCCTCCAGTGCCTTTCCCTCGATAAACGCTGCCTAACCCACTGACCTCCTCCAGTGCCTTTCCCTTGACAAACGCTGCCTAACCCACTGACCTCCTCCAGTGCCTTTCCCTTGACAGAAGCTGCCTAACCCACTGACCTCCTCCAGTACCTTTCCCTCAACAGAAGCTGCCTAACCCACTGACCTCCTCCAGTGCCTTTCCCTCGACAGAAGCTGCCTAACCCACTGACCTCCTCCAGTGCCTTTCCCTCGACAAATGTTGCCTAACCCACTGACCTCTTCCAGTGCCTTTCCCTCGACAAACGCTGCCTAACCCACTGACCTCCTCCAGTGCCCTTCCCTCGACAGCAGCTGCCTAACCCACTGACCTCCTCCAGTGCCTTTCCCTCGACAGAAGCTGCCTAACCCACTGACCTCCTCCAGTGCCTTTCCCTCGACAGAAGCTGCCTAACCCACTGACCTCCTCCAGTGCCTTTCCCTTGACAAACGCTGCCTAACCCACTGACCTCCTCCAGTGCCTTTCCCTCGACAGAAGCTGCCTAACCCATTGACCTCCTCCAGTGCCTTTCCCTCGACAAACGCTGCCTCACCCACTGACCTCCTCCAGTGCCTTTCCCTCAACAGAAGCTGCCTAACCCACTGACCTCCTCCAGTGCCTTTCCCTCGACAAACGCTGCCTAACCCACTGACCTCCTCCAGTGCCTTTCCCTCGACAGAAGCTGCCTAACCCACTGACCTCCTCCAGTGCCTTTCCCTCGACAGAAGCTGCTTAACCCACTGACCTCCTCCAGTGCCTTTCCCTCGACAGAAGCTGCCTAACCCACTGACCTCCTCCAGTGCCTTTCCCTCGACAAACGCTGCCTAACCCACTGACCTCCTCCAGTGCCTTTCCCTCGACAAACGCTGCCTAACCCACTGACCTCCTCCAGTGCCTTTCCCTCGACAAACGCTGCCTAACCCACTGACCTCCTCCAGTGCCTTTCCCTCGACAAACGCTGCCTAACCCACTGACCTCCTCCAGTGCCTTTCCCTGGACAAACGCTACCTAACCCACTGACCTCCTCCAGGGCCTTTCCCTCGACAGAAGCTGCCTGACCCACTGACCTTCTCCAGTGCCTTTCCCTCGACAAACGCTGCCTAACCCACTGACCTCCTCCAGTGCCTTTCCCTCGACAAACGCTGCCTAACCCACTGACCTCCTCCAGTGCCTTTCCCTCGACAAATGCTGCCTAACCCACTGACCTCCTCCAGTGCCTTTCCCTCGACAGAAGCTGCCCAACCCACTGACCTCCTCCAGTGCCTTTCCCTCGACAAACGCTGCCTAACCCACTGACCTCCTCCAATGCCTTTCCCTCGACAGAAGCTGCCTAACCCACTGACCTCCTCCAGTGCCTTTCCCTCGACAAACGCTGCCTAACCCACTGACCTCCTCCAGTGCCTTTCCCTCGACAAACGCTGCCTAACCCACTGACCTCCTCCAGTGCCTTTCCCTCGACAAACGCTGTCTAACCCACTGACCTCCTCCAGTGCCTTTCCCTCGACAAACGCTGCCTAACCCACTGACCTCCTCCAGTGCCTTTCCCTCGACAGAAGCTGCCTAACCCACTGACCTCCTCCAGTGCCTTTCCCTCGACAAACGCTGCCTAACCCACTGACCTCCTCCAGTGCCTTTCCCTCGACAAACGCTGCCTAACCCACTGACCTCCTCCAGTGCCTTTCCCTCGACAAACGCTGCCTAACCCACTGACCTCCTCCAGTGCCTTTCCCTGGACAAACGCTGCCTAACCCACTGACCTCCTCCAGGGCCTTTCCCTCGACAGAAGCTGCCTGACCCACTGACCTTCTCCAGTGCCTTTCCCTCGACAAACGCTGCCTAACCCACTGACCTCCTCCAGTGCCTTTCCCTCGACAAACGCTGCCTAACCCACTGACCTCCTCCAGTGCCTTTCCCTCGACAAACGCTGCCTAACCCACTGACCTCCTCCAGTGCCTTTCCCTCGACAGAAGCTGCCCAACCCACTGACCTCCTCCAGTGCCTTTCCCTCGACAAACGCTGCCTAACCCACTGACCTCCTCCAATGCCTTTCCCTCGACAGAAGCTGCCTAACCCACTGACCTCCTCCAGTGCCTTTCCCTCGACAAATGCTGTCTAACCCACTGACCTCCTCCAGTGCCTTTCCCTCGACAAACGCTGCCTAACCCACTGACCTCCTCCAGTGCTTTTCCCTCGACAGAAGCTGCCTAACCCACTGACCTCCTCCAGTGCCTTTCCCTCGACAAACGCTGCCTAACCCACTGACCTCCTCTAGTGCCTTTCCCTCAACAGAAGCTGCCTAACCCACTGACCTCCTCTAGTGCCTTTCCCTCGACAGAAGCTGCCTAACCCACTGACCTCCTCCAGTGCCTTTCCCTCGACAAACGCTGCCTAACCCACTGACCTCCTCCAGTGCCTTTCCCTCGACAAACGCTGCCTAACCCACTGACCTCCTCCAGTGCCTTTCCCTCGACAAACGCTGTCTAACCCACTGACCTCCTCCAGTGCCTTTCCCTCGTCAAACGCTGCCTAACCCACTGACCTCCTCCAGTGCCTTTCCCTCGACAGAAGCTGCCTAACCCACTGACCTCCTCCAGTGCCTTTCCCTCGACAAACGCTGCCTAACCCACTGACCTCCTCCAGTGCCTTTCCCTCGACAGAAGCTGCCTAACCCACTGACCTCCTCCAGTGCCTTTCCCTCGACAAACGCTGCCTAACCCACTGACCTCCTCCAGTGCCTTTCCCTCGACAAACGCTGCCTAACCCACTGACCTCCTCCAGTGCCTTTCCCTCGACAGAAGCTGCCCAACCCACTGACCTCCTCCAGTGCCTTTCCCTCGGCAGAAGTTGCCTAACCCACTGACCTCCTCCAGTGCCTTTCCCGCGACAAATGCTGCCTAACCCACTGACCTTCTCCAGTGCCTTTCCCTCGACAAACGCTGCCTAACCCACTGACCTCCTCCAGTGCTTTTCCCTCGACAGAAGCTGCCTAACCCACTGACCTCCTCCAGTGCCTTTCCCTCGACATACGCTGCCTAACCCACTGACCTCCTCTAGTGCCTTTCCCTCGACAGAAGCTGCCGAACGCACTGACCTCCTCCAGTGCCTTTCCCTCGACAGAAGCTGCCTAACCCACTGACCTCCTCCAGTGCCTTTCCCTCGACAAACGCTGCCTAACCCACTGACCTCCTCCAGTGCCTTTCCCTCGACAAATGCTGCCTAACCCACTGACCTCCTCCAGTGCCTTTCCCTCGACAAACGCTGCCTAACCCACTGACCTCCTCCAGTGCTTTTCCCTCGACAGAAGCTGCCTAACCCACTGACCTCCTCCAGTGCCTTTCCCTCGACAAATGCTGCCTAACCCACTGACCTCCTCCAGTGCCTTTCCCTCGACAAACGCTGCCTAACCCACTGACCTCCTCCAGTGCTTTTCCCTCGACAGAAGCTGCCTAACCCACTGACCTCCTCCAGTGCCTTTCCCTCGACAAACGCTGCCTAACCCACTGACCTCCTCTAGTGCCTTTCCCTCGACAGAAGCTGCCTAACCCACTGACCTCCTCCAGTGCCTTTCCCTTGACAGAAGCTGCCTAACCCACTGACCTCCTCCAGTGCCTTTCCCTCGACAAACGCTGGCTAACCCACTGACCTCCTCCAGTGCCTTTCCCTCGACAAACGCTGCCTAACCCACTGACCTCCTCCAGTGCCTTTCCCTCAACAAACGCTGCCTAACCCACTGACCTCCTCCAGTGCCTTTCCCTTGACAAACGCTGCCTAACCCACTGACCTCCTCCAGTGCCTTTCCCTCGACAAACGCTGCCTAACCCACTGACCTCCTCCAGTGCCTTTCCCTCGACAAACGCTGCCTTACCCACTGACCTCCTCCAGTGCCTTTCCCTCGACAAACGCTGCCTAACCCACTGACCTCCTCCAGGGCCTTTCCCTCGACAGAAGCTGCCTGACCCACTGACCTTCTCCAGTGCCTTTCCCTCGACAAACGCTGCCTAACCCACTGACCTCCTCCAGTGCCTTTCCCTCGACAAACGCTGCCTAACCCACTGACCTCCTCCAGTGCCTTTCCCTCGACAAACGCTGCCTAACCCACTGACCTCCTCCAGTGCCTTTCCCTCGACAGAAGCTGCCCAACCCACTGACCTCCTCCAGTGCCTTTCCCTCGACAAACGCTGCCTAACCCACTGACCTCCTCCAGTGCCTTTCCCTCGACAGAAGCTGCCTAACCCACTGACCTCCTCCAGTGCCTTTCCCTCGACAAATGCTGCCTAACCCACTGACCTCCTCCAGTGCCTTTCCCTCGACAAACGCTGCCTAACCCACTGACCTCCTCCAGTGCTTTTCCCTCGACAGAAGCTGCCTAACCCACTGACCTCCTCCAGTGCCTTTCCCTCGACAAACGCTGCCTAACCCACTGACCTCCTCTAGTGCCTTTCCCTCGACAGAAGCTGCCTAACCCACTGACCTCCTCCAGTGCCTTTCCCTCGACAAACGCTGCCTAACCCACTGACCTCCTCCAGTGCCTTTCCCTCGACAAATGCTGCCTAACCCACTGACCTCCTCCAGTGCCTTTCCCTCGACAAACGCTGCCTAACCCACTGACCTCCTCCAGTGCTTTTCCCTTGACAGAAGCTGCCTAACCCACTGACCTCCTCCAGTGCCTTTCCCTCGACAAATGCTGCCTAACCCACTGACCTCCTCCAGTGCCTTTCCCTCGACAAACGCTGCCTAACCCACTGACCTCCTCCAGTGCTTTTCCCTCGACAGAAGCTGCCTAACCCACTGACCTCCTCCAGTGCCTTTCCCTCGACAAACGCTGCCTAACCCACTGACCTCCTCTAGTGCCTTTCCCTCGACAGAAGCTGCCTAACCCACTGACCTCCTCCAGTGCCTTTCCCTCGACAGAAGCTGCCTAACCCACTGACCTCCTCCAGTGCCTTTCCCTCGACAAACGCTGCCTAACCCACTGACCTCCTCCAGTGCCTTTCCCTCGACAAACGCTGCCTAACCCACTTACCTCCTCCAGTGCCTTTCCCTCAACAAACGCTGCCTAACCCACTGACCTCCTCCAGTGCCTTTCCCTCGACAAACGCTGCCTAACCCACTGACCTCCTCCAGTGCCTTTCCCTCGACAAAAGCTGCCTTACCCACTGACCTCCTCCAGTGCCTTTCCCTCGACAAACGCTGCCTAACCCACTGACCTCCTCCAGTGCCTTTCCCTCGACAAACGCTGCCTAACCCACTGACCTCCTCCAGTGCCTTTCCCTCGACAAACGCTGCCTAACCCACTGACCTCCTCCAGTGCCTTTCCCTCGACAAACGCTGCCTAACCCACTGACCTCCTCCAGTGCCTTTCCCTCGACAAACGCTGCCTAACCCACTGACCTCCTCCAGTGCCTTTACCTCGACAGAAGCTGCCTAACCCACTGAAATCCCTTTTTTGCTCCAGGTTTTGGCAGCTATAGTTCTTTGTGTGTCCAGAGCTGAGCGGAGAAGAGAAAAGAGAAATCTGAAGCCACAAAAGGTGAAATCACAGCTTCTATCAGCATCATGTAGTCTACTCTTCCCTGATTGGTTCATCAACACACCCACAATGCACTGACATCCTAAAGCTTCTGTCAGACTTTCCGTTTCCCTACAGGTGAGGTGCAGGAGAATCTCTGAGGGGGCGTGTGCGTGTGTGTGTGTGTCTGTGTGTCTGTGTATTACAGAGAGGTGAATAAAGAGGCAGTGGTGCCAATGAGTTGGTTTTCTACTTGACTCTTCCTGCCAAGGAGACTTGCTCAAGAAACTGACTATCTTCTAATTTTGTTCAATTTATTGAATGAAATTAGAAGCTAGCCTTCAGCTGGCACAATTCCCTTTCCTGTAAACATAGCCCAGACAAACAGTTGTCCAGCTGTCTGAGCTGTAACATCAGTCATTCTTCTTGTCCAGGTGTGTATTCCACTGTACAGGTAAGAGGAAGCAATAACAGAAATGGAGAAGGACTCCTCTGCCTTGGCAGTGTTGGGAACAAGAGTCAATTGCTTTTGATGTTGTTCAGTATCAATGAGGATGAAGGTGGCAGTTGCAAAGATTTCTTATTTCCAACTAGTGTAGTGTTGAAGGATCTCCACTGATGGCCAGCCTATATTCACCCCAGAGAGGCTTATAGAGAGTTCCTGGTGCCAGTGAGTTGATTTTTCCACCATCTCCTCCTCCAAGGAGACTTAGCCAAGTAAGTGCAGTCAATATCCTGGAAGGCAATCACAAGAAAGACACACCAGATCTCTCTATGTCTCAACTTTCTCTCCTATTTTGACATGCTTTTTGAAAATTTGCCCTTTTGATGAAACATTTACTTCTGTGCTTATTATTCTCCTGTGTGACTTGGTCCATTGTTATATCAGATAATCTGTGAAACCCCTTGCTGTATCTAAAGTTGTACCAAAAAAAATGATTCTTGCCATTGCATTTATTGATGTTAACTGGGCAGGATGCAAGGAGTTCAGCGAGCTAAGGGAATGGCTCTTTAGTGGTTTGATTACAATACCCTTGCACAAATTGAGCTTCTGAGAACTTGCTCCTGGGCGTGGCCTGTTGACACAGTGAGTAGAGTATTGCATCACAGCTCCAGTGACCTAGGTTCAATCCGAATATCTGATGCTGTGTGTGTGTAGAGTTTGCACAGTCTCCTGTGACCACATGGGTTTTCACCAGACGCTTCAGTCTCATCGCACATCCTGGGACACCTGGGTGAGTTAATTGATCACTGCAAGCTGCCCAAGTGTAAGCAGTTGACAGGAGAATCATGCAGAAGCTGATGTGCTTGTGAGAGAGAATAAGCAAAATCTGTGATGGGAGGACCCAATTGCTGGAGTATCTAAGACTGGAATCAAAACACAATTTTGAGACTGAGATGAAAACAGGGTTCTTGGCTAGATGCTAGATGTGAACCGGATGAGAATCCAAATGAGACAGAAATCCTAAAGACAATTGCAGACTGAACTAAAGTTGATCTGACGATTGACCACCAAACCTCAGTTCAGGTTGCTCTTTAAATATCCAAAACTTTGTGCCGGAACATGGCCACCAATTTGCAGAGTGGGCCAGAGTCACTGCCAGGAGACAGTGCCAGGTGTCCATAGTTCAGAGAATCGGAGCATCTAAACCCCAGAGGCTGGCGCAGTCGGGTGCATATCGGAACAAGATTAGGGCAGATGGGATTGCTCTGAGAGCCAAATGGCCTCTTTCTTTGCTGTAATAGAAAGTATAAAAAAGAGATGAGCAAGCCTTGTGAAGGGGATTGTGTGATGACTGAGTAAAATTATACACTCCATCATGTGAATCTCAGACATTCCATTTTCTGATTCTGGAGTATGGGGATGGATTACTATTTCAATGTTGGACTTCTGGACAATTCAAAGCAAGGGCTGAACATACCTTCTCTTGCTAGTATAACACACAAGGTCCAGGAGGAACTCCGCGGGCCAGGAAGCCTCTAGGAAGGCAGATAGACAGGCATTCTTTTGGGATGAGACACTTTACCTGGATGGAAAGAACGAGGATAGGTAGCCTGTATAAAAAGGTGGACAGAATGAATGGGTGGAGCAAAACCTGGTAGGTGATACGTGTATCCACCTGAAGAGGGATGATAGGCAGGTAGTGACAGTAGCTGGGAGGTAAAAGGTAGAGGCCACAAAGGGCTGTAGATGATGGAATCTGATGGGAGACAAAGATGGAGCATGGATTCAAGAGAGGGGGTGGGGAGAGTGGATAGGAATACCGGGGAAAGGGAACCAGTGGGAGAAGCGTGTGGGTGATGGCCATGTGGGGGACGGAAACAGGTAAAATTGGTAATTGCGGGGTGCAGGGGTGAGCATAGAAAGAACTGGGTAGATCAGGAGAAAGGAAAAGACAAAGTGGGAGCAGTTTACAGGAAATTGTAGAATTCATATCTTTGTTGTAGACAACCAAAGCAAAATACGAGGTGCTATTCTAGTTTGCACTTAGCCTCACCCTGGCAGTGGAGAAGGCTGGGACTAGAGATGTTGGTGTGGGAACAGGAGAGGGATTAAAATGACTGTTGCTAGTAACTACTATCAAGGGTTATTGACAATGCAGCCCCCCAAACTAAGTTACTATCGTTCGTATGGAAGCCTATTTAATGGGTAGTGTTCTTGATCTTGTTCAGCCCTAAGTGTCTCATTAGATGATTTTTCAAAAATCTCTAACTGTATTTATTCAAGAAATATATAACAATCGCTACATCTTTTGCTGCAACCATTGTGCCATCAAACTGATACGTACTGACAAATCATCAACACCATTATGGTTCCTCTTTAAACAGTACACCAGCGAAATATTTGAGAAGCTGCTCAATAAGATCCAGCCCTAAAGCTCCAGGAAGTTAATTCAAATCTGGAGTTATTCTGACTGCTTCTATCCTTCTTTCACGGAAAGCCTTCCCTCCAATCATCTCAGCTGGCTTTATCTTAAACTGAGGGTCTCAGGAAAATTTAAGGAAATTGTGGGAGTTCAGAGTTTACACCTCAACCACCATCAAGGCAAATTATCTGGGTATTATCTTGTAGCTGGGCATAGAAGTATGCTTTGTAGAAGTGTCTTTTTCTGCATTACAACAGTGACCACTCTTGAAAGGCCTTTCTTTGGCTGAAAAGAGGTCAGTTGCAAATGAGATACAAGCTCTTCCTTTCTTTTAAAAGCAAAATGTATCTAGGCATTACAAATTGTACTATCCAAAAACCAGGCCTCTTTAAATACATTTCCAACAATAGCGCTTGAGAGTACAGACACATCTGCCTTCGTTGTCTGTGACCTGTCACCAGTGACGCTAAAACTGGTAGGCCAGTGCGTGAGCAATTCGTAATTTTAAAATTCAATTTAGCAAAGTTTTCATTTTGATATCTTGAAAGGGAGTTTAATCATAATTTTGAGAGGAACCAGCTATTTTGGCAATATTAATGATTAAAAAAAGATTATCTGGTTATAAATAATTAGAAAATTAATTTTTAAAATGAATTACTCATTATATCAGTCTTCAGGTTTGTAAATTGATTTAAGCTACTTATTAATTTATAAATGCATTTAAATATTTTTGCAGTTTATTTGAGATTGATCTATTAATTTTGAAATTGATATTTTAACATGATTTCCCATGCTCCAGCAGAGCTTTCTTTACACTCAGATGATGCTGTAGCTACAAGCTAGTACTCTTTGTCTCATGTGTAAATGTTACGAACGTGCGAAGTCAGCAGAGCTCTAGATTAATGTCTCAACCAAAAGAGGGCTCTCTTCCATACAGGAAGGTTCTCAGCAAGCTGGGGGAAACATCATCCAGTCATTGGGCAGTACAGCACATAAACACTTAGTCCGTGCTGAACCGTTACTCTGCCTGGTTTCATCAACCCACGGCCGGACCATACCCCTCCCTACCTCTCCCATCCACGTACTTATTCCAACTTCTCTTAAGCGTTGCAGTCAAATCTGCATCCACCACTTCTGCTGATGTCCCGGTTCCACACTTCCACGAGGGAAAAAGCTCCCCCTTATATCACCCTTAAATATTTCACCTTTACAATCTATGACTATGATAAAGCAAAGAGAGATTCATAGATAGAACTGTCTTTGGTTAAGATATCAGACCAAAGTTTTCCTTCGCTCTCTGTGTCACCTTGTGAGGACCGCACAATAATGCAGCAGTTTATCCTTGTGGCTCACAGCTCCAGTGACCTGGACTCAGTTCTGAGCTTGGGTGCTCCCCCTGTGACCGCGTGGCCGCTCTGTGTTTCCGCTTGCTTCTCAAAGGTCTGGTGTTTGGATAAAAGGCCGCTGTTATTGGGTGACAGAAAAGAGTGATAGGGGAAGTGGATGGGTATATGAGAGAGAGTAAGTTGCAGAGTTAAAGGTGAATAAGTTGAGAGGGAATGCTCTGCTAGCATCCAGTTTGGACTCACTGGGCCAAAGGACCTCTGTGTCATAGTTAGTAGCTATACCATATAAATATTTCAGAGAAAAATGGTGATTTTCTTGAGGGTCCATGTTTATTTGGGACATATTTATTTTTCAACTAATAGCATAGAACATAGAAGAATTTAATACAGGAACATATTTTTCCATCTTATCTGCATATCTGCCTACATACAGGAAACATCTCTCCATTTCCTGCCTGTTCACATGTCTGTCTAAATGCTTCTTAAACATTGCGATCGTATTCACTTCAACATTTTCCCTGGTAGCTTGCCCCAGACATCCACTGTTCTACAAACAACTGGCCTCATAAGTATCTTAAATTTTCTCCTCACCTTAAACCTACACTGTACACTCCCGTATTTGGCATTTTCACCCTGGCAAAAAGGCTCTGATCATCTACCCTATCTACTATATGTCTCTCATAATTGTATATACTTATTCCGGGTTTCCCTTCAAACTCCAACGTTCCGAAGAAAGTATACCCAACCTCTCCTTATAACACAAAAACATTCATTGCAATTTTGACTTGAGGAACCTCCTGTGTTTAAACTAATAGTTGTATTTCTTATATCACAATGTTGACTAGATTTCACAAGTAATTAATCGATTGTGTTAAATAAAATGAGCTAGGGTTATAATAATAAAAGTTGCGATATTAAAATCAATCCTTCCTGTCTAAATACTGACCACTCATGGAGGCTCTTAATTAGGGTGATGGACCATCTTTGTATGTACAACAAAGTCCATCTAAAACAGTGAAAATAATTGTCTACGCCATCTGCTTTAGGAAGTTCTGGCTGAGGAAAGAACATTAGTAAAGACACAGGAAAACTCCCTCTGTCTCCTTTAAAGAGTTTAATAAATTTTAATGGCCTCTTCATTAAGAAAGTACTGTGGTAAGCCACAGTGGTCTGAAATATTTCTCTTTCCACAGATGCTACTTGACCTCCTGAGCATTTTGAGAAATTTCTGGTTTTATTTCAAATTTGCAGCACCTGCAATTTTTTTGCTCTCCTTGGAGGTGCCATCCTAAATATATTTTATATCCTCGGTATCATCTGGTCAAGATGGCGCTGAGCTGTGCACTGCATCAAGGCTGGGGCCCAGGCAGTTCTGTTTTTGTTTTTTTTCAGGTTTTTAGGGATGGTTTTGGGTTATAGAGAGGTGAGTTAGGAGTCATGTTAGGGTTTAGGAACAAGATATGGGGGATTAGAGAACAGGCTGGAGTCAGATCCTCCACTACATGTTTGATGGGCAGTGAGGTGGACATGAGATGTCAGGCTAGCAGACCAGTAAGGATGAGGGCTGGTGCCCCCACCCCTCAGGTCAGTGAGTCTTCAGTGGGTTGCGGACAAGAAGAATGAGGGCCGGTGACCCCCTAACTACACGAATTTGCAGGACTGGAGTTTGAGGCCTACTGTTCGGGGTCCTGTCATCAGCGAGCCCTGAGTTTGAGCCTTAGAGTTCAGGTCGTCATTGGCAAATCTTGTCTTAATACCGAAGATCAAAGCCCGAAGATGAAACGGAAGTCCAAATTGAAGCCCAAAGGTCAACCAGAAGTCCATAAGTTGAGGCCCAATGGCAGCAGCCCAGAGTCTGTGAATCTCTGTGAGTTCACTGGGGAAGCTGAAGGTCAGATATCTGCCAATCCATGAGTCTGTTGGAGGTCGGTCTGTCCTAGAGTTAGACTGTGTATGTGCATTGGGAAGAGGAATGGAGCTTGTCTTGCTGTCGTTAATTGTTATGCTTTGCTTTGTTGTGCCTGTATTGTTCTGCTGAGCATGGTGGGCACCCTATAGGCACCGATGTGTATGCCGACACTATGGATATCCCAAGCATATTCTTGGCTGTGTTGTTTGTTAACTCAAATGACACATGTCACTATGTGTTTCAATGTCCTGTACAAGTGATAAATAAATGTCAATGTGAATTCAAATAAAGTTTGGAGAAATGATTGAATGTTGAATTGAATGATGAGACTGCTAGATTGTGTCAGCTTCATACAGCTTCCCGTTGCTGTTTTTCATGGGTTTATTGTAGTTTGGTCAAATGTGAAATGAATCCACAAAGGAAAAACTGTGATTGTTATTGTGCCTAGGCAGAGGTCCACCAAAAGAAAAACAAACAGAAAGAAGGAAGAATGGAAACAAGCACTTGTTTTAATTCATCTTACAACAAAGACCAGAGTTTAATGCCTGTCTTTCATTGCCTTGAGAATGGGATGGTGAGTCACCTTCTTGAAACATTGGATTTCTTTTGATGAAGATGGTCCTGGAATTCTGTTGTGGGAGTGAGTGCCAGGATTTAGACCTAATATGATTTAAGTCTGCCAGTAGATGCCCCAGTCAGGAATGGTGCAGAGGAATCAGCAGGTAGCAGTGTTCCTCTGTGTATGCAGATCTTCTCCCTGATGATGGAGATCAAAGGTTTGGGAATTGTTGCCAGGTAGCTAAAGTGTACATTGTAGATGATGCACAGTGCTGTCAGTATGTGCTGGTAGGGGAGGGAATCAATGATAGGGTAGTATATGTGGTGACAAACCAGCAGGTTGCTTTTCCACGGATGGTGTTCAGTAGTGTTTAGGTCTTAGGACAGGATACATGAGCTTGAAAGCCCAGATGATCAGACTCAAGAGCATTCTCACTGTTATCAGGCTTCTGATCCAATCACCTTTTGTCAGAGGTGCTGCTGCGTTCTCAAACATTTAATTGGTAAATTGGTTTATTGTCACTTGCACTGAGGTATAGTGGAAAGTTTGTTTTGCACACTGTTCAAACAGATTAATTCATTACACCAGAACATTGAGGTAAGACAATAACAGAGTGCAGAAAAAAGTTTTGCAGTTAGAGAGAAAGTGCAGCATTAATAGACAATAAGAAGCAAGATTGTAGACAATCAGATAGTGAGGTCAAGAGTCCATCTTATCATAACAGGAAACTGTTGAATATCCTTATTTTAGCAGGACAGATGCTTGGTGGGACATGCTGTCAGGCTTTTATATCTTCTGCACAATGGGAGGGTTTAAAGCGAGAATGTGAATTTTGGATGGGTCTTTGATTACGCTGACTGCATCACCTAGACAGTGAGAAATGAGAGCAGAGTCCACGGACAGGAGACTGGCTCCCTTGTTACGTAGAGCTGTCTGTGGCCATGGACCTCCGCAGCTTCTTGCCATTACGTGCAGAGCAATTGCCTCACCAAGCCGTTATACATCCAGATATGATTTTTTTTATGAGACAATGATACCAATTTGTAAGTGTCAACAGGGATGTGGAAAACTCCTTTATCTTTCTGTGGATGTACAGGTGTTATTGTGCTTTTTTAGCCATGGAATCTACTTGGTTAGATCTGGACAGGTTATGAGTGGTGGTCACTCCTGAGAACCAAACCCTCCTGATCTCAGTACCATTGATGTAAAGGGGAGCATGTGCACCACCAAACCCCCTGCCCACCCCTTCCTGTAGTCACTGGTCAGCTCTTTTGTTTTGCTGACATTGAGGGAAAGGTTGCTGTCATGGCACCATGTCACTGGGCCCTCTATCTCCTTCCTATTTAGGATATGGTCCCTACAGTGGTATCACCTTCAAACTTGTAAATGGAATTTGAGCAGAATCTGGCCTCAAATTTCTGAAAGCATATGCAGCAGAGTAAACAGCCTTGTGGAACGCCAGTGCTTAGGATAATCATGGATGTGATGTTACAGCCGATACTTACTGATTATGGTCAGGAATTCAAGGAACCAGCTGCAAAGGGAGGTGTTGAGACCCAGGTCTAGAAGTTTGGAGATGAGCTTGATTAACATTTCAGTATAGAAGGCAGAGCTGTAGTCAATAAGCAGCTGTCTAATTGACCAGAGATGAACTATTCCAGAGTTGAGTGTAGGGCTAAGGAGAGAGCAACTGCTATGGACCTTTCTTGTCAGTAGGTGAATGGCTGTGCTTCAAGTTATCTGGAAGACTGGAGGACTGCTTGTACATTAAAGATGAACTTTTGATCTCACAATCGAGCTCGTCATAGCCCTTACACCTTTGTGCCTACTTGCATTGCACTTTCTCTTTAATTATATCTGTTACGTTCTGTTCTGCAACCTGCTATTGCTTTTCCCTTAAACTACCTGATTGTAGTTCTGTTCTGAAATGATCTGTATGGATAACTTTCAAAACTAAGTGTTTCACTCTATCTTAGCATGTGTGACAATAATAACTTCCAGTTCCACTACCAACATTTATTTTAATACTGTAGAACATGGGAAAAAGTGAAATGAAAGTGTCTTTGACTATAAATAGAAGTAACATCCAATAGTCTATAATATTTGCTAGTTCAGCACCAGCCCATGGATGCTGGATTAAAGAGTTTTGTTGTAGAGGGCAAATTAGAGTTTCACTTTTGAGTTTCTTTGCAGTCAAGGTATAAACTTCACCCACTTTGATTTGATCTCAAATTCTTGTTAAATTTCATGTTTATATCATATGCAGGAAACAGTAAAAGAAATCTCATTTGGGCCATATTTGAAAACACTGATTTTTCCTCAAAGAAAATTATTTTCTGTCTATTTCTTGATATGCTTTGAGTGGTGACCTTGTGTAGTTTGACTTATGTAGCTGAAAATGAATATATCACAAAAATAAGCAACTTTAACCACAATGTCAGTCAGTCACCTGGGAGAAATTCAATTTTAAATTACTGAAAATTAGTTTTACAAAATATGAAAATACCATTTGCGTCTTACATTTATCTACAATAATCAATTCTTCGCCAATTTAAAAAAAATTACACTCAAAAGCTTTTAAGACATGTCTATTAGTGTTCTTATGTCAAAAGGAGCCAGTTTAATTTTTAGAGCCTCCTCAGAGACTTGTTACTGGATGCAATTAATGGTGATGATTAATTCTTCCTGGGGGCTTGACTAACATGGGCAGGACTTTCTTCCTGCCTAGCCTTTTCACAAACTAGTTCAAAAGATCCTGGTTTTAGAAATGCATCCATGGTTGGGTTATTAAATGCCTTCTTTTGCAAAAAGTTGTGCATTCTAGTCTTTTATTATGATCATTGTTTCAACTGAAGACAATGAAAATGGATTTCAAAAGTGGAATAGTAAAAGTGGAATCTACTACATTCATAGTTTGAGGTAGAATTTCTAGACGCCTCTAAACTTGGCCTGGATGTAAAATTCTGTAATTTTTGGCTTGCATGAGTTGCTACAGATTCAGTCAACTCTTAGTCAAATGAGGGCCAAACCACTGAGTTCCAGGGATGAAGTATGACTGACTGGTCTTGATGACAAAGTTACATATTTTAAGTTTCAGTTTAATTCATCATGCATGCATGCATGCCAAGATGCAATGAAATTCCTTGGTCTTGTGAAGCTCATCAGTGTCCATGGTAATAACAAATACAACTGAAATCCCCTTTTACCGGACATCTCTATAGGTACAGCTCGTTAGCCCCTCGCTAAGAGCCACTGGACTTAGCAGTGAGAAAACCACCTTTCCCAGGCTTCAAATCCCAAAGAGAGAATCTGCGGATGCTGAAAATGCAGCAACACACACAAAGTGCTGGAGGAACTCAGCAGGCCAGGCAGCAACTATGGAATAAGTACAGTCGATGTTTTGGGCCAACACCCCTCAGCAGGACTGGAGAAAAAAAGATGAGGAATAAATTTTAAATGTGGGAGAGGGGAGAGAGAAACAAGGCAAAAGGTGAATCTGAGAGGGGGAGGAATGAAGTAAAGAGCTGGGAAGCTGATTGGTGAAAGAGATACAGGGCTGGAGAAAGGGGGAGTCTGATAGAAGAAGACAGAAGGCCATGGAAGAAAGAGGAAGGAGCACTAGAGGGAGGTGACAGACAGGTCAGAAGATCAGGTGAGAGAGGGAAATGGGAATGAGGAATGGTGAAGGCGAGGATGCTGGGCATTACTGGAAGTTTGAGAAATTGATGTTCATGTCATCAGGTTGGAGGCTACCCACACGGAATATAAGGTGTTGTTTGTCCAACCTGAGTGAGGGCTTAACACAACAGTAGCGGAGGTCATGGATTGACATATCGGAATGGGAATGGGAAGTAGAATTAAAATGGGTGACCACTGGGAGATCCCACCACTCTACCATGAAGGACCAGGACAGCAGGTTCATGGGAACACCATCACATGCGTGTTCCCCTTTAGTTCGTACACAGTACTGATTTGGAAGTATATCGCTACCTCTTCATCATTACTGGGTGAAGAGTCTGGAGCTCCCTAGCAAGCATTACAGAGACAGAACCTTCATGAAAAGGGTGTGGTGGATGAGGAAGTTAGCTCATCCCAACACTTCAAGGAACCTAAAAGAATAAGGGGTATGAAAAAGCCTAATTCTATCTTAGACTATTTCCCTTAACTCACGCAGATGTTGCTATATTGTTGTATTTATTTTTGTTGATTTTGTTTTCTTATGTTATAAGTTTTGTACAATTTATGTTAATTTAAGCTTTGTAAGCTATGTTTGTCATGTATCAGGAAAATAGAAAAGGTAACTTTCTGCAGCTAAAAACAAAGCTCCGATGAAGAGCCGTTCAACCTGAATTGTTAATGCTGTTTCTCTTGGAAGGAAAATGGTTTTAGGAAACAGGGCGTGGGTTGAGTGGGACCAGTTGGATTACTATTGCATTGCTCTAGTATGGAATCAACACACCAAGAATAAAAACATGCTGTGATGTAACCTTTTAGTGGCTCTTTATGAGCTGCATTGCTGTCTGAATACGAATCACAACACCCAACTTCCAGAGTGGCTAACTAGCCCTGACTGAAACACAAGCACAAATTTGCAGATGTTGGACACACATCCCCACTGACATCGGGTACCTTTGTGAATAAGTCAAAATGGCATTCCAACCCTCAGTTGCACAGAAGTTCCTCAGCTATGTGGGCAAGATGTAAGGACAGAAGGCCATTGAGTCCAGAATCAGGAATGAAATCCTAAGGGCGTAGTAGGTCCACTACAAGTAGTACCACTGACTTTGTAATGAACCTAGTATCAGTGACTGCACTACATATCTAATCAAGTGCCGCACAAGCTTCAGACACTATTGATGGCCATGGAAATCTCACTCAATATAGACTCACACATCCCACAGCCTCACACATTTACCGCCAGTCCATGCACAGCTGGCTACTTCGACACGGAAGCCATCTAGCCCAGACACATTGCAACACACTCACTGACGCAGTTCACTCCCTCCTGGAGAGGATTCCTCCTGCCAGCAGCAGCCAAGCTGTGAAATAATACTTCCTACTATTGCAGAGTCTATCAGTGAACTAGTGGCTAACAGTGTCATTGAAAACAAGGGAGTGTCCCCACCATTTCTGACTTTTCACTTCTCCTGGGTCTTTTACTATCTGCTTCTTTTATTTGACCCTTTCATTCACCTTAGAGACATAGAGTCAAACTGCCCATAGAGCCCGAAGCTGGTTCTTTGGCTGGCCAAGTTGTCTACCTGAGCTTGCCTCATTTGCCCATATCCACTTAAGTCTTTCCTTTTCCAGTTAAAATCTGTTTCAAACATTGTAACTGTGTCTACCTCTACCATCCCTCTGGCAGTTTGTTTCACATGTCTGCCACCAGCTGTGTGAAGAATTTATCTCTCCTTTCCCCCTCTCACTATAAACATATTTCTAGTTTTAAACTACCCTACCTGGGGATAAAGGCTATGAGCATTCATCTGTGGGAAGAGGAAAAAAGCTGGTGTTGTGCATTTACTATTTCAATAATATTTGAGTTATCTTATAAACGTATTGTTTGATTATGTATTCTTGTTCATTTAAATAATTGATTATGGTTTTATGTTAATTGTATATGCCATTACTTTACCATGTGATACGTGCACGCTTCACTTAAAGATGAATCAAGTATTTCGGACTCCCGTATCTTTCTTTGAATTAGTTTCATAGTTGGAAGTTACAAAACATAGCAGTTAGTATTTCAGATTGTAGATCCTTCCTCAGGAATTAGTTAATAGTTTTAACTGATTGTCCCCGCCTTCCATGTGTCTTTTCAGTACATTGGCTGATTGGCTCCTCACCTGCAGATTTGTTTCATATCTGAACAGAAACCAAAAAGCAGATCCCTCCTACCAGCTCCTTGTCTGGGCCTAACTTGTGAACTACTAACTACTTAAAAGAAGGAGGGAGGGAAAGTGAAATATACTTCAGTGGTTAGCGCAACACTATTACAGCTCTGGGCGTCGGAGTTCAGAGTTCAGTTCCAGTGTCACCTCTGCAGAGCCTGAACTGTACATCCTCCCTGTGGAACGTGTGGGTTTTCTCCAGGAGCTCCAGCTTCCTCACACAGTCCAAAGAGAAACCGGTTAGTAGGTTAATTGGTCATTATAAATCGTCCTGTGATTAGGCCAGGGCAGACATCCCACCCTGCAAAAGCTCATTTCAGGGAGGTAGCACCATCAATTTGCGGGAGACTCCCGGGAGAGGTGGGATGTCTGCAGTAGAGTCGTCCTTAGCAGTTCGCCAGCTAGTTTAAATAAAATTAGCTATGCTAATGAATGAATGACACCTGTTAAACTCACCTCAACAGTCATTTAACCCAGTACTGGCAATAGAAAAGCCACTGTTGCAAACAGGGCAGTGAGCAACACTGTCATTATTTTTGACCCCTATTAGGGAGGGGGGTGAAGTCCGTTTTATATTTTCTTTTTTTGGAACACTCTGCCATGGTGCGTGCTCTTTCTCTTCCGTGCACTCTCGCTCGCTCTCTATTTTTGTTTCTTATTGGTCACAAATGCATTGAGACAAGCACAGATAAATAGATCCAAAGTTGGGAATACCTAATTTGCTAGGCGCAATACCTGAGTTCATTATAGACTGAGTGTTTATGCTGTTAGTCCAGACTGACTGTCTGTCACAACGATAGATTGCTGTAAAGCAGACACACGCTCTCATTGTAATAGATACAAGATGCAATTTGGAGCTATTTTGCTAAACAGGCAGTGCAGCAAGCCTGTTAACAACTTGAAACATGTGACATACAGCCTTATATTTATTTATTTAGAGATACCCTGTGGAACAGGCCCTTCTGGCCAATTATGTCGCACTGCCCAGCAACCCACCTATTTAACATTAACCAAATCACAGCATTTGGCCAATTAATATACTAAACCATACATCTTTGATTTGTGGAAGGAAACCCATGTGTTCACTGTGACAATGTGTAAACTCCTTACAGGGAGCCCTGGAACTGAACTCTGAACTCCAGAGCTGTAATAGTATTGCCTTAACCACTATGCTACCAAGGTGACCCATCAACACGAAACATATATTTGGGGGTCACAGGATTCACACATATAGATACAGAAAGTTAAAGATGCATTATATAAGGATGCATGAACACATTTTGGAATATCGACTTGTTCTGTTTACTAATTAAGTGTTCTGATATTTAAGGAAGGTTAGAAGGGAAATAAATGAAGAATGATTTTTCTCTGCTTTCAGAGAAATATTTTTCGTCAACTACAGGTGTTGCTGGGAGGGCGGCATTCATTGGTTCTTAATTGTTCTTGAAAATATACCTGATTTTATTAAGTCATGCCTCTATCTCACAAGTCCACCCCTCTCCATTCCCAATCTTGCTCTATCTGCTCATCGTTCTTCATCACTCTCCAGTCTACCTAACACCTACTGTCCTCTGCTTGTTCCTCCAGCAGCTTGCTTTCAGTGATGTTCGGGGGCTCCAAGCTAAGACCTTCAGTGATCATTTGGGAGGGATCTTTTATAAAACTTTAAGCTGCAGACAGAGGATCTCCAACAGAGCAGAACTCCCTCTGTGCGCTATTGAGAAGTCATGTCACATGTGTGCATTTCAAGAATAAGATATGAGCTGAAAGCTGAAGTAGGAGTGCCAGGCACTGAGCTACGCTGTTTAGTTCTCTGCATCTTGAGGAACTATGAGAACAGCTGAGAAACTGGTATTCTCAGTAAACTGACCCTTCATTTATTTATATCTAGACATCTGCTTAGTTATTTACTCCTGACCTCCTGTTGTTGACTCAAATCTTTTGAAATATATAATGCTGTATTTAATTTATATTTCCAATTTGCAATGAAATGATATTTTTCTAATTGGTTGTGATTTGTTGTCTGCTATCTGAATATGAAATTTACTGATTAACTACAAGCATGACAAAAAGATATGAATATTGAAAACTTGTGCAGGTACACTCAGTGGCCACTTTATTAGGTACACCTGTGCACCTGCTCGTTAATGCAAACACCTGACCAGCCAATCATGTGGCAGCAAATCAATGCATAAAAGCATGCAGACATAATCAAGAGGTGAAGTCATTGTTCAGACCAAACATCTAATTGGAAAAGAAATGTGATCTAAGTGACTTTGACCATGGAAGATTTTTGGTGCCAGATGGGGTAGTTTGAGTATCTCAGAAACTGCTGATCTTCTGGGACTTTCATGCACAACAGTCTCTAGAGTTTACTATGAATCGTGAAAACAAAGAACTATTCAGTGAGCGGTAGTTCAGTGGGCAAAAAATGCCTTGTTAATAAGAGAGGTCAGAGAAAAATGGCCAAACTGGTTCAAGCTGACAGGCAGGAGACAGTAAATCAAACATCCACGTGCAACAACAGTGGTGTGCAGAAGAGCATCTCTAAAGGCACAACATGTCGAACGTTGAAGTGGATGGGCTACAGCAGTAGAAGACCATGAACGTGCACTCAGTAGCTTCTTCATTAGGAACAGGAAGTACCTGTAATGTTTTGTAGCTCCAAAACATAAAACTAATGGAAAGAGAAACACGGAGCTGGGAGATGCAGTTCTACTTCTTTTTTTACTTTAGTGACACATACATATATGACTTAGTGGTTTAATGACATATGCCATTCATGTGCTTTTATATATAACCTGCAATGAATTATGTAAACAACAAAGAATTCTTAATCAACAATACATTTACAACATAGGTGTCAAACTGAAGGCCCGCGGGCCATATCCGGCCCGGCGTACAATTATATCCGGCCCGCGAGATCATTTTAGATAAATCTATTATTTTAATTATTAATGGCCCGGCGATATGAAGCCTATGATTGTAAGTTAATACCAATCATAAAAATAATGCTTGCTCAGCAGTCTTCTTCATAAGAAACGGAATTTGTGAAGTGAAACACTTCGTAGTTATAGCAGAGACTGAGACACATGAGAACAGGCTGAAAAAACGGAGGCAATGAAAGCTGCGTTCGCACGCGCCCGACCGATCCGGCCCGCATGAAGCTGCATTTTGCCCAATCCGGCCCGTGACCTAAAATGAGTTTGACACCCCTGATTTACAATATTACTCAAATATTACTGTAATATTAAATACACAACACTTTTCCCTGCTGAGCAAGAAACTCCTACCCAATATAGGATGCATCTCAACCATATACATATATCATCCAAAGCACAGTAAATTTTAAATTGTCCCATTCAGGCCTGAAGATTTAATCGCTGTGGAGGATTTCATATTCTTGTGGGACAGCATCTTTCCTGACAAGATGCTCTCGGGTTCTGGAGCCTGCTCCGTGGTGACAGTAGGAATTCACTTTGAGACTGCAGGAAGTGATTCTGTCAGTACTGGACACTTTCTTCTCTTTCCTTCTTTCTTCTCCATGATGCTCTTGGTATCTTCTGGATATGTTGGTATCCCAAACAATGCATGGCCAGGTACTGTATCTGCTGACCTATCCTAGGCCACCAGACAAAGTTTCAAGTCAACATTTTTATTTTGACCATGTCTAGATGACTGGCCTGTATAGTAGCTCCTCCTACACTTTAGCTCTCAATCTGGATGGTATAACAACTCTAGATGCTCATGTAAGGCGACCTTCAAACAAGGACAAGTTCAAATGGGGGAACTGGAGTTTCTGCTGCACATACATGAGTTACCATGTGGATGTGAGACACTGTGGGGTCTTTTCTGGTTTCTCTTTGGATATCTCTGCCATTATAGGGAAATTTTCAATTTGTGTTAGGGAGGTTATGTCAAGAGGAGTGTCATCTTTTGTATATTTTTTTCCCTTTTCCAAGGGTAAATGGGACAATCCATCAACATATCCATGATTAATCATGCTCATGAATTTGATCTTGTAATTGTGTCCTCCAAGAAGAAGAGCCTATCTCAGCTTTCATGCTACTGCTGTTAGTGGCTGATGATCAGTAATGAGGGTAAACTCTCTCCCATGCAAGTACAAGTTGAAGCATATTATACTCCAAACCAGACTCAAGGCCTCTCTGTCAATCTGTGCATAATTTTTCTGTGCAGCGGTAAGGGAACATGATTGTTTACTTCCATCATTCATGACTGCGCCAACACCATAAGGCGAGGCATCAGAGGCAAGCTTCACTGGATGAATCACTGGATCACAATGTGTGAGTACTGTGTCTGATGTCACTAATTCCAGTGGACGAATCACTGGATCACAATGTGTGAGTACTGTGTCTGATGTCACTATTTCCAGTGGACGAATCACTGGATCACAATGTGTGAGTACTGTGTCTGATGTCACTATTTCCAGTGGACGAATCACTGGATCACAATGTGTGAGTACTGTGTCTGATGTCACTATTTCCAGTGGACGAATCACTGGATCACAATGTGTGAGTACTGTGTCTGATGTCACTATTTCCAGTGGACGAATCACTGGATCACAATGTGTGAGTACTGTGTCTGATGTCACTAATTCCAGTGGACGAATCACTGGATCACAATGTGTGAGTACTGTGTCTGATGTTACTATTTCCAGTGGACGAATCACTGGATCACAATGTGTGAGTACTGTGTCTGATGTCACTAATTCCAGTGCCTTTTTGAAAGCCTCCTCAGACTTCTTTGTCCATTGCCATTTCTTCCTGACCTGTCGTAATGAGTTCAAAGGGAGGAGCAGAGTAGCCAGGAAAAAGCTTTTATTTTGCACGTCATTCCATACATAAGTGCATTGAGGTAATACCAAACAAAAAGCTAAAATAGAATGTAAAATATAGTGTTTTAGTTACGGAGAAAGTGAAGTGCAGACGGACAAATAAAGTGCAGAGGGCCATGATGACGTAGACTGAGAGATTGAGTGTCCAACTTTATAGCATAAGATGTCTGCTTGTGAGTCTTATAACTGAGAGATTGGTGTTCTGGGGGTTGCTGTGAAGGGCCTTTCATTAAGTGAATGGCTGAGTTCCTGAGGAAGTGGCAAGGGTCAGAGGAGGGAAGGCTGGTTTTCACTATGGACTGGCTGCATTTACAACTCTCTGTGTTCTTTTGCAGCCTTGGGTAGAGCAGTTGCCATACCATGCTGTACTGTATCCATGTGGGATGTAGGCATAATCTTTATATAGTGTATACATTTTGGGGCAACACATTGGCCATTAGAGATGCTGCCTCACAGCCTCAGTTTCCTGTGTCAGATTCTGACTTCCTGGACCATCTGTTTGGAGTTTGCACGTATTTCCCTGTGACTGTATGGGTTTCCCTGGGTGCTCCGGTTTTCTCTCACCTCCCAAAAATGTACAGGTCAGTAGGTTAATTGCCCCAATCGAATAAGTATGTGGCAAATTCTTGTGAGATCTGGTATGAATGAGGGGAGAATATAATGGGATTAGTGTAAGACTAATGGAAAAGGATGGTTGAGAGTTGGAAAAGTTTGGGGCAAAGAGCCTGTTTCCATGCTGGACCTCTCTAATTCCATGAAGCAGGTACAGACAGCTGCACTCCCAAACAGATATTCAACCAGAATATTCACCAATATAATGGATATATGGAGCAATATGGAACATTAATGATATGCCAACAATGTGAGATGCTCTAAGGCTGTTAACAACTTGAAAAACGGAATAGAAGCTTACTTGAATATAAAATACACAAGCTCCCTGATCAGCTTGAGAAGGGAAGGAAGGCGCCTGTACGTGAATCCTTTTAACATGGGAGAGCAATTGCTTACCAGGGATACTGCACAGACCTGACAGAGACCTGGCAAAACCGAAACAAACCAAAAGATGCTGAATATCTGAAATACAAACAAAAAGTGCTGGAAATATGCAGCAGGCCATCTGTAAAAGTGAACAGGCTCATTGCAGCAATTACCTACAAACCTTGGTACAGCTATGTAGTGCCTACAAAACACTTTTAAACCTGCAAAATAGGTGGAATTCAAGAGCTGTCAGTAGTCTCACTGTATATTTCACATCAGGGTGAAGACTCTTTTCTGGTAAACTCTTTAGATGGATTATCCCCAATTGATTTAACCTGTACTGGATCATCAACCTGGTTGAGAAGGCTAATTTGACAGGTTTAATGGTGCAGAGGAATCTTGCAGTTTGAAACATTTCACATTCATTTGCAATAAAATTGTACATTCAGGTCAATATGTAAACTACAGACAAAAGGCTGGAAACCAGAGCAACTTTTTACTTGATCTGTGACATGAACCAGATAACAAAGCTCAGACCATGAGACAAATTTGTTGGAATTTCAATTTAATTTGAAAATATGGATCACATTACTATCCCATAGAAGGTCTGTCACCCTTTGCCACAAGCCTAATGTTAATCCAGCAGAATATTTAGTATAAAGCTCATATAACATCACACCTTAATCAGATGAGATGTAACCATTGAGCGACACCGGAGATTCAGGGCAATGAGCCTACATATTATGGGATTATCTAAAATTGTCACATTTTTGACAAATTTTATTTGGTATGGGAATGCCACACAAACTAGAGCTGTACAAATTTATTACAGAAGATACATAAGTCAGGTTGGATCACAGCAAAATAACAATTCAGGTAAGGTGCCTAGCCTTAAGGAATTTTCTACAAAATATCTGATCTGTGGTTTGATCCTTCGCAACAACAGCTTCTAATTTTCCTTCATTTTATATCTGTCCATCTCCACCTGTCTCCCCAATAACCATCTTCCTTTTTCCCCACATACCTCCAAGCTTTTGTCCTATATACATGTCCTCCTCCCTATATCTCCTCAAGACTCTTATGCCAAAAGTCATCACATTTTTCTATTGTCGTCCATTCTTTCCCAGTTCAACATAAACCCCAGTATTCAGTGGACATCTGTACCTAAACAATCACAAGGGTAATTCCTAAATAGGTAGTTAGTTTGTTGAAATTATCTACCATCTCCTTTTATGTGTTTTCTGAGGGACTTGTGGAATGACCAGCACATTTTACACTTTGAACTCCTGTTTGAGTTATTTTATGGATTCTGGAATCTCCAGTGTGGTGGTGCTGTTGGGCTGTTCAAGTGGAAGTTGAATTGGTCAGGGCAATTCCCAGCTGGTTGGTGGGTCCTTTCAGTGAAGACCAATTATTGCAGCTGGCTTTTCATCTGATTTGAACCATTAACTCTGTTTCTCTCTCCAGAGATGCTGCCTGCCCTCCTGAGTATTCTCAACATTCCACTTCCATGATACACTTTTGGCAGATGTTTTGAGTTGCATCTTAGAACAGAGTCAAGGCCAATTACCCCTTTGATTTGATTAGCCTCACTCCCCCCTTCCCATTTCCTTATACCCCTGTACCTTAGTCTCTTTAACACGTGCATATTAACCTACCCACAGGGCCAATTAGTCTTTGAGATGTGGAAGGAAAATGCATCACTGAGGAGAAACCCTCTTAGTCACAGGGAGAACAAGCAAGCTCATCACAGACAGTATCAGAAATCAGAATCAAACTTGGACTGCTGAAGCTGAAAGGCAGCAGTGTTAACTTCTATGCAACTGTACTGCTCATTGCATTCTGGAAGTTCCTCTAGCTGGAGTTCTTTTTGATATGTGTAGGATATGTGTATGATGTCGCAGAGTGACACATAACCCCATCCAATCCATCCATTAGTGTCGAATCAGTGTAAAGTAAGTGATAGTGGACACATCCCACCTCTCTGTACCTTTAACTCAGAGGCTCATCCTGAAGCGGGAGGAATGGGCTACAATATGGAAGTGACGGTAGGGGGAGCACGTACTGTGGTTTTGTGCAAAATCCCGAGCATTTTCAAGGTTTGGGCAAAAGTTTGGAGAAAGTGAGACATAACTAATGAGAAGCAAGTGGCAATAGACATAAATAAAAATACAGGAGGTTAGAAGCTGGTGTTGGGAAGAATCAAACTACAGATCAGACATTTTGTGGAAAGTCAAGTTCTCTTGCTGAACAAACTCATGCTCTAAGATTAATTCACTCGAAATAAAAGTTAATCAACTTTTGACATGGTAGAGGTGGATACGATAAGAGGCATAGATAGATTGGAAAGTCAGAGACATTTTCCCAGGGTGGAAATGGCTAATATGAAGAGTCATAATTTTAAGATAATTGGAGAAGGTGTCCAATCACTTTAAAATTATGATGATATTAGTTTTTTACATAGTATTCTGTGGGTGTGTGGCACACACTGCTAAGGGTTGAGGTAGACAGATACATTAGGGCATTAAATACACTCTTAGACATGCACATGAATGAAAGACAAAATGGAGAACTGTACGGGAAGGAAGGGTTAGAATGATCTTAGAGTAGATTATAAGGTCAGCACAAAACTCCAAGCCAAAGGGCCTGTACCGTGATGTAATGTTCTATGTTTTATATTATAAAAGCAAACCATGGAGAAATTCCGTAGACATCCCTCAAGGAAAAATCTTGCCTGGCAAATCTGTTGGAATTCCTTGAAGAAATAACAAGCAGGATAGACAATGGCGAATTTGTTGTTGAACATTCAGAAGGTCTTTGATAAGGTCCCACACATGAGGTTGCTTAACAAGTTATGAGCCCATGCTATTATAGGAAAGATTCTAGCATGGATAAAGCTGTGACCTGTGGCAGGAGACTAGGGAGTAAAGGAAGCCTTTTCTGGTTGACTGCTGATGACTAGTGGTGTTCCACAGGGGTCTGTGTTGGGACCTCCTCATTTTACATTATATGTCAATGATTTGGATGACAAAATTAATGGCTTTGTTGCAAAATTTGCCGACAATATGAAGATAGATGGAGGGACAGATAGTTTTGAGGAAGTAGAGAGGCTACAGAAGGACTTAGGCAGATTAGGAGAATGGGAAAAGAAGTGGCAGATGGAAAACAGTGTCAGGAAGTGGATGGTCTTTACTTTGGTAGAAGGCTATTTTCTAAATGGAGAGAAAAAGCAAAAAACTGAGGTGCAAAGGGACTTGGGAGTCATTGGGCATGGTTCCCTAAAGGTTAATTTGCAGGTTGAGTCTGTGGTGAGGAAGGCAAATGCAATGATAGCATGCATTTCAAGAGGACTAGAATATAGAAACAAAGATATAAAACTGAGACTTTATAAAACACTAGTGATGCTTCATTGGAATATTGTGAGCAGGTTTGGGCCCTCTGTCTTATAAAAGATGTGCTGAAACTGGAGAGGGTTCAAAGGAGGTTCATGAAAACCTGGCTATTTCCAAGAATGGGAACATCTTCCTGTTCTCACTGGATAATGATTTCCCACAAGAACCTGTGTTTCAGTTACTCCAGTTGGGCTGCATTTGGAGCATTGCATTCAGTTCTGTGTACCCCATTATAGGAAGGATAGGGTTTTGGAGAGATTGCTTCCTGGATTAGAGCACATGTACTGTAAGGACAGGTTGGACAAGATCGGGTTGTTTTCTCAGGAGTGGCAAAGGCTGAGGGGAGGTCTGATACAGGTTTACAAGATTATGAGAGGCATATAGACAAATACCTTTTTCTGAGGGTTGAAATATCAAATACCAGAGGGCATGCAGTGAAGATGAGAGGGGTCAATTCATTGTGGGGCAAGTTTTTTGCACAGAGAGTGGTGGGTGCCTGGAATGCCTTGGTGGCGGTGGAGGGAAATATGATGGAGATGTCCAAGAGGCTCTTAGATAGAAACAAGAATTTGCAGAAAATGGAATGATATGGACTTGTGTAGGCAGAAGGAATTACTTTTGCTTGGCATTTTATTAGCAATTTATTTATTTTGGGGCAGAGAGTCTTCCTGTGTTGTACTGTTTCATGTTCTGTGTTCAGCACCTCTGCTCATCTCTTCCATTATCCTTGTCATTGTCATCTCCACAAATTTGCGGCACGGTAGCATGGCACAACGCTTCACAGAACCGGTGACCCGGGTTCAATTCCTGCCACTGCCTGTAAGGTTCTCCCCGTGACCATGTGGGTTTCCCTCTAGGTGCTCCTGTTTCCCCCACGGTCCAAAAACATACCAGTTGGTAGGTTAAATGGTCATTGTAAATTGTCCCATGATTAGGCTAGGATTAAATCAAGGAATTGCTGGGCGGCACAGCTTGAAGGGCCAGAAGAGCCTGTTCCACTCTTTCTCAAAAAAAAATGAACATCGACTTATTCCAATTCTTCTTATTTCTCTTGAAGAGTTGTGATAGCACGCACTCACTCATTGCAGTCTGCCATTTGCTTCGTCATGTTCAGAATTAACTCATCTATTTTTCCCCTCCTTGCATTCCTGTTTATATCATCCACAACTCCATTTACCATCCATTCCACATTAACCATCATCCAATACCCCACTCATCCTTTCCTACAAGGTTAGAACATACTTAAAGCTGTGTTCCGTCCTTACACACAAAATGCTGGAGGAACTCAGCAAGCCAGGCAGCATCTATGGGAAAAAGTAAATAGTAAACATTTCAGGCCGAGACCTTTCATTAGGACTGGAGCAATAAGATGAGAAGTCAGAGTGAGAAGATGTGGGAAGGAGAGGAAGAAACACAAGGTAGTAATTGATGGGCGAAAACAGGAGGCAGGAAGAGGTGAATTAGAGAAATGGGAAGTCAATTGGCAAAAGAATGAAGGGCTGGAGAAGGGGGAATCTGATAGGAGAGGACAGAAGGCCGTGGAGGAAAGGGAACAGGGAGAAGCACCAGAGGGAGCTGATGTGCAGGTAAGGAGATAAGGTGAGAGAAGGATTTGGGAAGGGGGAATGGTGAGGGAGAACGGGAGGCCGTTACTGGAAGTTTGAGAAATCAATGCTCACACCATCAGGTTGGAGGCTACCCAGACGGAATCTAATATGTTGCTCCTCCAACCTGATTGTGGTCTCATCACGATTGTAGAGGAGGCCATGGATTGACATGTCAGAATGGGAATGGGAAGTGGAATCAAAATGGGTGGCCACTGGGACATCCCACTTTTTCTGGCAGTAGGAGCATAGGCGCTCAGCAAAAAGATCTCCCAATCTTGTTGGGTCTCACCGATACACAGGTGGCACTAGATATAGTAAATGACCCCTACAGACTCCTGACAGTGGAGGAGGTCATGGATGGACATATCAGAATGGGAAGTGGAATTAACATGGGTGGCCACTGGGAGATCCTGCTTGTTCTGGCAAATGGAGCGTAGATGCTCAGTGAAGTGGTCTCCTAATCTATGTCAGGTCTCACTGACGTAGAGACAAGAGGCCACATCGAGAGCACTGAACACAGTATATGACCCCAACAGACTCACAAGTGAAGTGTTGCCCCACATGGAAGGACTGTTTGGGGCCCTGAATGGTAGTGAGGGAGGATGTGTAGGGGCAGGTGTAGCAGTTGCTCTGCATGCAAGGGTAAGTATCAAGAGGGAGGTCAGTGGAAAGGGAAGAATGGACAAGGGAATCACGTAGTGATCCCTGGTGAAAGCAGAAAATGGTGGGGGGGTTCTGCTTGTGGTGGGATCCCATTAGAGATGGTGGAAGTTACATAGAATTATGTCCTGGACATGGAGGCTGGTGGAGTGGTAGGTGAGGACAAGAGGAGCCCTATCCAAGGTGGAGTGAGGGCAGACGTGCACAAAATGGAGGAGATGTGCTTGAAAGCAACGTTGATAGTGGATTAAGGGAAGCCCCCTTCTTTGAAGAAGGAGGATATCTTATTAGTTCTGGAATGAAAAGCCTCATCCTGAGAGCAGATGTAGTGGAGACAGAGGATTTGAGAGAAGGAGATGGAATTTTTGCAAGTAACAAGCTGGAAAGAGGTACAGTCCAGGTAGCTGTGAGAGTCCATGGCTTTATAACAGACATCAGTAGATAAGCTGTCACTAAAGACAGAGACAGTGAGATTGATGAAGGGGTGGGAAATGTCGGAAATGGACCTGGTAAATATGAGGGCCGGATGGAAGTTGGAGGCAAAGTGGATAAAATCGACAAATTCAGCACAGGTGCAGGAAGCAGCACCAATGCAGTCGCCAATGTAGTGCAGGAAAAGTTGGGGAATGATATCAGTGTAGGCTTGGAACATGACGGTTCCATGTAGCCAACAAAAAGGCAGACCTAGCTGGGACCCATCCAAGTGCCCATGGATGCAGTTTAGGTTTGAAGGAAGTAGGAGGAGCTGAAGGAGAAATTATTGAGAGTGTGGACCAATTCTGCCAGATGGAGGAGAGTGCTGTGGAGTCTGGTGTCCACAAAGAAATGGAGAGCTCTGAGGGCTTCCTGGTGGAGGATGGAGTTGTATAGGGACTGGATCTCCCAAGTGGAAAACAAGATGATGGGGACCAGGGAACTTGAAATCATTGAAAAGATCCAGAGTGTGTGATATGTCATGGATGGAGATTGAAAGGGACTGAACCGGGGGGATAAAACTGAGTCAGGCTAAGCCAATATGAGTTCAGTGGGGCAGGAACAAGCTGAAACAATGGGTATACCTGGAAAAGCAGTTTTGTGGATCTTGTGTAGGAGGTGGAAATGGGAGGTGCGGGGTGCAGAAACTATGTGGATGGGAGATCCCCAGAGTTAATAAGGTCATTGATGGTGTGGGAAACAATGGACTGATGCTCCTCAATGGGGTTCTGTTTGAGTGGGAAGTAAAAGGAGGTGACTGATAGTTGTCCTGGGCCTCAGCATGGTAGCGGTCAGTCAGCTAGACTACTACAGCACCTCCTTTATCTGTAGGTTTGATGGTGAGGTTAGGATCAGTGCAGACAGAGTGGAGAGAAGGAACTAGGTTGCAATTAGAGAGAGGAGAGGTGAAGTTGTTGTTCCATCGGCAGTTGGTAAATGAAAGGTTCAGTGTAGGCAGAAACCAAGAGCCGGTTGTCCAGGAAGAGGAGGAATGTTGGAGATGGGATAAGGGGTTATAGGTGCGGGGTGGAGAGTCTTTGCCAAAGAGATAGGTTCAGAGACAGAGGCGGCAGAGGAAAGGTCAGCATCATGGGGGGTGCAAACTCACTGAGGTGTGGGCACAGTGGGACAAGTGTGAGGCCCTGACTGAGCACAGGACATTTTGTCTCAGAGAGAGGAAAGTCAGCGGGATTAATTGACAAGGGTAAGGCCCTTACTGAGGCCAGAATGTTCTGCCTCAGACAGGAGAAAGTCGGAGGGGATGACGAAGACCTGGCACAGATAAGAACCGGAATCAGAGGAGAGAAGGGTGTAGGTAGTGTCAGCAGAGAGGGCAGGCTTGAGGTGTTCAGGGAAGGTGGGGTGAGAGAAATGGAGTTTCCAAGGACAGTGGGATCTGAGAGACACAGGACTGCAGGGGGAGACTGGGGTTCCAGCAGCAGCACATAACGACCCAGCATGGAGGTCAAGGGCAGAGTCAGAGTTAGAGTTTGCACGATTAGCATCCGAGGTTGTTGGAACCTGCATTGATGGTGGTGGAGTCCGGAATCTGAATCTGCTCGGGACCATTAGCAGCAAGGGTACAGTCTGGAGACGTCCGTGCCTGCCAGTGTTGGAGATGGTAGGTTCTGTGGTCTGTAGACAAGCAAACTTCCAATCATTGCAGGATGTGAGAAAGTCAAGGAAACAGTGATTGAAAGTGTGGATGCAGCAGAGGATACTGAACAAGTCCATTGCAGGTGGCAGAGGGAGAACCCCTGAGTTGTGGAAGTGACTGCGAGAGGGTCCCCAGGTACCTCGTGATGGCGGAAAGCATGGTATGGAGAATGTGGTGGGGGAAGCAGTCAATTGAATGTGAGTACCTGGGGTCTTCAGAGGGTCCGAATCAAGAAGCTTGGAAATGAATCTGGAAGCCACGTGGTACAAGATGGCGACAAAGACATGTTCCCAGGAAGGATATGTGAAGGAATGCAGGAAGGGAAACAAATTCTCTTGTTTTCCATCTTTACAATTAGATTCCAAATTGGCTTTCACCAAGTAAATCATTCAGATTTGTAAAAGTATAAAGAATTCAAGGATGAGGAAGTGTTTGGCCTCCTAATGAGTACTAAGTAGGTGGGTAAGTCCCCAGGGCCTAAGGGATTTACCCCAGATTATTGAAGGAGGCGAGAGATGAGATAGCTGGGCCCTTGACCAGTATTTTTGTGTCCTCTCTCTCTAGCGAGGTCCCAGAGAAATGGCAAGTGGCTAATGTTGTACTTCTATTTAAGAAGGGAACAAGGGAACATCCTGGGAAGTCTAGACCAGTGAGACTCACATCATTTGTAGGGAAATTACTGGAGAAAACCCTTGGGGATAGGACATATGAGCAACTGGAAACCCATGGCTTAATCTGGGAGAGCCAGCATGGCTCTGTGCAGGGCAGGTCATTTCCTATCAACTTAAATGAGTTTTTCGACAAGGTGATGAGAGAGATTGATGAGGGGAGGAGAGTGGATGTTGTCTAGAAGGATTTTAGTAAGGCATTTGACAATGTCCCTTATTGGAGGCTAATCCAGAAGATTAAGATGCACAGGGTCCGTGGTCAATTGGTTATCCTTAACTGGCTTGCACATAGAAGACCATGTGTATTGATTTGAGCTGGAGGTCTGTAATTAGTGGTGTTCTGTCTGCTGTTTGTGGTGTATATAAATTACCTGGATGAAAATGTAGATGGGTGGGTTTGTAAATTTGCGGATGACACCAAGATTGGTGGAATTGTGGATAGTGTAGAAGACTGACAATGAATACAGCATGATATACTAGCAACACAGAAAATGCTGGCAGAACTCAACAGGCCAGGCAGCATCTAGGAAGAGAGTACAGTCGATGTTTCATGACAAAACTCTTCGGCAGGATACTGAAACTTTGGAGAGGGTGCAGAAGAGGTTTACCAGGATGCTGCCTGGTTTAGAGGGCATGTGCTGTTATGATAGGCTGGATAAACTTGGGTTGTTTTCTCTATAACAGTGGAAGCTGAGGGGAGACTTGATAGAGATTTATACTATTATGAGAGGCATTGATAGAGTCGCCAGGGACTCTATCTGTTTTCCAGGGTGGAAATGTACGAGCTTCCAGTAGAAGTGGTAGAGACAGGTTCGATTTTGTCATTTAAAAAAATCAGATAGGTATATGGACAGGAAAGGAATGGAGGGTTATGGGCTGAGTGCAGGTAGGTGGGACTAGGTGAGAGTAAGCGTTCGGCACTGACTAGAATGGCCAAGATGGCCTGCTTCCGTGCTGTAATTGTTATATGGTTATATGGTAAATGCTTAATACCAGATGGCATGTGTTGAAGGTGAGAGGGCATAGGCTCAAAGCAAATGTGAGGAGTAAGTTTTAAATGAATAAACTCTTCTTTTTAAACAATGATTCAATTCCAGATCCCCCCAGAGAAACCTACAACACCTCATTATATACCCGAACTCATTTGAGGTGACATTTCAACTGCAAGTCCGTTGGGGTCATCTACTGTATCGTCTGCTCCCAGGGTAGCCTCATGTACATCAGGGAGACACAATGTAGATTGTGAGACTTCACTCTATCCACTTCCTGCTGGCCACCCATCTTAATTCTATTTTCCATTTCCATTCTGACATTGACTGCTTATTTCCCTCCATAGATGCTGCAAAATTTGCTGAGTTCCTCCAGAATTTTGAGTGTGTTGTTCTAGATTTTCAGCATCAACAGAATTTCCTTCCCCTGACCTTTTAAATCCACTTCTCAGCTGTTTTTCTCCAGTCCTGCCGAAGGGTTTCGGCCTGAAATATCCGCCTGGCCTGCTGGGTTCCTCCAGCATTTTGTGTGGGTTGCTAGAATTTCTTGTGTTTGCCTTTTTATTATCACGTTTTTTTTTATCAAACTTGGCACATAAAACTCTGCTCCTTGACAGAATATATAGGCAGGACAGTGGCTGTATTTCATTAGGAGTTTGAGCAGAATGGTATGTCACCAAAAACACTCACAAATTTCTACAGATATATCATGGGGAGCATTCTAACTGCCACTAGTATGGGGAATAAAAAAAGCTGCAGAGATTTGTAAACTGATTTAGCTCCATGATGGCATCAGCCTCCATAGTATTCAAGATAGCTTCAAGGAGTAATGCCTCAAACCGGCTGCATCCCCCGTCACCCTGGTCATGCCTTGTTCTCACTGCCACCATCAGGAAGGAGGGAGGGCACACACTCAATGATTCAGGAACAGCTTCTTCCCCTCTGCCATCTGATGTCTAGGTGGACATTGAACTAAAGAACACAACCTCACTACTTTTTATTTTTATTTTTGCAATACGTCGTGATACAATTTTATATAATATGCACTTACTGCAACTCAGTTTTTTCTCTGTTATTATGTATTGTATTGTACTGCTGCCACAAAGACAACACTGTACAACATAAACTGGTGTTGCTAAACCTTGTTCTGATACTGACTCTAAATATCTCTTCTCTGCAAACCAGTTTTCTAATGATTCTATCCATGTTTATGACAATATAGCAATCCCACTTTCTGTGAAGATTTCCATAAAAAATACCCTAGATCTTTAATTTTATTCTCCTTTTCTCTTTGATGGATAAAAATATTCCAACACAGTGTGTCAGACAGAGTGGTCAGCAGCACTGGGGCTCCACAGGGTACTGTCCTGTCTCCCTTTCCCTTCACCATCTACACCTCGGACTTCAGCTACAACACAGAGTCTTGTCATCTTCAGAAGTTTTCTGATGACTCTGCCATAGTTGGATGCATCAGCAAGGGAGATGAGACTGAGTACAGGGCTATGGTGGGAAACTTTGTCACATGGTGTGAGCAGAATCATCTGCAGCTTAATGTGAAAAAGACTAAGAAGCTGGTGGTGGACCTGAGGAGGGCTAACACACCGGTGACCCCTGTTTCCATCCAAGGGGTCAGTGTGGACATGGTGGAGGATTACAGATACCTGGGGTTACGAATTGACGATAAACTAGACTGGTCAAAGAACACTGAGGCTGTCTATAAGAAGGGTCAGAGCCGTCTCTACTTCCGGAGGAGACTGAGGTCCTTTAATATCTGCCGGACGACGCTGAGGATGTTCTACGAGTCTGTGGTGGCCAGTGCTATCATGTTTGCTGTTGTGTGCTGGATCAGTAGGCTGAGGGTAGCAGACACCAACAGAGTCAACAAACTCATTTGTAAGGCCAGTGATGTTGTGGGAGTGGAACTGGTCTCTCTGACGGTGGTGTCTGAAAAGAGGATGCTGTCCAAGTTGCATGCCATCTTGGACAATGTCTCCCATCCACTCCATAATGTACTGGTTAGGCACAGGAGTACGTTCAGCCAGAGACTCATTCCACCGAGATGTAACACTGAGCGTCATAGGAAGTCATTCCTGGCTGTGGCCATCAAACTTTACAACTCCTCCCTCGGAATGTCAGACACCCTGAACCAATTGGCTGGTCCTGGACTTATTTCCACTTGGCATAGTTTACTTATTATATTTTAATTATTTATGGTTTTATATTGCTATATTTCTACACTATTCTTGGTTGGTGTGGCTGTAACGAAACCCAATTTCCCTCGGGATCAATAAAGTATGTCTGTCTGTAATAATATTTAGAAGGCTACTCCTGGTTTTTAACTAACAGTCTAATATTACATTATGATGATCCAGATTTTCCTCTCACTTAACATTAATAAAGCCACAAGTCACGTCCCTGAGCTTTCTGACAACTGGCAGACGTCCTTTCACGTGTAATACAAGCTTTCCGGTAGACCTGAAAATGAACCACAAACTCTGTTGTGCATCTCCATAAGTCATATCATATAGAAGTAGGAGCAGGCCAGTCTCTGTGGGTCAGAAGTGCCCTGAATCTCTGGGTGAAGTGTCCGGTCTCTATCCAATCTATGGGAGCAACATCTTCGGGAAAAGCAGTTTGTGCAGAAGCAGCGTTCTGGTAGTTGTGCCTGTGGGTCAGAAGAGTTGAGCAGTTTTCCTTGTGAACCAAAATTCATGTCCAAGTAAAGGTAAAATTAAACATTTGACTAGAACAATGCAGATTAACTTTCACAGAAGAGCTATTTTGTTTAGTTTACAACACCCCAAAGCAATGTCGATGCACAATAACATATACCTGTTTCACACAGGGCTAACCTGCTAGAACTTGTTGAATCTGCATTGGCCTGATTTAGTTTCATTTGCTTCTCTCTCTCGTTCCCTGTTTGACGAGGAACAGGTGGCCTGATTCGTGGAAATTAAACAGGTGAAATGTCATAATAACTGGCACGAATCAAAATGATCGGATTTGCACTGTATTGAGTGCCAATTATCTGCAGCAGCAGGATTAAGCGATTAGATGAAAGGATTTGGCAGGGGAATGCTCACCGACTGCCTGTGCATTTGATTTTGATGTATCTAGATGGTGCACATCAAGAAAACTAAACCATTTCTGACGTCAAAAGGTAGCCCTTTGGAAGATTAATGATATTATTGGAAACATAACTGCACTAATCTATAATTATTTAGATAATGGTATAATGTGGAATATTGTGAGTACTGTGAACATTTGGAATATTATGATCAGTTTTGGGCCCCTTATCTAAGAAAGGATGTGTTGAGGGTTCAAAGGAGGTTCACAGAACTGGAACTGGCTTAACATTGGAGGAGCATTTGATGGCTCTGCTCCTCTACTCACAGGTGACTAGTTAATTAGATGGTTATTTCCTTCTTTAATTAGTTCAACACAACACTGTGGACTGAAGGCAATGTTCCTGCACTGAGGCGTTCTATGGTTTCTAACTGGTGATGTGGGTTCATGCAAGCAAAGGATCGATACTCAGATATCTCCAAGTTGTTATTCACTCTAGAATCAAAATCAGGTTTATTATCACTGAGGTACAGCAGTACCGTGCAAAGACATAAGTGTAACTATAAATTACAAGTATAAGTAAAGAGCATAGAAAGGAATATTGAAGTGATGTTCAAGGGTTCACGGATGATTCAGTAATCAAATTGAAGAGAGGAGCAAATTGTTCCTAAACCATTAATTTTGGATATTTGGGGTCTTATACCTCTTCTCTAATAACAGTAATGAGAAGAGGGCTGATGATGAGGGTCCTTAGTGAAGGATGCTACCTTCCTGAGATATCGTCTCTTAAGGATGTCCTTGAGAGTGGGGAAGGTTGTGCCCGTAATGAAGCTAGATCTCCAACAGTCTCTTTTGAAGCAACATACACAAAATGTTGGTGGAACACAGCAGGCCGGGCAGCATCCAGAGGGAGAAGCACTGTCAATGGTTTGGGCCGAGACCCTTCGTCAGTACTAACTGAAAGAAAAGATAGTAAGAGATTTGAAAGTGGGAGGGGGAGGGGGAGATCCGAAATGATAGGAGAAGGCAGGAGGGGGAGGGGTGAAGCTGAGAGCTGGAAAGGTGATTGGCAAAAGGGCTGGAGAAGGGAAAGGATCATGGGACGGGAGGCCTTGGGTGAAAGAAGTGGGAGGGGAGCACCAGAGGGGATGGAGAGCAGGCAAGGAGTGATTGTGAGAGGGGCAGAGAGAGAGAAAAGAAAAAGGGGGGGATAATAAATAAACAAATAAATAAGGGATGGGGTAAGAAGGGGAGGAGGGGCATTAATAGAAATCAATGTTCATGCCATCAGGTTGGAGGCTACCCAGCCAGTATATAAGGTGTTGTTCCTCCAACCTGAGTGTGGCTTCATCTTGACAGTAGAGGAAGCCATGGATAGACATATCAGAATGGGAATGGGATGTGGAATTAAAATGTGTGGCCGCTAGGAGATCCTGCTTTCTCTGACAAACAGAGCGTAGTTGTTCAGCGAAACGGTCTCGCAGTCTGCGTCAGGTCTCACCAATATATAAAAGGCCACACCTGGAGCACCGGACGCAGTATACCACACCAGCTGACTCATAGGTGAAGTATCGCCTCACCCGGAAGGACTGAATGGTGGTGAGGGAGGAAGTGTAAGGGCATGGGGAGAGAGGGAGAGAGGCAGAGAGGGACCTGGAATAGGGGAAGGGAGGGAGGGAGGGAATTACCGGAAATTGGAGAATTCAATGTTCATACCACCAGGCTGGAGTCTACCCAGACAGTATATGAGGTGTTGCTCCTCCAACCTGAGTTTGGCCTCATCATGGCAGTAGAGGAGGCCATGTATGGACATATCCGAATGGGAATGAGAGGCAGAGTTGAAGTAGGTGGCAACTGGGATATCCTGTCTATTGTGATGGACAGAGTGTAGGTGCTCGACGAAGCGGTCCCCCAATCTGTGTCGGGTCTCGCTGATGTAGAGGAGGCTGCACCAGGAGCACCGGATGCAATAAACAACTCCAGCAGACTCGCAGGTGAAGTGTCGCTTCACCTGGAGGGACAGTCTGGGGCCCGGAATGGTGGTGAGGTCTCTTCTCCAGCTGTGTATCTCTTTTGCCAATCAACTTTCCAGCTCTCAGTTTCATCCCTCCCCCTCCTGTCTTCTCTTATGATTTCGGATCTCCCCCTCCCCTTCTTACTTTCAAATCATTCCTCTTTTTTCCGTTAGTCCTGATGGAGGGTCTTGGCCTGAAACGCTGACTGTGCTTCTCCCTATAGATGCTGCCTGGCCTGCTGCGTTCCACCAGCATTTTGTGTGTGTTGCTTGAATTTCCAGCATCTGCAGATTTCTTCATGTTAACCTCTTTTGAAACTGTTTATTGGAGACTCCATTCCAAGCTATGATGTGACTAGTCAGAATGCTCTACAGAAATCTGCAAGAGTTTGGTGACATATCGAATCTTCTCAAACTCCTAACAAAGTAGAGCCCCTAGTGTTCCAGGAAGATGAGCCCAGATGCTAACATTCAGGAACATGAAGCAGCTCATCCTTCCCACATCTGAACCCTCAATGAGGACTGGTGTGTGTTCCCATAAATTCCCTTTCCTGAAGTCCACAATTAATTTGTAAAATAAACTTGCAGATCGAACCTTGGATGCATGATCCCTATTGTAATTTAAGAATCAAATGTTGGCTACATTGTGAAGCTTGAGTAGCAGATGAGTCTATTTAACATTAAATAAATACGTGTTTGGACTGTACAGAATGGTCAGAATTATTTGTGTTATGATCTTCTAACAATGAAAGCAGAAGCCTTAATAGTGATAATACAAACAGAAGATGCTGGGAATATTCATTGCATCAGACATCATCAGTGGAGAGGAACAGAATCAACATTTCAGGCTGATGACTCATCATAAATTTGACTACTGTCTTAATTACAATGTGGGAATACAAAGCACCGTTACTGTTCCCTTCCAAGTTAATGAACTGTTCATGCTGCTCTTTAAGCACAACTGGAGCGGCAGCCATCCTGATCCAGGATACTGCAGTTAATTCTGTATCATAAGTGATCCTAAAGAAGGAACAAAGTTATCTTTAGAGAAGGAGAAATGTGACTTTCTATATTAAATATGAGAAGGACTGATATCAACCAAGAAAGAATTGACTTGGCCTTTGAGTTTAAAAAGACTCAAACCACCAACAGCAGAAACTCTGGCGAGACCACAACAAGCAAAAGCTCCAGTTACAACTAATCCCCTTTGCTTCTGCAGGATCTTGCTGCTCTCTTAAGCTCTTATAATGGTGGCCCGCTGGAAGACTGGTCCATTGAGATACCTCTGCATTAACCTCATGCATTTCCTTTCATGTTCAATGTTGCAGCTCTCCAGTAGTGGAAAATGGACAACGTGAGTACTATTGGGATTCTCAGACATTTCCTGTCCCACAATCCACTCCATTAGAAAGCAGAACATCTAGCAAGCACCAGTGAATGGTTTTGAATTCTCCAGGCTTGTGGTGTTTTTTTAAAATAGTACTTGTTTGAGTAGAGTGCATGTGGTTTTCACATGTCAATGCCCAAAGCTCTCAGCAAACTTGCATTAGGATGATGCTCTTCAAGATGCGATACCATATTCTTCTTCCATTGACATAGGTCCTTGCTTGCCTTGATATGACAGTGAAGATTGCTTTTGTTGTGCTATTTGTTCTACCGTTTAGTCCTTCTGTTCTCATTTAATATAATCCTTCTGTGATAAAATTGCTATCTTGTCAAGCTATCAGCACTAAATGTAATTGTGTATTGAGATCTTACAACAGACTAATGCCTCTATTGTGATTCTGCATTCGTTCACATAGAATATGTGGCTCACTTCCAGCAATGGAGCCAGATCAGTTTTTCTGAGGACAGGTTGATTCCAATTAAAAGAATTTCCTCATCCTGCACCTGTTAGATTTGACCCAGGGGTTCTCATGGTGGTGCATCAGTATTAGCCCAGATGGTCTTTCACAGTTGCCCTTAGGTGTTCCCTCATCATCATCCCACTATGAGCTTTCATGTTAATACCTTGCACTTAACCTATAGACTCCCAAGATGATTTTCCTCTATTATGCTGAAGGCTCCCTTGGTGTTTTGTCACTATTAGCCAGTAGGCTTCCTCAAAAGTGCTGGTTATTCTGCTCTACCAGTTGGTGAAGTGTTAGGGAGCCGAGCTTTCCCTATTGAGGTAGGCTGTAATCTCATCATGGAAAGTGGTAACCACCACAGGTTACTAGGCAAGTGTTTTATTGAGCAACAGTTAATAATCAAAGGATTGAAAGGCTTGTCATATGAAGAGTTTTTGATGGCTCTGCGCCTCTATTCACTGGAATTCAGAAGAATGAGGGGTGACCTCACTGAAGCCTATTGAATGGTAAAAGGCCTTGATAGAGTGGATATGGAGAGGATGTTTCCTTATGGTGGGAGAGTCTAAGACCAGATGATACAGCCTCAGATTAGAGGGGCATCCTTTTAGCATGTCGATGAGGAGGGATTTCTTTAGCCAAAGTGTGGTGAATCCATGGAATTCCTTGCCACAGACAGCTGTGGAGGCCAAGTGTTTATGTATATTTAAGCCAGAGGTTGATAGATCACCCAGAAAGCTTATTGGAGGCAACATGCAGCATTGTGTTGTGTTTATAAAGCAGTTCTGTTTGATGTTGTACTGCACTGCAATCTATTGTGGCCCCATTACTTAGGATCACAGTTTCATTAAGGAAAATTGGGATTTAGATGAATTTCTTCAGGCAGAAAAGTTTGAGAATGACGTTTCCACTTGTTTGACAGATGCAAGACCAGCATTAGCCAGAGCTGATGCCATGAGCCAGAGCTACAAGGTTCTAACCACAAGCGGCCACTTCCAATTAATGAGCCATGGCACCTCCATACCAGTGAGATTGCTACAGGGGCCAGGGGCAGAGAAATGTCCTCAAAGCTTTCATCATAAAATGTAACACCTTCACTAATCATTAGAATGTCCAGCCCCTGACTACTGAAAGCAGGGAAGAAGTATTCAATGATCACTGTACAACAGTGATTTAAATCATAAACAGGGCAAATAAAAGAGAGCAAAATGTTGGCACTATCAGCGATATGGGTTCCGGTATGAAGTGTGATGTTGATGACAACATCTGGCTGAATGTAAGTTCAGCTGGATAACCACCCTTCAGTCAAATTTTGACCTTTCTCTTAATTATGATGCAAAATGTTGCTCGTAACATGATAATTCCCAGGCAAATATCCAGAGTATTTATTTATTCTCACTGAACCCTGGGAGTGAGCTTTTGCTTTAGTTGATCTGTTTGAAGCTAGGAACTGTCCAGATCGGATCTCCACTTTGTCAGCCTGAAAGATTGGGAACCAGAGCTTCAGCCGTAAGCTCTGGAATGTTCGAGATTGCAAGTGACTCTCTTGCCAGAGCTAAGAATCTTAACATTATGCTGTTCTCTTCAGGCAAGTGTCAGGAAGATAAAATTGCAATGAAAAGAAAAATCTGTTCCTCCAACCTCTCCCTTATATCCTCTAGAATATTTCATCAGCTCATTTTGTGATTACCACATAGCCTCTAGACGTTTATACAGACACTTGAAAGAATTAATTCTCACAACTGGTTCTGAGTGGAAATGACTTATGAACAATTGTGAAATTATCCTTTTTAATACTGCATATTAACTCGTTTTATGCTGCCTGCAGCGCAGATATTCATTATTCTCACCAGTCTTTGCAGAGCTCATGTACTATCCCAGGAAAGAGTTGTGAGTGTGTAATAGCACTCTGTGACTTCCACATCTTCTTTAGAAAAGGACACTTCATTCACTCCTTTGTGTAGTTATTCTTAAATCTATGACTGAAAACTCGCTTCCAAAAGTCCACATTCAGCTGAACAACTATTTTTCTTTCTTTATAACAATTGCCTCAATTCATTACGCAGAGGTTTTAAAAGTTTAAAAAAAAAGAAACTGAGGATTTTTCATGAATGGTGGACTTCAAATATAACTCACAGAAATGTACACCATCTGTTCCTATTTACTGTCCTGACAAAGGTTTCAGATCTGTCATAAAGGGAAACAGCTTTAATTGGTCATTTGGTAAATTGGTTGACTATTGTACACATATACCAAGGTACAATGAAAAATCTTGTTCTACGTGCCATCCATACTGATCATTTAATCACTTTAGTTCATAGAGGTGGCACAAGGGAAAACAATAACAGAATGCCGAATAAAGGGTTAGAGAGGAAATAGAGTTCCAGGCAGACAATAAGATAAGAAGCCATGACAAAGCAAATTGTGAGATCCAAAGTCTATTTTATTGTTCAGACATCTTATCGTAGTAAGATTGAAGCTGACCTTTAGCCTGATGGTACATGTTTGCAGGCTTCTGTATCTTCTGGCTGATGGGAAGGGGGGTAGGTCTTCAGTTATGTTGGTTCTTTTACTGAGGCAGCAAGAAGTGTAGAGATAGCCTAACACCCCACTGTGAATGATTTTTGGACAATGAATTATATCCCTGATGTAATTTTTAAACAATTGCAGGTTAACCATTATCTTCTATTGATTCTGGTAAAATGTCATCCATCTAAAATGTTAACAGTTCTTCTTTCACTGCAGATACTGCCTAACCAGTTGAGAATTTTCAGTTCTTGTGTTTTCCATTTATAATGGAAGGAGCGTGTATTCATATTGCACCTTATTACCCGACAGGGTTGAGCCACTCACTCTCTAGTCTATCCTGCTTTGAACAGATGAGATTTCCTGACCAAGTCAAACTCCACATGGTCACTGAGCCTTTCAAACATGAAGAGTTGTACAAGATTTCAGTGAGCCCTAGGTAGTCAGAATTTCACCTCACATGCCTGCATGTAGCAGATACAGCATGAGATGTATTCCTGGGAGTGATGTTAAATAACTTCAAAGCATCAAATGAAGACACAGGAATCCAAAAATCCAGGTCAAACTTCAGATTTATTTTAAGTGGTAGCATGATAGCATATATGCAATCCACGTGTTAATACATAAATTAATTATTCATGAACAAGAATGCGTAATCAGCCTATATATATATATATATATACAAGATTACTCAAATATTATTGAAATATTAAATATATTCACTGAGGGCACCCAAATTTGAGAATTCTCCAAACTCCTTTTCAATTAACAGATCCAAAAGCCTTGAAACATTAACAAAGTCAATGTATAACGATCAGTTTTACTCCCTGTAAATTACTCCCTGTATTTACTTGGAATTGTCACATATTTAAGTTTGTGACCACTGCATCTCCACAGTCTGTTCAGGGACAGTTGAGAATCATACAGTACAGAAACAGACTCTTCACTGTACCATGTCCATGCTGACTCATCTATATTAATGCAAATGGCTGCTGTTTTACAAGTAGATGCAATAAATGGTCAGCTCATAGCTAAAATCCACAAACAGCATTGCTATGAATGTGTTAAGGAGAATCAAAAACCAAGGAATGCTGGCTTTGACACTGAGAAAACACCCTCCTCAGGGATGGGCTCTTCCGGATCCAACCTAGCAAATGGAAGGTGTTTAAATTTCCTCCTCATGAGCTGCCAGAGATTCTTATGGACTCCATAAGACTGGGGAGTTCTATGTGAGAGGGAAGTTCATCTTTTTCAATGTGAGGTGACCTGCATTGTTATGCATTTGTATCTGCACTGGATGAGGTTAATGATGAATTTGAACAAGAGCAAATCAAGTTTCCAATAGGTTATTTTGGACATAACTAAGGAAAATGCACACATCTAATCCCACAGTTGAGGGATCAGCAATTGAGGACAAAGGTTTAAAGTGAGAGAAGAGAGATTTAATAGGAACATGAGGGACAAGGTTTTAGAGAATCCGAATCAGAATCAGGTTTATTATCACCGGCATGTGTCATGAAACTTGTTAACTTAACAGCAGCAGTTCAATGCAATACATAATATAGAAGAAGAAAAAAATAAATAAATAAGTAGATTAATTACAGTATATGCATATTGAATAGATTAAAAATCATGCAAAAAAACCAGAAATAATATATATTTTAAAATGGCGTAATGTTCACAGGTTCAATGTCCATTTAGGAATCAGATGGCAGAGGGGAAGAAGCTGTTCCTGAATCGTTGAGTGTCTGCCTTCAGGCTCCTGTACCTCCTACCTGATGGTAACAGTGAGAAAAGGGCATGCCCTGGGTGCTGGGGGTCCTTAATGATGGACGTAAACTTTCTGAGACACCACTCCTTAAAGATGTCCTGGGTACATTGTAGGCTAGTACCCAAGATGGAGCTGACTAAATTTACAACCATCTATAGCTTCTTTTGGTCTGTGCAGTAGTACCGCCCCCATACCAGACAGTGATACAGCCTGTCAGAATGCTCTCCACGGTATATCTATAGAAGTTTTTAAGTGGATTTGTTGACATACCAAATCTCTTCAAACTCCTAATGAAGTACAGTTTCTGTCTTGCCTTCTTTATAACTGCATTGATATGTTAGGACCAGGTTAGATCCTCAGAGATCTTGACACCCAGGAACTTGAAGCTGCTCACTTTCTCCACTTCTGATTCTTCTACGAGGATTGGTATGTGTTCCTTCGTCTCACCCTTCCTGAAGTCCACAATCAGCTCTTTTGTCTTACTGAGGCTGAGTACAAGTTTGTTGCTGTGACACCACTCCACTAGTTGGCATATCTCACTCCTGTATGCCCTCTTGCCTCCATCTAAGATTCTACCAACAATGGTTGTATCATCAGCAAATTTATAGATGGAATTTGAGCTATGCCTAGCCACACAATCATTGGTATAGAGAAAGTAGAGCAGTGGGCTGAGCACACACACCTGACGTGCACCGGTGTTGATTGTCAGCGAGGAGGAGATGTTATCACTAATCTGCATAGATTGTGGTCTTCCGGTTTCGGAAGTCAAGGATCCAATTTCAGAGAGAAGTACAGAGGCCTAATCAGGATTGTGGGAATGATGGTATTAAATGCTGAGCTATAGTCGATGAACAGCATCCTGATGTAGGTGTTTGTGCTTAGGTGGTCTAAAGCCATGTGAAGAGCCATTGAGGTTGCATCTGCTGTTGATCTATTGTGGTGATAGACAAACTGCAATGGGTCCAGGTCCTTGCTGAGGCAGGAGTTCAGTCTAGTCATGACCAACCTCTCAAAGTATTTCACCACTGTAGATGTTAGTTCTAACAAGTGATAGCCGTTAAAGGCAGCTCACGTTATTCTTCTTAGGCACTGGTATAATTTTTGCCTTTTTGATGCAAGTGGGGACTTACACCCGTAGGAGTGAGAGATTGAAAATGCCCTTGAATACTCCTGCCAGTTGGTTGCACAGGTTTTCAGAGCCTTACGAGGTACTCCAGTAGCACCTTCCGCCTGGCAAGGGTTCACCCTCTCTAAAGACAGCCTAATGTCAGCCTCCGAGACAGAATTCACAGGGTCACTGAGTGCAGCAGGACCTCCACAGCTGTAGTTCACAGTTTCAAAGCGGGCATAGAAGGCATTGAGTTCATCTGGTAGTAAAGCTTCGCTGCCATTCATGCTATTGGGTTTTGCTTTGTAGGAAGTAATGTCTTGCAATCCCTGCCAGAGTTGTCGTACATTTGACATCACCTCCACCTCATTCAAAATTGACTCTTCACCCTTGAAATAGCCCTTCGCAAGTCATACCTGGTTTTCTGGTACAGACCTGGGTCGCCAGCCTTCAGCAGACAACGTACCTCCTGGTTCATCCATGGCTTTTGGTTTGGGAATGTACAGTAAGTCTTTGTGGGCACACACTCATCACATGGGTTTTAATGAAGTCAGTAACATCTGCTGCATACTCATCCAGGTTCAAAGATGAATCCCTGAATAAAGTCCGGACCACCGATTCAAAGCAGTCCTGTAAGTGCTCCTGTGCTTCATTTGTCCATACCTTCTTGGTCCTCACGACTGGTGCTGCTGTCTTCAGTCTCTGCCTATACAGGGTGTAGAAGTACAGCCAGGTGATCAGACTTCCTGAAGTGAGGGTGTGGAATAGCACAGTAGGCATTCCTGATGGTGGTGTAACCGTGGTCGATGTGTTGTTTCCTTTAGTATTGCAAGTGATCTGTCGATGGTAATTGCTCAGTGACTTTTTTCAGACTGGCCTGGTTAAAATCCGGCAAAACGATGGTGAAGGCATTAAGGTGTGCTGTTTCGTGCATGTAGATCCCATTGCTCAGATCATCTAAAGCCTGATTGACATTGGCCTGATGTGGCATGTATACTACTACCAATATGATCCCAGAAACCTCCTGTGGTAGGTAAAAAGGACGGCATTTAACTGCTAGGTATTCCAGGTCTGGTAAGCAGAATTGGGACAGCACTGATATATTTGTGCACCAAGAGAAGTTGATCATGAGGCTTTTGAGAGACTCTATAGGTCAATTCTGACGCCAGTATATGGAATAAGCTGCCAGAGAAAGAACAATAACAACCTTTGAAAGGTACTTGAACAGACACATGAATAGGAAAGATTTAGATTCAAAGAATAAAAGATTCAAAGCACATTGATTATCAAAGTATGTAGAGAACCCTGAGATTCGTCTTCCCCACTGACAGTCATGAAACAAAGAACCATGGAACCAATGCATTCAAAAAGCATCAAATATCAAACCACCCTCCCTCCTGCATATGGAAAATAAATCACACAAATGCCAACAAAAAGAAGCAATATGCAGAACATGAAGCATGAAGTCAAAAGTCTTATTTTGGTACAGTTCAGCTCAATGTTCATTATCTGCAGACCACCCCGATTCAAAATTAACCCAAAAGTAATAACAAAAAAGATCGACCAGAATGAGAACTAGAAAGCAGAACACAGCACAAACGTGAATTACAGTCCAAATCTACAATCTGCGTGGAATGAACCTTGTTGAGTCACCATCTGCCGACAGCATTGAGGGAGTAAGAGATCACTCGTTTGCCAGGACCTTCCCTCAGGAGCAGTGAGCGAGTGACCACCACGTGCAGACACCCTCCCGGCAGCAGTGAGAGAGAGGCTGGAGGATGGCACTCAGCACTTGCTCACCTCCACATCCACCTCAATGACTCCGATCTTCCTCGGTGTCTTAATCGGCCGGATCTGGTGAGAGGTGGACTCAGTCATGGGTTCGCACCCCATCTCCTGGTTTCCTGGCCTCCGCAGGGCACGCTTTGGTCGTAGCCTCAAGGAACAGTCTTGTAGACAGGTTGCCCGATCACCCCGCCAGAGTGTAGATAACAGGCTCTAACCATAGCAGGAACGTACTGAAATAAAAAGACAATGCAAAAGAAGTGAAAAGATTGGCTTCATGACCTGTCATGAGAAAGTCACTTGTGGTGAAGTTGTTTGCTGGTGCCATCTTCTTCTGGATAGAGGCAAATGGATTAGCTAAGATGTCAGCATGGGCCCATTGGGTTGAAGGGCCTGTTTCTGTTTTGTGTGATTCTATATGTTGCTACAGGTTAGAACTGTTAATCCTATGGTCATACTTCAGAATCAATATCCATCACATTGTCATAGGGATAAAGATACAAAATTATAAGACTATAAGATATAGGAGCACAATTAGGCCATTTGGCCCATCAAGTCTGCTCTGCCATTTCATCATGGCTGATCCAATTTCCCTCTCAAACCCAATCTCTTGCCTTTCCTCTGTATCCTTTCATGCCCTGAACAATCAAGAATCTATCAACCTCTTCCGGGTGAACTGCCTGCATTGCACTACGATAAGGAGTTAGACCATTGCTCAATACTCCGAACAGACACAGGGACTCAGTGTAATGTTTTTCAGATCCACCCACACAACTGGAATGTGTAAAGTTGCAAAGATGGATTCATTGACATTTACAATTACATCTCAGTTCGTAGCACATCTGTCTGTTAGAAATGTTGACGAACTGGACTGTAAGCTTAGGGAGGGAGCATTTTGAAATAACCTCAGCTGTAAGAGAGGCATGTGCAAGCATGGAAATTAACAAACATGGTGGTGCTAGTGAAATTAATGGAATATCTGATGCACCATCAATAACTCTAGGAGACTGGAAGTGAACGATAGGCTTTTATTAACAGCGAGAAAGGGAACTCGACCATGTTGAAGACTGAGGGAGGAGCAGTGCCCCCAATCGTCTTTATACAGTGGTCTGTGGGAGGAGCTGCAGGAGCAGTCAGCGGGGGGGGGGGGGGAGGGGGCGTGTCCAGACAGGTATACATAGTTTACCACAATATCATCTCAACAGGTCTTGATAATTGCTTAAAGTGACAGCAAGCTGGTAACCAAGAAGAGTTTGATGTAGAAGGATTTAGTGACAGGATTCGATAATGGAACGAGGAACTTTAAATCAAGGTTGAGGAACGAGTGGTCCAATATGTCCCCTGTCAGGTGCAGGTGGTTTTAAGGGATACGCTGAAAGTTGCACAGTCTGTTCACTGAAGATCTTCTGAGTGCGGCAACAAACGACTGCTTGGATCAGTTCAGTGTCTGAGACAGTCTATCTTGCTCACAATAGCATCCATGTATAATTAAAATTCTATTGAATAAATCTATCTAAAGAAGGTAGAATATGTCGATGGCAGAATATGTGTCTGCATGCCTCTGCAGAACAGAAGATTTTAGAATGTCACAAGTCTGACATTGGTATTGGTAGGAAAGTTAGGTGAAGAGTGATCTTACACAGGCAGTACTGGGCAGCACTGCAGGACATCCAGGCCACTGTGTCAGATGTTATTCAAAGGAAGATGCCTGAATTGGTGGAAGAGCTTCAGGCAGTAAGAATTATTGGTGCTATCTTCACAGTTGTTGATGTTGGATAAACACTGGAAACCACGTGTGACGAAAAATGCTATGGAGATCACGACACGGTAGTGGATAACATAAATCTGCGGAGGCAAGCAGTTGCTTTTATTGGATATATGACTACAGGCTGAGGGTGTTGTTCAGATTTACCCAAAATTAAAGCCTTTTTAAGGATGTTAACATTGACAGATGTGGCAAAGAGCCATCAATATTGGCATGATCTCTCTCTATACCCATGACTGTGTGGCAAAGCATAGCTCAAATACCATCTAAAATTTGCTGATGATACAACCACTGTTGGTAGAATCTCAGATGGAGAAGAGAGGCATACAGGAGCGAGATAAACCATCTAGTGGATTAGTGTTGCAGCAACAACCTTGCACTCAATGTCAGTAAGACAAAAGAGCTGATTGTAGATTTCAAGAAGGGTAAGACGAAGGAGCACACACCAATCCTCATAGAGGATCGGAAGTGGGGAGAGTGAACAGTTTCAAGTTCCTGGGTGTTAATATCTCTGAGGACCTAACCTGGTCCCAACATGTCGATGCAGTTATAAAGAAGGCAAGATAGCAACTATACTTCATTAGGAGTTTGAAAAGATTTGGTATGTCAACAAATACACTCAAAAAACTTCCATAACTGTACTGTGGAGAGCATTCTGACAGGCTGCATCATTATCTGGCATGGTGGGGCTACTGCACAGACCAAAAGAAGCTGCAGAGGGTTGTAAACTTAGTCGGCTCCATCTTAGGTACCAGCATACAAAGTACCCAGGACATCTTCCAATTGCGGTGTCTCAGAAAGGCAGCGTCCATTACTAAGGACCTCCAGCACCCAGGGCATGCTCTTTTCTCACTGTTACCATCAGGTAGGAGATACAGAAGCCTGAGGGCACACACTCAGTGATTCAGGAACAGCTTCTTCCCCTTTGCCATCCGATTCCTAAATGGACATTGCACCCACGAACACTACCTCACTTTTTAAATATATATTATTTCTGTTTTTGCACGATTTTAATCTATTCAATATAATATACTGTAATTGATTTATCTATTTTTTTTCCTCTATATTATGTATTGCATTGAACTGCTGCTGCTACGTTAACAAATTTCACAACACATGCCAGTGATAATAAACCTGATTCTGATCAGAATCTGGTTAAGTATTTCCCACTTGCATCAGATTTAATATCTAAAGTACTTTTCAGTGAATCCTAGAAATAACACTGCAAAAAGCATTGCCTTAGATATTCCAGTCTGGAGGAGAAAAATCACCTGGGCCAGATGGACTGCACCCCAGAGTTCCGAAAGAGAGAGGTAACGGAAAAGATTGTGGAGGCATTAGTAATGATCTTTCAAGAATCACCAGATTCTGGAATGGTTCCAGGAGATGTGAAAATTGTGAATGCCACTCCTCAAAGGGCAGGAAATCATAGGCCAGTTAGCCTCACCTTAGTGATTAGTAAGTCCATTATTAAGGATGGTGTTTTGGGATGACTGGGAGAACATGATAAAACAAGCCAAACTCAGCATGGTTTCCTGAAGGGTAAATATCGGCTGAAAAATCTGTTGGAATTATTTGAGGGAATGACAGGCGGTGTAAACAAAAGTGAGTCAGTGGACGTTGTGTACTTGGATTTTCAGCAGGCATTCGACAAGGTGCAGCACATGACGCTGCTAAACGAAAGTAGAGCCCATGGTGTTACAGAAAAGATACTACCATGGATAGGAGACTGGCTGCCAAGAGTGGAATAAAGGGAGCCTTTACTGGTTGGCTGCTGGTGACTCGTGGAGTTCCACGTGGTGCTGGGACTGCTTTTTTTTTTACCTTGTTAATGATTTAGATGAAGGAATTGATGGCTTTGTGGTCAAGTTTGTGGACAATACAAAGATAGGTGGAGGGACAGGTAGTGGTGAGGAAGCAAGGGGTCTGCAGATTGACTTAAACAGATGAAGAGAATGGGCACAGAGGTGGCAGATGGAATACAGTGTTGGGAAGTGTATGGTCATGCACTTTGCTAAAAGGAATAAAGGCATGAGACTATTTTCTAAACAGGGAGATAATTCTGAAATCAGAGGTGGAAACGGATTTGGGAATCCTTGTTCTGGATTCCCTAAATGTTAACTTGTAGGTTGACCTGGTGGTAAGGAAAGCAAATACAGTGTTAGCAATCATTTTGAGTGGACTAGAATATAAAAGCAAGGATGTAATGCTGAGGCTTTATAAAGCCCTGGTCAGACCACACTTGGAGTGTTGTGAGCAGCTTTGGGCCCTTTATTTAAGAAAGGATTTGCTGGCATTGGAGAAGGTCCAGAGGAGGTTCACAAGAATGAACCTAGGATAATAATTAATAATATAATAATATCATCCTCCTATGCCTCACTGGCGCATCAGGCAGCAACCTTGCCATTCCTTTAGCATTTGTCTGCTTTGGGAGGCTGAGTTGTTAGCTCGACTCTCAACCCAGCATGGAAACCACTGGATACAAACCTGAGACCACTCGATCTGAAGTCCAGTGCAGATGCCACCACGCCACCAGCCGGCCAATGATCTCAGGAATGACAAGATTAACACATGAGGAGTGTTTGACGGCTTTGTGCCTGTAGTTGCTGGAGCTTAGAAGAAGTGGCAGATGGAATTTACTGTGGGGGGGGGGTGTATGGGCAGGCACTTTGGTGGAAGGAATAATAGAGAAGTATATAGAGCTGTATGCTATCATATTGTTAATGCAGAGGAGATTGAAACTGAGGTCATTTGATCACATTTGGAACTTACAATCACATTCATGCAGTACAGAAGCAGACCCTATGGCCCACCATGTTCACACTGGCTTCTAGGTACCTATCTTTATCAATCCCTTTTATCAGCACTTTTTCTACAGCCTTTGATGGTTTTGTGATTCATGTGCTTATTATGTATTATGAATCTTCCTTCATTGCCACTTCTTATACACCATGGGGTGCATCGAAGCTTGGTTTGGCCCAGGACAGTAAAACATTAGAAATCACAACCCAGTCCATCATGCAAGCCAGTCTCTCCCACCAATAACTCTGCCTACACTTTGTCACTGGCTCAGGGAAAGTAGCGAACACCTACCCTGGTCATTCTCTCTTCCCCCTCTGCCATCAGGCAAGGCTTCAGAACAAAAACCACCAGACTCAAGGGCAGGTTCTACCCAACCATCACTCTTGGGCAGACCTCTCATAAACTAAAAAGATGAACTCTTGAACTTTTAATCTCCCAACCTGCTTCATTATGGTGCTTGAATTGTATTTGTCTGCCTTCGCTGTATTTTCTCAGAAACTGTGACTCTCTATTCTGCAAGTTTCTTTTCATTTTACTACTTTGATGTTATTATGTGTGGCATGAAATATCTGAAAGGCATGCAAAGCAAACTTTCTCACTATATCTCAGTACAGTGTGACTAAGCCTGTGTCTAGTGGAATGCCATGGGAATCGGTGCTGGGTCCATTGTTGCTTATCATCTCTATCAATAATCTGGATGATAATGTGCTTAATTGGGTCAGCAAGTTTGTTGATGACAGCAAGATTGGGGATGTGATGGATATCAAGGAAGACTATCATGGCTTGCATGCGGGATCTGGAGGAGTTGGATAAATGGGCTGAGAAAAGGCAGATGGAATTTAATGGCAACAAGTTCATGGTACTGCACTTCAGGAGGACCAACCAGGGTAGGTCTTACACAGTGAGCAGTAAGCACTGAGGAGTGTGGTAGAAGAATGAGATCTGGGTATACAGGTCCATAATACATTGAAAAGAGTGTCACAGGGAGATAGGGCTATAAAAAAAAGCTCTTGGCACATTGGCCTTCATAAGTGAAAGTATTGAGTACAGGAGATGTATTGAAGTTGTATAAGGCATTGGTGAGGTCTGCTTACAAGGAAGTTGCTGCTCTGGAGGACTGAGTTATAAGAAAAAAGTTAACAGGTTAGAACTTTATTCCTTGAGAAGAGATTTGCTAGAGGTATACAAAATTATGAGAGATCTAGATAGGGTAAATGCAAGCAAGTATTTTCCACTGAGGTTGCATGGAACTACAACCAGAGGTCATGGGTTAAGGGTGAAAGGTGAAAAGTTTAAGGGGAAAATCAGGGGAGTCATCTACATTCAGAAGGTCATGAGAGTGTGGAACGCATTACCAGCACAAGTGGTGCGTGTGAGCTCAATTTCAACGTCGATTTCAAAGTTTTTATAAGGGCCATAGATGGTAGGGGTATGGAGTGCTTGGTGCAGGTCGATGGGAGTAGGCTGTTTAAACACAGCTGGTTCCACACAGGTCGATGGGAGTAGGCTGTTTAAACACAGCTGGTTCCACACAGACTAGATGGGCCAAAGGGTCTGTTCCCATGCTGTACTTTTCTATAACTCTACGACTCTATGACATGGGATGGCGTGTGCCCCTGATTTTAACCACTATATGGGTGGAACAGTTTTTCCTCACTTCCCTTCTAAACCCACACACCTCACATTGAAATGATTCCCTCTCACTTTTGATTTCTCCATTATGGTAAAAAAAAATCCTATTATCCATCTGATCCATGCCCCTTATAATTGTGTATACCTCTATTATGTTCTTCACCCGCTCAGCCTCCTCTGCTCCAAGGAAAACATACACAACCGTAGCTGTGTCTGTGACTCTGCATTCCCAGGATAATTCTGGTGAACCTCTCTGCTCTTTCTCCAGCGCATTGCCGGACAGAAAAGCATGCAGCGTTTCAGGTGCGGCATAACCAAAGTTTTATAAAGCTGTCAACACACACAAAGTGCTAGAGGATTACAGCAAGTCAAACAGCATCAATGGAGAGGAATAGAAAGTCTCTACATGACTCCCTTGTCCGCTCACCTCTCCCCGTTAATCTCCCTTCTGGCACTTAACCCTGCGAGTGGAATATGTTCTGCACCTGACCCTACACCTCCTCCCTCACCATCATTCTGGACAACAAAACAGCACTTCCAGGTGAGGCAACACTTCACTTACAAGTCTGTCAGGGCCATCCTTTGCATCTGGTATTTCCAGTGTGGCCTCCTCTGCATCAGTGAAACCTGACATAGACGGGGGGATGGCTTTATTGAGCACTTTCAATCCAGCTGCTGCAAAAGCCAGGAACTTGCAGTGGCCGCCCTTTTCAATCTGATACCCCATTCCCAATCTGACATGTCTGTCCATGGCCTACTCTACTGCCGTGGTGAGGCCACACTCAGGTCTGATGAGCAACACCTCCAATACGATGTAGGTAGCGTCCCGAGTAACCTGATGTCGTGAACATTGATTTCTCAGACTACTAGTAATTTCTCCCCTCCCCCTTTTCTCTTATTCTTTTCCTCATTTCTATTCCCCTCTCACAGTTTATCTTCTCCTTACCTTCCCTCTGGTGTCCTTCCACCTTCCCTTTCTTCCATGGTTCACTGTCCTCTCCCATTAGTTCAAGTTCAAGTTCAATTATCATTCAATCATACGTGAATACCCTGAATACAGCTAAAAGAACCAGTGTACCACACTGGTACCATAGCCATACACAGCATGAAGCATATCATATAGAGCATATATAAGATAGCAAGTGCATGGGTGTTGTCGACAAGAGCAAACAGTGCTCAGCAGTTCACAGACGAATGTATACATGCATACAATCCAGCTTGTCATTCCACCAATCAAACACTGGAGGGCAGCACCAATGGGAGGGGCCAGCACCCAACAGAGCATGGATGCCCTACTACACCACCTCCGATGGTCCCTCTCCTGGACTGCTGCCACAGGCAAGCCCACAGCTTGGGGCCTAGTCCTCACTACAACGAAGGCCATGTGCTCCCCTGGCGTCTGTATTGCCAATAATCAAGGGAAACAGACTTGCAGTATTTTACATTATCAATGTCCAGGAGAAATCAATGTTCATACCATTAGGTTGGAGCCTACCTTGATGGAATATAAGGTGTTTTTCCTCCACCCTGAGAGTGGCTTGATCATGGCAGAAGTGGAGACCATGCAGTGACATGTTAGAATAGGAATGAGGAGAAGAATTTAAATGTTTGGCCACTTAAATACCACTTTTTGATGGGTAGAGCTGTAGTGCTGTATTTGCAAAACCTCTTGTTTTTATAAAGTTGTAATGCCCATGTTCTTATATTCGATGCCCTGGCTAATGAAGATCAGTAACCTGTTAGTAAACACTCTCCTACTGAGTATTTATATCTTCCCCTATGAGATAGTGAATAGAGCCTGCCTTTTGCTGAGTAGTTGGAGCTTATTTTGCTTTAAATAAATTTGCTGTTTTATTGCAGTAATCTACACTCTTTGATTAAAGAGGGATTGAAATGGCCTCTGCAGTGCTAGAAATTTGGAAATAAAGTTGGTGTATTATCAGGTTGCAGGGTTGGATAGGAATTTTGTTCAAAAACAAACTGGTGGAAGAACTCAATAAGTCAGTCAGCATCAGTGAAGGGAAACAGACAGGTGGCATTTATGGGTCAAGGCCCTTCGTCAGTGCTTCCAATTGTTTTCTTGTGTTCCAGATACCAACATTTACAGCTCCTTGTATCTCCCATAGATTGGTTCATGGAGACTGGAAGTGGCGAGGTTAGAGAAATGAAGGAATCCCACCAACACTGAACTGATTGAATAATCATGGTAAGAGTCAGAGTCATAGAACATTGCAGCACAGAAACAGACCATTCGGCCCATCGACCTGCACTCAGACCATAGCCTTCAATCCCCCTCCCATCCATGTACTTATCAAAATTTCTCTTCAATGTTGAAATCAAACCCACATGCACCACTCACACTGGGAGCTCATTCTGCATTCTCATCACTCTCTGAGTGAAGAAGTTTCCTCTCACGTTCCCTTACATATTTCACCCTTCATCTTTAATCCATAGCTTCTGGTTGTAGTCTCACCTGACATCAATGGAAAAAGCCTGATCTATACCTCTCATAATTTTGAATACCTTTATCAAATCTCCCTTCAGTCTTCTATGTTCTAGGGAATAAAGTGCTAACCTATTCAACCTCTCCCTATATCTGAGGTCCACAAGTCCTGGGAATATCCTTGTAAATCTCTGCACTCTTTCAATTTTACTTACATTTTTCCTGTTGGTAGGTGACCAAAATGGGACACAATAGTCCATGGAGAGGAATAAACAGTTGAGGTCTCAGCTCAGAATGGTGACTGTTTATTCCCCTCTATAGGTGCTGCTTGACCTGCAGAGTTCCTCCTGCATTTTGTGTGTGGTTTCAATTTTTGTTTATCTCTCCCTTTCCTCTAGTGTTTACCATTCTCACTTCCTTTACTTCAGCGTCCAACACTGGTGTTCCAGCTCATCTCTCTTCGGATGTTGCTCCAATTTCCATGTTCCTCACCACCCCCCCACCCCCGCAACCTGCTCCATTGTTTATTTTTCTTTTTCCCTCTCTCTCTTTGTCTGCATCTATCTATCCTTCACCTTTCGCTGTCTTCCCACTCCATGCCTGCTCTGCTCTAATTGGCCTGTCATCTTACACCCATTCTCAGTCTTCAAATTGCCTCAGAGACCTTTTACTGATGAAGGGCCTTGGCCCAAAATGCTCACCGCTTATTCCCCTACATAGCTGACTTTCTGAGTTTCTCCAGCATTTTGTATATGCTGCTCAAGATTTCGAGCATCTGCAGAATTTCTTGTGACCTTTCTTTTCTTGCCACTCCCCTTCTCTCTGTGTTGGCCACCTTACCTCTCTACTCTCAGTCCTGAAGCAGAGTTTTGGCCTGAGATGTTGCCAAGTGAAATATAAATGTGCCGTGCTTACTCGGACATGTAATATCATGCAATTGATTGAATGTACACAGCAAATTAAAGGCAAAACAAAGGCAAGGAAGACTTTCCAGAAAAGAATGCTGATCAAAGTTCCCTCACCACAAAATGAAGTAACTACAAAGGAAAGAATTCACCACAAAAGCATCAAAAATCCACTGTGAAAGAGACCGAAAATGGTCAAACTGGCTTTCACTACCATCTGTCAATTGTTGGTCTCAGGAATGCAATTGCCAGAAGACAAGTAAGTAAGAAAACTCACCACACCCAATTTTAATGTGTTACTGCTGTGAAAGTTTCTAGGACTGATGCACCATCAATAACTCACACTGAGACGTAAGGCGAGATATTGGCTTTTATTGACTGGAAGAAGGAACCAGGAGTGAGTGTCCATCATACTACGTCCTGGAGACTGAGGCCGAGCGTCAGGCCTCAGATCGCCTTTATACAGGGGCCTGTGGGAGGAGCCACAGGAGCAGTCAGCAGGGGGCGAGTCCAGACAGGCACATAGTTCACCACAAGGACTGCACATGAATACTGATGATTCAGCACTTTCAGGAATATTTGCACCTCATGCAAAATCTGCAGTGTGACATGAAGGGGAAATGCATTGTGGGTTTGACTGAGGCCTATACAGTATGCCTTCAATAAAAGTGCATTGAAATGAGGGAAGATTTGTCCTTTGCATTCCATACATTTCTCTCTGCCTGTGGTATATTGGACAATTGAACAACCGCCTCAAAGGAAAGTGAGAGAGGAATCAACTTAATACTGAGGCTCCTGTCAGCCGCAGTACTCAGCAACAGTGGTGCTGCATCACTGTCAAGACAGGGGGCAAACAGGGCTGTGTCATTGCTCCCACCCTATTTCAAATGGTTCCATTTATTATCAGAGAGTGTGTACAGTATACAACCCGAAATTCTTATTCTTCACAGAAACCTACAAAAAATAGAAGAACCCCAAAAGAATGAATGTCAGAAAAGTGTTAGAACCTCAAAGCCCCCTCTACCCCTCCCTCATACAGGCAACAGCAAAGCATCAACCTCCCCCTTCTCCCCTACCCATTGCAGCAGAAAGCGCCAGTGCCCACCAATGCCAAGCAACAGGGAAGTCCCCAGGGAGAGACCATCATCTGCAGTAAACTGCTGTTTAGCGACGGTTTGACATGGCACAGGCTCTCTCTCTCTCTCTCCCCCTCTCTCTCTCTGTCTCTCTCTCTCTCTCTCTCTCTCTCTCTCTCTCCCTCTCTCTCTCTCCCTCTCTCTCTCTCTCTCTCTCTCTCTCCCTCTCTCTCTCTCTCTCTCTCTCCCTCTCTCTCTGTCTCTCTCTCTCTCTCCCTCCCTCCCCCTTTGTCTCTCTCTCTCTCTCTCCCTCTCTCTCTCTCTCTCTCTCTCTCTCTCTCTCTCTCTCTCTCTCTCTCTCTCTCTCTCTCTCTCTCTCCCTCTCTCTCTCATTAACAAGGGACAGAGAGACGTTGCCCATTTCATAGCAAAAGGGCGACAGTCACTGTTATGGTGTTACAGTCTACCACATCACATTTTATTCTGAGATTCTCCAACCAACAGGTTTTTTGATCTTAACCGGTTCAAGGCCAAGACCAAGGTCAGTACCACCACCATCATGGAGCTTCAGAATGCAGATCACGATGCCATCACAGCCAGAGTTCTGATAGGGCCCTGGGTCATGTTCTGAATAATAAAAGGACACAGGTCCTATATCAGCTACTGTCCTACCAGCCTTTTATCCAGCCCCCTCCCCCTCATAACAGTTGACAACATTGCCCTTGAAAATGTAGGCCACTTTCCCTACCTTGGCAGCATTCTCTCCTGAAATGCAGACATTGACTCAGAGATCAACCACTGACAGATTAGTGCTAATAGAACCTATGCAAGATTAAGGAAAATAGTTTTTAAAGACCGTGACCTACAGGTCCAAACAAAGTCTTTGGTTTAAAAAGCAGTCAGCCTTCCTACATTACTGTATGAAACTAAATCATGGATAACCTGCACTAGGCACCTGAAAGCCCTGGAACAATACTACCACGGAGCAGGGCCAGATTAACCTAGTAGCAAAAGTAGCATATGCTATGGGCCCCGCATTTTTGAGGGCCCCGCCCGCACTAAATACTTGCAAGCAGCAGTCTGGTGAAATCGGCATTCTCACTGTATTCTCATGACTTGTTAGAGTGAGTTTTGCATAGACGATTCATTTACACTTAAATAAATGACTTCAGCCATCAGTCTTCTGTTCTTTGACAAAGTACTGTGGATTGAGTTCATAACAATGCATTTCTTAAATGCTGTGACCTAGTTTCATTCTGATAATAAAATTTACTTTGCACTTTGAGTTTTGAGGAACTTCCTTTGATTCTGAGAACAAACTGAGACTGACAGTTCCAGCTCCCGGTAGCAGCCCGTCCTCAGACACACTCTCAGCCAATCAGCCAATACTGATGGGAGAAACATGCTCTCATTGGCTGAGGAGTGTCAGTGGGTGGGATGGTATGCGTTCAGAGTGGTCTGGGGAGAGGCTGGAGATTGGGAGCTACACTTTGGGTAAAGGCTGCAATACCGGCCGGGGTCTAGTTGCGCGTCTATTTGTCACATGGTTACCAACTGCAGAGGAGAACATTCATTTTCAAAACTGAAAAGATTTAAAAATGAACTAAGGAGCATCATGGGTCAAATCAGATTGAACAATCTCACTCTAATGAGCATTGAACATGAACTTCAGCATGAAATAGACATTTCCAGTATTTGCTCATGCTAAATCTAGAAAATCTAACTTTTAACTTGTAGATTTGTTACTTTTGACATTTGAAATTGATACCTACATGTAAGTAATACTATTTATTAGTGAAGTGTCAGACATTTGTCATATTATCTGGCTGTATGGCAAATGAAAAAATTGAATTACTTTATGCAAGTAAATAATCTAAGTTTTAATACTTATGTGCATTTTTTTCAAATTTAGGGCCCCTTTATAACATATGCTACAGGCCCCGCACTAGCTTAATCCGGCCCTGCCAAGGAGTCTTCAACATCAAACAATGTTGAGGATCAGCTAGTGTGATAGATGTTTGCTTCCTAGGCCTCTCACTCATGTTTGCTAAACTTGCTTCCTAAACACAGCAAATGTAAGTGAACTTCCAACTAATATTACTTTGTTTAGCCTCTGGCCATAAATGGGAGCTAGTCTTCAGTTCTTAAAATGTAAACAGAAAGCAATAATAAGTTTAGTTAGAAACAAGAGCTTTTTTTACAGCTCAAATCTGCTGGCTCATACCACGAAGCCAACTGATTAACAGATGCGGTATAAGGCAATGGATTGTATACAGTTGGCCCTCCTTATCTGCGAATTCCGCATGCGCAAATTCAACCAACCGCGAATTGAGAAAACCTGGAAGTGCTCTTCCAGCACTTGTTGTTCAAGCATGTACAGACTTCTTTTCTTGTCATTATTCCCTAAACAATGCAGTATAACAACTATTTACATAGCATTTACATTGTATTAGGTATTATATGTAATCAAGAGATGATTTAAAGTATACGAGAGGATGTGCGTAGGTTACCGTAGATCGAGATCAGAAAAAAACGGTTCTCTTACTAAGTAAGTTGGAATGTTTGTCTTAGTACATAGTATATATTTTACCTTTTTATGCATGTAAAACACTTAAGAAGTGTATTATTTAATAATTAAGCCACTGTGTTGCTTAGTAATAATTGTAGCTTTCATCAGGGCAGGGCCTTTCTCACTTTGTACTTTAAAATCATTCCGATCGCTGACTGACTGTAGCCTAACGCTTTTCCAATGACCAATGGCATCTCACCTCTTTCCGATTGCTTTATTATTTCCATTTTATTTTCAATCATGATTATTTTCGTGAACAGAAACACTGCGGATTCAGAGCTCCGCCAGGTCCTAAAGACCACCGCACTGAGACAGGTTAAATAAGGGACTTGAGCATCCATGTTTTTTGGTATTCGCGAGGGGTCCCGGAACCAATTCCTCACGGATAAGGGGGGCCAACTGTAATTTGGTTATTTCAATACAGACAAGCCAACCAAGTTGCTTATTTCAAGGAAGTTTGCAGACCAGATGGAGCCAAATGTTTAGAATATCAAATAACTGATTTATTAATGTTGAAAGCTTTACGTACTCAGAGATGTTAGCTTCCTAGCATTAGCTAGTAGCTGTGTCTCAAAACGCTTTTGTAAAAGGTCATCTGAGGAAATAACATATGTGTGAAGTCACCCAAGTGGTAGAAAAAAAGTATAAATATAGAGAACAGTTCAGGCTTATTAGGAATGGAGTCAGGAACATCAAGAAGCATGGAGGAAACACGAGACAAACTAGAATCCATTCCTCTAGCTTCAATTTCTGTGATAAATGACTTGTTTGCCTGCATCTCTCTGGTTTATAGGAATTGTATCTATGTTTTGGGAGTCCTTTGTCTGCTGTGTTTTAGAAATGGCTTGTAATTTGGACACGTTTAGGGTAGAAATGATCTGTGAGTTTTAAATGTGTCTTAAGAATGTTGTTTGGACTTAAACATGTATCACAGAAAATAAAGGAACTGTGTTTTAAACTTCTTTGTTAGCTGGAAGTAGTTTCTCCTTGTTAGGGAGAGGGGATCCATCAATCAAATAGTGGGTAATGGCAGCTAAATGTGCCATGGAAAAACACAGGAAAGTGAACTAGTCTTTACAGTATAATCTCCCTTTAGTGAGAGTAGGCATGGCTATATATATTTGATGGGCATAAGGTCTTCGTTTGAGTTTAGAACTTCACAGTCAGAAACCCCAAATACCATCACACTGAAAGGACCCAATAACATCAGAGTACTGGAGGCGGTCAACATGATCAGCTTCTCCTCCTTGATGAAGCACCACCAACTCCATGGATAGGTCATGTCCATCTGGATGCCGAATTCACATCTTCCCAAACAGATCCTTCACCCCCCGTTGAAGGAAGGTCAGTGAGCCCCTGGGTGGGCAAAGGGTACACTTCAAAGATAACATCAATATCAAATGGAAGAAACTCGACATTACATCTAAAACCTGGGAGGACATTGCACTCAGGAGACTCACCTGGAGGACAGCTGTTCAAGAGACAACGGTGCTACATGAGAGAGAACTTCACTGTGCCACAGAGAACACGATGCATCCGGGAAAGGAGGGAGTGAACAACTAAAAGGCCCAAACAATAACCACAGTCACCTCTTGTTCTTGCCCACACTGCACCAGGACATGTGGATCCCAGAGTGTCCTCTACAGTCACCTGAGGACCCACCAGTAGACAACCATAAGGGGAAGATCATACCATACTCAAGCGACTGCATTCGTACTAGATACAGTCTAGTCAAGGGGTTTGGGTGATTCGTATATAAAGTACGTATTTCTGTGAAGTGAGCTGCAGATTACTTTCTAAGGCACAAAATGATGTGGCGGTGAGGAAGTCCACCCCTCCTACGAATGACCAGGTGCTGTGTCTCTCCGTGGCCGATGTGAGAAGAACCCTGTGCAGGGTTAACCCATGGAAGGCTGCTGGACCAGACAACATCCCTGGCAGAGTGCTCAGAGGATGTGCAGACCAGCTAGCAGATGTTCTCACTGACATCTTCAACATCTCCCTGAGCAGCGCCACTGTTCCAACATACTTCAAGGCCGCCACCATCGTCCCCGTGTTGAAGAAGTCTTCAGTGTCCTGCCTAAATGACTACCGTCCCGTTGCACTCACATCCATCATCATGAAGTGTTTCAAGAGGCTCGTCATGAGACATATCAAGACCCTGCTGCCCCCCTCACTGGACCCCCTGCAGTTTGCGTACCATCCCAACCGCTCAACAGATGACGCCATTGCCACCAGCCTCCACCTGGCCCTAACCCACCTGGACAAAAAAGACACGTACGTTCGGATGCTGTTCATAGACTTTAGTTCAGCATTCGACACAATCACCTCTCAGAAACTGATCGGAAAGCTGAGCCTACTGGGCCTGAACACCTCCCTCTGCATCTGGATCCTAGACTTCCTGACTGGGAGGTCTCAGTCAGTCCGGATCGGGAGCACCATCTCCAACACCATCACTCTGAGCACGGGGGGCTCCCCAGGGTTGCGTGCTCAGTCCACTGCTGTTCACTCTGTTGACCCACGACTGTGCTGCAACACACAGCTCGAACCATATCATCAAGTTCGCTGATGATACGACCGTGGTGGATCTCATCAGCAAGAATGACGAGTCAGCTTACAGAGAGCAGGTGCAGTGGCTAACGGACTGGTGCAGAGCCAACAACCTGTCTCTTAATGTGAACAAAAGAAAAGAGATGGTTGTTGACTTCAGGAGGGCACAGAACGACCACTCCCCACTGAATATCTATGGCTCCTCGGTAGAGATCGTAAAGAGCACCAAATTTCCTGGTGTTCACCTGACAGAAAATCTCACCTGGTCCCTCAACACAGCTCCATAGCAAAGAAAACCCAGCAGCGTCTCTACTTTTTGCGAAGGCTGAGGAAAGTCCGTCTCCCACCCCGATCCTATACAACATTCTACAGGGGTTGTATTGAGAGCATCCTGAGCAACTGTATCACTGCCTGGTTTGGAAATTGCACCATCTCGGATCACAAGACCCTGCAGTGGATAGTGAGGTCAGCTGAAAAGATCATCAGGGTCTCTCTTCCCGCCATCATGGACATTTACACTACACACTGCATCCGCAAAAGAAACAGCATTATGAGGGACCCCATGCACCCCTCATACAATCTCTTCTCCCTCCTGCCATCTGGGAAAAGGCTCTGAAGCATTTGGGCTCTCATGACCAGACTATATAACAGTTTCTTCCCCCAAGCTATCAGACTCCTCAATACCCGAAGCCTGGACTGACACCTTGCCCTACTGTCCTGTTTATTATTTATTGTAATGCCTGCACTATTTTTGTGCACTTTATGCAGTCCAGTGTAGGTCTGTAGTCTAGTGTAGCTTTCTCTGTGTTTTTCTTTTATTACGTAGTTCAGTCTAGTTTTTTGTACTGTGTCGTAACACCATGGTCCTGAAAAATGTTGTCTCATTTTTACTATGCACTGTACTAGCAGTTACGGTCAAAATTATAATAAAAGTTGACTTGACTTGACTTGATAGAGCAGCATCAAATGCTTTAATCTTTCTGATACTTAGGATTGTGGACAAACTTTTTGGGAAGGGGATGTATAGCTCCAAAGGGAAATGCAATTGGAATTGACTTATCAATGTTGCAAGTACCAAGATATAGTGAAAAGCTTGTCTTGAATACTGTTCATACAGATCAAAGCATTACACAGTGCATTAAGGTAGAAATAAATAAGTAGTGCAAAAAAAGTAGTGAGGTAATGTTTTTGACCATTGAGGTAATGTCCATTCAGAAATCTGATGGCAGAAGGAAAGAAGCTGTTCCTGAATTACTGACTGAGTGTTTGCTTTCAGGCTCCTGTACCTCCTTCCTGATGGTAACAATGAGAAGAGGTGATGTCTTGGGTGATAAGGATCCTTAATGATGGATGCTGCCTTTTTGAGGCATCGCTTCATAAATATGACCAGGATGCCTGGGGAGGCTGGTGTCCATGATGGAGCTGGCTGAGTTTATAACTTCCTGAAGCTTATTTCGATCCTGTGCAGTGCCCCCCCACCTCACCCACCAAACCAGATGGTGATGCAGCCAGTAAGAATGCTTTCCATGGTACATCTGTAGAAATTTGCAAGTGTCTTTGGTGACATACCAAATATCTTCAAACTCCTGGCGAAGTATAGGTGCTGTCATGCCTTCTTTGTAACTGCATCAATATATTGGGCCCATGACAGATGTTGACATGCAAAAACCTGAAATTACTCACTTTTTCACTGTTGATTCCTCTATGAAGACTGGCGTGTGTTTCCTCGTCTTGTCCTTTCTGAAGTCCACAGAATTATTTGGTCTATTGACGTTGTGTGCAAGGTTGTTGCTGAGACACCACTCAACCAGCTGATCTATCCTGCTCCTGTACGGCTTCTCTTCACCATGTGAAATTCTGCCTACAGTAGTTAGGTTGGCGGTAAATTTATAGCTGGCATATCAGCTGTGCCTAGCCACACAGTCATGGGTGTAGAGAGAGTAGAACAAGACACACCCTTGAGGTGCACTAGTGAAGGTTACCAATCTGCACAGTCTGTGGTCTTCTGGTGAAGACTGGACAGGATAGGAAATGAATGAACACACTGATATTTATGTGAAAGTATCACTGATCACTAATAAAAAAGATGCCTTTAAGCTGGAAGATGTACAGAAAAGATTCACAGAGATGTTAATAGGGCCATTGGAGGGTCCTGATACAGGGTTCTGACTGAAAACATTGACAGTTCCTTAATAAAATCTGCAGATGCTCGATCCAAGCAACACACACAAAAATACTGAGAGAACTCAACAGGCCAGGCAGCATCCATGGAAAAAAAGTGCAGTCGATGTTTCGGGCTGAAACCCTTCGGCAGGACTGGAGAAAAAAGGCTGAAGAGTAGATTTGAAAGGTATGGGGAGGGGAGAGAGAAACACCAGGTGATAGGTGAAACTTGGAGGGGGAAGGATGAAGCAAAGAGCTAGGAAGTTAATTGGTAAAAGCGCCAGAAGGCCATGGAAGAAAGAAAGGTGGGGGGCAGGCAATGGGCGGGCAAGGTGGACAAGGGAGATAACAAGAGAGAGGGATGAGGGGATGGGAAATGGTGAGGGGGGAGCATTACTTGAAGTTTGAGAAATTGATGTTCATGCCATCAGGTTGGAGGCTACCCAAACAGAATATAAAGTGTTGTTCCTCCAACCTAAGCATGGCCTTATCCCACCAGTAGAATAGGCCATGGATAGACATATTGGAATGGGAATGGGAAGTGGAATTAACATCGGTGGCCACTGGGAGATTCCACTTGTTCTGGCGGATGGAGCGTAGATGCTTGGCAAAACAGTCTCCCAATCTACGTTGGGTCTGACCAATATACAGGAGCATTGAACACAGTATGTGACCCCAACAGACTCACAGGTGAAGTGTCACCTCACCTGGAAGGACTGTTTGGGGCCCTGAATGGTACTGAGAGAGAAGATGCAAAGGCAGGTATAGCACGTGTTCTGCTTGCAAGGATAAGTACCAGGAGGGAGATTAGTGGGGAGGAACAAATGGACAAGGGAATCGCATAGGGAGCGAACCTTGCAGAAAGCAGAAAGTGGGGAGGAGGGAAAGATGTGCTTGGTGGTGGGATCTCGTTGGACATGGCGGAAGTTTCGGAGAATTATGTGCTGGATACAGAGGCTAGTGTGGTGGTAGGTGAGGACAAGAGGAACCCTATTCCTAGTAGGGTGGCAGGAGGATGAGGTAAAAGCAGATGTGCGTGAAATGGAAGAGATGTGGTTGAGGGTAGCATTGATGGTGGAGGAAGGGAAGCCCCTTTCTTTAAAAAGGAGGATATCTCCTTTATTCTAGAATGGAAAGCCTCATTCTGAGAGCAGATGCAGTGGAGACAGAGGAATTGAGAGAAAGGGATGGCATTTTTACAAATAACAGGGTGGGATGAGGTATAATCCAGGTAGTTGCGAGAGTCCGTAGGTTTATAATAGACATCGGTGGATAAGCTGTCTCTGGTGATCGAGACAGTAAGATCAAGAAAGGGAAGGGAAGTGTCAGAAATGGACCAGGTGAATTTGAGGGCAGGGTGGAAGCTGGAGGCAAATTGACAAGTCCAGCATGTGTGCAGGACGCAGTCATCGATGTAGCATAGGAAAAGTGCAGGACGGTCACCAGTGTAGGCTTGGAACATAGACTGTTCCACGTAGCTAACAAACACACAGGTATAGCTGGAAACCATGCCAGTGGCCAAGGCTACCCCTTATGTTTAAAGGAGGTGGGAGGAGCCAGGGAAATTATTTAGAGTGAGGATAAGTTTTGCTAGGCACAGGAGAATGGTGGTGGAGGGGAACTGGTTGGTTCTGGTGTCCAGAAAGAAATGAAGAGCTTTGAGGCCTTCTTGGTGGGGGATGGAGGTGTAGGGGGACTGGACTGGACATCCATAGTAAAAATGAGATGATGGGGGCCAGGGAATTTGAAATACTTGAAAAGATCAAGAGTGTGTGAGGTATCACGGATGTAGGTGGGAAGTGACTGAACCAGGGGTGGGTGGAATAAAGCAGAGTGAATGTATGCAGATATGAGTTTAGTGGGGTAGGAACAAGCTGAAATAATGGGTCTACCTGGACAAACGGGTTTGAGGATTTTGGGTAGAAATGGGAGGTGTGAGATGCCGGAACTATGAGGTTGGTGGGAGTGGATGGGAGATCCCTATAGTCACTAAGGTTGGTGATAGTGTGAGAGACAGCGGTCTGGTGTTTCTTAGTGGTTACCCCTCCTATAAAGGGGTAAATAAGAGTTGGCGCTGGGCCTCAGCAAGGTAGAAGTTAGTTCGCCAGACTACTACAGCACCCCTGTTATCTGTGAATTTGATGGTGAGGTTAGGATTAGTGTGGAGGGAATGGGGAGCCGAACGTTCGGAGCATTCCTTCAGCAGATTGTTTGTTGCATTGATGGGACTGTCTAAACCATGCTTTTTCTCTGTCCTGTTTACTTTCAATGCTAAAGAAAGTACAGGGATTTCTCATTGTTCATGATCTCAATATGCAACAATGTGGCTTTCATCTAATAAAATAGTATAAAAGAACAGTTTCCACCAAAATGCAAGAACAGCAATCAACTAATATCTGAAATCAGTAATGAGATGGATTAGCAGATCATCTGTTGGTTAGTCGGGTTTGGGCAAGACGGTAAGAGAACACCCATGTTCTTCTGCTCGGACACTCCATGCCCACCCAAGGAAATGGGTAGGGCTTCGGTTTAAAATGCAACTCACCTCCAATAGTGCAGAATATATCTTAGATTTATATTATAAATTTGACCTTGATTATGTCCTCTAGTCTCTGGGTACACATTTGAATCTTCCATTGCAAACTCCAGGTGATTGCTGCAAAGAGGCAGAGCTTAAGTTTTATCAGCATTGCTATTCACTGAAGCAAAGTATGCACAAGTTAGAACTTACCTCTCTTGGAAGCAATCTACTGTATCTGCTACTGCAATTAATATTTCCTTAGCCTGTGGGCCAACATACATATTTATCTTAATACTTTTGGTTTTCTAATTCCATGTACCCAGTATTATTTACAAGCTATTAATCAGAGTTTTAAGGGTATTCATTAAATGACTAACTCCAGTTTAAGCTTTTTTTACCATGTAGGGCTCTTATTAATAGACTAGATTGGGAACACCCTACCTTAGTGTGAAACTGGCCTTTTATAGCATGTTAGAAGTAAAGTTGCTTAATGGTATAGCAGTGAGGTCAACATTTTGACTATTAATTGGGCCTAGGTTATTCACCAAAAAGTGGTAGGAAAGAACTGAGGTAGCTAGAAGTCTGAAACAAAAAAAACAGAAAAAAATTTGAAAGTCAAGTAGCATCGGTTCAAAGAGAATCAGTGAATGTATCCTCAGAATTAGGAAAAAGCTAAAAATCCCAGATTGTTTCAAATTACATAGAGATTAGTGGAGTGAACCAGGTGAATGCCTGTGATAGGGTGGAGACCAAGAGGAAGAAAAGGTGTAGGTGTGAAGGTTTTTTTAATAACAGATAATTTTTGTGAGGAGGGGTAGAGAAAGATGAATGAGAACAGAGGAAAGTCAAGTTCGGTTTATTGCCATGTGTGTATGTTGAAGTGCAGGTACAATGAAAAGTTACCTGTAGCAGCATTGCAGACATGGAGATTCAGACAACACACAGAATATAAATTATACTTCAGTTGTTCGTAACATACAAGGCAGTGAATAAAAAAAATCTGCACAAGTCATTGATGAAAATAATTAGAAACAAGTAGGCAAGAGGTGGCTAGTAGTGCCCACTGCTAAGGTAGGACGAGGGCTGTGCAGGTTAGTTCAAGAATTTTCTGAAGCTTGTGGTGTGGGATTTTAGGCTTCTGTGCCTTCTGCTTGACAGTCGCAGTGAAAAGAGAGCATTACCTGAATGATGAGGGTCTTTGACAGTGATGGATATTCTGAACAGTCAAATGTGGAGGCTGGTGTCATACAAGACGAGATAAAGAGAGCTCATGATTTTTGTCCTGCATGGGAAGTGATGGATGAAGGAATAATGGTGGGAGATGAAATTGGAAGCCCTATCAACTATGACAGAGTTGAAGCCAAAATTATGAAAAAAAAGATTTCTCAGAACTACCAAGGTGCATCAAAATGAATAATAAATAATCAGAAACCCAAACAAATGAACCAGAATTTTTAAGTGAAACAGTGAGGGAGGAGGTGAAATCACGATAGAAGTCAGAGTCTGTATTGTCGTTCTGAATATTGAATGCAAATCTTTACACTGAGGTGGACACAAGGGTATCCAGAAAAGAAGCAAAATGACAGAGATGGATGTGTGGAAAATAAAAACATGGTGAAAATTATTGGCCATGAGTTATGATTCTTTGGTGCTCTTTCTGAGGGCAGGAAATAGCACTGATCCAATCACACAGGTTCCGGAAAAAAATGGAAGGATGGAGGATTGGACTCTTCCATATAATGGAGACCCACCACTTAATATTCATCATTATCCTCTAAAATCCTTCTCTTTCCTTGGGGTGTCAGTCAGGTTTAGGTATAAATGGGTGATGAACAATAGCATTAGAGCTATGAATCCTTGTGTTGTACATCAAGTAATCTAAGGAAGACACTTGGCTCTGATTATTATTCTTAAAAATGAAGAAGATTCCCTCAAAACTACTCAGTAAACTCCAAGACCTGAGCCTTGATACCCCCTTGAGCAACTGGATCCTGGATTTCCTCACTTGTAGACCCCAGTCTGTTTGGATTGGCAAAAACGTCTCCTTCATAATCTCCATTGGCACAGGAGCACCACAGGGATGTGTTGTCAATGCTTTACACCTATGACTATGTGGCTAAGTACAGCTCCAACACCATATACAAGTTTGCTGATGAAAAGTGATCAAAAATTTAGCTGAGTGCTATAATAACAACAACCTCGCACTCAATGTCAATAAGACCAAAGAACTGATTATAGACTTCAGAAGAGGAAAACTAGAAGTCCCTGAGCCAGTAATTATCAGATGATCAGAGGTGGAGAGGCTCAGTAACTTTAAATTCATGGGTGTCGCCATCTCAGAGGACCTGTCCTAGACCCATCACGTAAATATAATTGTCAAGAAAGCATTGCAGTGCCTCTACTCCCCCAGGAGTTGGCAGAGATTCAGCATATCATCAAAAACCTTGGCAAACTGCTTTTGATGTTTCGTGGAGAGCATGCTGACTGACTGCATTATGACCTGATAACGCCAATACCTTTGAGCAGAAAAATCCTACTAAAAGTAATGGATTCAGCCCAGTACCTCACGGGTAAAACATCGACATGAAACACTGCCATAGAGGAGCAGCATCCACCATCAAAGAACCTCACCACCCAGGTAGAAGTACAACTACCTCAGGACTTTCACCACCAGGTTCAAGGAGAGGTTAGCTCCTCTCAACCATCAGCTGCATTCATTCTACTTCTGGTGGTAATTCAACCAATGGCCTCACTTTGAGGCAGGATTTCTCAACCAAGATTCTGGTAAAGGTCGCTTGAGGTTCCATGAAAGATCATGATAATAAGAAAAAGAAAGCATTGTCTTTTGAACTTTGCGCAACGTATGATGCTAGTGCTCACAGTGGTGGGCAGTGACCGAGCATCCTCGTTAGCAATTTCGTTAGGGGCCTCTCAGCCCAGAGTTTAAGTTTAAGACCGTGTTTATTTGCTTGAGCCCATTCTCAGTTTTTAATGCAAGATGGGGAGGCTGCTGATAATTGGAGATTGCTGTGTTGCATGGAGGGGAGGACGGTGGGTTGATAATTGGTGAGTGCTGTATTGCCCGGAGGAGACGATGGTGGGCTGATAATTGGTGAGTGATGTATTGCCCGGAGGAGACGATGGTGGGCTGATAATTGGTGAGTGCTGTATTGCCCGGAGGAGACGATGGTGGGCTGATAATTGGTGAGTGCTGTATTGCCCAGAAGAGACGATGGTGGGCTGATAATTGGTGAGTGCTGTATTGCCCGGAGGAGACGATGGTGGGCTGATAATTGGTGAGTGCTGTATTGCCCGGAGGAGACGATGGTGGGCTGATAATTGGTGAGTGCTGTATTGCCCGGAGGAGACGATGGTGGGCTGATAATTGGTGAGTGCTGTATTGCCCGGAGGAGAGGATGGTGGGCTGATAATTGGTGAGTGCTGTATTGTCCGGAGGAGACGATGGTGGGCTGATAATTGGTGAGTGATGTATTGCCCGGAGGAGATGATGGTGGGCTGATAATTGGTGAGTGCTGTATTGCCTGGAGGAGAGGATGGTGGGCTGATAATTGGTGAGTGCTGTATTGCCCGGAGGAGACGATGGTGGGCTGATAATTGGTGAGTGCTGTATTGCCCGGAGGAGACGATGGTGGGCTGATAATTGGTGAGTGCTGTATTGCCCGGAGGAGATGATGGTGGGCTGATAATTGGTGAGTGCTGTATTGCCCGGAGGAGAGGATGGTGGGCTGATAATTGGTGAGTGATATATTGCCCGGAGGAGATGATGGTGGGCTGATAATTGGTGAGTGCTGTATTGCCCGGAGGAGACGATGGTGGGCTGATGTGGATTGTGAAGTGAGTTTTCAGAGCATTGAATGGACTTGTCCAACTTGGGCTGTGATGTCAGCTTCTCCCTCCCTGAAGTTCCAGTGCGCCGCTGACTGACTTACAGGAGTGAACAAGCTACCAGTGTAGGAGAATATTGGAGGGAAATTTTCATTCTAAATGTAACCCCCCGGGTCGCCTCAGGCTGGCTCAGCTCGTTTCGTCTAGGGGGAGCAGCCTTCAGCACCGCCAAACTGGGTAATCAGCTGGTGTGGATGCTGTGTGATGTCCCCGCCTCGCCCAAAAACAGACAGTACACCATATGCGATTAAATGAGTACAATTTATAAAGGTTACTATAACTAAGTGATTAATAACGATACAGTATATATGAAGAGAAATTAAAGAAAAGGCGCCAAACTTATCAAAGTCCAAACCACTTCGTGCACAGCCGTTGGAGCTCAATTACTGAAGTCTTCTGGCCACCATTCGATCCCCTCCGAACTCCTCGACTCGCAGCTCAGGACCCTCCGAACTCCTCGACTCTCCAAACAGCTCAGGACCCTCCGAACTCCTCGACTCTCCAAACAGCTCAGGACAATCCAAACTCCTCGACTCTCCAAACAGCTCAGGACCCTCCGAGTGGTCAACCAAGCACATCTAGCTTCATCCCCCCCTCCTCGGAGAATCTCCTGGCCTCAGACCCCCCTTTGGGGTCCGATCCTCACCCAGCTTAGAGCATTGCGTCCTTTCTCTCGACCCCCCTCGCGCCGATCTGCCCAAAAGCCCGTCAACAAAAGCTTACAGACTCAGAAGAAAGAACATTAATCCCCATTTGGTTTACAAAGGAATACCATTCTCGTTATCAGTAAATTAGCATTCCTGCTAGTTAACAAAAAGAAAGCCTTTCCCAACAGTAACAAAGAAAAAAGAAGAAACCCCCTTTACATAATGTTGGTCATTCTAGGCCTACAGACCATTCCAATCAGGTTAATGATGAAGAATTCCAATCTTCTGAGTCATTTCACTGTCGGCAGGCAGTTGGCCCTGAGTCATTTCAGCAATGGACACAAAAAATTTAATTTTTTTACAAAACTATGTTTGTTTACACAACAAATACACAAATTCCAAACATTAAGTATTTACAAGACGGAATTAATTCAAATTATAATATGATTACTACTATCTATAAAACAGTCAATTCCCTCGGCGCCCATCATGATAAGATGGGGACCAGTGCCCCTCACAGTGAGAGCACTGTCCCCCACCAGCGCAGGAGCACCTTGTCTGGATGAGACTAGAACTTGTGCCCTCAACAGCTCTTGGTAAAAGCAAGGCAGATACTTCAAAGCGGCATGGCTGATGGTGCCCACTGGAAGCCCCTTGCCCTCCTGCAGGCGGTGTTCCTGGTGGAGAAAGTGCATCGCCAGGGCAGGCCATCTCAGAGGGTGGTTGGTATAGGTATCTCTGCAGGGTCCTGAGGTGGAGAGCCACTGGCTGGATAAGCAAACACACCAATGACTGAACCGCTTCCGCGATGGAAAACTGAGGACCCCAGCAGAGACCCAATGCCTCCCGTTGCCCCAAAAGAAGTCCACCAGCCTTTTCTAGGTCCCGGAGACAAAAGCAGTGGGCGGGACTGAAGTAATCAGCTGGTACTGTACCTTTACAATGAAAGCTCTTACCAATGGGTTTTACATGGACTGTTGATCCAAGTTGCTCGGATTTCCGGCATTTGTAGATTTTCTCTTGTTTGTGATTTGATTGCTACTCTGTGAAGTCTCTTCCAGGAATGCCTACCCTGAAGAAGTTTAAATCTTCCCTTCGACGGGAGTTCAGTGAAACTCTCTCGTAAGTCCTGCAGAAGGATTTCAGCTGAAATGTTGACTGTTACTTTCCTCCATAGATGCTGCCTGGCCAGCTGAGTTCCTTTAGCATTGTGTGTGTTGCTCAGAATTCCATTTAGATTTTCACTTGTTGGTGACCCAAGTTGTCCTATTCCATTGAGCCCAGTCTGTGGCAAACAACTTACTGATGTAGCAAAGACTTCAGCAAAATTGAAAAGACATCGAACTACAAACCACAGCCATGACATGTACAAGTGCCGATTATTTTAAAGGACTATTGGAATCTCTAAACAAATGGATTAAAGCTTTTGAAAATAAAGTCACAATTAGTAAGAGAACTCAGGAAGCAAGTTATTTAGTAGCTTTAAGACCAGCTCACTCGAGACTGTTTAAAAAATTCTGCGAAAACCTGGGCAAAGAGCACACCAATGTCCTGCTTTGTGCAGAAATCTGATGGCTTAGCAGAGGAAGAGTCCTCAGCGGGGTGTTTGAGCTGAAATGTGAATTGCTGGAGTACTTTCACAGAAATAGTCGGCCAGATTTTGCTAAGTGTTTTGAAGAAACTAGTCTACTTAACAGGTATTTTTCATCATAAGAACCAGTTGAACAAGTCTCTGCAAGGCCCTGGAGAAAATGTTTTGACTTCAACTGACAAGATTCTTGGATTTAAAAGGAAACTGAATCTTTGGAAAAATCATGCTGCAAAAGGAAATCTTGAAATGTTTCCACTGCTGCTTGGGCTTGAGAGTGAGGAAGGATATCAGAAAGTCTTGAGTCTTATTGAAAAACACCTGGAAGTGCTGAAGAACATAACTGAACAGTATTTTCCTCCCTTTCAATACAAGTATACAAGCAATCCTTCCTCTGAATCTTCTGCTCAGCCTGAGAACTTGAGTTTGAGAGAAGAGGAAGAACTTTGTGAGCTGCACTCCGATCAAGCACTCAAGATAAGGTTTACTGACCTGCCCCTGGACAAGTTCTGGATTTCTGTGAAAGAAGAGTATCCTGCCATTCATAGGAAAGCAATAAACATTTTGCTGCAGTTTTCAACTTCTTACATCCATGAGCAAGCTTTTTCTTGTTTACCAAGCATCAAGCAAAGATAGAAATAATCTAATTTCAGTTGAAGGTGAAATCCATGTGTGCTTATTTCAAGTTCAACCTAGAATTTAAAAATTTATTATGTTTGCCTTATAAGTTTTTAAAACTTATAAGAAAGAAAGAAAGAATTGTTTCAAGGAAGGTAAATTAAGCTTAACTATCGTTTTCTCCAAGAAAGGTTGGCTAAAAATTCATTCTCTACTCCAAAGAACATTGACAATTAATTATTTTGGATTATTATATCTATAACTGGATTATTTTGCTAATGTACCGTGAGCTCTAGATTAAATAATTTTTATGCAGGAGTTCCCTGAGACCTGAGAATTATTTCTAGTGTTCCTCCAGGGCAAAAAGATTGAGAAGGGGTGCTTTAAGGACTCTGTATTTTGTTATTTCATGCTCATTATTTATTGCTATTTATTTATATTTGCATTTGTACAGTTTGTTGTCTATTGATCCTGTTTACAGTTACTGTACTATTGATTTGTTGTATGCCCACAGGAAAAAGAATCTCAGGGTTGTATGTGGTGACATGTTTGTACTCTGATAATAAGTTTTACTTTGAACTTTGACTTTAGGGAAGAATTATGAAGAAGCTTGAGAAAAACTGTACAGACTAATTGCTTTTTTATGCAGGTGAATGTGTGAAAACTCACAACACTGTGATGCAAAATGCAGAAGTTAAGCAAATCATAATGAACTATTTTACACAAAGGGAAATGGAGAGATTTTTAACTTGTTCTTGGGTAAGTCCAAAACCAAACTAATCAAAGCAATTTGAAGGATTTTTTTGGGAAACATGATCCAGACATTATTCTTGGATGGTGAAGATGGAAGTTGATCTTCTGGTGAATGTTTAAATGAATTCCTTTTTTTCACAATTTGTTTTTATCTCCTTCTGAAAAGTGCCTCTGTTGACAAAGGTCACCAGCTCTGTACAATCCGAAGTCTGCATGCAAATCAGTAGAGACTGGCATGTAATGCTGACTGGCACATTGTGAAAGTATGCACTTACAATTGCCAGACATGATGTCAACAGGAGAGTGAGAAATTGTTTGTGGAAACCAATAGTCAACGTTTCGGGCCGAGACCCTTTGTCAGGACTGAAGAGGGAGGAGGCAAGGGTCCTATAAAGAAGGTGGGGGGAGGGTGGGAAGGAGAAGGCTGGTGGGTGCCAGGTGAAAAACCAGTAAGGGGAAAGATCAGGTGGTGGGGGAGGGGAAGGTGAAGAAGGAACGTAAGGGGAAAGCACTATGGGTAGTAGTAGGAGGCGGAACCATGAGGGAAGTGATACTGGGATGGGGGAAGGGAGGGGAGGGAATTGCCAGAAGTTGGAGAATTCAATGTTCATGCCAAGGGGCTGGAGACTACCAGTAAAGGACAGGTTACACTTGAATCCCAGGGGACCAATATCCTGGCTGGGAGGTTTGATAAGGCTACTGGGGAGAGTTTAAACTAGAATTGTTGGGAGGTGAGAACTAAACTGAAGTGACTGGGGAGGAGGAGGTTGGCTCACAAACAAAGAAAGCTTGTAGAAAGTGTGAGAGGGAGAATAAGCAGGTGATACAGAAGGGACGCACTCAGACCGAAGGTTTGAGATGTGTCTATTTTGACGCAAGGGCTGTTGTGAACAAAGCGGATGAGCTTAGAGCGTGGATCAGTACTTGGAGATATGATGTGGTGGCCATTACAGACACTTGGATGGGTCAGGGACAGGAATGGTTACTTCAAGTGATGGGTTTTAGATGTTTCAGAAAGGACAGGGAGGGAGGCAAAAGAGGTGGGAGGTGCGGCACTGGTGATCACACTTGCCCCAAAAGAGGTCCCAATGATCCAGAAATCTATCTTTGCAGTCCTGCTTCTCAATTTCCTTCCCAACTGCCTGTATTCTTTTTTCAGGACCTCTACCCTTTTCCTGCCTATGTGATTGGTACCAATATGTACCAGGACCTCTGGCTGTTCTCCCTCCCACTGCAGGATATCTTGTTCTTTTCATGAAATTACACACCCTATTTTCTCCTTTGCTCATTGCGGCCAAAAAATTCTATTTTAACTTCATCAGTCCACAGGACTTGTTTCCAAAGTGCATCAGGCTTGTTTAGATGTTCCTTTGCAAACTACTGATGCTGAATTTTGTGGTGAGGATGCAGGAAAGGTTTTTTTCTGATGACTCTTCTGTGAAGGTCATATTTGTGCAGGTGTTGCTGCACAGTAGAACAGTGCACCACCTCTCCAGAGTCTGCTAAATCTTCCTGAGAGTCTTTTGCAGTCAAATGGGGGTTTTGATTTGCCTTTCGAGCAAGCCTATGAGCAGTTCTCTTGGGAAGTTTTCTTGGTCTTCCAGACCTCAACTTGACCTCCACCGTTCCTGTTAACTTCCATTTCTTAATTACATTATGAACTGAGGAAACAGCTACCTGAAAATGCTTTGTTTTCTTTTTATAGCCTTCCCCTTCTTAGTGAGTACCATTTATTTTAATTTTCAGAGTGCAAAGCAGCTGCTTAGAGGAGCCCATGGCTACTGATTGTTGGGACAAGGTTTGAGGAGTCAGGGTATTTATAAAGCTTTGAAATTTGCATCACTTGGCCTTTCCTAACAATGACTGTGAACAAGCCATAGCCCTAACAAGCTAATTAAGGTCTGAGGCCTTTGTAAAAGTTATCTGAGAGCTCAAATCTCTTGGGGTGCCCAAACTTTTGCATGGTGCTCCTTTCCTTTTTTCACTCTAAAATTGTACAAAAGAAAAATAATACTCTAATCTTGCTTAAAATGTCGAAAAGACTGTTTCGTCTTTAACTGAATGAGTTTTGGAGATCAGTTCATCTTCTACTCATTTAACTATTCACAGTAACAGAAATTTTGACCAGGGTGTCCAAACTTTTGCATGCCACTGTATGTCTCTACAAAGGTGGTGTAAAGCTCTCCTTCCCTCCATTAGCCTGCAGGGCAGCCTTGGGCAAGGTGTAGCACCTGTTTAGCCCCCTGAACAGGGTCACATGAAGCCATGGGAGCCAGTGGTGGATGGTCGTATGAGCAGCTGGTGCATATCACAAATCCTGGTTTTGCAACCACTGATGCCAGGCAGACAATTTCTGAGGAGTATTGGTCATGGCTTGGACCTCCTGCCTTGCACAGACACAGCCCAGAACAAGGTGGTGGCAAACCACTCTGTAGAAATATTTGCTAAGAACAATCATGGTCAAAAGACCACGATCACCTATGTCATATGACACGGCACATAATCATGATAATGAGTTATCAGATGAAATTGGATAGGTTTCTTCTTTTTCCATGGAATGAAGAGTACTGAGATGTGACATGGTAGAAGTACATAAAATTAAGAGAGCCATTGATAGAAGATATGGTCAGTGTCTGCTTCATGTGGCAGTGGTATCTAAAATTAAAGGGCATAGTTTTAAGTTGAGAGAAAAGTGTTTTAAAGAGGTTGCGGCGAGTTAGAAGCTCCAAACCCCTGGGCATAATCACTTTGAATGACATCATTGGCCCAGCACATGGAGAAGAAGCCATGCTAGTACCTTTACTTAAAATCTTAAGGAGATTTGGCATGTAACAAATAATCTGATAAACTCCTGGAGGCTCACCCAGTTCCATCACAGACACGTCTTCTCACCATCATTGACATCTTCAACAGGCAGACCCTCAAGAAGGCAGTACCCATCATCAATGACCCTCATCATCCAGGACATGCTCTCTTCTCATTGGTACAATCAGGGAGGAGGTACTGGTACCTGAAGGCACACATTCAGTGTTTTTGGAACAGCTTTTTCCAGCAACAACAGCTTCGCATTCAATGTCAGAAAGACAAAGGAATTGATTATGTAGCTCAGCAGAGAAAGAACCCCACTAGTCTTCCTAGAAGGGTCAATGGTGGAAAGGGTGAGCAGCTTGAAGTTCCTGGGTGTTGACATGCTCTTGAGAGAGTAGACATCCTCTTGGGAAAGCAGACAGGTCCTTGATTTGAGTTCTGGCCCGAAGTCAAAGCTCCAGTGGTGAGGCTGCCCTTTGTACTCAACTAATGTCCAGGATGTATAATTCACTAAAGATCCCACAAAATGGCATGTGATGAAGACTTTAAATCACTGCTTATCCAAATCAGGTTTATTATCACTGACACATATGAAACTTATTGTTTTGTACCAGTGGTGTAGTGCAAGACATATAAAATATTACTGTAAGTAACAATAAAAATAAATAAATACTGCAAAAGAGGAATAGAGAGGTAGTGTTCTTGGGTTCATGGACCATTCATAAATCTGAATGCAGAGCAGAAGAAGCTGTTTGTAACATGTTGAGCTCCTTGTGACCCTATGCATTGGATGCTCCATACCAGGCTGTGAGGAAACCAGTTGGAATGCTCTCCACCATACATCTGGTGAAATTTGCAAGGGCGTTTGGTGAGATGCCAAGTCTCCTCAAACTCATAACAGCACAGAACTTCTATTGTGTTTTCTTCGTGATTGCATTAATATTTTGGATCTAGGATAGATCCTCTAAGATATTGACACCCAAGAACTTGAAGCTGCTCAAACTTTCACCCATTGTCCCCTCAAGAGGGACTGGTGTATGTTCTCCTGACTTCTCCTCCTGAAGTCCACATTCAATATCTTGATCTTTCTGGCATTGAGTGCAAGGTTACAGTTGCAATATGATTCAACCAGCTGATCTACTTTCACTCCTGTACACTTCCTTATCACCATATGAGATGTTTCCCACAATAGTGCCATCATTGGCAAGGAGATCAAAATGTCCCCAAGATATTATGAATGAACTGTATCTTTGGAAAAAAAAACAGTTCGATGTAAATGCATGATCCTTGGTCCTCATTCTCATTGCTGTAAGATCTGTTCCTAAGATACAGATTATCCCATCATGATTGAGAGGACAACTTCATTTACACATACAGCATCAAACAGGTACAGCAATTGCACAATGTCCTAACTCAATGTGGAACAGAGCTAAACACATGAGCTATGTGAGACACTGATTTTTGTATTTATTGTTATTGCAATGACTCTACACATTAGATGTAGAGTCCAAACAAATTATCACTAAAACACTGTATTTAGGTTACCACAGTGGCATCACAGGATTCAACGGGATTTTCAAAGGATGAAACACTAATTTATCACTCAGTGTGGGAGAGATAAAGTGGGAATGTTACCACTGGATGGTAAGGTGGAAATACCAATGAAACCTGAGACTAGAATATTATTCCTTTTAAATATACCTCTCATCCTCCTGCAGGCATGGCCTCAGAAATTCTGAGAGGTATCAGTGTAGACATATTTAAAGTGAAAGAATTCATCTTTTTAATAAGGGCTCATTAAAAGACTTCCAAAATCAAACAATATTTAAATATGGGCAAATGTACATACCTCTTCAACGAACTGTGAGTGCAATTGGATCCTCGACTTCCTCAGCAGGAGGCCACAGTCAGTATGGATCAGTAATAGCATTTCCTCCATGCTGACAATCACCACAGGTGCACCTCCAGGACGCATGCTTGGCCCACTTCAATACTCCCTCCATCCTCAATACTGTGTGGCTAGGCACAGGTCAAGTGCTATCTAGAAATTCGCCAGTGACATCACTGTTGGTAGAACCTCAGATCATGACAAGGAGGGATATAGTAGTGAGAAAGATCAGCTGGTTGAGTGGCATTTCAACAACAACCTTACATTCAACATCAACAAGACCACAGAACTGATTGTAGTCTTCAGGAAGAGGAAGTCAAGAGAGCACATGCCAAGCAGTAGCAGAAACTTTAAGCTCCTGGGTGTCAACCTCTCAAGGGACCCGTCTTGGGCCTAATACATTGGTTTGATCATGAAGAAGGCACATCAGCAGCTTTACTTTATTTGGAGTTTGAGGAAAGGACTCTTGCAAATGTCTACAGATGTATGGTAGAGAGCATTCTCTCCAGTTGCATCACCACCTGGTAAGGAGGCTGCAATGTGCAGGGTCACAAGAGACTGCTGAAGGATGCAGACTCAGGCATCTCCATCATGAGCATAAGCCTCCCTGCCACTGAGGACATCTTCAAGAAGCAGTGACTGAAGAAGATTGCATCCATCACTAAGAGCCCTCACCATGCCCTCTAATTGTTATGACTATTAGGGAGGAAGTACAGGAACTCCAAGACCCACACTCACTAATTTAAACAGCTTCTTCCCCTGCACCAGCAGATTTCTGAATCGTCCATGAACACAACTACATCATTCCTCTTTTGCACTATTTATGTATTTTTGTAACATATAGTACTTTTCATGCCTTGCACTGTATTGCTGCCACAAAGCAAATGCTTCGATGCCATATGTCAGTGATAATAAGCCCAATTCAGGTTCTGCTAGGACATCAAAGCAATCAAATTTACAAACAGATGGAATTGCCTTTAAGGCAATGATAGTATTTATTAAGTGGTGTAGCGGTGTAGATTGGCATGCAATATAGTCTAGGTCTTTAAGCAGAGTTGGAGACATATATGGTGTTGTGTTGGTCCTTTTATTTCCCCTTAATTATTCAACAGTATTAATAAAGCTCTGCTGGGAAATGGTTCCCAGAACTGAGTTGTATCACTGTGGTTTCTGTAATTGCCAGTTTGGTGAGGGTGGTGCTCCAATAACTGTAGACAGTGTCTTTGAGATGTTGCCAATTACCTTGTTATTATACATCTCCAAATAAAGTTTATGGATTTCCAAATAATTGGGTGTACAAAGGAATGCAGGCAAAAGTGAGCTTTGTGGCTGCATTTTTCTTTTGAATTTCACATTCTATTCTTTACTTTTGTTTACCTTCCATCATATTCTTTGGAAATCTCTTGAACTAAGGCACTAGCATTAACCTAAGGACTATGCACAATGTCAAATCACCTACATTCCTGACTCCAACCAATGTTTGGAGCTGTCTGAGAATCCTTCCAACAGTAATAAGGTATCATCTTGCACCCCTCTTCCTGTGAAAATCTCTAACATTCAATAAACAGAAAAACGCAAAAAAATAAAAATTGCTAATTACTCAAGTCAGCAATTAATTCAAATAAAACAGAATCATTTCTGAATTGTTTCTCCTCTTTTATGGAGTCTCTGAACTCAGAAAATACACCTTGCAATGTAAATTAATTTTCCAAAACATTCATTAAAAGCAGTATCTTAAAAATCCTATTGGCAACTCTATTTCTTTTAACTGGAATTATCTTGAGTTAAACAAGACAATAAATAGCAGTAAAGTTTCAGTCTCATTAAAATTACTGCTGATTTTAAATATTTTTCCATAAAGTGTGTGCATACTCACTGCAAAAGTTTACCAAATAAATAGCTGGGCAGCGAATGGCCAAGGGGAATAGTTGCATTGCCAAATTTGTTGCAAGTCATAGCCTTAGACCAGAAGGACGTCAAAGACAAAACTGATCATGCAAATGCCTCACAGCTCGGTGGACTCAGGTTCAATCCTGACCTCAGGCCTTTGGTGACGAGTTTGTATGATCTCCCACCACCATGAAATTTCCAACCAAAGATGTATTGAAAGGTAAATTCTCCACTGTAAATGACTTCTAATATACAGTGCCTGAAAAGGTAATCAGTCCCCACGATTATTTTCACATTTTACTGCCACACTTTCTCAATTTAAATATATATTGAATTAAGGTTTTTGAGCTAAACTACAAAGCATTGTTCATTGGGTCAAATTGAAAGAAAGTTTCAAAACCAGTCAACAATTTACTAAAAATTAAAAACCAAATTTGTGAGGCTGAAAGGGTATTTATTCCCTTTGTAATAACATGCTAACTTTCCTCAGGTACAATAGTTACAACTCACTCAATTTGTTGTTGTAGAAAATTGGAGGATTACCTGTATTCAATGAATTCATAAGACCAAATGAAACTGAAGACAAAAGAGCATTCAATACAAGTCAGGGGAATGGTATTAGAGAAACACAAATCTGGAGATGTTTAAAAGACCTCCTTGATGGCACAGTGCAGTTTGTCATAAAAGTATGAAAAAAATATGAAACCACAGCCACATTGCCTAGGTCAGGCCATCTCTCTAAACATAGTCATCAGAGAAAAATGGTACTTGTAAGAGAGGCTACTGTGATGACAACAGTCACTGTGAGTGACCTACAGAAGTCAGTAGCTGCAAATGGAGATGAAGCTCATGGTTCCACAATCTCTAAGGCCTTGCACAAAAAGGGTATTCATGGAAGAGTGGCAAGGAAGAAGCCCTGGCTAAATAAGAAAAACATCCTTTCCCTGAATGACTTGGAAAAGCATTACTTAGAAGATACTGTAGAGATGTGGAAGGAGGTCTCGTGGTCGGATGAGAGTTAAGTGAAACTTTTTAGCCTCGACACTAAGCAGTATGCATGGCATAAATCTAATGCACCGTGAATCAGCCAGGTAACACCATAACCACTGTAAAATATAGTGGAGGTAGCATCATGATATAGGGATTCTTTTCAACAGCAGGGACTGGAAATCTGGTCAGGATTGATGGGACGATGAATGCCGTTAAATACAGAGAGATCCTGGATTAGAAAAATTGCTGGAAAGCTTAAACTGGGGAGGAAGTTTGTTTTCAGCAAGACAACAAGCCAAAGCACACTGCCAGAGCAACCATGGAGTGTCTTCAAATGAAGAAAACTGTTGTCCTTGAGTGGCCCAGTCAGAGTCCTGACCGTATGCCGACTGAACATCTCTGGTATGACCTCGATTGCTGTCCCAACTAACCTGACCCAACTTGAGCAACTTTGGAGGAGGAATGGGAAAATATTGCTCCATAATGTTGTGCAAAACTAATAGATACCTAGCCAAAAAGACTACTGGCTGGAATAGCTGTGAGAGGTGGTTCAACTAAGAGGAATTAGTACTTTTTAAATGCTGACATTTAAGATTTTGAATTTTTAGCTTTTCATGCTTTACAATTTTCCCTGAGTTTTGGGCTGAACTGTGAAAAAAGGAGTATGTAATACCCAAATAAAAATTTTCAGTTAATTTGATCAAATTCCTTGGTTGTAATATCATTTATGCAAACAAAGGGTTGGGACTGAGTACTTCTGCAAGATACTTTTTGGTAACAACAAAAAGAGACATAAAGAAGCTGACGAGCAAGGATGAGAGATAATATATTGCAGGGGTTAGGAAAATATGGTAAGGAGAAAGGCAAAGCATATCTTCACCAGAACTGTGGATAGTGATCAACACAATGTGTAAAACAAACTTACGCATGAACAGACAAACATACATTTAAATGCAGTTCTAGGCCACCCAGCCCCTTAATAATGTCTTGTTTGTTCTGCTGTAAGCACAACTCCACTTCTGTTGTAAACTCAACTCTGAAATGCCACCTATATATAACCTTGGTTACAAAGTAAGTATCCACCTCTTCCTTACAAACAGTCAGAGATTCTTTCATGCTTTGTAACTCAAAAACATAAAATTAATTGTAAGACAACGACAGGAGAACTGGAGAATGTGTTTTAGTTTAGTCTTTACTCTAAGTGAGGCATGCATGTACGGCATAGTGGTGTAATAATGTAGGTTATTTACATACATAGTTCTACATATAACCAGCAATGGTTATTCTTTGTTGCAATGTTAGCAACAAAGAATACTTCATCAAACAATATACTTACAATATTACTCAAACATTATGAAATGTTAAATACACAACACTCCTCCCTGCTTAGCTAGAAACTGAATGCATCTCAACTATATACACAAGATACTATATAATATGACTACTATTCATAGACATCCACAGCATAGTAAATCTTAAATTGTCCCACTCGGGTCTAAAGATATAATTGCAGTGTAGGATTACTTATTCTTGTGGGATATCATGACAAAGGTGGTTCACACTGCTGGGCTGCTGACGTAGCTGTGAAAATAATCTCAGGTTCTGGGGCCTCCTCTGTGGCGGTTGTAGGAGTTGAGTTGGAGACTGAAAGAAGTGGTTCTGACAGCTCTTGATACCTTTCATTTAGATATTTTGGCATCCTCAGCATTCCATGGGAAGTTTCATTGGATGATAGAAATCATAATGTGTGAGTACAATGTCTGATGTCACCACTACCTTTAGTTTTTGGAAAGTCACCTCACACTGCTTTGTCCATTTGTGATCTGTAGTAATGAGTCCAAAGGGTGGAGCACAATAGTCAGTTTTGGCAGGAATCTGTTATTGTAATTTACAAATCCTAAAATGGGCTGCAGCTGTGTTCTTTGCCCTTGGGGCATCCAGCAATGCCTGAAATTTCTCAGCGTACTTGTGTAATTCTTGAGCATCAATGGTGTAACCACAGTAAGTGATGCTTGGTTTAAAGAGTTCACACTTGTTGAGTAGTGCTTTGAGCCATACTCTTCTAATCTTTTCTAACACTGTCTTTAGATTTTGGAGATGTTCCTTCACATCCTTACTGGCAACAATTATGTTACCCAGGTAACACTGAGTAACTAGACAGCCTTGCAGTGCCTGGTCCATAGTTTTCTGCCAGAGTGCAAATGCAGAATGCTTCTACAAAAAAAAACATTATAGCGATAAAGCCCTTTGTGAGTGTTTCTGGTGAGAAACACTTCAGACTCTTCATCCATCTCCAACTGTAGGTAGGCCTTAGCTGTCCACTTGCTAAAGTGCATTTCTCCAGAAACATTTGCAAAAATATCTTCTATTGTGAGCACACGATGCTGGTGTACTTTCAGTATTGGGTTGATGATATTAAAATCACTACAGATCCTTACAGACCCATTCTTCTGAGCTACTGAGACCACTGGTGTAGCCAAAGGGCTCCACTCAACCTTAGAAAGCATTCCTCCAGTCTCCGTGGTATCTGGCTCACTAGTTACTTTATCATGAATGGTATAAGGAACTGGATGGACTTTGCAAAACTTGGGTGTGGCATTTTAATTTAGTACCATTTTACCCTCAATATGTTTGAAATTTCCATTGCAATCCTTGAATACTGCAGTGGTATTATCCAGTACCTTTCTTATTTCACTTTCAATTGACTCTTGCAGGGAATGTGCCAAACAAATGGTGGATGGATCTCCAATCAACTTGTAGTTGGCTCCTCTAATCACGACTTCACAATGCTGACCCTCCTGTTTTACCATGTACAAGCCCAATGTGGCTTGTTGGTTGTTGTATTTCACTGTTACAAATGCCATTCCCACAGGAGTTACCTTTTTCCCAGTATAAGTTCTTAGTTGGATACGTGCAGGCCTCCATTCAGTATCTTTAAAATACCGCTCAAGCTCATTTCATGGAATGATTGAAACAGCCAATCCAGTGTCCAATTCCACTTTAATTAATTTGCCATTTACTTCTGGTGTAAGCCATATTGTTTGTTTCTGGTTAGTTTTTACAATGTAAATCTCAAGGCTACTCAGTCCTGTGTCACTTCCATCAAGATTTTTTTTATCATCAGCTTGCAGATTAGTGCTCCTTTTGAAACTGTAACTTCGCATTTTTATCTTTATCTCTTCCCTGTGTAGTTCCTTTATTTTTGTCTGTCAACATGTTTTTTATACATGTCCTACTTCTGGCATTTTCTGCAAGTTTCACCTGTAAATCTGTATTGGTATGGTGCATATGATCCCTGCCACAATGGTAACACAATTTGTTTGGCCAGGCCGTTTGTGTTTCAATATTGCAATTTTGTTCATGCTTACAGGAAAATTTTTAATGGGGAAGAGCAAATTATGAGGCTATAAGGCTAGAACATGCAGGTGTGAATTGGGATGACGTTTCTGCAGGGAAAGGCACTATAGACATGTGGTTGGTGTTTAGCGATCTCTTGCAGGATGTTAGGGATAAATTTGTCCTGGTGAGGAAGATAAAGAATGGTAGGGTGAAACATGGGTGACAAGTGAAGTGGAAAATCTAGTCAGGTGGAAGAAGGCAGCATACAGGAGGTTTAGGAAGCAAGGATCAGATGGGTCTATTGAGGAATATAGGTTAGCCAGAAAGGAGCTTAAGAAGGGGCTGAGGAGAGCAAGGAGGGGACATGAGAAGGCCTTGGTAAATAGGGTAAAGGAAAACTCCAAGGCATTCTTCAATTATGTGAAAAACAAAAGGATGACAGGAGTAAAAGTAGGACTGATTAGAGAAAAAGGTGGGAAGATGTGCCAGGAGGCTGTGGAAGTGAGGAATGTCCTCAATGAATACTTCTCTTCGATATTCACCAATGAGAGGGAACTTGACGATGGTGAGGACAATATGAGTGAGGTTGATGTTCTGAGCATGTTGATATTAAGGGAGAGGAGGTGTTGGAGTTGTTAAAACACATTAGGATGGATAAATTCCCAGGGCCTGACAGAATATTCCCCAGGCTGCTCCACGAGGTGAGGGAAGAGATTGCTGAGCCTCTGGCTAGGATCTTTATGTCCTCGTTGTCCACGGGAATAGTACCGGAGGATTGGAGGGAGGCGAATGTTGTCCCCTTGTTCAAAAAAGGTAGGAATAGTCTGGGTAATTATAGACCAGTGAGCCTTATGTCTGTGCTGGGAAAGCTGTTGGAAAAGATTCTTAGAGATAAAATCTATGGGCATTTAGAGAATCATGGTCTGATCAGGGACAGTCAGCGTGGTTTTGTGAAGGGCAGATTGTGTCTAACAAGACTGATAGAGTTCTTTGAGGAGGTGACCAGGCATATAGACAACGGTAGTGCAGTGGATGTGATCTACATGGATTTTTGTAAGGCATTTGACAAGGTTCCACATGGTAGGCTTATTCAGAAAGTCAGAAGGCATGGGATCCAAGGAAGATTGGCCAGGTGGTGGATTCAGAATTAGCTTGCCTGCAGAAAGCAGAGGGTCATGGTGGAGGGAGTACGTTTGGACTGGAGGGTCGTTGCTAGTGCTATCCCACAAGGATCGATTCTGGGACCTCTACTTTTCGTGATTTTTATTAATGATCTGGATGTTGGGGTAAAAGGGTGGGTTGGCAAATTTGCAGATGACACAAAGGTTGGTAGTGTTGTGGATAGTGTAGAGGATTGTCAAATATTGCAGGGAGACATTGATAGGATGAGAAGTGGGCTGAGAAGTGGCAGATGGTATTCAACCCGGAGAAGTATGAGGTGGTACACTTTGGAAGGACAAACTCCAAGGCAGAGTACAAAGTAAATGGCAGGATATGTGGTACTTGGTAGTGTGGAAGAGCAGAGGGATCTGGGAGTACATGTCCACAGATCCCTGAAAGTTGCTTCACAGGTAGATAGAGTAGTTAAGAAAGTTTATGGGGTTTTAGCTTTCATAAGTCAAGGGATAGAGTTTAAGAGTTGGGAGGTAATGATGCAGCTCTATAAAACTCTGGTTAGGCCACACTTGGAGTGCTGTGTCCATTTCTGGTCACCTCACTATAGGAAGGATGTGGAAGCATTGGAAAGGGTGCAGAGGAGATTTACCAGGATGCTGCCTGGTTTAGAAAGTATGCATTATGATCAGAGATTAAGGGAGCTAGGGCTTTACTCTTTGGAGAGAAGAAGGATGAAAGGAGACGTGATGGAGGTATACAAAATATTAAGAGGAATAGATAGAGTGGACAGCCAGCGCCTCTTCCCCAGGGCACCACTGCTCAATACAAGAGGACATGGCTTTAAGGTAAGGGGAGGGAAGTTCAAGGGGGATATTAGAGGAAGGTTTTTTACTCAGAGAGTGGCTGGTGCGTGAAATGCACTGCCTAAGTCAGTGGTGGAGGCAGATACACTAGTGAAATCTAAGAGACGAGTAGATAGGAATTTAAGGTGGAGGGTTATATGGGAGGCAGGATTTAAGGGTTGGCACAACATTGTGGGTCAAAGGGCCTGTACTGTGCTGTACTGTTCTATGTTCTGTGTTACTTTCATTCCTGACTGTAACTCAACTGTGACTCAGTCTGCTGTTTCCATTGATACAGCAATTTCAACTGCTCTTTTCAATGTAAATTGTGCTTCAGTAAAGAGCAGTTTTTGAATAATATTCCACAATCTAAACAATCTTACTGTGCATCATTAAGCCCATCACTGAACTGATAAAGCACAAAAAATCTCTTCAGTTCAGCCAAGCATCATGAAATGGACTCTCCTTCCTATTGATTCAACTTATGAAACCTAAAGCATTTTATAATAGATATTGGTATTGGTCCTAAATGTTACTGCATTACTTTCATGATATCAGCAAAGTTCATTTCAGCTTGTTTGGTTGGAGCAGTCAAACCTCGAAGCAAACTGTATGCTGCATGCTCCCAATGCACTCAACAAAACTGGTACTTGTTTCTCAATGGCTATTCCATTTGCTTTAAAATACTACTCAATTCTTTCAGTATACTTATTCAAGTTATCTCTCACCTATCTATCTTTCTGATATAGCCAGCCAGTTCTTCTTTTTTTAAAAAAAAATATGATTATTATTTCCTGGTACTCACTGTCTATGAACCATTGAATTTATCAATTTTCTCTCCATTTATTTAACTTGAATGTCTCGCTACACTTTAACAGGTAGTAATTGTCTTGGGGCAATTTTAAATTTACTCATCGACAGTGTTATGTTTTGCATAACTCTAAAACATAAAACTGATTTAAGAAAAAGACAGGAGATCAAAATGTATGCATATTAGTTTCATTTTTACTTCGTGAGGTGTGTACATACAACATGGCAGTGTAATGATATATACCATTTACGTACTTTTACAAATAACCATCGATACATTATGTAAACAATTAAGAATGCACAATTAAGCAATCTATTTAAATATGACTCAAATATTGCAGAAATATTAAGTACAGAACAGATTTTACTTTGCCTTTAGATTTTGCCCATAGGATGAGAATTCCTAAGATTCACAATCCTGTAAGAGAAATGTTTTACTTTATTTCTGCCTTACATATGTAATTTTTTACTATTAAAGAGTGACCCTTAGTTATATATTTTCTGACAAGAGAAAGCGTTCTCTCCATCTTCATCCTCTCAAGATTTCTTGGAATCTTATCATCTTCATTCAAGTCTCCTCTCACACTTCTAAATCTGGCCTGTCCAACCATTTTCATAAAGGAACAGAACTTCCCCAATGCAATTACTTTACCCTCCTCCATCCACTCCATTTGCCTGACACCCACACCCCTTCCAATGTGTTTCATCTCCCTACGCTTCCTGTCTGTCTTTCCCACTTCCCTTATTTGGTTCCATCCTCCACCTGCCTATCTATCAGATCCATCATCTTCAGTCTTTTGTTGCCTCCATTGATCACCTCTCAACCTCTGTCACTGTGTTTACTCTTCCCTCCCCTATTTGCTTGTTATCCCTCCCCGTCTGCATCCTCATGTCAATTGCCAGCTCTTGCTCCACCCTCCCTCTCACTTCTTTATGCTGGCTTTCTTCCTTCTATCCCTTTTAGTTCAGATGAAGGCTCTCAAGCTGAAATGTTGGTGTTTGTTTTCCTCAACAAATTTAGAAATTATTCCTTTATCCCGGTCATTTATATAAATTGTAAAAGGTTAAGGACTCAGCACCAGTCACTGTGACACCACTGCTCATTACATTCTATTAGTTAGCAAAAACTTCCTTTTTGCCTATTCCCTGCTTCCTGTTGGTCAGCTAATACCCTCTCAGACTCAAGGAGAACTTCTAGCCCACCATTATCAGATCTTTGAACAGACCTCTCATACACGAAAGTTGAACTCGTAATCTTCCAGTCCGCCTCATCAAGGTCAATGCATTTTATACAGATACCTGCACTGCACTTTTTCTAACTGTAACGCTATATTCTGCATTCTATTTTCTTTTTATTACCTTGGTGTAATTATGTGTGACATGAATTGTCTGGATGTCACACAAAACAAAAGCTTTTCACTGTATCTCGGTAGAAGTGACAATAATAAATCAGCACCAATACCATATACTCCTTATGGCAGAGGAGGAGGCTATTTTGTCCCTCTGAGTCTGTGCTGGTTTAAGAGCAATCCCCTTTCCCTTTATTTCCCCTGCAAAATCATCGAGCACCTCTGCACCATCCGCCACAAGTGGGCTTCCTGGTGACCAAACATTTTAACTCCCATTCCCGTTCCAATGTGTCAATCCACGGCCACCTCTTGTGCCAAGATGAGGCCACCCTCAGGGTGTATTCTGTCTGGGTAGCCTCCAAACTGATGACGTGATTATTGATTTCTCCATTCAGTAAAAAAATTCTATTCCACGCCCCCCCCCCTTCCTCTATTCCCCACGCTAACTTTTACCTCTTTTCACCTGGCTATTACTTCTCCCAGGGTCTCCTCCACCTTCCCTACCTCCTATGGTCCACTCTCCTCTCATATCTGATTCTTCCTTCTCCAGCCCTTGACTTCCCCACCACCTGGCTTTACTTATCTCCTCTTTCCTCCCCCACCCCACCTTTTTATTCTGGCATTTTCCCCCATGCTTCTCAGTCCTGAAGAAGGATCTCGGCCTGAAACATCGACTGCCTGCTTGTTTCCTTTGATGCATCACAACCTGCTGAGTTCCTCCAGCATGCTGTGTGCGTTGCTTTAGATTTCCAGCTTCTGCAGACCTCCTCGTGTTTATCCCCTGTAACGTATATGGATTGATTGGTAGGTTAGTAAGCCACTGAAATTTCCTCTCATATATGGGTGAGTGGGTGAATCCGTAGGGTGGACAGGAATGTGGGGAGAATAAAAATTGAGATCCATGTTTGATTAGTGCAAATGGGTTGTTAATGGTCAATGTGGACTCAGCAGGCCAAAGGGTCTGTTTGTGTGCTGTGTGACTATGAGAATTTAGGGCCATAGAAAGTAACTCAGGCAAACAGCCTTTAAGAGTACTTGTTAAATGAAATGGGTTGGTGAAAGGTTTATTGACTGTAAGTACTGGCACAGGTCACTGGGAAAGATGAGGCTCTTGGAAAGAAGATGCTCATACTGTGGAGAGCAAAAAGGCCGAGCTGAGAGAAGACCAGAATACTTGAAGGGCTCTGACTAGGTTTATGACCATGCACGAGAGCTGGTGACCCCCAGATTGACGAGTCCATCCAGTCAGTGAGACATTGGGATTGGAGGCATGAGAGCTAGTGATTTCCCAGTTCAGCAAGTCCTGGGTCAGAGGACCATGCAAGTCCACAGTTTGAAGCCCAGTGTTCGAAGTCTGTGATCAGCAAGTCCTGGGGTAGATACTGAAGGTCAAAGAGCAAAGTAGGCAAGACAGAAGTAGCAGCCCAAAGGTAAAGGACAAAGTCAGCGAGCCTGGAATTTGAGGGCTGATGGTTGAAGCCTTTGGGTCAGTATGTTCGGAAGTCAGAAGCCTGATATCAGCAAATCTGTGTCTGCGAGTCTGGGTCCAATGTCCACAAGTCTGGATGTCTGGGACCAAGGACTCCAGGGCAGTCTGTTCTGGAGTTGTCCGCATGAGTAAGTGGATGAGAGGGAAGGAACTTTAATTGCTGCTGTTGTTTTGTTTTGTCGCTGTTGTTGTACATTGTGAACATACAATGTTGGCGTTAGAATGAGCGGTGACACTTGAAGGCTGACCCCAGCACATCCTTAGGCTGTGTTGGTTGTTAACACAAATGACGCATTTCACTGTAAGTTTAACATACATGTGACAAGTAAATGATTTGGAATCTGAATGTGTAGATGCCACAGTTGTTGAGTGCATCATGGTAGTGGCCGGGTGCACCGGTCTAATTTGTGGAGTTTCCTCTTTCTAGCTTTTGAAATAGTATTTCAGATTGATGTGTGAGGATAAGATGAAAGCACTGGAAGACTACCTTACCTCCAGGTGTTTTGCTAGCTAACCAACTGAGACTTGCCCATCCAATCTACTAACAGCTACCTGGACGAAGGGAGGAGAATCTGTCTCTTCCATTATGTTAGTCATTCATCTGTAGTTAGGATTCCTTCAGATTTTCCTGAGCATGTTAGCTATCATTGATCTTTTATTTTTGCTTGCAAATCTGTTTAATCTTGGAAGTAACATTTAACATTTTTGCATCTTTTCTAGACTCAATTTGATGCCAGGGTTTCACCTTTGAAGCTACTTGATTTCATCAACCAGTAATTCACCTCCCCACCACATCAGTGAACCTTTTTGTATAAACCCTTTCCATTTTCACTTCAATGCATACATCCACCTATACTTTACATTCATCTGTGTGTCAGCCTGTCATTAGTGGTCATATATATTAGCATCTGCCTTCATTTTTATCCCAGTTTTATAAACCTGCTGGAAAAATGTACTATGTACATATTTCCAATTGTAGGCTGATCATAGGCTGTAGTGCACGTAAAGCAAGAGAGATGGTAAAAGGACAGGGAGGGTGAAATAGGGAATGGTTGCAACCAAGTCTAGGTTCTAAAAAACCTTTTAAGTTGCAAAAAGGGCAATTGTGTCACTTGTGTTCTCTGCAATAAATCAGAATCAGGTTTATTAACAATGATACGTGTCATAGATTTGTTTTGTGGCAACAGTACAGTGTAAAGACATCAAAAATTACTCTGTTACAATAAATAATTGATCAAATGAATGAACAAACAAACAAATCAATAAATCAATCAATCAATCAATAATAAAAGGATTAATAAGTAGTGTGAAAGAGGAATAGCGAGGTGTCATTGGGGTGGCAGGGTACCGTAGTGCTGAGCACAATGCTTTGCAGTACAGGTGACTGGGGCTCAAATCCTTTCACTGCCTGTAAGGAGTTTGTACGTGTGGATTTTCTCCAGGTGCTCCGGATCCTCCCACGTCCCAAAGACGTGTTGGTTGGTAGGCTAATTGGTCAATGTAAATTGTCCCATGATTAGGTTCAGATTAGAATTGGGGGATTGCTGAATGATGAGGCTTGAAGGGCCATAAGAACCTGTTCCACACTGTAGCTCAATAATAAATAAATTTTCATGGGTTCACAACCGTTTAGAAATCTGAAGACGCACAGAAAAAAGGCTGTTTCTGAATTACTGAATGTGGGCCTTCTGGCTCCTGTACCTCCCCCCGATGGTAGTAAAGAGGAGAGGTCACAGGCCAGGTGATGAAGATCTTTAGTGATGAACACTTTTTGAAGCAATGCCTTTTGAAGATGCCTGCAATGGTGGAGAAGGTTGTGTCCTTGATGAAGTTCACTGAATTTACAATTCTCTACAGCCTCTTTCAATCCTGCGCATTGGAACTTCCATACTAGGTAATGATGCAATCAGACTTAATGCTTTCCACTATACATGCATGGAGTCTATGGACTCTACATTCTCTCCTCAAACTCCTAATGAAATATAGCCACTGCATGGCTTCTTCATGATCACATCAATGTGTTGTGTACAGGGGGGAATCCTCTGGCATGCTGAATCCCAGGCGTATGCTGCGTATGTGTTCAGTCAGTGACCAGCAGCAGAATATAAAGCAGACAGGTCAAGGTGACAGGATTCGACAGTCATGCCATCATATTTGTTAAACGCTTCACCAATGTTTTATTTGGAACCTGGAGTCAATGGCATGGCCAGCATTATTGCCCATTCATAATCACCCAAAGGTGAAGATGAGCCATTGTAGCCCAATTCTATCTGAACCCAGTGATGATGGTGCGACTAAGTAGCTTTGTGCCAGAGGCACATGAATGGAGTGGGTCTGGAGTTACATATTAACCTAACCAGGTTAAGATGTCGGATTTCCTTTCCCGAACAATATTAGTGAACGTAATAGATTTTGTGTATCTTTTTTGTTTGTGATCATTGACTCTAAGGGTAGTTGTGTTTAGAAACATATAAAACATACAGCACAATAAAGGCCCATCGGTCCACAAAGCTGTGCCAAACATGTCCCTACCTTAGAACTACTGAGGCTTTACCCATAGCCCTCTATTTTTCTAAGCTCCCTGGAGCCATCCAGGGGTCTTTTAAAAGACCCTATTGTTTCTACCTCCACCACTGCCATCGGCAGCCCATTTCACACACTCACCACTCTCAGCATAAAAAACTTACCCCTGACATCTCCTCTGAATCTACTTCCAAACACCTTAAAGCTATGCCCTCTTGTGCTAGCCATTTCAGCCCTGGGAAAAAGCCTCTGACTATTCACACAATCAGTCCCTCTCATTATCTTATACACCTCTATCAGGTCACCTCTCAATCTCTGTCGCTCCAAGGAGAAAAGGACGAGTTCACTCAATCTATTCTCATAAGACATACTCCCCAATCCAGGCAACATCCTTGTAAGTCTCCTCTGCACCCTTTCTATGGCTTCCACATCCTTCCTGTAGTGAGGCGACCAGAACTGAGCATAGTGCTCCAAGTGGGGTCTGATCAGGGTCCTATATAGCTGCAACATTACCTCCCAGCTCTTAAGCTCAATCCCATGATTCATGAAGGCCAATGCACCATATCTCTTCTTAACCACAGTGTTAACCTGTATAGCAGCTTTGGATGTCCTATGGACTCGAACCCCAAGATCCCTCTGATCCTCCACACTGCCAAGAGTCTTATCATTAATGCTATATTCTGCCATCATATTTGACCTACCAAAATGAACCACTTCACACTTATCTGGGTTGAATGCCATCTGCCACTTCTCAGCCCAGTTTTGCATCCTGTCAATGTCCCGCTGTAACCTCTGACAGCCCTCCACACGATCCACAACACCTCCAACCTTTGTGCCATCAGCAAACTTACTAACCCATCCCTTCACTTCCTCATCCAGGTCATTTATAAAAATCACGAATAGTAAGGGTCCCAGAACAGATCCCTGAGGCACACACTGGTCACCAACCTCCATGCAGAATATGACACGTCTACAACTACCCTTTGCCTTCTGTGGGCAAGCCATTTCTAGATCCACAAAGCAATGTCCCCTTGGATCCTATGCCTCCTTACTTTCTCAATAAGCCTTGCATGGGGTACCTTATCAATTGCCTTGCTGAAATTCATACTACATCTACTGCTCTTCCTTCATCAATGTGTTTAGTCACATCCTCAAAAAATTCAATCAGGTTCGTGAGGCACAACCTGCCTTTGACAAAGCCATGCTGACTATTCCTAATCATATCATGCCTCTCCAAATGTTCACAAATCCTGCCTCTTAGGATCTTCTCCATCAGCTTATCAACTACTGAAGTAAGACTCACTGGCCTATAGTTTCCTGGGCTATCCCTACTTCCTTTCTTGAATAAGGGAACAACATCCATAACCCTCCAATCCTCCGGAAACTCTCCTGTCCTCATTGATGATGTAAAGATCGTTGCCAGAGGCTCAGCAATCTCCTCCCTCGCTTCCACAGTAGCCTGGGGTACATCCAATCTGGTCCTGGTGACTTATTCAACTTGATGCTTTCCAAAAGCTCCAGCGCATCCCCTTCCTTAATATCTACATGCTCCCGCTTGTCAGTCCACTGCAAGACATCCTTACAATCGCCAAGATCCTTTTCCGTGGTGAATACTGAAGCAAGGTATTCATTAAGTACCTCTGCTGTTTCCTCCAGTTCCATACACAGTTTTCCACTATCACACTTGATTGGTCCTATTCTCTCATGACTTATCCTCTTGCTCTGCACATACTTGTAGAATGCCTTGGGGTTTTCCTTAATCCTGTCCACCAAGGCCTTCTCATGGCCCCTCCTGGCTCTCCTAATTTCATTCTTAAGCTCCATCCTGCTCGCCTTATGATCTTCTAGATTCCTATCATTACCTAGTTTTTTGAACCTTTCGTAAGCTCTTTTTTTCTTCTTGACTAGTTTTCTTTTCCAATATTTTTATTAATTTACATGGAAGAATACAGAGTAAAAGAAAAAAAATATATCAATACATTATACTAAATCACATATAAAGACTCCTTACCCTATATTCATACAGATTGATTAATTCATAACATTGAAAAATACTAATTTTATTATATAAAAAAAATCTAACCCACTACCAAGACTGAAGCTGATTAGTAAAGAAAAAAAGGAAAAAATAATTATTAGTCATCATCTGTGCTTTAACAACAAATCAAAGGTTTTGAAAATAATTCAGAAAAGTTCCCCACAATGTTTGAAAGTCTTGACCAGATTCAGAGATTGAAAGTTGAATCTTCTCTAAATTTAAACATGACATCACATCACATAACTATTGGGTGTGAATAGGAGGGGCCGCATCTTTCCATTTAATCAAGAATGTCCTTCTGGCCATAAGAGAAATAAGAACTAAAGTGTGCAAGTCAGATGACTCCAAAATAATATCCTTTCCTCCAACAATACCAAATAAAGGGGTCAAAGGATTCGGCTTAAAGTTTACCTTGAAAAGTATCGAGAAAGTTTGAAATACCGCTGTCCAATATTTTCCAAGACTCGGGTGTGTCCAAAACATATGAATGAGTGAAGCTTCTCCATTATTACATTTATCATAATAAGGAGATAAATAAAAATGAGACAACTTATCCTTGGTCATATGGGCCCTATGGATCAGTTTAAATTGTAGGAGAGAGTGGTGGGCACAAAGTGATGAAGTGTAAACCAATTTAAAATCTTGACTAGATTTACAACAGCCTTTGTGCACCACAGATCTTGTACCTTACCATACTTATCATGTCTCATTGGAACATACCTACTCAGAACCTCACACAAATATCCCCTGAATATTTGCCACATTTCTTCCGTACATTTCCCTGAGAACATCTGTTTCCAATTTATGCTTCCAAGTTCCTGTCTGATAGTCTTATATTTCCCCTTACTCCAATTAAACGTTTCCCTAACTTGTCTGTTCCTATGCCTCTCCAATGCTGTGGTAAAGGAGATAGAATTGTGATCACTATCTCCAAAATGCTCTCCCACTGAGAGACCTGACACCTGACCAGGTTCATTTCCCAATACCAAATCAAGTACAGCCTCTCCTCTTGTAGGCTTACCTACATATTGTGTCAAGAAACCTGCCTGAACACACATTACAAACTCCACCCCATCTAAACCCCTTGCTGTAGGAAGATGCCAATTGATATTTGGGAAATTAAAATCTCCCACCACAATAACCCTGTTATTATCACACCTTTCCAGAATCTGTCTCCCTTTCTGCTCCTCGATGTTCCTGTTTCTATTGGGTTGTCTATAAAAAACACCCAGTAGAGTTATTGACCCCTTCCTGTTCCTAACTTCCACCCACAGAGACTCCGTAGACAACCCCTCCATGACTTCCTCTTCTGCAGCTGGGACACTATCTCTGATCAACAGTGCCACGCCCCCACCTCTTTTGCATCCCTCCCTTTCTGAATCATCTAAAGCCTGGCACTTGAAGTAGCCATTCCTTTCCCTGCACCATCCAAGTCTCTGTAATGACCACAGCATCATAGCTCCAAGACCTGAACCACGCTCTAAGCTCATCCGCTTTATTCATAATAATCCTCGCGTTAAGATAGACACATCTCAAACCATCAGTCTGAGTGCATCCCTTCTCTATCACCTGCCTATCCTCCCTCTCACACTGTCTCCGAGATTTCTCTATTTGTGAGCCAACCTCCCTTTCTTCCGTCACTTCAGTTCGGTTCCCCAATAGCCTTCCTTCCAGGATATTGGTTCCCCTTCAGATTCAAGTGCAAACTTTAGATCATTAAATTAATTTAAGTTCCACTACTTCCTGTATAGGATTTAAACTCACGTATCTGGAGTGTCCAGGCTTCTGGGTTCTCCAACTGGTGATGAAACCACTGCTCAACTATCATACTGTACCATACAATGTACCTTGAGTGGTGAATTATATTGTTAATGACTTTGCCACAAACCAGTTGCTTCCAGATATTGGTTTGTTGGATTTTCTGTGACTTTCAACTACAATTGGGGGAGTAGGCAGAGGAGAAACAATGCTAGACGATGAAGATAGAGGATTTGTGAGAGCAGGAGATAGAGAAGATACAGTGCTGATAAAATGTATTCATCCCTCCCTTAGAAGTTTTCATGTTTCATTGTTTTACAACATCGAATCACAGTGGATTTTATTTGACTTTCTTTCGACATTGTTCAACAGGAAAAGACTTTTTAATGTCAAAGTGAAAACAGATCTCTACAAAGTGATCTAAATGAATTACAAATATAAAACACAAAATAATTGATTGCATGACTATTCACCCCCTTTTATATGAGATTTCAAATCATGACAGGTGCAGTCAGTTGGTTTTAGAATATTAATTAAATAGTGATCGTTTTTGAGGACCTGTGTGCAGTCAAGATGTTCCAATTGATTTTAGTAAAAATACACCTGTATCTGGAAGGTCCAACTGCTGCTGAGTCAGTTTCCTGGCAAAAACTACACAATGAAGACAAAAGAACACTCCAATCAACTCCCTAAAAAGGTTATTGAAAAGCACAAGTCAGGAGATGTATACAAGTAAATTTCCAAGTCACTGAATACCCCTTGGAGTACAGTTAAGTCAATCTCAAGAAATGGAAAGAATATGGCACAGCTGTAAATCTGCCTGGAGCAGGCCATTCACAGAAACTGAGTGACTGTGCAAGAAGGGGCAAGTGAGGGAGACCCACGGCAACTTTGGAGGAGTTACAAACCTCAGTGGCTGAGATGGGAGAGACTGCGCATACAGCAACTGCTACCTGAGTGCTTCACCAGTCGCAGCTTTATGGAAGAGTGGCAAAGAGAAAGCTACTGTTAGAAAAGAAGTCACATGAAATCTCAGATAGAGTTTGCCAGAAGGCATGTGAGAGACTCTGAAGTCAGCTGGGAGAAGGTTCTACGGTCTGATGAAAACAAAATTGAGATTTATGGCCATCAGAATAAACACCATGTTTCGTGTAAGCCAAACACCACATATCATCAAAAACACACCATCCCTACCATGAAGCATGGTGGGTGACTGCATCTTGCTGTGGGGATGTTTCACTACAGCAGGCCCTGGAAGGCTTGTGAGGATAGAGTGTAAAATGAATGCAACAAAATACAGTGAAGTCCTGGTGGAAATTCTGATGCAGTCTGTAAGGGCATGGCAACTTGGGAGATTTGTTTTCCAAACATAAAGCCAAAGCTACACAGGAATGGCTCAAAAACAACAAAGTTAATGTCCTGGAGTAGCCAGGTCAGACTCCAGACCTCAATCCAATTGAGAATTTGTGATTGCTGACTGGACTTGCAAAGGGCTGTTCCCTAATGATCCCCATGCAATCTAACAGAACTTGAGCAGTTTTATGAAGAAGAATGGGGAAAATTGCAGTGTCCAGATGTGCAAAGCTGAAAGAGTTTCACCCACTCAGACTTAAGGCTATAATTACTGCCAAATGTGTATCTTTTAAATACTGACTTGAAGGGTATGAATACATATTCAGTCAATTATTTCGTGTTTTATATTTGTAGTTAATTTAGATCACTTTGTAGCTATCTGTTTTCACTTTGACAATAAAGCGTCTTTTTCTGTTGATTAGCGTCAAAAAAGCCAAATTAACTCCACTGTGAGTCGATGTTGTAAAACAATAAAACATTAAAACTTCCAAGGGGGTGAATACTTTTTATAGGCCCTGTGGGTCTTAACCTGTAGAACCCATGTGTGGCCAGACTGTAAGCAACAAATAATTCTTGAACACTACCCCAACCTCAATCCTTTCCACTCTCTTCTCTCCTTGCCTTCACCTTGTCCTCTTTCTAACAATAAAAAAGTGCATAAGGACATCATAAAATAGGAGTAGGAGTTTGTTCTTTGGCTCATCAACTTGCTCTGCTATTCAATATGATCATAGTTCTCTGTCCCAGGCCTCAACTCTTCTGTGCCAGTTCCTCATGGGCCTCAGTTCCCCAGTCTTTCAAAAATGTATCTAGATCCTTTTTAAATACACCTACTGATACAATCTCCATAACTCTCTGCAGCACAGAATTCCAGAGATTCACTACCCTCTGTGAGAAGTACCTGTGTGCCTCAATTTTAAATGATCATCCCCAAGTATTTTAACTACATGTCGTTGTTCTAAATTCTCACACACTAGTTGAAACATCTTGGTATCTACCCTGTCATGCTCCTTAGATCTTATGTTTCAGTAAGAACAACCCTCCTTAAGAACTCCAAAGAATACAGATCTAATTTCTGTAGTGATCATGAAAGGGCAACCCTCTCATTCCAAGAACTGGCTGAGTGAATCTCTTTTGCACTTCCTCCGAAATGTTATTGCCCAAAGAAAGACCAGCCCAAAATACACATTCCCATCTGAATTTATAAATAAAAACATTACATAATGCAAAGAATTTATAAATTAAACCTAACACAATGCAAACATAGGAATTTGAGCTAAAGGAGTCACAAGTCTTCGTCACACAGCATCCAGATTCTTTTTAACTACTCCAGACAATGTAAGAACACATGCAAATAGGAACAGGCCACTTTGTCCCTCAGTGCTGTCCCACCATTCAATATGATCGTGGCTGATTATGCTGTGTGCTCAACTCCACTTGTTTAGCCAGTTCCCAGTCACCTTCGTTTCCTCAATCTCTCAAATACTTATTTTTCTCCAATTTTGATATATTCAAAGATCTGCCCTCTATCATTCTTTGGGGCAGAGAATTCTAGAGATTCACTACCCTCTAAGGGAAGACATTTCTACACACCTTATAAATGGTCCTTTATTTTGTAGCTATGTCATCTTGACTGCGACTCTTCCACTAATAAAAATCATCTTAACAGCTACTCCGTCAAGACCTTTGTCTGAATAAGTTCACCACGTATTCCTCTAAGTTTCAAGGAATACAAACCCAAACTGTCCAGAATCTCTTGCTAGACAACCCCCTTATTCCAGGTGATGCCTCTTATAAAGTAGGTTTGGAACGAAAGCCTGCTGGTTAACAATAGAGTGATTGTCAGGTAGTCTCATAGGAAGGAGGCCCAGAAGCATTATTTCTCATTATCCAGCTGCAAACAACAATTTCTCACCAGGGCTGCAGCAGCCAGGGTTGGTTAGTCAAAAATACCAAGGACACTGGCAGAGCGAATGGATGGTAACATAATCATTGACACCGTGAGTTGTGACAGCAGATCTGTGTCATGTTGAACCCCTCTCATTCTGCAGCCATATAACGAAGAAATGAAAGGCTGCAGATGCTGGAATCTGGAGCAGTGCACCAAGTGTTGGAGGAACTCGGAGAATGGTAGGTGCCTAGAGGAGGCTGGCAGGTGTGATGGTAGAAGCAGATATAGAACACAGAAATCTACAGCACATTACAGGCCCTTTGGCCCACAATGTTGTGCCGACCATGTAACCTACTCTAGAAGCTGCCTAGATTTACCCTACCACATCCACCTCCACCACCATCGTCGGCAGTGGTTTCCGAGCACCCGTCTCTGTGTGAAAAACTTGCCCCTGACATCCCCTCCGTACCTATTTTCAAACACCTTAAAACCATGCCCTCTCATGTTAGCCATTTCAGCTCTGGGAAAAAGCCTCTGACGATCACTGCCTCTCATCATCTTATTCACCTCTCATCCTCCGTCACTCCAAGGAAAAAAGGCCGAGTTCACTCAACCTATTCTCATAAGGCATGCTCTCCAATCCAGGCAACATCCTTGTAAATCTCCTCTGCACTCTCTTGATAGTATCCACATCCTTCCTGTAGTGAGGTGATCAAAACTGAACACAGTCCTTCAAGTGGGGTCTAACTCAGGTTTTACATAGCTGTAACATTAGCTCATGGCTCTTGAACTCTATCCCACGGCTGATGAATGTTAACACACCATACACCTTCTTAACAAGACTCAAAGCAACAGCTTTGAGTGTCCTATGGACTCGGAACCCAAGATCTCTCTGATCCACCACACTGCCAAGAGTCTTACCTTTAATACTATGTTCTGCCTTCAAATTTGATTTACTATATGATAGTAGATCTCAAGAAGCTTCTTGATATTTTTAAAATGTTACTTATTTAGATATACAACATGATAAGTCCCTTCCTGCACAACCAGCCTGTGCTGCCCAAGGATACCCATGTGACCAATTAAGCCAGAATGTCTTTGGGATATGGGAGGAAACCGGTCACGAGGAGAATGTACAGACAGCAGTGGCAATGAACTCACGGTGACGGGGTGGCGCTGAAGTAGCATTTTGCTAACTGCTACACTACTGTGCCACGCATAAATATGTAAATAACCAAATGTATACACAGGGAGTGGAGAGATATGGATCATGTGTGGGCAGAGGCATTTGTTGAATTTGAAATGATGGTTGGCATACACGTTGTGGGGCTGAAGCACCTGTTCCTGTGTTGAATGTTCTATGTTCTATGGACTGTGATTCAGGCAGTATCTGTAGAAGGAAATCGACAGTTGACATTTTGGGTCAAGACCCTCCATGTTGACTGTGCTTCCCAATGTTGGCACTGCCAGTTCCCACCATTGGGCCCCGCTGTTATTCCGCTGCTACTGATCACACCACCTTGGATCTCATAAGCCATCCCCCAACACCTCGCCTGCATGAAATGAAGGGATTTGACCACAAACGTCAATTGTTCATTTCTCTCCACAGATGCAGCTTGACCCATTGAGTTCCTCCAGATTTTAACTATATTCCCATCATGCTCCACTGAAGCTCAGACTCCTACCATCACAGCTCAGGATACCAGTGTGTATGTGTTCAGAGTTTAAACACACAATCTTAGACTGCACAGGTAACAGAAAACCTCATTGCCCATTCGGCCAACATTTTCAAAAAATGTCAAATATTCTGCAACACATTGAGTGAGAAATTACTTGGTAATTTTTCTCAACCCGAGCTAATTGTCCTCATTCCAGATATAGGTTGTTACCTCCCACTAGGCTTTTCTCACTTGATGGATTTACAATTCTAGTACAGCCGCGAAACTGCAGAGAGCTATGGACACAGCTTCGGCACATCACTGAAACCAGCCTCCCTCCGTGGACTCTGTCTATTCTCTCACAGCCTCAATAAACCCTCAGTTCTGTTGCTTCAGATTGCCTCCAAGTCTGCGCCACCACTGGCTCATTCCCAGCTCTTGGGCCTGGGCCCTTCCACCTCGATTCAGCCCATATGCACCATGCTGCAAACAACTTCATTTCACGCCGCAAAAATGCCAGGTCGTACAGGCGGTTCAAAAGCCCGACTCTGAAAGGGAAGTGTCCTGATCACTCCATCGCAGGAAGGGTGTGGGGGCTTTAGAGAAGGTTCACCGGTATAAACCCAAAGGATTCTGCAGATGCTGGAAATCTGAGCAACACACACAAAATGCTGAATGAACTCAGCAAGTCGGGCACCATTTACGGAGGGGAATTAACAGCGGAAGTTTCGGGCCAAGGCAGGATTGGCTGTGATCTCATACAGCATTTTGTGGGGGACATTGTCTGGATTAGAGGCTGTTAGCTGTAGAGTGAGGTTTGATGATCTTAGATTGTTTTCTCTGAAGCATTGAAGGCTGAGGGGGTGACCAAATAGGAACGTATTGAATTATGAGTGGCTTAGGTAGAGTAGATGGAGGCTTCTTCCTCAGGTGGAAGTCTTAAATACTAGAGTATAGATTTAACATGAGATGAGGAAAGTTTAGAAGATTTACGAGGCAAGCAATTACACAGAGAGTGGTGGGTGGCAAGGAAAGGGATAGAAACTGATAAAATAGTAATGGTAAGAGGCATTCACAGGCCCATCAACAGGCAGGGATAGGATGGAAGTACCCTATCTGCAGTTTAAACCAGCATTATGATGGGCCAAACAGCCTGTTCCTTGCTGCATGATGGTATACTTTATGCTTGTTTGTTTTCTCAGTCCCATGAATGGATGCTTTAGAACATTCCTGAGCAGCAACTAACAAGGTTAATGAACCTATCCTGCCCTGTGATTTAGTGATTATGGGGAACAATAATGGGCTCAGAGGCTTGGTTATTGCCTCAGTGATGCATGGCTGGAGGGTTGGACGATGCTCGTGTGTGCTGCACCAAGTGAAATCCCGAAGCTAACCACAAGGGGGCAGGACAGCTGGTTGTCTGAAATAATGAAAGCAGTCCTTCAGCAGAACATTTAATTGTCCTCAGCTCTGGTTCCTATTTGTGTTAAAGAGGAAAATATAAACCAACAGCATCTGTGGGTAATAAAGGAAAGCTGTCTTTTGCTAATGCATGCCATTTCAGAGCTCCCAAATTGAATGTGCAGAAATAATTATTGCATCCCTCCTTTGATTAAACTATATGTAAGCACAACCTTTTAATTCTCAGTTCCTCACTTTCCCTAAGTACTAAAAGCTGCAGTCTCCTCAGTGTTTGCTCCCAAGTGTTCTATATCTCGATGACTAATAAGGTGAAGATAATTTGGCTAAACGAGGATATTTTTCTCCTTCTCTTTCATCTACAGAGACTATAAAGATGAACTACGCAAAACACCAAAGGTGCAATTATTATTATTACTAGTGTTTGATTTTAATCATTTTCTACCTGGTTTTAAGAGCAGGTTTGAAAAGGAAGTAAATTTTATTCCATGCCCCATGGCCATAATTATGTGGTGTGTGAAAAATGACAGTAAAATAAGGGTGATAATGAAAATAATCAGAATATTGTCACACTGCATATCAACTTCAACCAGAAGCATTTGTCTCTTTGCAGTCTCGGTACACTAATGGAACTGAATAAATGCTCCGGCTTTGAAAGGGATTGGAAGCTTAGAATCAGAATCAAGTTTAATATCACTGGCATATGTCGTGAAATTTGTTGTTTTGCGGCAACAGTACTTCGCAATACATAATAATAAAATCTATAAATTACAATAAGATGTATATATAAAAAATTGAATTATATTAAACAATATAATGGTAGCAATGAGAAGAGGGCACGTCCTGGGTGATTGGAGTCCATAATAATTGATGCTGCCTTTTTTGAGGCATGACCTTTTGAAGGTGTCCTGGATACTGGGGAGGCTAGGGTCCATGGTGCAGCTGGCTGAGTTTACAACCTTCTGCAGCTTTTTCCGATGCTGTGCAGATACCAAAGGGAGATACAACCAGTTAGAATGCTCACCATGCTGCATTTGTAAACAAAATGTGAGTGTTTTTGGTCACATACCAAGACCCCTCAAACTCCTTCTTTGTAATTGCATCAATATAATGGGCCCAGCTTAGACCCTTAGAAATATTAACACCAGAAACTTGTAATTAATCACCCTTTCCACTTCTGATCCCTCTATGAGTACTGGTGGAGTACTGTTCCTTTGACTTTCCCTTCCTGAAGTCCACAATCCATAATCATATTCTTGGTCTTACTTACGTTAAGTGCAGGATTGTTGCTGTGACACCACTCAACCAGCTGATCTGTCTTGCTCCAGTAAACCTCCTCATCACCATCTGAAATTCTGCCAGCAACAGTTGTGTCGTTGGCAAGTTTATCGATGGCTTTTGAGCTGTGTCTCACCATACAATTGTGGGTGTAGAGAGAGTCAAGCAGTTTGCAAAGCATACATCCTTGAGGTGTGCCAGTGTTGATTATCAGCGAAGAGGAGATATTATTACTGATCTGCATAGATTGTGGTTTCCCAGTGAGGAAGTCAAGGATCTAGTTGCTGAGGAAGGTACAGAAGCCCAGGTTTTGGAGCTTATTGATTAGAACTGAGGGTATGAATGTACTCAACACTGAGCTGTAATCAATAAACATCAGCCCCTCTGCCATCCGATTCCTAAATGGACGTTGAAGCTTTGGACACTACCTCACTTTTTTTAATACACAGTAGTTGTTTTTGTACATTTTTCTAAATCTATCCAATATACATAATAGATTTACTTGTTTATTTATTATTATATTTTATTTTATTTATTATTATATTTTTCTCTCTCTGCTAGATTATGTATGGCATTGAACTGCTGCTGCTAAGTTAACAAATGTCACGTCACATGCCAGTGATAATAAAACTGATTCTGATTCTGATCCTGATCCAAGGCTGAGTGAAGAGCCAATGAGATTGCATCCACTGTAGACCTTTTGTGGTGATAGACTAATTGCAGTGCCCCAGGTACTTGCTTAGGTAGGAGTTGATTCTGGCTGTAATCGACCTCTCAAAGATTTCATTACCATAGATGTGAGTGCTGCAGATGTGGGCAATAGTTGCTAAGGCAGCTCACCCTGTTCTTCTTGAGAACTGGCATGATTGTTGCCCTTTGAAGCAAGTGGGAGCCTCCAGCTGCAGCAATGAGAGATTGAAGATGTTCTTGATCACTCCCATCTGTTGGTTGACACAGGTTTTCATCGCCTTACCCAGGTACGCCACCAGGGCCGGGCGCCTTGCGAGGTTTCACCCTCTTGAAAGATGTTCTGACATTGGCCTCCGAGACAGAGGTCACTGGGTCACCGGATGCTGCAGGGATTCACACAGATGTCATTTTATTCTCCCTTTCAAAGTGTGCATAAAAGGTGTTGAACTCATCAGGGAATGAAGCATCATACCCACTTATGAAGTGAGATTTTGCTTTATAGAAAGTAGTGGACTGCAAATCCTACCAGAGCTGATAGGCATTCAATTCTATCTCTAATCTCAATCAAAGTTGTTTTTCACCCTTAAACTATCCTTCCACAGGTCATACCTGGACTTCTTGTATAATTCAACATTCTTGTATAATTCAACATTGAATATACCTAATCAAACTGACTACTCTGCAAATACTCGGGGTATGGATCCACACATTTAAATATTCAGTCATTGTTTGAATTTAATTTATTTAAAGGTTTCATAGGTCTGACTGACTGCCTGTCATTGAACCAAACAGATCAAATTGCAATTACTTTGTTTGCATATGGTGTCAAACATTCAGTTCAAGGAAGCTTGAAGCAAACTCCCAGACTGAGGTTATTTTGTTTTCAGTAAATGTGTGGGCTGTGTAAGGGAAACAACATACATCTTCCGAACCACTACCAGGCCAGGTACAGTACTGACAGATAGCATCGTCTTCCAGTGATGATGGATTTGCCAATCAGAATGAGGATATCTCATGTGCCAACTGTCCTTATCTTTGTAACTGAAAGAGGAAAGTCTGGGATGTGTTGTCAATGACAGTTTGGAGAGTTGCTGGAATGAATGTTGTAGCATCTGCACAGTGTAGCCATGGTCTTTTAAAGAAAGTAAAGAGATGATTATTTGGAAACTCAGTGCTGATTAAGCAGATTGCTTTAACATGAATGGTGTCAAATTTCTGTCTGTGATTTAAAATACACTAATCAGGCAAGTGAAGAGTATTCCATCGCACTTCTGACTTCTTGTAGACAGTGGAAGGGATTCGGAATGTCAGGAGTTGAGTTACCCAGTCTTTGACCTGATCTTGTTACCATGGTAAATTTATGATTGATCCAGTAAAGTTTCTGGTTTATGATAACCAAATTGTGAGAAAGTTGAGAAATGCTATGGCTTCATGTAAAAAGAGGAAGAAATTTGACTCCATCTTATAGGATACATTGTTGGTACGGCAACATTTAATGACTATCCTTAAATGCCCTTGAGAAGCTGGTGGTGAGTTATCTTCTTGTGTTACCCACAATGCAACTGGGGAGGAACAAGGGTTGCACCTTGCACGGGGAAGAAGGAATAGCATTACAATTCCACAACAGAATTCCATGTAAGTTGTCAAGTGGTGGTGTTCTTGTATGCCAGTTGCCCTTGTCTTTCTTGAGAGTGGTGGTAACGAGTTGGAGAGGTGTGGTCAGACTGGTCTAGGCAAGGAAATGCAGTGCATTTTTTTGAAAAAGGCGGACTCAGTAGCCAAAGTAAGCAAGTGGTGCAGAGGGTGAGTATTCAAGATAACAGATAAAATGCTGATCAAGTGATCACTTAAATCTTGTATGGCGTTGAGCTTCTTGAACATGGTCAATAGACAATAGACAATCCTATTATCCAGCATATTATCCTCTGCAACTTCCGCCACCTTCAACAGGACCCCACCACTAAGGACATCTTTCCCTCTCTACCCCTCTCTGCTTTTTGCAGGGATCATTCCCTCCGCGACTGCCTGGTCCACACGTCCCTCCCCACAGATCTCCCACCTGGCACTTATCCCTGCAAGCGCAAGTGCTACACCTGTCCCTACACCTCATCTCTTACCATCATTCAAGGTCCCAAACAGTCCTTCCAGGTGAGGCAACACTTCACTTGTGAGTCTGTTGGGGTCATGTATTGCATCTGGTGCTCCCGGTGTGGCCTCTTCTATATCGGCGAGACTCGACGCAAATTGGGGGACTGTTTCGTCGAGCACCTCTGCTCAGTCAGCCACAACAGTCAGGATCTCCCAGTTGCCACCCACTTCAACTCTGCTTCACATTCCCATTCGGATACGTCCATACATGGCCTCCTCTACTGCCATGATGAGGCCAAACTCAGGTTGGAGGAGCAACACCTCATATACCGTCTGGGTAGTCTCCAGCCCCTTGGCATGAACATTGAATTCTCCAACTTCCAGTAATTCCCTCCCTCTCCCTTCCCCCATCCCATCTTCACTCTGTCTCCTCTTCTAGCTGCCTATCACCTCTCTCATAATTCTGTCCTCTTCTACTACCCATAGTGCTTTCTCCTTAGATTCCTTCTTCACCTCTCCTGCCTATCCCCTCCGCCACCCCTTGATCTTTCCTCTGATTGGTTTTCCATCCTCCCCCCACCTTCTTTATGGGGCCCTGTCCCCTCCTTCTTCAGTCCTGACGAAGGGTCTCGGCCTGAAACATTGACTGCTCATTTCAATGGATGCTGCCCGAGCTGCTGAGTTCATCCAGCTTGTTTGTACGTGTTGATTTGACCACAGCATCTTCAGTGTACTTTGTGTAGACAATAGACAATAGGTGCAGGAATAGGCCGTTCGGCCATTTGAGTCAGCACCACCATTCAGTGTAATCATGGCTGATCATCCACAATCAGAACCCCGTTCCTGCCCTCTCCCCATATCCCTTGACTCCACTATCCTTAAGAGCTCTATCTAACTCTTTCTTGCAAGCAGCCAGAGAATTGGCCTCCACTGCCTTCTGAGGCAGAGCATTCCACAGATCCACAACTCTCTGGGTGAAAAAGTTTTTCCTCAACTCTGTTCTAAATGGCCTACACCTTATTCTTAAACTGTGGCCTCTGGTTCTGGACTCCCTCAACATTGGGAACATGTTTCCTGCCTCTAGCGTGTCCAATCCCTTAATAATCTTATACGTTTCAATCAGATCCCCTCTCATCTTTCTAAATTCCAGTGTATACAAGCCCAGTCGCTGCAATCTTTCAATATATGACAGTTCTGTCATCCCAGGAATTAACCTTGTGAAACTACACTGCACTCCCTCAATAGCAAGAATGTCCTTCCACAAATTTGGAGACCAAAACTGAACACAATACTCCAGGTGTGGTTTCATCCTGTACAACTGCAGAAGGACCTCTTTACTCCTATACTCAACTCCCCTTGTTATGAAGGCCAACATGCCATTAGCTTTCTTCCCTGCCTGTTGTACCTGCATGCTTACTTTCAATGACTCATCTCATTGTACTTCCCCTTTTCCTAACTTGACACCATTCAGATAGTAATCTACCTTCCTGTTCTTGTCACCAAAGTGGATAACCTCACATTTATCCACATTAAACTGCATCTGCCATGCATCTGCCCACTCACCCAACCTGTCCAAGTTACCCTGCATTCTCCTAACATCCTCCTCATATTTTACACTGTCACCCAGTTTTGCGTCATCTGCAAATTTGCTGATGTTACTTTTAATCCCTTCATCTAAATCATTAATGTATGTTGTAATTAGCTGCAGTCCCAGCACCGAGCCTTGTGGTACCCCACTAGTCACTGCCTGCCATTCTGAAAAGGACCCGTTAATCCCTACTCTTTGTTTCCTGTCTGCCAACCAATTTTCTATCCATGTTAGTACCCTACCCCCAATACCATGTGCTCTAATTTTGCTCACTAATCTCCTATGTGGGACCTTATCAAAGGCTTTCTGAAAATTCAGGTACACTACATCCACTGGGTCTCCCTTGTCCATTTTTATAGTTACATTCTCAAAAAATTCCAGAAGATTAGTCAAGCATGATTTCCCCTTCGTAAATCCATGCTGACTTGGAACGATCCTGTTACTGCTATCCAAATGTGCCACTATTTCATCTTTTATAATTGACTCCAGCACCTTCCCCACCACTGATGTCAGGCTAACTGGTCTATAATTCCCTGTTTTCTCTCTCCTTTCTTAAAAAGTGGGATAATATTAGCAACCCTCCAATCCTCTGGAACTGATCCTGAATCGATAGAACATTGGAAAATGATTACCAATGCATCCATGATTTCTAGAACCACCTCCTTAAATACCCTGGGATGCAGACCATCATGCCCTGGGGATTTATCAGCCTTCAGTCCCACCAGTCTACCCAACACCATTTTCTGTCTAATGTAAATTTCCTTCAGTTCCTCTGTTACCCTAGGTCCTCTGGCCACTATTACATCTGGGAGATTGACTGTGTCTTCCCTAATGAAGACAGATCCAAAGTATCTGTTCAACTTGTCTGCCATTTCCTTGTTCCCCATAATAAATTCACCCGTTTCTGCCTTCAAGGGCACAACTTTGGTCTTAACTATTTTTTTCCTCTTCACATACCTAAAGCAGCTTTTACTATCCTCTTTTATATTCTTGGCTAGCTTACCTTCGTACCTTATCTTTTCTCCCCGTATTGCCTTTTTATTAATCTTCTGTTGCTCTTTAAAGGTTTCCCAATCCTCTGGCTTCCCGCTCATCTTTGCTATGTTATACTTCTCTTTTATTTTTATACTGTCCTTGACTTCCCTTGTCAGCCATGATCACCCCTTACTCCCCTTAGAACCTTTCTTCCTCTTTGGAATAAACTGATCCTGCACCTTCTGTGTTATTCCCAGAAATACCTGCCATTGTTGTTCCACTGAAATCCCTCTGTTCGGACCTCCATTCACCCAGGCGAGTTGATAGCATTCACTTGTGTTTGCGTCATGGCTGAACATTGGAAAGGTTTTGGGGTATCTGTAGACTTGATCTTGTGGCTTTAGCATTGAGGCAGCTGATCCAGATGAGTCCCTGCTCAATTCTGATGTCCAAGATGCTGGTGGTGGGGAGCCTGCTGATAGTAATGACTTTGAACGTTATGGCTGTAAGGGATGATCACTGACTGGCACTTTTGTGACATGAATGTCACCTGCCAATTATCTGATCATGCCTAGATGTTACATAGGTCTTATTGGATGTAGGCATGAATTCTCTTCTTCAGCACGTCGTTAGACATGACATGGTTAGAAATCTGATGACTACTTTTTTCCAGCTGCTTACTACTGCTCCCTGGGATTGTAATGATGAATTCTGGAACATGTTCTGTAAGGTGTGACATTGTGACTGCAATTGTGTCAGGTTTTTGGCCTGTGAGACAAACTGTCAGATCAGACTTCTGACGTTTGTGAGAACTGTAATGGGAGTAACTGCTATTTCTCAGCTAAGTGCTGAGATCAATGCCAGTAAGGACAGTACTATCCTGCTGATATAACTCTTGAACAGAACTCTTGTGTGATAAACTTAGTCTCTCCAACTACCTTGTCATAGTCGTTACATTTTATTGCCTACCTGCACTGAATTTTCTCTGTAACTGTAACATTCATTTATTGCTTTTCCTTTTTCTACTCTCCTGATATACTTGTGTCTGGAATGTCCTGTCTGGATGCTATGCAAAATAGAGTTTTTCATTGTATCTTGTTGCATGTGACAATAATAAACCAATATCAATTAGTTCATACTGATTTACTTTTCCCCTAGTGTAACATGGTATTTGTGATACACTCAAGGTATTGTGGTCACTCTCGTTGCTTCCGATCTGGGTTCACATGTTGGTGAGACCAGAAATCTCCTCCCCTGGAGGGCATGAATGCATCAGATGAGCTTCTGCCACAGTCTGGCTGTTGTGTATCACTATGATGATACGTTTCTCCAAAACAAAACTAGATTACTAAATGAACTGAACCCCATAATTTTTTATTTCAAAACTATATTTTATTCATAATATACAGTTAATACAGTCAGTAGACATCTTATTCTGCAATCAGTGTACCAAATGCGATATATTTTATTACTACAAGCTGTTGTGAGGTTATGAACACCTGACTTACAGACATCTCCATATATGAACAAGCTCCCATAAGATTACTATATTCAAAAGTTCAAATCACATACTGTAACGTTCTCCTTCGCATGTACTAATAACGCCGAATTCAACGTCGAGATAAACCAGTCAATGAGACCAGATCGCAGTAAGAATAACCATTTACTGTTCACTCTTCACATTAACATATGGTGAAAACTGTTGATAAAACAATACAAGATTGATACAGTATTTGTTCCTTCCTTAATATCACATTTCAATTGTAAATACTTGCAAAGGTGACTATAACTACATTACACTAAGCTGCAGTATACAGGGAGAGTTTACCTGCTCCATTGACTACTTTAAATACACTTCCATGCAAACTATCCGCAACTCTTTAACTAACGAAAGCATAAACATTATCGACCGTCGTTACTTCTAACAGGATCGGCATTAACATCTTAGTTCAATACATCGATTATCTATTAACTTACAGCGTTGCTCTCACTGTGATTTCTCATGCCTGCAAAACAACTTCTGCTCAGGTGTGCCTCGTGGTGAGCCCCCACCCTCGCGCTAATTTCAAACCGGTACTTTCCCACAAGACGCGGCGAAACCGGATGTGACGTCATCACATGCCGATATATTTTACATGCAATGAATATACTTTAAACACTTCTAATTCTAACTAGAAAATACTATCGAATGAATTACTAAGCAAAAATATTATAAACTAAATAACTGTCGTAAAGACAGCACACTCCCCGCTTGACCTTCGTAAGGTCACAATGAGCAGAGTACAAAACTTAGTCTCTTAATCAGTCATTGGGTAGAAGTAGAATAACTTCTGTAACTGGCCTTTGGTAAATTTTCACATCGCCTTGGTCGGTAGTCTTCAATTCGATCTTCCTGACATGTCCATCCTCGCTAGGGAATGTAGCAGTGATTCTGGCCGTTGGCCAGCTGTTGCAGGCGATTTTCTTGTCCCTGAGCAGGACTAAGTCTCCAACTTGAAGATTCCTGTGGGGTTCTGTCCACTTTCGTCTCTGTTGCAACAAAGGTAGATATTTTTGTCTCCAGCAAGACCAGAACTGATTTGCCAGAGCCTGGACTTGTCTCCATTGCTTTGTGTACAAATCCTTGTCTGAGAAGTCTCCTGGTGGAGGAGGTGCTCCTGCCTTCTGTGTAAGGAGCATTGATGGCGAAAGTATGAAGGGGTTTTCTGGGTCAGAAGACACAGGTAGGAGTGATTGTGCGTTTATAATGGCTGTGACCTCTGCCATTAGGGTGCACAGTACCTCGTGGGCCAATCGGGTGCATTGCTGCATCTCAGGTTTCCTTTTCCGGGTTTTCTGTAAGGACGTGAACCGTTTGACTGCCTGCTCTTTGTTATCTGGTGAGCGCTGGCATGGTTCTCTGAAAGGCAATGGGGCAACCCCGTTATTTGCTTCATCTCTGAAGACCTTGGTGTCTTTGGTTTTTAAAGAAATGGTATCTTGAGCTGATTGTGCAAGTTTGTTTCCGTGCTCGGTTTGAACGAAAACTGACTGACCTAGCGTCTCGTCGGTTACTTTACGCTTGGTAACGTCTTGTTGTGCTTCCTTGATATACATGGAACTTGTGCAGGGTTGAAAGATTGAATGGCGGCCACTCTCTAGCACATTGGTCTTGAGTGTGTTAACCATCGGTTTGTGTACGACACCGGGGCACACCTCTCCTATCACCACCCAGCCCAGATCCAGACGTTGCGCGAAGGGGGCGCCATCGACTTGATCCCGGATCGAGCTGACATTGCAGCACTTGGAACACCTGATAACGCCTGGGTGGGCTTACTTAAGATTACTATATTCAAAAGTTCAAATCACATACCATATGCATACATTAATTTCCACAAATCTTTCTCTCTCTGTCCACTTTAAGTAATTATTATTTCTTATCACTCTAATGTGCTTTTGATGCCAACAATACTATGGAGGTATAAAAGGAGGGTAGTCATTTGGCCCTTCTCACTTGCCCTGTAATTCAATAAGGCCAGAATTGGTCATTTAATACCATAATTTCAGTACCATCTTTCTGGAAAAATCCGAAATCTCTTAATTCCATTTCTATTCAGAAGCCCATTGGGTGCTGCTTTGATCCTGACCTTGGATGTACTGGTCAGTAGTTTAGAATGCTTCCATTCATTTGTCGTTCCATCATAAAATGGGATATCTTTTCCTGTTTCCATACCTTCTTCTACAAAGCATAAAGCAGTGAAGCATTTCAGAGGCTGTTACACAGGGCCAAGACTGGTGGCAAGGCTCTAGACCAAGGGCTCCCAACCTTTTTTTATGCCCTGGAGCTTTACCATTAACCAGGGGCCCCAGGTTGGGAACCCCTGCTCCAGATCATCCACAGAGTCTTTACTTCAGCTGCATTGAGAGCCTCAGTGCATTCCCAACATCTACTCCTGCACCATTTCCTTACACTGGACGACCAGTCTGAGGCAAATCAAAGTGAGTCTTTCACCAAGCTGATGATCTTCCAATAGCATCTGATGCTTGCCTCAGTAGGTGTCCATGGAAACAGCATGAAGATTAGTAAGTCCTTTCTCAATCAACTACTTGAAATGAGCTTCAAGAAGGCCTATTGCCAGACAATGGTGAACATTGTGAACCTTCTGTTTTATTTCAAAAATAAATGCTATTCTTGATAAATATATGCATTATACAAAAGGAATGAACAGTGCAGAAATCTTTACAATACTTAAGTGTCACTTGGGCCACACGTTAACCCTTGCCACTCAGATGGCCCTCTGGGGTGATAAACTCCTCTTTTGTTTGAGGGGCTTCTCCACCAGACACAATCATCTCATGTCAAGTAGTGGAAGAGTACTAGACTGTGGTTGTTACCCACCAAGACACTACTAGTAATGCCAGGCTGTAGTACATCCTTCACCATGTACCTCTGCAGCCTGGACTGTGCCAGACAGCAGCATTCCCTTACAGAAGTCACACTTTGCTGAAGCACCAGCAAGTTTTGGGCAGAACAAAGGGTGTCTTTCACTGAGGCGATGGCCTCACAGGAGAACTTGATGTCTGTCTCGGTGAGGATCCCTAAGAACAGCCCAAAGCTCAGAAGATCATGACACAATTGCTGGGGATTAACTGGGACACAGACCCTGGTATCTGTCTCCATGACCTCTTAGCATGTCCACAGTCTATAAAGAGGTGTGCAACCATCTGTTCCTCAATTCTGTCATTGCCATGGCAGGGTGCATTGGGAATAATATTATGAGTGTGCAGGAAGGATTTGACTGAAAGGGCTCCTCTCGCTACCAGGCATGTGAGACTACAGGGACAAAAGTGTACCCTGTGCCATTCGAATCTGGATGACCACCTTTCTGTGTGGCTGTATTGGACTGTGTTTGGAACCAAAGGGTTTGGCCACCGAGTGTCACTACATGCTGAGATTCTATCTATTTTCTGTGTTGTGTACGATGACCACCCAATGGCCCAGCTTGCTGGACGTTGCCTCACTACCTGTTCTCTGTGGAAAAGTTCTAACAGATTAAAACGTTTGACTACAAGTCCAGTTGTCTTTGGGTTCACAGCGATGGTTTTAGGGACAGAGCGGGGAGTTAGGAGTCAAGTTAAGGTTTAGGAACAGAGATATAGGTGAGTTGGAGGTCACCCGGGAACCCAGGTCCACGGCCAAAAGCCAGCAATCTCTGTGGACAGAAGTCAGGTTAGAAAGTGCTATGGAGGAAAACCAGCGAGAGCAAATGCTGGTGACATCACCCCCCCCCACCCCCAAGGTTGGTGAGTTCAAGCGATCATAAGTCTGTGCAGGTAGGAGTTACAAGGACTCGTGACCCCTTAGGTTGGCGAGTTCAAGGCCTCGAGTTCGGAGTCCTGTCATCAGCAATACCTGTGGTTGGTTGTGGAAGTTGAGTTCTGATTGTCAAAGACTGAAGTCAGCAAGTTCGGAAGTCAAGGGCTACTGGCAAAAGACCTGAGTCTGTGAGTCTATTGGGGAAGTTGAAGTCCTGACGTCTGAAAGTCTGTGAGACCACTGGAGGCTGGAGGCTTGGGGACAACCTGCCCTGAGATTGGATACTCATCTATGTGTGTAAGTGAGTAAGTGGATGGGAGAGAGGAAAAGAGCTTGTTCTGCAGTTGTTTTGTTTTGCTTTTGCTGTTGTTGTTACTTGTGTTCTACCATTGAACAATGAGAGCATTGGCATTGGAATGTGTGTGACACTTGCAGGCTGCCTACGGCATATCCTTAGGCTTTGTTGCCTGTTGAGGCAAATGACACATTCCTCTGTATGTTTTGATGTGCATGTGATCAATAAACAAATCTTAATCTTAATCTTAACCTTAATCAGGCTGTGGCCGGCACAGAACATCCTACAGATACTGTGGGCCAAGGGCTTGGGCAGTTCCCTGAGCAGACTATTCAAACCATCTGGCAGAGTGCTTCATTGCCTGAACTCCTGTTCTGGTGAGGTTCGATCTCAGATTTCCAGATTTTTATTCTATGACTTTGGTAACTGAACTACTTCACATTAAAATCAAACAGGATCTCAGTTTAGATGGTTTTTGCTAATGGTGGGGTAAACTGATGTAATTTGATTATGTAATGGATAGCAATTAAATAAAATTGGACAAAAATGCACGATTTATTATTATGCATGTCCTGTCTTTACAGTATGCAGTAAATGTGCAGCGCCATCAGTGCAACTATGCCTATTGGCGAGGAATCGGTATAAAACCTTTTCCTTTCTCTTCCTTATTGGAACTATAATACCAATTGTAAGTTTCCTATCCTTTCCCCTCCAAGTACCTGCAAATCATCATGTTTCAGATTTTATCAGTTTGCGGAAGAAGTTGGAGGAGATATCCATACATTTCAGTAGGTGACAGATCAGACCACCACAGAACCAAGAGGTGTGCTGAAAGAAAATGAAGCTGATGAACAGCCAGCCACAGTTGCCAAAGCTCCAACTGCAAGCACACAGTCATAATAAGAATCATAATAAGAAATTGCCATTGGGTCCGTGCTGAACATCAACCACCCATTTACACTAATTCAGCGCTAATCCTTTTCTCCCCCCACATCTCCATAACAGATGTGTAACTATGTAACTACACACAAGAGGCAATTAATCTACCAATCGGCACACCATTGGAGGTAACCAAATCACTCAAAGAAATCCACACACTGCTGAGGGCTAGATCTGGGCATTCAAGACTGGTGATCCAAAACTATACAAGAAGCCCAAATAGGACCTATGGAAGGCTAAAAGAAAATTTGAATTGTGAATAGAGATGGAAGTGGATGCACATCCGCTATGGAAAAGTTTGTAGGACATCCAAGGCAAAACCTGGCATTATGAATAGGTGTGATATTTCACTCCCAGATGAGGTCAATGCCTTTTATGCTTGCTTTGAAAGGGAGAATAAAACTGTATGAAGCTCTGGAGCATCTGGTGACTCTGTGACCTTTGTCTTGGAGCTAACGTCAGAACATCTTCGAAGGTGTCAGGCACTGATGGTGTACCTGGTAGGTTTGTGAAAGCCTGTGCCAACCAATTGGCTGGACTGTTCAAGACCATCTTCAGTCTCTCACTGCTGTAGTCGGAGGTTCCCACCTCCTTCAAAAAGCCGACAATCATACCAGTGCTCAAGAAGAACAGGGTGAGTTGCATCAATGACTATCATTCAGTAGCACTCACATCTACCCCGGTGAAGTGCTTTGAAAGACTGGTCATGGCTAGAATCTACTCCTGCCTAAGCAAGGGCCTGGGCCCAGTACAATTTATCTGTCAGCACAATAGGACTGCAGCAGATGCAATCTCAATGGCTCTCCACATGGCCTCAGATCACCTGGAAAATATTAATACCTATTGATTACAGCTCAGTGTTCAACACAATTGTACCCTCAGTTCAAATCAGCAACCTCTAAAACATAGGCCTCTGTCCTTCCATCTGCAGCTGGATCCTTGACTTCCTCATCAGAGACCACAGTGCGTTTAGATTGGAAATAGCATCTCCTCCTCACTGACAGTCAACATTGGTGCACCTCAAGATGCATGCTTGGTCCACTACTCTATTCCCTCAATGCCCACAATTGTGTGGCTAGGTACAGCTCAAATGCCATCTCTAAATTTTTCAGTGTCACGACTGTCTTTGGCTGAATGTCAAATGGTGATGAGGAGGTGTACAAGAGGTTGAGATAGATTATCTAGTTCAGTAATATCACAGCACCAATGTTGCACTCAACATCTGTAAGAGCAAGTCATTGATTGTGGACTTCAGCAAGAGGAGTTTGAGGGAACACACAGCAGTCCTCATGTACTGTGAAGAGCATTCTAACTGGTTGCATCACCATCTTATTTGGAAGGGCTACTGCACAGGATCAGAAAATGCTACAGAAAGCTGTAAATACAGCCAGCTCCATTGTAGGTGACAGCCTTCCCAGCATCCCAGACACTTTCAAAAGGTGATGCCTCAAAAAGATGGTATCCATCACTAAAGACCCCCATAACCATCAAGGAGGAAATAGAGGATCCTGAAGACACACACTTAACTTTTCAGGAACAGCTTCTTCCTCTCTGTCATCAGATTTCTGAATGGACAATGAACCCGCGGACACTACCTTAGTATTTTCTCCTCTGTTTCAGCACTACTTATTCAATTTAATATTCCTTTTAAATAAAAACAAGAAAAAATCTGCAGTTACTGGAAATCCAAGCAACACCCACAAAATGCTGGAGGAACTCAGCAGGACTGGCATCATCTATGGAAAAGAGTACAGTCGACGTTTCGAGCTGAGACCCTTCAGCAGGACTGGAGAAAAAAAGCTGAGGAGTAGATTTAAAAGGTGGGGGGGGGGTGAGAGGAGAGAGAAACACACATGTGAAAGCTGAAGGGGGCGGGATGAAGTAAAGAGCTGGGAAGTTGATTAGTGAGATACAGGGCTAGAGAAGGGGGGGTCTGATAGAAGATGACAGAAGACCATGGAAGATAGAAAAAGGGGAAGGAGCACCAGAGGGAGGCAATGGACAGGCAAGGAGGTAACATGAGAGAGGGAAAAGGGGATGGGGAATGGTGAAGGTGGTGGGGGGGCGGGGGGAGAGAAACCAAAGTTCATGCCATCAGTTTGGAGCCTACCCAGATGGAATGTAAGGCTTTGTCCCTCCAATCTGAGTGCGCCTTATCCCTACAGTGGAGGAGGCCATAGACTGACATATCAGAATGGAAATGGGAAGTGGAATTAAAATGGGTGGCCACTGGGAGATCCTGCTTTTTCAGGCAGACCGAGCATAGATACTCAGCAAAGTGGTCTCCTCATCTACATTAGGTCTCACTGATATACAAGAGGCCACACCAGTTGCACCGGACACAGTAAATGACCCCAACAGACTCACAGGTGAAGTGTCGCCTCACCCGGAAAGACTAGGGCCCTAAATGGTAGTGAGGGAGGAGGTGTAGGGACAGGTGTAGCACTTGTTCTGCTTGCAAGGATAAGTAGCAGGAGGGAGATCAGTGGGGAGGGATGAACTGACAAGGGAATTGTGTAGGGAACATTCCTTCCAGAAAGCAGGAAGTTGTTGGGGGGGGGGGTACCAATTGGAGGTGGCGGAAGTTTTGGAGAATTATGTGCTGTACACAGAGGCTGGTTGGGTGGTAGATGAGGACACGAGGAACCCCATCCCTGGTCGGGTGGCGGGAGGATGGGGTAAGAGCAGACATGCATGAAATAGAAAAGAAACACTTGAGGACAGTGGACCAAGTCTACACTGGTGTCCACCCGCCCCCCCAGTTTTCCTACACTATATCGATGATGTATTGATGCTGCTTCCTGCACCCATGCAGAGCTCCCCAACCTCTCCTTTCCCTATTTTACTGTCTCTATCTCTAGAGACACTTTATTTACTGATGTCTATTATAAACCAACGGACTCTCACAGCTACCTGGACCATATCTCTTCCCACCTTGTTTCTTGTAAAAATGTAATCCCCTTCTCTCAATTCCTCCATCTCCGCCACATCTGCTCTCAGGTTGAGGTTTTTCATTCCAGAACAAAGGAGATGTTCTGTATATCGGTGAATCCTGATGAGAATTGGGAGATTGCTTTACCAAGCACCTATGCTCCATCTGCCAGAAAAAGTGGGATCTCCCAGTGGCCACACATTTTAATTGCACTTCCCATTCACATTCTGATATGTCTATTCATGGCCTCCCCTACTGCTGGGATAAGGCCACACTTAGGTTGGAAGAACAACATCTTATACTCCAACCTGATGGGATGAACATCAATTCCTCAAACTCCCAGTAATGCCCCCACCCCCACTCTCCTTCACAATTCCCCATCCACTTTTCCCTCTCTCACCTCATCTCCTTGCCCACCTGTCGTCTACCCCTGGTGCTCCTCCCTGCTTTTCTTTCTTCCACGGCCTTCTGGCTTCTCCCATCAGACTCCCCCTTCTCCAACCCTGTATCTCTTTCACCAATCAACTTCCCAGCTCTTTACTTCACCCCTCCCCCACCCAGTATCACCTTGTGTTTCCCTCTCCCCTCCCCCACCATTTAAATCTACCCCCTTGCTGTTTTTCTCCAGTCCTGCCGAAGGGTTTCAGCCCGAAACGTTGACTGTACTTTTTCCCATCAATGCTGCCTGGCCTGCTGCGTTCCACCAGCACCTTGTGTGTGTAGCTTCTTTTTTAAACACTTCTTATTGTATTTAGTTTTATTATTATGCATAGCACTATAGCACTGCTGAAAAACAACAAATTTCACGACATATGTCGGTGACATTAAACCTGATTCTAATTCTGATTAGCCATAGTTCAATGGATTGCTCTCTAGTTTTCAGAAGCAAAGAATTGCAATGCAACACAGCACGCAGAACCACTGGCTCCCACTACAGTGACCCAGACTCAAACCACACCGTCTACATGAAGGAAGGAAAAATAATAATTTACAGAAAAAAGTACCTTGAATATCAGACGATAGGCTTCTTCCCAGTCAGACAAATGTTCTCCCTGTGACTGTGGGGAGTTTCCCTTGGTTGCACCAGTTTCGTCCCACATCCCAAAGTCATGTGATTTCATAGGTTAATTGACCATTGTAAATTGGCCCTAGGGGGCAGATGGATGGTGATGAGAATGTAGGAAGAATGAAGTTTGTTTAGATTAGGATCAGTGTAAATGAGTCATTGATGGTCAGTATGGATTCAGTGGTCTGAAGGGCCTCTCTGTGTACAGCTTGCCTCTGTGTATCAATACCCAGATTTGAAACTCCATTAAAGTACAGTGAAGCATTCAATGTCCAGAGGTACTGATCTTTCAAGAGGGTTGAAGAAGTCGATGGCAGAGGTGGAGGCACAGGGAAGGCATGGTGGATCAAGATGTTGGAAGGTATTCTAAGGAACTGATATATAAATGTTTGGATAGGCATGGGCTGATTAAGGACAGTCAGCATGGCTTCGTGTGGCAGGTCATGATCTAACCTGTCATCGAGTTTTTCAAGGAAGTTACCAGTTGGCTGAAGGCAAGGCAGTGGATGTTGTCTACATGGACTTTAGCAAGGCTCTTAACTAGATCCCGCATGGGAGATTGGTCAAGGAGGTTCAAGATGAGGTAGTAACCTGAATTCGATATTAGAAGCCAGAGAGTAGTATGAGGTGATTGCCTCTCTGACTGGAGGCCTGTGACTAGTGGGCTGCTGTACAGATCAGTGCTGGGGTTACCAGATGTGAGTTATAAGCAAAGATTGAATAAATTAGGACTTTATACTTTAGAATGTAAAAGGTTGAGAGGAGATTTAATAGAGGTATACAAAATTATGAGGGATATAGATAGGGTAAAGGCAGGCTTATTCCACTGAGGTTGGGTGGGATTACAAATAGAGGTCATAGGTTAAGTGTGAAAGGTGAAAATTTTAAGGGAAACATGAGGGGAAATTTCTTCACTCAGAGGGTCATGAGTGTGTGGAATGAGCTTCCAGCACAAATGGTGCATGCAAGATCAATTTCAATGTTTAAGTGAAGTTTGGATATGTACATGGATGGTAGGGTTATGGAGGAATATGTGACTCTATGACTCTATGAAGAACGTCTCTGCTCCTCTTCCTTCTGTCTTGTTCACCTTCACTGGTTACTTCCTCCTCCCAGTCTTCATTGTGGTTCTGACCTTATATAGATGCAGTCTGACCTGCTGAATTCTTTCAATTTTAAGATTATTCTTATAACCAATATTTCACACCTGTTGATTGCCATTTAAACTTCTTGCAGTGAAGCATTCAGTGAGTTGAGGATTTATTTGGAGAGTTATCAGGAACAAGAAGCTGTACTGGTAAACAGATTGTACAGTCATGGGAATGTACAAGGTACAGTAGCTGATTTACATGCACCTTTGGCCCATATAGTTTATGCCAAACTATTTAAACTGCCTAGCGCCATTGACCTTCACCTGGACCATGGCCCTCTGTACCCCTCCCATCCATATATCTATCCAAATATCTCTAGCATGTTGAAATCAAAATCATGTCTGTGGAAAATTAAAGCCTGAGGGGAGAGGTCAGTCACAGGGGGATATAGCAGAGAAACAGGCCCTTCAGTCTATCAAAGCACCGAATCTTCTACCACTCCTACCCTAACCCATTTAATCTGCCCATATTCTCACCAACCCCACTTGCTGCTCAGATTCTACCACTCACCTCCACATTTAGTGTTTATTTACAGTGGCCACTTAACCTAACAATTCATAAGTCTTAGGAGACCGGTGGACACAGTGGAATCCCAGTGAGTCACAGGGAGAACAGGCAAACTCCATGCAGACAGAGTCAGAGGTCAGGCTCGAAACTAGATCTCCTGGAGGTGAAGAGTCACAGCTCTGTCAGATGCCTGATAGTGCCAATCTATCAACCCCAGGGAGCTTTGAAAGTACACATTTCAGGAACGACCTTCCAAATGCCCCTAAGTGATAGTGTAAGCAGCAGATATAATGCGCACATCTTGTGATTGTAAGTGTTGAGTGAACGCAAAAAGGTGAATTATAGCTTATTGCTATTTGGCTGAAGAAAATAAATTATGCAAGCAGGTAAAATATTTGCAATATATGCTAAAGTAGCCTCTAATTCTGTGGCCCTTCCAGTACTCTGCACCTGCACCTAATTGTTCAAGGAAAGAACCCATCTGTTTCATAAAAATATCCCATAATCGAGCTATAATGGAAGCTATTTGAATCAACTAAAAGCTGATTCAAGAGCCTGTTCCTTAGGCAACACTGTAATGTACCACTTTCAGGGATTTAATAGAATTTCTTCTTTCATAAATTGGTTGCATAACAAATTCCCATAACAGACATTTTTTGTGGGGGGGTGTTCAGTAACAGGGTGTGGACATCTGAGAGGTAGGACAGATCTATAGTGGTGATTTTTTTTTGTAAATTGTACGCTACTGTCAGGTTTGATTGGAATTAAGCATTCACCTTTTTGCTCACACTCCAAGTCTTGCTCTGCATTAGCGATGGAATTCCCAGGGGGACATTCTCCCTCTCCATCTCCTTCAAGCATTCTCGGAGATCTTTGTGATTCGCTGCAGATGCTGGAAATCTGCAGAAACTCAGAAAAGGCTGGAGGAACAGTGGGTCAGGGAGCATTTCTGGAAGGAAATGGACACCGAGTTCCTCCAACTTTTTGTGCTCCTCTGAGATCCTGCATCCTCCACTGTATACCACATGGATATTGTTTTCAAATTCAAATCGAGTTTATTGTCATGTGCACATATGTAGTAAGGTACAGGTAAAGGTACAATGCTAAAATTGCCTACAGCAGCTTCACAGGCACCTGGAGTATTATTGTGCATAAATTATACATTAAATTATATTGTACAGTGAAAATTAAACTACACAAAACAAGCCTGTAGTGCAAACGATGAAATCAAAGACAAGACCGTGGAAGTGCAAGAGATGGTTTGCTGTGGTCCATTGCTGACATAGGGTTAGGGTTATGCAGGTCAGTTCAAGAAATTAATGGATGTAGGAAAATAGTTGTTCCTGAACCTGATGCTCTGAGACTTCATGTTTCCATATCTCCTGCCCAACAGTGGTAGCAAGGAGACAACATGCCCTGAATGGTCAATGCCACTCCTGGAGACCGCACCTTTTTAGACACTATCAGTGATAGAGGTGTCTGTGACCATGATGGACTGGGCTTTGTCCCCAGCTCACTGTAGCCTCTTATGCCCTACAGCACTACAATTGCCATAACAGGCCATAATGTAACTAGTAAGGATATTTTCATGCCAAAGTTCTTCAAGCTTCTAACCAAATAGAGATACTGACTCACCTTCACCATGATTGTGTCAGTGTGCTGGGCCCAGGACAGGACATATAAGATGTTAACTCCCCAGAAATCTGAAGCTGCTAATTCCTTCCATCAATGAGAAATTGTAATGGTTTCACAATCTCCCTGTTCTGAACTCAATGAGTAACTCCTTGCTTTTGGTGATGCCAAGCATCAGACTAATTTTGTGTGTGGACATTTAACCAAGACTGCAGATAAAAATGTAAGACCACGAAGTGAAATCTGCTCCACCATTCAATCATGGCTGATCTTTTTTCTCTCCAACACCATTCCCCCAACTTCACCCTGTAACCTTTAACCTCCTTACCAATCAAGAACCTATCCATTTCTGCCTTAAATACACCCAATAACTTGGCCTCCCAACGCTCTGTGGCAATAAATTTCACAGATCTACAATCAACTTGGTACTTAGAGAAATAGAAGGCTACATGTTAGGGAAATTCTAGACAGTTTCTAGAGTAGGTTGCATGGTCTGCACAACATTGTAGGCCCAAGAGCCTGTAACGTGCTGCAGAGTTCTATGTTTCTAAACATATAAGATTGAAGATGCATGAAAAGAAATGAAGCTTAAATTACACCTATGGATTAAGCAAGGAGAGGCTCTGCTAACCATTCCTTACCCTTCGAGCCTTTTCAAAAGCCAAGATATTTCCATGTTCCTCCCATTCTGCCACTGTGATTATCACTTAATTTCAATTAAGCAGGTTAACTTAAGCCATTATTGGTCATTTCATCCATTTTTCTCTCTACATAAATGATTTATATCATTTACCTCACCTCAGAATTGTTCAATCAATGGTTCAATGGCTTCATTTAATACCAGAGACTGTGTACAGAATACAACCTGAAATTCTTACTCTTCGCAGACATCTGCAAAACAGAAGAAAAATCCCAAAAAACGAATGACAGGAAGATGTTAAAACCCTAAACACCCCCCTACCATTCCCCTCCCACACATAAGCAGTGGCAAAGCATCAACCCTCCCCTCCCCCTCCCCACACTTGTTGCAGCAGAAAGCAGTAGGCTCCCCCCCAATCACTCAGCATGCAAGCAACAACAGAGACACCCAAAGAGACCATCAGGGCCATTAACTAAAACTCTCAGACTGAAAGTTAAATGCCAGCACTGCAACTTGAATACCGCTCCTTTACAGCATCTGTCAAAATGGTAGTCCTTTCTCCAGAATAAAGTCAAGGGTAAGCAGGAACTGTAAACGCTGCTGTGCTTCCAGTCAAGTCTGGATGACGATGTTAAAAAAAGGAGTTAAGCACCACCATAGTGAATCAGTAATTAGCTGGAATGTGCATACTCATGATGAGCTTGGTGAGCCTGTTTCGCAGCCTGTGTTTGCGGGTGTACAAATCCCACAGCAGAGCCCGTGGTTGCGACAACCACAGTAACTTATCTCAAGTGTAGATCGTGGCTGCAGAATCGGGGGGGGGGGGGGGGGGCAGGGAGAGATACTGCTTGTGTGTAAAAGAGCAAGTTAGAGGTAAGTAAATGGGGCAAATAGCACTGATGAGATTGACCTGGGATAACTCAATGGGCATTATGGCTCCATTCTATGTTGGAAGAAAATATGAGGATGTAATATTAAACTTGAGAAAATGTGAGAGGATTGCAGGAGTAGAGCTGAAAGAAAGCTTGGCACAACACATCCTGATAGCACCTATAGGATGATCGTTTGGCCTTTTGATGAGGGCAAGATGTATTGGCCTTGAACTTTGCTTAGAGGGTATTAGAGGTTTGAGGCTGGAGCTTAGGATGATGGCGCCTAACAGCGACTCCTTTGCTTGCATCTTTGGAAACAGCTCTATTTCCATCTTCAATATCTCTGTTTTTCCCTTTCCAGGTTCTTTTGGGTCCCATTCCCGCTGACTTTGAGTCTTTGCGGGAATGGGACCCCCTCTCAGGGTCTCACGACTGGCTGCTTTTCGATCTGCCAAGGACCTGGCCTAGAAGACTAGTGCACCTTCAGGGTGCCAGATTTTCGTGGCTCTGGAGGCATGTAGTTTCAAGGTCGGTACCGCCGCAGAAAACTAGTGTGACATGGGAGTACACGGAAGGTTGAAAGCAGCGAGCTGGCTGCTGGCTGTATGAGACCCAAGATCTTTGGGCACAGAGCTCTGAAAAAGCGATGCAACAGACTTCTAACACCATAAATCGGTGAGATCTTTTGTTATGACTCCCTCTCACTGTGAAACAAGGACACCTCTTTTTCCTTTATTAGGGAGAGAGAGAGAGAGAGCCTGTGGTATGTCGAATACCGGGTGAACAAGTAGTCTTTGGGGTACTGCAAGTCTGTGTCTTTATTGATGCTTTGTTGCACACTTGAGTGCTCGGTGGAGGGTGCTGATGCTTTTTTGCTGGTGGGGGGGTTCGTCACTTTGCTGTTGCTTCTACATGGGAGGGGAGAGCTGCAGGCTTTAGGGATCTAACATTTAACTGTCATTTATTCTTTGGGGCACTCCTCTGCTTTTATGGATGTTTGCAAAGAAAAAGAATTGCAGGATGTATATTGTATACATTTCTCTGACATTAAATGCACCTATTGAACCTACTGAGAATCAACCCATGTTGTTTCCAGAGAGCGTATTTTTAAATAATTAATGAAGGGAGAAATCCAAGTATTGAAGAAGATAGAATATTTTCTGGCTTTGTCCCTAAGTCCAGCCTTGCCCCCAAGCCTGCTTAAACATGAACCTACAGCTCATAGTTTTGTCAAGTGTCATCTTGATATCAAGATACTTATCATCGTTAAATCAGAAATTCAGGAATTCCAAACTTACTATCATAAAGAGATCATCTATAGTGATTCAAGCAACGAGTGAAAGCCTGGCAAAGAAAGTTACTTCCCTCAGTGTGACCATCATGACTGCCCATTGGGACTGAAGTGGGACATTTTACCAAGAAGATATGATAATGTTTTCCTAAAACAGAATGCACTAGGGTTAATTTGCACCTATTACACTAGCCAACCTTGGTGAGTAAAATTACTGGTAACAGCCACATCCTGAAATGAATGAGAAAATAATTGGGACAGGAGGTGAGATTCAATATTAAGGCCACGCTCTTGTGGAATTGGGTTGAGGAGACTTTTTAATTCACTTCACTATAGATCCCTAAAGCTGGTAAAGTCTTTCACCTGAGTCAGGGAAGTCCCCCAGCTCATATTTAATGGAGGAAGTGGCAGGGCTACTGAGGTCCACTGTCATGCAGGATTATAATCTCTGTGACTACAACGGGATATTACAAAATATCGGTTTAAAAGTTTCGATTCCAAATAAATCTTGTAGCAGATAATGTTAAAATACACCTATGTTAATAAGCACTTCAGACATCTATAAAAATAATTAAAAACCACTAAAACTTTGTAAGGATATTTCCTTAGTGATTCTGGTACCATTGGTTTATTTTCTTCCCCTATGTTTCCAGCCCTGCTCTTTATTTAGTTTCCACATTCCCATTCCTTACCTTCACCTCTATGTGTCTCTTTCTCTGTTTCTGTCTTTCCCTTAACCTCCTTTTAATACCATTTCTTTCGGGCAGATCAGACTTATCATTTGTGGTTGGTAGCTCATCTATGAAAAGGAAAACGCTGTAGTCTAGAGGCTACATCCCTCATGGGGAAGGCTTCAAGTGTAAACCCTGAGAAAAAGTCCAGAGCTGGACTCCCTAAGGCAGTCAAATGTGACTGGTAACTCCTGCAACACTGCTGGTGCTAAACTGTATCCATCTCTGCCGTTCCTTTGGATTTATTGACTGCATGGAGAGGGGAATCCTGCTGCATGGTCAACAATTTGCTCTCAATATCATACTGCCCTGGCTTGCATACCAGCTTGGGTATCATGCAGACAGCTAGGACGCAATATCCATGGTCAACCCTGACCAACAGAGGGCCTCAATTACTCATTCTTGGAACATGAGTTTGCTGTTGAGGCTACAATTATTGTATGCCGAGGAGCTTGTTCCCCTGCTGTCCTGTTCTGTTGGATGACATAGCTGGTGAAGAAGACATTTGTCCTCATCGGTCTGGGCACTGAGTACAGAGTTGTGATGTCATGTTATAATTATACAAGATGTTGATGAGAATACATTTGGAGCATTGTGCTCAGTAATACCCAACTGTTGGAATTATGTCATTAAGCTGAAAAGGGTACAGAAGGGATTCACAAGGATATTACCTGGATTGGAAGGCTTTATGTTACAAAAAGAGACTTAACAGGCTGAGGCACCTTTTTTTACCTTTAGCTGAGGGCTGAGGGGTGTCCTTAGAAAGGTAAATAAAATCAAGAGGGCCACAGATAAGGTGAATGGCTAGTCTTTTTCCTAGGTTCATTGACTGGAAATAGAGGGCATAGATTTAATGCAAGAGAGGATGATTTAAAAGGGACTTCAAAGGCATTTTTTTTTCATATAGACAAAGGTGGGTGTGTGGAATGAGCTGGCAGAGGAAATGGTAGCGGCAGGTGCAATTACAACAGTTAAAGACATTTAAACAGGTACGTGGTTAGGAGAAGTTTAGAGGCATACTGGCCAAATGCAAGTAAACAGGAATTACTCAGGTTGGCACCTTAGTTTGGCTTTCTTTTTGAAGAACTACAGACTGTGTTGTGCCCTAAAATCATATGGAAGTAAGTCCAAATCTGCCCACAAATGTATTAGCTAGAACAGGCATGGGCAAACTTTGCCCATCCCTGAGCTAGAACCTTCCCCTGGAGATAAGATGAAGATCTCAGCCCAAACCATCAACTGTCCATTTCCCCTTACGTAAACTCCCTGGCACGTTGAGTTCCTCTGTCATCTTGTTTTATTGCTCCAGGTTCTGGCATCATCAGTCTATTTTGCATTTAGAAAAATAAAGTAACATTTATTTTTCTTCATCTCCTAAGTGAAGTGAACTCCAGGAAGCTGAAGCCAGTCCCAGTGACACACCCATTGTCAATCCATGGAGACGCTTGCTACTCCTATCCCTTCAAAATGCCTGTACTTCCACAGGTTCCTGAGCCCATAAAATGAAATAAGAGGGATCTTTTATGCTGCACCAGCTGTCATCCGGTTGAACTTTTCAAAGTATGACTCATCCTTCATTTACTTTGCAAATTCTGTACCAATCAAAATACAACATTCTCCCTGGGGAAAGATTATGCATATTGGACAAAAATGCTTACCATCAGTCGAATAATTTGTATTTAACATGTCACAGAACAAGTAAGAATCTGCCAAAATATAGTCAAATGAGGCTTCTTAAAGAAGTGTTTACCAAATAGAAACAGTACAACCAAAGTTTATCTGCCTCTTCCTGAATGCTAAAGCATGTGCATAAGAACTCAGCATTACCCCAGCAGCAACATGGGTTATATTAATGTAACACATCTTAACAACAGAGTGCATTGCTCTGGATTTCCAGCATCTGCAGAATCTCTTGCGTTTCCATTAAGGTAAAGGAAGTAGTAAATGCATGGCAACCTTTCATCCAAAGGCTTTTTTGAGAGCATGGACTGCTATTATCAGAGTTGGTTCATGATGGTGATCCCAGGGATTGTTTACGAGGTTGTGGGGAAATAATATTTAGGACGAGATTTTTGCATGGTAGGGAAATGAAAGGTAATGGGGAAAGGCAGGTAGCTGGAGATGAGACCATGCCAGATCAGCCCTGATCTTACTGAATGGCAGAGCAGGCTTGACCAGGCAGGTGGCAAACTCCTGCTCCTGTTCCTTATGAACAATGGTTGTGCATCCAATCTGGGGATTGTGCCATGGAGAAGAAACTTCTCAAACTTTAAAACACTTCCTGACAAAGCCTTCTCAAAGTGAGAAACCCTTCAGGAAGCTAATATCATTTCCCTATATCCCTGAGAAGGACCACAAGAAATTACACTCTGATTACTGCTTTGGGTGTTCTCAGGGATTCTCAATCACAAGCTCAGCATATAATGATTTCAGATGCCCACCAGAGTCCGCTGCAAATTACAGGACAGGCACCTCTCCCTCCGCAGGAAGATAGATAATTCCATTAAATTATAGGTCCCAGTTCCTGCAGTGTGAACAGAACTCTTTCAGTTAATCTGAAGATAGCTGGAGCTCTCTTATGTTCAGACACTATGCATGGGAGAAGTGCTAGCTCCCAGCTCTTGTTATAGCTTCCTTTCTTGAGGTTGAGGTCTGAAATGGGCCACAATTAAAAGTGAGCCTGTATTTTCCTTCCATCTCTGGCTTTTGTATGGCACCGATAGTGACTTACCTTCAGTAATCCTGGCCTAAAACTCCAGGACCCCCTCCTATAACTTCTTTGTTCCTGCATGTCCGAAGATTTGGGAATCCCCTGTCTGAACCTCGCCACCTGTCAATTATCCCTATGAAAGCAAAGCTTTCAGTCTCATGACTGAATATTTCCTGGTGTAGCATTTATTTAAAAAGGCTCTGCTGAAGCTGCTTGTGACATTTCACTTCATTGAAGATACTACACAAAGACACTGTTGTCATTAAGCAAGATGTACATGGTGTACTATGTTTGACTGAAAAAGACCACTAAAATATTTGACAGCCAAGACTACTAGGGACATTAATTGCAAAACATCATTTCTCCAAATAGAACTAATATTTTCACATGACATATATTCTTGGGTCCGGGCAAAGATTTATGAATTGTGGCTTTGTGGGAGTTTGCGAATGTCTTGATTGCATTGTGTAGAACATAAAATTCAATAACTTAATCCCCAGTCTTGATTGCTTGAAGAAATCGAATATTCTATGTTGTTAGCTAATCCTATTGTTCTGTGTGAGACACTATACAGACCTGACCTTTGGCCTGGATGTCTGCTTTGCAGGAATGGAATGTACTTTGCAAAGGAGTGCACTTAATTCTTGCTCTTTGTTGATGGGTGCCAATGTGTAAGCATGAGAAAGCAAACCTGGGGATAAGTGACACATCCTCAGTCTCCATGGTGACTTGATGTGTAAATGCAAACTCACTGAGTTGACCCACGCGAAGTACAAGATATTAGGCTTGAATGCTCCTCTGAGTCAGGTGATCTCAAACGAGTTATTAGGTGATTGTATCCATATTGCTCTCTAAAATACTGAAGGATATCCAGTAGCATTCATGGAAAAAGAGTTGCACAGTCATTCAACATAGAGACGGGCCCTTTGGCCCATTGACTTTGGGCTATTCATCAAACTTCTATAGATGTACTCTTGAAAGTATCCTGACTGATTGTATCGTAGTATGGAGTGGTAACTTGAATGTGCTGGAATGTAAAAAGCTGCAGAGAGTAATGAACTCAGTCCAATACATTACTGGTGCATCCCTCCCCACCAGTAACAGTATCTACATGAGATGTTGCCTCAGGAAGGCAAAATCTATCATGAAAGATCCCCACCAACTTGGTCATGGTATCTTTTTGCAACTACCATCAGTCTGAAGGTAGAGAAGCTTGAAGTCCCACACCACACCACCTTCTTCAACCAACTTGCACAATCATGATCACTATCATTTAGCATCACTATGACGACTTCATCATTTTGTATTCAGTTTTTATTCTTATTTTGTATTCTTCGGTATAAAAAATGTATGTGATTTGTTTAATATATTTTCTCGTGAGTGCTGCTTATGTGATGCTGATGTACTTGTGCATATGAAAATATCTTTCATGATCATCTTTTATGAGAAGGCATTGGATTGTGTAGAGAGAGAGTTTAATATAATTAAGCTTCAGCTGCTGACACATTTCACAGTACCACAGTTCCTGAGGGGTCATTGGATTACTCACAATTAGGCCCTTGGCAAGGTCCAATAAAAAGAAGTGAGGTTTAAATAGAGCAGTCATTGTGGGAATGGCTATTGTGTGAGTGGGTCAGTGTTAGAGCGGGGAGTTGAGGCCTTGACTCAATGAGGCTTCGTCAAGGAGAGAAATCTGCTGTAAGTGACTTTTGTTAACGTTATCTATGTTTTCTTTCTTTCTCATTGCACAACTAGAGCAGTAGGGATGCCAGGCAGGATGCTCCTCTGGTGGCTCATGAGAAGGCAGGAAGACCTCCAGTGTCCCTAAAGACCACACCTGTGAGAAGTGCATTCAGATGCAACTTCTAACAAACTGTGTTAAGGAGTTGAGCTGGAAGTGGATGAACTCTGGAACTTTGGGAGTTTGGTGGGTTGATTGACAAGACATAGAAGGAGGTAGGTGCACGAAAGATGCAAGACCCAGGTGATCATCAGGAGGGGGAAAGGTGATAAGCAGCCAGTGCAGAATATTCCCCTCAACACCAGGATACAGTGGGGGGGGGGGGGAGGTGTTGATCCCGCAAAGGAAAGGCACAGCGGTCATGTCTTTGGCACTGAGTTGGGCTCTGTGGCTCACAAAGGAAGGTGGAAGGGGGGGGGGGGGGGAGAAGAGCCAAACTGTAGTCATAGGGGAGTCATTGGTGAGGGGAATGGAAAGGAGGTTCTGTGAATGATAACAAGGCTCCTGGATGCTTCCCGGCTGTCAGGGTCAGGGATGTCTCAGATTGAATCCACAGCATTTTTAAGTGGGAGGGTGAACAATCAGAGGTCATTGTGCAAGCCAGCATCAAAGGTATAGGTAGGAGGGCAACAAGGTGTTGCAAAGTGAGTTCAGGGTGCCATATGATAAGTCAAAGGACAGATCCTCCAGGGTGGTTGTCGTAGGATTGTTGTCCGTGCCATGTACTAGTGAGGCCAGAAATAGAAAGAAAGCATAGTTTAACGTGGGCAAGGAGGGAGGGCTTCAGATTTATGGATCACTCGGCTCTCTTCCAGGGAAGGTGGGACCTGTACAGAAGAGATGTTTTGCACCTGAACTGGAGGGCTGGGGGGGCAACTAATATCCTAGCAGAAAGATTTGCTAGTGCTGCACAGGGGTGGAGGATGGAAGGGGTTTAAATTAGAGCCGCAGGGGGATAGGAACAAGATAGTGGAGGATTGTGGAGAAAGATGCATATAAAGTCGGGAATCAATATGCTACATAGAACTAATGTTCTGAGCTGCGTATATTACAATGCAAGTATTCTAGGAAAAGTGGATGAGCTTAGGGCATGGATCAGCATGAGGAATTATGACATTGGAGTCATTAGGGGAAGTGGCAGGACTGGCAGCTCAATGTTCCAGGGTTCCAGTTTTTTTTAACTTGATAGAGCAGGAGGGAATAAAGAAGGCAGGATGGCATTACTAGTTAGGGAAATGTTATAGAACATAGAACATAGAATAGTACAGCATATTACAGGCCCTTCGGCCCACAATGTTGTGCCGACCCTCAAACCCTGCCTCCCATATAATCCCCCACCTTAAATTCCTCCATATACCTGTCTAGTAGTCTCTTAAACTTCACTAGTGTATCTGCCTCCACCACTGACTCAGGCAGTGCATTCCACATACCAACCACTCTCTGAGTGAAAAATCTTCCTCTAATATCCCTCTTGAACTTCCCTCCCCTTACCTTAAAGCCACGTCTTCTTATACTGAGCAGCGGTGCCCTGGGGAAGAGGAGCTGGCTGTCCACTCTGTCTATTCCTCTTAATATCTTGTACACCTCTATCATGTCTTCTCTCATCCTTCTTCTCTCCAAAGAGTAAAGCCTTAGCTCCCTTAATCTCTGATCATAATCTATACTCTCCAAACCAGGCAGCATCCTGGTAAATCTCCTCTGTACCCTTTTCAGTGCTTCCATATCCTTCCTATCGTGAGGCGACCAGAACTGGACACAATACTCCAAGTGTGGCCTAACTAGAGTTTTATAGAGCTGCATCATTACATTGCATCTCTTAAACTCTATCCCTCGACTTATGAAAACTAACACCCCATAAGCTTTCTTAACTACCCTATCTACAGTGATAATGCTCTGTTGGGACAGACTGGAGAACTCATCTAGTACGGCTTTATGAATAGGACTGAGGAATAAGAAAGGTATGACCACAATATTGGAATTATATTATAGAGCACCCAGCAGTCCATGGGATTTACAGGAGCAAAGAGAGGCTTTTTTCCCTGGGGCTGAAATGACTATTGTTAAGGTGCTTGGGCCGGTAAGTTTTTCATGCAGAAAGTGATGGGTGCATGAAATGGGCTGCCGGCAACGGTGCTGGAGGTGGATACAACAGGGTCTTGCAGAGCATTGCAGGTACAAAGCATCATATAAACAGAATTCGCAAGAAAAATATACATTAAACATCAATTGTGCAAAATCAAGAAAACACAGTTGGAGCAAAGTAAAAGTCCACTGCTGATCAAAGTGACCATTGCTTTGGTCTGCTGAGGTAGTGACTAGGGATGTGCAGGTTTGCTCAAGGACCAAATGGTTGGAGGCAAGTAGCTTTTCTTCAGTCTGGTGGTGTGGGGACCTCTTGAAGCAGCACTTCATATAAATACTTCTGATGATGGAGAGAGATGTGTCCATATGTATTGGGTTGATTCTACTACTACCTGTAGTTTTCTAATGTTCCTGTGCATTTGAATTGCTGTACAGAGTCCTGGTAAAGGGTCTTGGTCCTGAAACATTGACTATTTACTCTTTTCCATAGATGCTGCTGACTGCTGAGTTCCTTCAGCATTTTGTGTGTGTTGCTGTACAAGTTGCCTGGGCACTGTCCAAATAATGGGGGACCATTTTCTTCCCCGGTGTGAGTTTTGATTACTGAGTAGGTATCACGTTAACAGAAGAAATATGAGCTGGAATAGGACTATTATCTCTTCAGCTACTTGGCATTTAACAGTAGCATAGATGATCTTCTAAGTTAGCACTGTTTTCCTACTCCATTGCCAATTTCATCGATCCCTCTAAGGTCTGGACAATCTGTGGACCAGTGTTTTGAATGCACTTAGTGATCCGAGTCACATTGGTTGGTGTTGGTGGAGAGACCACTGATGGTAAGGGACTCCTGATCATGACAGTATTTACAGAGACCCCTGTTGTGAGGTAAGATGATCTCTGAATGATGATTATGGAGACACTTGAATACAGGGAGAGGGTGAACAAGGGAGAGGGGTGATTCAGTGATGGGTCAGATGAAAGGAGAGAACTTCTGGGTCTGTGGGCAGAGGAGAGACAACTGGATTCTTCTTATAGCAAACCACCAGGAGCTGACTAGCTTCCTTCGGAACTGCCTGTAATTCTATGACCAAGGTGAGGAGCAAGTTATAGTTGTGAGGTTGTATGGGGGTTGGTATAATAGTTGTTGGTCAGGAGGGGAGTACACAGATCATAGCATGTTGGAGGCATAGAGGGATACGGGTTGCAAATATGTCCTTTGTCTTACTGACTTTGTGATAATCATCTTGGACTAATTCTTTTTAGTCCTTGTTACAGAGTATATGGAGAGCTGGTCAGTTGGCATGTCAGAGGACTTGTTAGACAGCATGTCAGAGTGTTTGTTAGATAGCATGTTAGAGAGCTTGTTAGGTAATATGTTGGATAGCTTATTAGATGGTACGTGGAGTGTTTGTTTGATAGTACGTGTTGTATGTGTCAGTGATATGTGAGGCTTTGAGTCATATTTGGTTCCTTTTCAAGGTTTTCACCTCTAACACCATTTCAGCCATCTTCAGGAGTTAAGACTCTACCCAGAAAAGCTGTCCTCATACAGTTGTCATACAAACACTCTGCTGCCGTCATTGAGGCACCATTTGACCAATGGGGAAAGAAAGATTTTGCAAGAGCAGGAGGTCATGTATTGAAAATCTCCTGAAGCCTTCCCAACAGAGTGTGCAACCTCAGCAGTAACCCACTGTACGGCCGAAAAATCTGCCAACTTCATTCATGTGTCATTGCCTTCTCACTGCTTTACATTCGTCCAACTAAAATAAGAATTTTAATACTTCCGTGGAATGAATATAGTAGTGTCATTGAACAGAATTTCTGGGGTATGGGAGCTTACGAATCATTCTAGATTTAATACAGAATCAGTGGGAATTTTGAATATATGTAATATAAAAAATGTAATTTTGCAAGCTAACATTTCTCTGTGACCTACTTATAGATTTCAGGTCAATTCCATTAATTCAGACTATTTCAGTTATCGGTCTACCTACACAGACAGATTCAAAGGTACAACTGCCAGAAACTGTACCACAGCAGGGAAAAATAGATAATTTTTATAGGAGAAAACAGTAGGCTAGAAATTAATTTTCATAATGCCCAAAGACAGTGTCCTATGGTCTCAGAGGAAAGCAATTTTGTGCTTTCCAATTGTCTAAGCGTCAGTCACTAACTTCATGAACGACCCTGTGGATTTCCTTTGGGAGCTTTGGCTTCCCTTCGCACTCCTGAGATGTGTGGCTCGGTAAGTTCATGGGTCACTATAACTTACCCATATCATGCAGGACAGCGGTAGAATCTGCAGGGAGCTGAATGATAATGCGGGGTAAATAAAATCAAATTAGGGTAATACTTACTTACTGCCCATTACGCCACTGGCGTTTAGAGCAGCAATAAAGGTCCTCCATCTCTGTCTGACCATGCCTTCATACACAGGTTCTTCATTGCTGTTTCCGTAACAAGTTATTAGACCAGTCAAGGATGTTTGCTTTCAGCTGAACCCCTGAACTTGGAGCACCAATGGACCACTCTTAGTTTGGCCTCTACCCTTGGACCTGTTTGGCATAGGTGACCCTATCAAGAGCTGAAGCACAAGGACCTGACTAGCTAATATAGTTCTCTGGGTCATTGAAGCATGCAAATCTCCAAACCCTATGACAAGGTTGTGGTCCTCTTGGAGGAAATTGGGGTAGGATGTGTATAAAATGGGCACTCTATTACCAGTGCAAACTCAGTGGGCCTAAGTGTGTATTTCCATGCTGCCTGACTCTATGACATACAAAATGAAGGATGCTACAAGCTCAACCTCTACTAGAAACAATCACCATCACCAGAGAGGTGCTTGAAAAAGGAATACTGTCTTCAATATGCATCCAAAGAGCTCGTTTCTATGTGTATGGCTCCATGACTCTGATTACCAATTGAACATTATAATTTGACAGCCTTGTTCAGGTCCTAGTGTCCCCAGAAGTGTCTTCACTAGAAAGTGACATAGAGCTGTCCAATGATGCATTTCAGCCAGGTTCTTCCAACAGGGTCACAACACTAATCATTAGTTTAACAACACTATGGCCATTTTGATCTCTTTGCACTAAAGTGGACATTTTTATTCTAATTATGTCCTTTCTTGTAAACATTGTCTGTTTTCTGTTTTCTTGGGATTGCCACACATATGACAGTATATGCCTGTGATGCTACTGCAGGTAAGATTTTCAATGTGCTTGTGCATCTACTTGTGCATATCAACTTTGACTTTGACTCTAACCTGGTGAAGTCCCACCCCAACGATGAGACTTGAATGGCAGATTAAGAACAGTTCATCCTATTGAATGGCCTCTTACTGGATCAATGAGACATTAAGATCATCCAAAACATCTCTGGTCAGTGTATCTTCATTACATCACTGTTGAATTCGTAAGAAAGCTTTGCCCTAAACCAAGTCATCATCATAAACCTTGACCATGAGCTCACTGCCGTGTTCAATCTCCATGCTGTAAAGTAGCTCAATAACACAAAGCTACCACGGCCAACGCTGATTGCTTTCCACATTTACTTATTGCCCATTATGCCACTGATGTTTATGGCAGCAAGGAAGATCCTCCATCTCTGTCTGTCCTTGGCTATCTTCTCTACTGTGCCCCATTTGCAATTCAGGGTCCTTGTTTCCGCCTCTACGTATGGTGTCGTAGACTTTGGTCTCACACATTTCCTCGGCCCTTCAGGGGACCAATGAAGTGCTACCTTGATGATGGAGTTGGCCTCTCTTCTCATCATTTGCCCAATCCATCTCCTACGTTTCCTCATGATGATTGTGGCCATGTCCTCTCGGTGACATAGTTGGAGATCTGTCTCGGCCAGAAAAATGTGACGGATCTTCTGGAGGCTCATGGTGTAGAATGATGTCAGCTTGGTAAGGTTGCTCTGTGTCATGTGCCAGCATTCTGAGGGGGCATGAGGGCCATGTATTTCACACAGGGAGTGGAGAGCAAGTGAAATGAGCTGACAGAGCAAATGGTAGTGCTGGGTATAATTACAATGACATTACACAAGTGCTTGCATAGGAAAAGTCAGAGGAACATGATCAGCCTGGAGCACTTTGGCGGAATGGCCTATTCCTGTGGTATTTGTCCAAGACTTCATCATACAAAAAAGTTATAATAGGAGGAACCTTGCTTGCATTGATGTGGGCATCATTCTTGTGGTTTGATGTTGCAGCCACACAAACACTCCAATACGTTCAGCTGGCTTACCTCAGTGGAGTGTAAGGATCAGAGGAATGTGGCTCCCTCGTTCATTCATCCCCCTCCACTGATATCCCTCGTGGCACTTATTCCTGCAAGTGGGACAAGTGCTACTCCTGCCCTTCACTTCCTCACTCACTCCCATTCAGGGCCCAAAGAAGTCGTTCCCGGTGAGGCAGCCCTTCACCAGCAAGTCTGGCAGGTGCTCCTGGTGTGGCCTCTTCTACGTCAATTTAGATCGGAGGACCACTTCAAGTACCTTGTCTCCATTTGCTGCGAGGGTTGGAGGAGCAACACCTGATATTCCATCTAAGTAACCTCTAAGCTGACAGCATGAACATTGATTTCTCTAATTTCTGGTAATTTCTTCTTCCCTTCCCCTTCTCTCTTTTCCCATTCCCCACCGAAGCTCCTCTCTTGTACCTTTTCCTTACCTGCCTACCACCTCCATCTGGTGCCCTTTCTCCTTCCCTTTCTCCCATAGTCCACACGCCTCTCCTGTCAGATTCCTTCTTATTTTCAATTTAACACCTCCCAGCTTCTCACTTCAACTCTCCATCCCCCTGTCCAGGTCTCACCTATCATCTGCCAGCTTGCCAACTCTGCTCCCTACCCTCATCCTACCTTCTTATTCAGGCTTCTGCCCTCTTCCTTTCCCCCTTTCCAGTTCCGGTGAAGGGCCTTGGCCCAAAATGTCAACTGGTTATCCCCTTCCATAGAGGCTGTCTAACCTGCCTGGCTTCCTCTGCCATTTTGCATGTATTGTAGAGAAAAGTGAAGCATGCGCAGAATCCATAGACGGAATTTCAGTGTGAACAACATAACTGGAACAACAACGGGACAAAAGCTTTGGTTGAAGAGGAAAACAACTAAAAGTGAGAATTTGGTCTACTTACAGCCATTCCTTTTCTCTCAGTGATGGTGCTCTTGTGTAGTTGTTCCCTAGTTACTGGGAAGTGGCTCTGGATTACAGATGTCCTCTCGGAATGGCCCACGACAACTTGTGAGCTGCTGGGGTGGCCGCAGGCTATGAACTACAGAGTAAACTCGAGACCACTTGTGAGATATTGCCTGTGAACCAGGAAAGAGCCAGTGATGCCACGCTGCCAAACAGACTGTGGTGTGCTCATCTGCAGGACCCTCACCAGATCCTACACAAACCTGCCACATGCAGCTCGGTAGAGGACTGATAGCAACAACAGCGATCTGCAGAGCAGAGGCCTCTGTCCTTGGGAATCAGTCTGCAGCTGGGATAGCAGATCACTACAGGACTGGGAATGAGTCTCGATAGAGTCTCTCTTGTTGTTTCTGCTTTGTCCACTTTGCTCCCCTCTCCCAGCTCCATCAAATATCTTTGATCTTTCACACCTCCTGGTTCCATCCATCCCTTACATACACAGTTCACCTACTGCCTTCCCCCCCACAACCCCCTCTCCTCTTCAGTTCTGGTTCCATCTACCCTAGACTTCTCTCCTAATGGCTCCTATTCTGGCCTCCTTTCACGGGTAACCCTCTGTGTCCACCCTTCACCTTTCACTCATCTTGCTCCATCTGTGTCTTATCACCTCCCTCTACTATCTGTTTCCACTCATCATGCACCTGCCACTCTGTTCCAACTCCAAAACTGCTCCCCTCCCGTCCCCTACCTCCGATCATCTTGCACCCCTCCTAGTCCACTGATCACCTCGGGCTCCTGTCTCACTACTTCCCCTCCGCTCTTTATATTGGCCATCTCCCCCTCCATTCTCATTTCCAATGAGGGTTTTTGACACAAAATGTTGACAATTACTTTCTGCTCACTGATGCCTTTTGACCCGTTGAATTCCACCAACAGATTTTTTTGTTACTCCAAGAATTGCACCTGCATAGCCCAGAAGAGCAAATCACTTCCAAGGTGGGAGAAAGGCTCTCCGTGGCAATGGACTCCTCCACGCAGTACTCAGCTCAGCCAAATTCTCTTCATAAGTACATTCCCACAGCAGTGAGCATTAGATCCCTCACCCTCACTCAACTACCACTCTACCTCCTATCACCCCTTCTTTCTTCCCAACCCCTTCCCTTCTGCAAACCCCTTCCTTTCCCCAGCAGCCTCCTCTTAAGAAGCATTCCTCATTTTTCCTTGGCCATGCTGGTTTCTGAGCTGATGCACTGAGGGCTCTTAGACTATAGTGCTCAGTGTCAATGCTCTGCTGCTGCAAGAAACCTCAGCAGCTCTCCATGAGAGAAAAACAACACCACAGAAAAAGCCTGAGAAACACTGAGCCGCAAAGCTATTAGATCTCAGCATCAAGCACACCTTACAAATAGAATGCTCACAGTTTGTTGCTGCCTGAATCTATTGAAGTAACGACAGCTCTACATGCTTGAAAGTTCAAGTTGTTCACTGTGTCCGGAAGATGAGCGATGAGATACTGTCAGATAGTTGAGTGGTGTTGCAACAATGACCTCACACTCAACATCAGCAAGAATAAGGAATTGATTGTGGCTGTGGACTTCAGACAGAGCAAGTCAAGGGAATACACCCAGCCCTCATTAAGGGGTGAATAGCTTCAATTTCCTAGGTATCAGCATCTCAAAGGATTTACCCTTGATCCAGCACATTAATGTATGCATGAAGAAGGCCACACTTAATGGCTCTACTTCATTAAGAGTTTGGAGAGATTGTGTATGTTCCCAAGACCCTTCTAAAGTTCTATAGTTGTAGGAATTCACAAATTGAGAACATTCTGACTAGTCTGTTACAGTCTGGTGTGGAAGCTCCAATGCACAGGACTGAATGAAGCTGTGTAGTGTTGTAGACTCAGCCAGAGCAATCATGGACACCGCCCTACCTCTGCTGACGACACCTTAACTGCTGCTTCCCAAAACTCTTGTATAGGATTGGCATCTGAGCATACCTGCAGTAGTGTCTGTTTAAAGCACATTCCTCGGGACTGTATGCATGTAGAGAGAAGTATCATCATTGTATCTTGCTGCCTTCCAATTTCATTATCATTTTAGCTCTTCTTGAGAGCCTTAGAAAGAAAGTTCTCATATTAAAGAAATGCCCCAGTTGAATTTCTACCCCAGTGTCACAACAGGACAGTAAGTGACTGTGACCCACTTCTTCCCTTGAATACTCTGGGGAAGAACCTTTCCCAATTTTTTCATAAGCCAGGAAGAAGACCAGGTTCATCTTTGCGTATTAAGGCAGATGGCAAAGGAGCAGTGGAATTTTCTATGTCTGAGATATTTAATTGCTTTTACTGAACAACATCACACCAATTCTCCTGGTACATCAAGCAGAATCAAGGGGCTAAGGGGAAGAAGAATAAAAATATCTTCAAAACTGACCATAGTTGCGATGTCAGCGAGTTGCAAAACCACTGAAATTTCTTAAGGTCTCGCTTCATCATTCAATTCAAGCTGACACCATCTTCTTTACACACAGACCCTTTTTTCTCCCTCTCTCTGTGATTAAGTAGTATAGTTTCCATATCTCATATTGCAAGGAACATATGGCTTCAACGGTTTAAGTCAAGAATGACTTCAAACTGATGCGCAAATTTTTCCAATTTTTAAGTCGGCTCCCTGTCACCTTTAATTCAGCTTAAGTGCTTCACTCTGAACTGTAACAATTGCCCCAAAGGCTCTAATACACTTGACGTAAGTACGGACAGACTTAGTATATATGAAACTAATCCTAAATCCACTGATAGCACATTATGTCCCTGAGGGCGCATTCTTTTCAGAATATTATAAGCTTCTTAGCCCTATCACTTCTATTTAAGGAAATGCATTTTAATACCATAAAGCAAATCGTCTTCTAAATTTTTTCTCAGCATCTGTGGTTTTAAGCTTTGTGTCCAAGTTGTAGGAGGAAATAATAGTAATTATAATGGGAGTTGTTGACACTTTTTGACAGGGTAACCCTTATAGCTCAGAGAGCTTTTCTTTTTCAGCTCAACAGCATCTTGTGTGTCATATTATAATGTTAAACAGTTCGGCCCCTTCTTTATTGAAGCTTTGAATCACAAATTCCAAACTCAATTACAGCAAAGCTGGAGGGGAGCATTTTTGCATAAATTCCATTACTATTAAAACATGTTTTGAAAGAGAGTGAAAAGGCCTAGGTAAAGGGCAAAGCCCAGAGTGCAGGAATACCACCAACAAAGGGATAAAAAGTAGAGAGAAAGGTGTGATCAGTCCAGAATAAGTTAATGGATAATGTCGATAGTAGATTTTGAAGGTCCACAAATGAAAGGAGAGGGTTGTCGAGGGGTGTCTCCGACCCTTCTTACATTCATGATCTGCTGTGCATAGGGAAAGGGCAGATAGTATCAGTTGACTTTTGGAAGGTTTTCAAGGACTGGCAGGCACCTCTACAACCTAAACAACAAGGCTTTGAGGTTCAAGAACTGTAACAATTGATGTTTGAACAATTGGCACATCGTTAATCACCACCTCAGTATAGCTCCACTATGATCACTTCGGTCACTGCGCTGAAATGGACTTCGTCTGAATTGTGTTACCTTTCTTTGTAAAAATTGAGTATACTCTATGTTTATGTTTTTTATGATTGCTGTTTACATGATGCTACGCACTGTACCTGCAATATTGCTGCAAGGAAGTTTTTCATTGCAACTATACACACATGCATTTGTGCACATGACAATAAACCCAGTTTTGGCTTTGACTCTATTGCAAGCAGAAGGCAGATAGAGCATTACTTTAACAAAAACTGTAGAGAGTCTTTGGGGAAGGGCATCAGTTCTGGGCCTTTCTGCCATTGCTTTTAATGAACAAAAATTAGTTAAAATTTGTGGGGAAAGCCATGAATTATTTAGTTGAAACTTTGCAAATGAATGATATTTGATGATGTATTTATGTTTTATATTATATGCTTTATAAATTATTGTCACCAATTGATACTAGAGTGTAAAATCATCACAGTGATATTTGTTACTGCGCTTTGCACTCCCGAAGTACAAATCGAAATAAATATAATAAAAATTTAAATTATAAATCGTAATTAGAAAATAGAAAAGGGGAAGTAAGGTAGTGCAAGTCAGTTTCAGATATTTGGAGGTATGGCCCAGATCCGGGTCTGCATCTGATCAGCAGTCCTATCACAGTTGGAAAGAAGCTGTTCCCAAATCTGGCCGTACAAATCTTCAAGCTCCTGAACCTTCTCCCGGGGGGAAGTGGGGCAAAAAGTGTGTTGGCTGGGTGGGTCTTGTCCTTGATTATCCTGGCAGCACTGCTCCGACAGCATGCATTGTAAAGTGAGTCCAAGGATGGAAGATTGGTTTGTGTGATGTGCTGGGCTATGTTCACGATCTTCTGCAGCTTCTTCCAGTCTTGGACAGGACAACTTCCATACCGAGAAGAATGCTTTCTACGGTGCATCTATAAAAATTAGTGAGGGTTTTAGGGGACAGGCCAAATTTCTTCAGCTTTCTCAGGAAGTAAAGGCGCTGGTGGGCCTTCTTGGCAGTGGACTCTGCTTGATTAGACCAAGTCAGGTCATTTGTGATATTCACCCCGAAGAACTTAAAGCTTTTGACCTGTTCCGCCTGGGCACCACAGATGTAGATGGGGTTGTGTGGTCCGCTACTCCTTCTGAAGTCAACAACCAATTCCTTTGTCTTGCTGATATTGAGGGATAGGTTATTGTCTTCGCACCATGCCACCAGGTTCCTAATTTCCTCTTTGTACTCAGACTCATCATTACCCAAGATACGGCCAACAATTGTGGTGTCATCAGCAAACTTATATATTGAATTCAATGGAAACTTGGCTATACAATCATGGGTGTACAGTGAATACAGCAGGGGGCTGAGTACACAGCCTTGTGGGGCACCGGTGCTCAGAGAGATTGTAGAGGAGAACTTGTCCCCTATTTTTACAGCCTGGGTCCTGTCTGTGAGGAAGTTGAAGATCCAGCTGCAGATCTGAGTGCTAAGACCCAGGTTCCAGAGCTTAGGAATCAGCTTATTTGGAATGATGGTATTAAAGGCAGAGCTGTAGTCAATGAAAAGGAGCCTTACATATATGTCTTTATTCTCCAGGTGTTCTAAGGAGGAATGTAGTGCCAGAGAGATGGCATCTGCCGTTGACCTGTTGCTCCAGTAGGCGAATTGCAACGCGTTGAGGTTGACCGGTAGGTTATGGTTGATGTGTGCCATAACCAATCGCTCGAAGTACTTCATAGCAATTGATGTCAGAGCCACAGGTCGATAGTCATTTAGGCATGTCACCTTGCTTTTCTTCGGCACCAGGATTATCGTTGCTTTCTTAAAACACGAGGGGATCTTAGACTGAAGCAGGGAGCAGTTGAAGATGTCAGCAAACACTCCAGCTAGCTCGCTTGCACAGGCCTAGAGAACCCATCCCGGGATGCCATCTGGGCCTGTCGCCTTCCTTGGATTTATCTTCAGGAAGGCTCTTCTAACGTCTTCCTCAGTGACGATGAATCTTGATGCCATCAGGTCCGGTTCATCCGGGGGGGGGTGGGGGGGGAGAAACACACTCCTCTTCTGTTCGAATCTTGTGTAGAATACGTTAAGTTCGTCAGGAAGAGAAGTGATACAGTTATTGATTTTCCCAGCCTTTTCTTTGCACCCAGTGATCTCATTTAGACACTGCCATAGTCTATTGGCACCCCTCTGGTTAGCCTGGGCTTCCAACTTGGTTCGATATTGCCTCTTGATGCTCTTAATGGCTTTCCGGAGTTCACGTCTGAATTCCATGTAGCGACTGGTATCTCTGGACCTAAAAGCCTCAGCTCTAGCCTTCAAAAGGGATTGGACCTTATAATTCATTCAAGGTTTCCGGTTAAGGAATACCCGGATCATCTTGTGAGACACACAGTCCTCTGTGCATTTCCAGATAAAGTCCATGACAGCTGAGGCATACTGATCGAGGTTAGCTGCCAAGTCCTTGAACACTAACCAGTAATACTATGTTAAATAATGGATTAATTTTAATGTTGACTTCAATAGACTATGTTTATAATTTTTAGATTTTTTAAAGAATGAAGTATATTCTGGAATAAAATAAAAGATGGATGAGTGTGGGGCTTGGTATCAAATCCTGAATAAGGATTCATCATTACTCATTTTCTAAAACCTCTTGTCTTCCAGCTAGAGTTTGCTAACCAAGTTCCTTTTGGTCACAATAGATGGGATATTTAAAAATAAAACCAGAATATTTCCCAGAACATCTCTTTATTAGAGGATCAGTAAACAAACTGTTGGAGGAATACAGCAGGTCGGGTAGCATCTGTGGCAGAAACAGAGAGTTGACTGTCCAGAATGAAGGTCTTATCCCAAAGTATCAACTATCCATTTCCCTCCATAGATGCTGCCTGATCCGTCCTGAGTTCCTCCAGCAGTTTGTTTTTTGCTCCATATTCCAGCATCTGCAGTCTACTCGTGTCTGCATTTTTAGAGGCACTATTAGATGAGGCAATGAGAGGCTTAACTACATTTAGATTATTCTATATCTTGGAGTGTATGGGGTGTTCAGGGAGGGGGTAGCACCTCTGGTGAAGGGGCTTGTCATGTCCATTCCAGGACAGCTCGCTCACCTTCAGTCCCCACCGGACACTCAGCTCTCACTTGTGGTTCCAAGTAGCTGTTTGCTGCGACAGCGGCCACACCCCAGTACAGCGCTTTGACAGGAGGGCTAAACCAGGTGAGCAAAGCTAGTAGCCTCATACCCCAGTGAGACAGGGACATGCCTGTCCTAACATGCAACTCGGCTCCCGCAGACTGGGCAGTTGAGATCTACAGTGAGATCCATTGCCCAGGAAGGTGGTTCTGCAATGCTCCATGGAGAGCAAAGGGCATGACAAGGCACAAAAGACATTATGATCACCCACTTGTTCATACCACTGTACCAGAGTTCTGAGGTTGAGAGAATGGAACTTTCCCAATACAACAGCTTTTCCACTTTAAATACTCTCCCACGCAGGTTTCCTTTCATCGTCAGACACAATGGACAACCGCCATTCTAGATCTTGTGGATGATAATGGATGCTGTAAAGCTCCATGTTCCCCCAAAGGTAGGGAAATTTCTCTCCTTTCACACAAAGTTCCAAATTCAACCATGTCTTTGGAACAGGTTGGCTTTAGTAAAGACCTCCAGTCACAAAGGCTTCTTTACCTTTCACTGCAGAACTACTGGATTAAATCTTACAGTCCAAGTTCCCTTCTAAAATGGAATCATTCACATTTCCCTCTTCCCAGGGCTATCAGACATTGGATCTAAGCCTTTCCTCCTCAGCCTCAAAGCATCAGCTTTGCCCCGGATCCTCATAGTGGACCCTAGTCATTAAGCAGTTGGAAGCCCTGTAAACATTAGTTTTTCAATAATAGACTAAATTGTTCTTTATTATCCATATTTTGCTCAAGTGAAATATACTGACCTAGGAGTGTTACGTATCCCGTAACTGGATAACTTACCAGCAAAGATAGAGAGGTCTGTTGAAGTCTGATGTCACTATTTTCAAACGTTTTTATTTATAAAGGGGCACAAAAGTAAGGTTAATGCAAACATTCAGAGAGTGCACATCTCCAATACACAAACTAAAGCCTGGATATAGTCATAATCATCATTAATCTCGGCTGTTGTCTAGGGGATAATATTTTTCTGTCCATTGGAAATCTAAAGAGTCATTTAAAGTCTTTCAAGGAATTGCTGGGTGTCACGTGTCTTAGAGGAATCTGGGAGAACGAAAAGAAGACTTGCCCGTATCTTTTTGACCACTCCGTTAAAATCAGGGGAGCGTTGGTTGCTCCGTTGTTAGTTCGAAGTCCTTCTCGGTAGTATCAGCCACCCGCTCCCCAGGCAAAGGAGTAGGGTACTGCCTCCTACAGTCCACTTTTATCTTTACTTGCAGAGTTGTAGCTGTCCATCAAAGTAGGGGGATGCAATCTCCACCCCCACACGGCCCGAGGGTGTTCATGTTCATGGTAGCCAGGACTTGCACGTGACACAGGTGCCTCTAAGAACAAATGGTCAAAACCGTTGCATTGTCTCTCACTTCCGAGTCCCAAATTAATAGCAATCTTGCGATTCTCCGGAAGGAGGGGGCTGCTCCTGCTCCTTCGGCCCCTCAGTGCTGTGGTACATTCATAACACCTCCCCTCTAAAACAGCGTTTTTTTACCAGCGGTTAAAAACGGAGCAGTACAGTGTTTTACAGGACTTTTACTCTAACACAATACCCAAGCTTTTTCTCTTCACAGAATACTACCGTTATACATTCAAGTCAGTATCTAAATAGTTAACGATCACAGTGCCTCTTTCTTTAATATCTTAAAATCGCATACCGTACTAAAGACTTGTAGCATCAGACTTCAATTCAATAATCATCTATTTATGAGTATTTTTTTCACAACAAAACTAAGGAGGAATGCCCTAATTAGCTTAGGTGCATTTACAAAAGTTTATGCGTTTCAGTCGTTTTACGTAACCAGCAGGTCTCCAAAGGGGCTGTCTTTATCATTCACAGGCTTTGGTGCAAACCCGTTCAACCTGCTTGGCTGTTTAACAATGGCATCTCCATTAACCGTCGCCTCTTTTTCGGCGAGCCCCCACCGTGGGGAACTTGAGTAATTTTTCGTGGTGAACTCCCGCCAGCCTCGTTCATCGGGGTTATTTTTGCAACACCATGCCCCAAACTTAGACCCTTTTCACCCAATTCTTTGATTTTACCCAGGTGGCTGGCCCTTTTATCAGTCCCCTTCAGGCTATTGGTGTTTGATTCGAACTCTTCGCTCAAGCAGCCTGTCGAAGGCAGCCTTTTCACACCCCATCCTGGCATAACAATAGAGTGGGGGACCCCGCTATCCCCCGGCTCACTCTGTGAGCGATCTGCCAGGTTTAAGATTTCTTCCTTCGATTTGGAAACTAGACTTTTTGTTTCCTTCGCTAACAATCCTCACCCCCCCCCCCGCCCCCATTCTTGAATTCTGCATTAACTTTGAACACTCCTTCGAGTACAAACGCCGGGGAACTCACACTTTCCCCGGTTACCAAGGTTAACCCTTTTCCCACTGAACCAAGTCCATCTGACCCACAAGGACGGCCGCCCCGTTCCACTGAATCAGATACCTCAGACTTCTTCTGAGCTCCGTTACCAGGTTCAGCACCTCGTGCATCCCCATCTCGGACACACTCAAACGGGACATTGGCCTCTTCCCGGCTTTCAATACCCGTACCCTTTTCAAATTCTAACTTCCCCTGATCCTCCCAGTTACTCTCTGGGCAGCTCCCACCCGGGGAAGGCGCAACCCTGCGAGCTGAAACAACCTCCTCAGCCTTTTCAGCAGACTCCTTCGAGGCAAGGGTATCCTTTCCATGTAGGACTGCCCTCCTCTCATTATCGGGAACACCTTTAGAACTCTCAAGTTCTTCAAACAATTCTGCCAAACCAGACAGATCATCCATGTCCAACTCTGGACCTTTCAACAGCTTTATCTGTTTCTCATCTTTATTTCCTACCTTTAGGACCTTTCTCTTCACTAGGGGCAGATCTATCTCCTTTCCCTTTCGTCCTTTCACTTTACTACCCTTTGTCTTACCACCCTCTAAACCCGCATGGCACAGGGTCAGCAAAGACGTCTCGGCCAAATCAAAACTGGCCAGATTTAAACTGCTCTCGTTCACAGCTCTCTCTCTCGATAGGCTGCGAGTGACCGCGCCGGCGAGATGGTCCTTGGGCGCTAGGGGCGGGGCCACCACACTCGCCGGTCGGTAGGTCGGCAGCATGGCTGACCAAACCTTCCCCCCCGCTAAATCGTTTCCCAGCAGGATGTCCACGTCAGCTCTCGGGAATTCTGAGGGCACCCCTATTTCAACTGATCCATACACCAGCTCACAATCCATAATGACCTTATATAAGGGCACCATTTCTATCCATTTATTTATTCTTTCCACCTTTACCATGCCCGTTTCCCGACCAAATTCCAGTACCTTACGGCTAACCACGGATAATTCAGAGCCTGTATCCCTCCAGATTCGTACGGGAACTGGTGTGTCTCCCTCCGTCACAGACACGGTTCCGTGTGACAGACAACTCCCAGAGCCTTCTCGTATTCTGTCTACCCTCGGCTCTCTGGTTGATTTGCTGATTACCACGGCACACCCGATAGGGACTGCGGCTTTCCCTCTTCCTATCTCCTTCCTCGGAGCAAAGCATCGAGATGCAATGTGCCCCTCCTTCCCACAATTAAAACAGGTCAAACCCGGAGCCCTCTGGCCGTCTTGCCTTTCCCCCTCAACCTTACCACTAGCTCCCGGTGGGACCTCTGCCTCACTCGTCGGACTTTCTCGATCGTTCCCACGATCTCTCTGGGGATCTTTATTCGAGGGAATCTTTGTCTTGTGGGTTAGGGCATATTCGTCCGCCAACCTGGCAAATTCTGAAATGGACTTATCCGGCTTCTCATTCAAATACACCTGGATATCCTCTGGAACACAACTTTTGAATTCCTCAATCAAAAATAACTCCCTGAGACGGCCATAATCCTTGCCCACTCTTTCCGCGGTGCACCAACGGTCCAAGAGCACCCCCTTCTCATGGGCTAGCTCGGTATACGTTTGATTCCACCCTTTCCTTAAATTTCTAAACTTTTGTCTATAGGCCTCAGGTACCAATTCGTAAGTCTGGAGAATGACCTTTTTTACCTCATCATAATTCTCCGCTCCTCCCTCCTCCAGGGACAAGGCCGCATATGCTTGTTGGGCCTTCCCCTTTAACACACTTTGTAACAACACCACCCACTGCTCTTTTGGCCACTTCTGATTTACTGCCACCTTTTCAAAAAGCAAGAAATAACTATCGACATCTGTCTCCTCGAAAGGGGGCACCAATCTCAACTCCCTACTAACATTAAACCGCTCTGCTTGGTCTAACCCTTGATCTCTTTGCTCGTTCTTCATCTTCTCAATTTCCCAGTCATGTTGCCTCTGCTTCTCTTTCTCGGCCCGTTCCTTCTCTTTCTCATTTGCTTCTAGCTTCTTTAGGTGAATTTCATGCTGTCTTTGCCTTTCTCTCTCTCTCTCAGCCGTTTCTCTCTCTCTCTCAGCCACTTCCAGCTCTTTTAACTTAAGTTCACGTTCCAACTTTAATTTCTCCACCTCTAACTGAACCGTCCCACTTGATGGTACTTTTTCAGGGATATCTTCCAATACCTCATCTTCAAACACATTCTTCCCAACGTAATACTGAGTTATGGCCCTTTGTACATCCCGCTTTTTCATGGACGACCTCACTTCTGTGAGGTTCAACCCCTTCGCCAAATTTAACAAGTCTGATTTGGTGGCCACCTCTAGCGCCCCCACCGTCGGGTTTTCCATAAATTCCCCCACGTCCATCTTTGCTGGTTTCCCGTCTGGCTACCCGCATAACCAGATTCAAGTTTTTGATTTACAAGCCCGATTCACTGGCCTCCCAATTTGGTGTCAAATCCCGGACGAGAAACCCAAGTTGTTACGTATCCCGTAACTGGATAACTTACCAGCAAAGATAGAGAGGTCTGTTGAAGTCTGATGTCACTATTTTCAAACGTTTTTATTTATAAAGGGGCACAAAAGTAAGGTTAATGCAAACATTCAGAGAGTGCACATCTCCAATACACAATCATATAGTCATAATCATCATTAATCTCGGCTGTTGTCTAGGGGATAATATTTTTCTGTCCATTGGAAATCTAAAGAGTCATTTAAAAGTCTTTCGAGGACTTGCTGGGTGTCACGTGTCTTAGAGGAATCTGGGAGAACGAAAGGAAGACTTGCCCGTATCTTTTTGACCACTCCGTTAAAATCAGGGGAGCGTTGGTTTCCCCGTTGTTAGTTCGAAGTCCTTCTCGGTATTATCAGCTACCCGCTCCCCAGGCAAAGGAGTTAGGAGCACACGTGGCATTGAGTGGCTTCCAGCTCTCCCGGGAGCGTTGAGCGAGCAAGTTCTTCTGGTGCATCGCTAGGGTACTGTCTCCTGCAGTCCACTTTTATCTTTACTTGCAGAGTTGTAGCTGTCCATCAAAGAAGGGGGATGCAATCTCCACCCCCACACGGCCCGAGGGTGTTCAGGTTCATGGTAGTTGTCACGTAGCCGGGACTTGCACGTGACACAGGTGCCTCTGAGAACAAATGGTCAAAACCGTTGCATTGTCTCTCACTTCCGAGACCCGAATTAATAGCGATCTTGCGATTCTCCGGAAGGAGGGGGTTGCTCCCGCTCCTTCGGCCCCTCAGAGCTGTGGTACATTCATAACAGGAGATATTGCACATTGGGTCACTGAAATAATATATTTGCATTGTTATGTTTTGAGGACAGGTTATAAACATATTCAATAGAAACAGAATATTTAGTAGTTTAATTAAAGGGGTTAAGTTATGAAAAAGGTTCAGTGGGAACAGATTCAGAGAAGTTGTAGCTCCTGATCCAAGGTAAAGGGACACAATCTTAACAGCATCACAACATGGAGCATGCCCTACACCCATTTGAACTGGGCTTGCATGGCAATAAAATGAAGGAGTTGTCTTTGCCACACAAAGTACATGAGATCTAAAGCACTCCCAACATGGTGTTGGATGTTTAGGCTGAGTGGTGCCACAACAACAACCTCTTACTCAGTGTCAGCAAGACCAAGGAGCTGATATTGACTTCAGGAGGAGAAAACCAGAGGTCCATGGGCCAGTTCTCATCAGAGGATCAACAACTTTAAATTCCTTGGTATTATTATTTCAGAGGACCCGACTTGGGCCCAGCATGTGCATGCAATTACGAAGAAAGCATGACAGCATCTCCACTCCCTTAGGAGTTTGGGAAGACTTGGCATGACATCTAAGACTTTGACAAGCTTCTATAGATATGTAGTGGAGAGTATGTTGACCGGCTGTGTCACAGCCTGGTATGGAAACACCAATGTGCTTGAAGGGGAACTCCTGCATACTGCCCTCCCCATGTCTGAGCATATCTACATGAAATGCTGTTGCAGGAAAGCAGCATCCATCATCAGGAAACCTCACCACCCAGGACATGCCCTCTTCTCACTGCTGCCATCCGGACATAGATACAGGAGCCTCAGGACTCACACCGCCAGGTTCAGGAACAGTTATTACTTTCACCTGTCAGGGTCTTGAACTAAAGGGGGATGGTTTGCTCCATTGTTGAAATGTTCCCACAACCTATGAGCTCACTTTTGAAGGCTCATCATCTCATGTTCTTGATATTTATTGCTTATTTAGTTGTTATTACTATTTCTTTTTGTGTTTGCAGAGTTTGGTTTCTGCACTCTGGTTAAGCACCAAAGTTAGGCAGTTACTCAATGCCACCACACAAAGTGCTGGTGGAACACAGCAGGCCAGGCAGCATCTATAGGAAGGAGTATGGTCGATGTTTCAGGCCGAGACCCTTCGTCAGGACTAACTGAAAAAAAAGATGGTAAGAGATTTGAAAGTGGGAGGGGGAGATAGAGATCCAAAATGATAGGAGAAGACAGGCGGGGGAGGGATGAAGTTAAGAGCTGGAAAGTTGATTGGCAAAAGGGATACACAGCTGGAGAAGAGACCTCACCACCATTCGGGGTCCCAGACAGTCCTTCCAGGTGAAGCGACACTTCACCTGTGAGTCGGCTGGTGTGGTATACTGTGTCCAGTGCTCCCAGTGTGGCCTTCTATATATTGGTGAGACCCGACGCAGACTGGGAGACCGTTTCGCTGAACACCTACGCTCTGTCTGCCAGAGAAAGCAGGATCTCCCAGTGGCCACACATTTTAATTTCACGTCCCATTCCCATTCTGATATGTCTATCCATGGCCTCCTCTACTGTCAAGATGAAGCCACACTCAGGTTGGAGGAACAACACCTTATATACCGGCTGGATAGCCTCCAACCTGATGGCATGAACATTGATTTCTCTATCTTCCATTAATGCCCCTCCTCCCCTTTTTACCCCACCCCTTATTTATTTATCTACCTACCTATCTATTTATTTATATATTTATCCTTTTTTTTCTTTTTTCTCTCTGCCCCTCTCACAGTCACTCCTTGTCTGTTCTCCATCTCCCTCTGGTGCTCCCCTCCCCCTTTCTTTCTCCCTAGGTCTCCCGTCCCATGATCCTCTCCCTTCTCCAGCTCTGTATCCCTTTTGACAATCACCTTTCCAGCTCTTAGCTTCACCCGTCCTCCTCCTGTCTTCTCCTATCATTTCAGATCTTCCCCTCCCCCTCCCACTTTCAAATCTCTTACTATCTCTTCTTTCAGTCTCTTTTAGTCCTGAAGAAGGGTCTCGGCCCAAAACGTCGACTGTACTCCTTGCTATAGGTGCTGCCTGGCCTGCTGCGTTCCACCTGCATTTTGTGTGTGTTGCTTGAATTTCCAGCATCTGCAGATTTCCTTGTGTTTGCGCAGTTATTCATTGTTTCTGTTATGGTTATTATTCTATAAATTTATACTGAGTATGCCCACAAGAAAATGAATCTCATGGTTGTATATGGTGACATATATGTACTTGGGCAGTAGATTTGCTTTGAACTTTGAATTTTGAAATAGACAATCTCTCATTGTCAATGACAATGAGCTAAATGAATGACAAAGGGAGTTTGGGCAATCCAGTTGTAATCATAGCTAAAGAATTACAGTAAATGAACGTTAGAGGTTTCTATTATTTGTATTCAGATGCTCTATAAAATATAAACTGCGTTAACTCATTAATCTGGACACATTCAATATACTACTGATGTTGGAAATATGAAAGAAGAAGCACAGGATACTCAAGTTTGCCAGCATCTGCAAAGACAGGGCAATTAGCATTTCAAGTCATCAGAACTGGAAAAAGTTTAAAGATCAATTAAAATCAAGAGATGCAGGATGGAAAGCAAAAAGGAAAGTGGGTGGTAGGGTTGACTGTGCAAGCAGATTAAATTACACTCATGATGACAGTGAATGAAAGGCAAATAAAGAAACTAAACATAGGACAATATCATCCAGACAGAATCTTGTGTCTCCAATCTTTTTTCACAAATACGTGAATAGGGGATGTAGCTGATGGCTGCCTACCTCATTTGCTGGAACTATGCAAACTTAAAACTTTTGTAAAACTGCTTCAGAGATTTCCTCTATGAGCTGTACCAAATCCACCTAGGATTTTGCTCCCTGACACGACAACTATAGGTATAATTGTTTTGTGCCCTCAGCAAGCAACAGGACTCTAATTTGAATAATAATCTGGAGAACACAAGCACTGTGCTAGTTTGAGATCTTGAATTGAGGAATTAGGTTTTGTTAGTTGTCAATAAACTCAACAGGTTTAACAATAAGGAAACATAAGAGACTGCAGATTACTGTTTTTACTTCAGATTTCCAGCATCTGCATTTGTTTTATTTTTCTTTGCTGAAGATTTCATGTTTAATCTGGCTTTGAAAACAGATTCCATATCCCAGTAAATGAATCAAACTTCACTGACTGCAAGACAAAAAGAATAATAATGATGATTTTATTTTGGAAATAAATAGGGAGGATTTCATAACCCCAAAACATAACATCCTAGGTCGCTGTTTACTGAAAAGACTGACTTGGCATAACTTTGGGCTATGTATGAATGAAAAATGAATTCAATCCTCAAAACAGCAGTTAGTATTCAGAAGTCCCAAGAAATCAGTTTAGATTCTGAATTATCCAATCACAATAAAGCAGCAGTCTTGATTAAAAGGAATTAATCATCAACTGACAAGCTGAAGTAATCTATCCATTGATCACTATTGTTAAGAACCTCATAAAAAATATGCCTGGTGCAGCAAAGGAAACTGTTACACTGATGCAATAGGCTATGTTTTTTGAGGCTAGGACTAACATGTTTTGTCAGTGGAGGACAAAGAGAGTTTGACTTCTGGCTATTAAAGTGTAAAGACAAATTTATTCCATCCCTCTCACATGTAATCTGTCACAAAAGCTGGTACTAAATGTCCTATTGCCCCCACTGCAAACTTCAATTTCAAAGGAGTCATATCCATCACTTTGATAAACAAAAAACAGCAATAATTACTAAATTAATTCCCCCCCCCACAACAAAAACAAATTGAATTGAACATCCGGTTTGGTTAAATTCTACAGGTAAATTCATCCAGCACTTTTTGTGTGCTCTTCAATATTCACATCATCTGCAGAATCTTTTGTGTTACAATCTGATCTAATTTCATGAATGTAGGGTAGCGCGATTGTGCAGAAGTTAGTGTTCCTGCCTTAAAACTCAGACCTAACCTCTGGTGTTGTCTGTGTGGAGTTTGCATGGTCTCTCACTGACCACGTGGATCCCCCCTCCCCCCCCCCCCAGTGCTCTGGTTTCCACTTACATCCCCAAAGCTGAAGGTTTGTAGATTAATCAGCAACTGAAATTTGCCCTTAGGTTGGGGTGGATCGTAGGATCTGGGATCATTTGCTGGGAACATGAGGAGAATCAAATGGATTGGCGTAAAATTGGAGTAAGTGGTTGAAGGATGGCATGGATTCGGTGAGCTGAAGAACCTATTTATGTGCTGTATCTCTCTATGACTCAGAGGAAGTCCAATGCAGGCAGACAATAAGCTGAGACACCATAATTATGTAGATTGTGAGTCCAGTTTATCGTACCAGGAGACCATTCATAAGTCTTATAAAAGTGGGACCGAAGCTGCCCTTGAGTCTGGGGGAAGCTTCTTTCAGGGTTTTTATTCTTCTGCCCAATTTGGGGTAGGAGGGGGTGAAAAGGGTATGTCCAGAATAGGTAGGGTGGTTGATTGTGCTGGCTGCCTTACAGAGGCAGCAATAAGTATGGACAGAGTCCCCGGAGGAGAGACTGATTTCTATGATGTCTCGGTTATGTCCACAACTCTGCAGATTCTTGTGGTCCTTGTCAGAGCAGTGAACATAGCAAGCCATGATGCATTCAGATAGGATGCTGTCTAGGGTCCATCTATAAAAGGGCCATGCTGAATTTCATTAGACTCCTGAGGAAGGGCTAGTGAGGTTCCTTGGTTTGTGTGGTTGGACCAGGACAAGCTAATAATGAAGTTCACTTGTAGGAACTTGAGGACCTCAGGCCTCTCGATCTCAGTACCAATGATGTAAACTGGAACATGTACAGCCCCTGCCTTTCTAAATTCAATGTCCAGCTCTTCTGTTTTGCTAACATTGAGGGAACGGTTGTTGTCACAATACCATGTCACTAGGCTCTCTATTTCCTCCCTATACTCTGATTCGTCATTATTTGAGATACGGCCCATAATGGTAGTATCATCTGCAAACTTGTAAATGGAGTTAGAGCAGTATCTGGCTACACAGTAGTACCTACGTAGGGAGTAGAGTAGGGGGCTGGGGCACTGCTTTATGAGACACCCATAATGAGAATAATGGTGGCACAGGTTGCTGCCTATCCTCACTAAATGTGGTCTTTTGGTCAGGAAGTCAATGATCCATTTGCAAAAGGAGGTGTTGTGTCCCAGCTCTATGAGTTTGGCGATGCATTTGCTTAGAATTATAAGATTGAAAGCAACCTTCTGATAAAAATTCTTCATTTATCTGTGGTAACAAAAGACTTCAGATACTGCAATCTGAAACAAAGAAGCAATTCTTTGTCAGAAGAATTCAACAGACTGAGCAGCCATCTGTGTGGGAATTGGAATTGCTGTTGCTTGGGTCAAGACCCAGATCAGGTCCTGAAGAGTTCCTCAGCAAGCTTGCTTTACGTAGTTCTGTTTTACTGCTTCAATCATTTCACGTATAGAGGGAGAAAGAACTTGTTAACTTGATGCTGAGTGTAAATTGTTCAATTACTTAGTCTCAAAGAACCACACAAATCAAAATCTATGTCAGAGTTTTTATCATTGCATAATATGATGTGAAATCCGTTGTGTCATGACAGCAATACAATGCAAATAAATAAAATTACCATAATTACAAAATAAATTAATGGTATAAAAATAAAAGGGATTTATGAAGTAGTGTTCATTGAGCGTTCGGAAAAACGATACTGGAGGGCAGAAGCTATTGCTGAATCTTTGAGTGTGGATCTTCAAGCTCCTGTACTTCCCCCCGACAGTAGTAGCATGAAGAGCGCATATCCCTGATGGTCTTTAATAATGGATGCCAATTCCTTGTGGAACCACATTTCAGAGATGTCCTCAGTGGCAGGGAGGGTTCTGCTCTTGATGGAGCTGGCTGACTCTACAAATCCTCTGCAGTCTGTAATCCTGTGCTTTGGAACCTCCATACCAGGCTGTCTTGTAACCAGTCAGAATATTCTCCACTGTTCAGCAATTGAAACTTGCAAGAGTCTTTGATGACAAGCCAATTCTCCTCAAACCTCTCACCAAATAGAGCTGCTGGTGGGCCTTATTTGTGATTGCCTCAACATGTAGGGTGCAGTTCAAATCATTTGAGATGTTGACACCTAAGAACTTGCATCAATAATTCCTTAATCCAGTCATTACATGTTACCAAGGCACAATTAGGAGATCTAGTAGGATTACCTCAGATGGGTGCTTGGTGGTGGCTGTGGACTCAGTTTGCTGTTTCTGTGCTGTATATCTCTGTGACTCCAACTGAGAACTCTTATCAAAATATATCAAGACAGAGTAACCACCTTAAACAAAATTCCATTGAATTCTTCCAGCAGGTGTGAGCAGAGGTTATAGTTTAGTAGCCATTAACATAAAGAAGAACCAGCCATGAAACTGTCTTCATTTGGAACTGTTGTAGAGTTAGTTGTGGGTTCAGTATTCCATCATACAAACATACCAGCCATTAGCAGACACTGGTAGCTGGGAAAATAGCAACTGTTTCTACACAAACAGGCAATGAAACACGTTACTCACAAGTAAGTTGAACAAGCCCTCTTCCAGGTCATCCAGACTATAGAAACAACAACACTTAACATTCAATACACTTGTTAAATCTGTCCAAGTTAGATAACAAGATTAAACAAGCGGTAAATAACTACTTAACCAGGTGTGCTCCTGAAGCACGAGACCCCTCCGCCTGTTAACTGTATCACACCTTCCAAGTGGCTTCTCCAGTGCTGCCCACAGCTCAGAACCTGGAATAGCTCAGGGAGAGAGAGGGAGAGAGGGAAGAGAGGGAGAGGGAGGGAGGGAGGGAGGGAGGGAGAGAGAGAGAGAGAGAGAGAGAGAGAGAGAGAGAGAGAGAGAGAGAGAGCGAGGGAGGGAGAGAGGGAAGGAGGGGGAGAGAGAGATGGAGAGAGAGCGAGAAAGAGAGAGAAAGACAGAGAGAGAGAGGAGAGAGTGCACATGCACATGTGCTGGAAGCAGAAACTGATGCCTCAGGGCATGGAAGCTAACCAATGGAAAGACAGCTTGATGGGCCCATTGTTAACCAGCATGGCAGAATTGATTTCCAGAACAATGTTCGATCAACTAACATGTTAGCCCTCCACATTACCATAACCGACAAGCATTAATGAATTTTAAAATTACAATGACAGCTGTGTAAATAAACACTGTTGTCTGAAAATAAAATAGAATTTGTGTAGGATTGGAGTAAATGGGTGCTTTGTGGTCAGCTTGGAACTCGAAGGACTGAAGGACATGTTTCTGTGCCTTGTATTGTTATGACTACAGGTTCTCTTTACTTAATGATACGAAAATAATAAATGTGTTACCCTTCCCCAGTAGGGTAGACTGATCTTCAATGCTCCTGGAGGGGAACATGAACAAGAAGAGCAGGTCATTCTGGCCTAAGATCTGTTCAACATTTCAATTAATTCTGGTAAGATCTATGAGTCAACTCCATTTGCCAGCTTTTCAAAGTCCTCACCAGTCAGAAATGTGTGAAGCTTCACAGTGGAACCCTGAGGAACCAACGTCTTCACTCTAATGAATTGTTTCAGCCTCCTGCATGTTACCCCACTTCCAGTTTGAACAGCAGTAAAGAATTTCATGGGGAATAAAAGCCATGTACGTTAAACTAGTTCCCTGATTCAAAATTCTGCAGAAACACTGAGAAAGTGCACCAAGTATCACAGTAAATCAGAGTCAACAACTGACAGATTAACCTCAGTCAGCTAATCCACATCAAACAACAGGGAAGAAATTATGGAAGGCAATCATGTGAAGTAATCTTCAGAAAATAATATCAAAGTGAAAAGAAATATTATAAATTAAGTCTTAAATTTTAATAGATTTTCCCCATCCTGTCAGTTACTTAATATCCTTCTGCATGGCCCTATTTTCACACCATGAACTGTTTTTCTTCCTGCGGGGTTTGTAAAGAATTGTTTGCAATTCTCTTCTGATTTATCTTATGTATGTTTTCAATCTTTACAGGTTATTCCAAGACATATATTTATCATCCATGTTCTCTGTGCTAATCGAGCTTCCCTGAATTGTTGGGCATATTCCTCCAATCGCTCCCCTAGCCTCATACCAATTCTTCCACATCAGGATTAAGAGGCTATGTGATTTCTTTGAAGTTGATTGTGTATCTGGGTCGTGATTGATCTCATCGAGTTTGAGAATACGTTGCACCTTGCAAACCCTCCATCAATCTCACTGCAGCATTGCTACATAATACCATCAGTACTAAGTTAAATTGTTTGCTCAATTAGAGGCATGAGATCAATCACTTCTTAATGTTACAGAGTGCCAAAGGCACAGCCAGCAGAGCTTTGCCTCACACCTCCAGAGATACCAATTCGATCCTGTCTGTATGGAATTTCCCAGGATATTGTGGTTAACTCCCACTTCCTAGTAAGTTAAGGCTTTTTATCAAGTGTTCAGAGCCATCAAACCCAAAAGAGAAACCTTGGAATATCTGGATGAAGTTCTGATTGACCTGAAATTTTTCTCTCTCCACAGAGACTGGCAGCCTGCTGAATATGTCAACAAGGCTAACATCATACAGGCCCCATGGACCACAATGTCCAGCTGATCTGTTTTCCATTTACCGGCACCTAACCTGTAGCATACTATGCCTTGTGGTTCAAGCAATTATTGATGATGACATTCTCCATTGGCTTTTGTGCTACCTGAGGGAAAAAGTGCTTGAAAGTTGAGTCCTCAAAATCTGGCACTCAGCCCATTGCCTCAAGATCCCATTCACCAGAATGCTTTGGAAGCAGAAACTGCTTATAGCAAGCATCTCAAAGAACTGGGAGGAACCACCCACACAGTTTCTGCAAACATTCTAAGATTCAAGGCTCTCATTACAGCCAGCTAGCTCTCACAGGCATGCAAACAAAAGCACTAACCACTGTTGCAACACAATATTACAGGACGGTGAAAAAATGATTCAGAAATATTCTCAAATCTTACTTGAAAGAATATAAATACTTGCTATTTGGTCCATGAGCACTTTACTTGTTCTAGAAAGCCAGCGAAAATGCCTGAAGGAAAAAAGAGCCTCTCAAAAAGCCAATCTGATCTGTGGCAAAGTCTGTGGGTAAAACATCAATCACCTTGGAACTCCCTGGATTGAAGTGGAAAACAATCATCGGGGAGCTGAGAGGTTTTATGAATACTGGACCGAGGCACTGCTCTGGGCAGCTCCATTACCTTTGTGACAGCTTCAAACTCTCACTGCTGCAGTCCATGGTACCACCTGCTTCTAAAGGACATCAATCATAAGGTGCCCAAGAAGAGTATGGCAAACTGCCTCAGTGACTATTGCCCAGTAGCACTCATATCTACCGTGATGAAGTGCTTTGAGAGGTTTGTCATGGCTAACATTGACTCATCCCGAGCAAGGAGAAGTGGCAGATGAAGTTCAACCCAGATAAGTGTGAGGTGGCTCATGTTGGTAGCTCAAATATGATGGCAGAATATAGTATTAATGTTAAGACTCTTGGCAGTGTGGAGGATCAGAGAGATCTTGGGGTCTGAGTCCATAGGACACTTGAAGCTGCTGCACAGGTTGACTCTGTGGTTAAGAAAGCATATAGTGCTTCATCAATCATGGGATTGAGTTTAAGAGTCGGGAGGTAATGTTGCAGCTATATAGGACCCTGGTCAGACCCCACATGGGAGTGTTGTGCTCATTTCTGGTTGCCTAACTACAGGAAGGATGTGGAAACTATAGAAGGGGTGCAGAGGGGATTGACAAGGATGTTGCCTGGATTGGGAAGCATGCCTTATGAGAATAAGTTGAATGAACTCGGCCTTTTCTCCTTGGAGTGACGGAGGATGAGAGAGGTGACCTGATAGAGGGGTACAAGATGATGAGAGACATTGATCATGTGGATAGTCAGAGGCTTTTTCCCCAGGGCTGAAATGGCTAGCATGAGAGGACACAGTTTTAAGGTGCTTGGAAGTAGGTACAGAGGAGATGTCAGGGGTAAGTTTTTTAAGCAGAGAGTGGTGAGTGTGTGGAATGGGCTGCGGCAACGGTGGTGGAGGCGAATGTGGTAGGATCTTTTAAGAGACTCCTGGATAAGTACATGGAGCTTAGAAAAACAGAGGGCTATGTGTAACTCCAGGTAATTTCTAAGATAAGGAGATGTTTAGCACAGCTTTGTGGGCCGAAGGGCCTGTATTGTGTTGTAAGTTTTCTATCTTTCTATGTTTCTAAGGACCTGGACCCACCACAATAGTCCTACAGCAGACACAATCTATTGACTCTGCACTGGAATTTGAACTACCTGCACAACAGCATTACTTATTCCAGGCTGCTGCTCATCAATTACAGCTTGACATTAAGTACCATCATCTTATCAATACTAATCAATAAGCTTCAAAACCTAAGCCTCTGTACCTCACTTTGCAACTGGATTCTTGACTTTCTCATTGGGAAACCATATTCACTGTAGATTGATGATAACATCTCCTCCTTGCTGCCATTCAGTACAGGTGCATCTCAAGGACGCGTACTTAGCCCACTGTTCTGCTCTCTCTACAATCATGACTGTACATTTAGACACAGCTCAAGCGCTATCGATAAATTTGCCAATGACGCCACTGTTGTTGGCAGAATCACAAAAGGTGACAAACAGGTGTACAGGAGTGAAATAGATTGGTTGGTCTAGTGGTGTCAAAACAGCAACCCTGCACTCAACATCGACAAGACCAAGAGATTGATTATAGGGGAAAGTGGGAGAACACACGTCTATCCTCATTGTGCATTCAATGGTGGAAAGGGAGAGAAATTTCAAGTTCTGGACTCAAATTTCAGAGGATCTATTCTGGGCCCACCATATTGGTGTCATCATGATAAAGGTACACCAATGGCTACACTTCATTAGGAGTCTAAGGCGATATGGTGCCATCAAAGACTCCAGCATCTTTCTACAAATGTGCCACAGAGAGCATTATGACTGGTTGCATCACTGGCTGGTATAAAGGCACCAATGCACAGAATCTTAGAAAAGCTTCAGAGGGATGTAGGCTAAGCCATCTCCTACAGGCTTCCGTATCACTGAGTACATCTTCCAAAGGTGACATCTGTCATTAAGATCCCTCACCATCTGGGACATGCCCTCTGCTCATTACTACCATCAAATAGGAGGTACATAAGCCATACTCAATGTTTTAGGGACAGCATCTTCAGCTCTGCTATCAGATTTCTAAACAGTCAATAAATCCATGAATACTATCTCACTATTCTTCTTTTCCATACCACATAGACCTTATCCAGAGATGCTGCTTGGTCTGCTGAGTTCCTCCAGCACTTTGCCTGTGTTGCTCTTTTCCATTATTTATTTATATATTTTTATTGTAGCTTACAGTAATTTTTATGTCTCGCACTGTATTGCTGCCACAAAACAACAAATTTCGCGACTTACGTAGGTGACAATAAACCTGATTCTGTTCCTGTTTCTGACCTTTGCAGAAGACATTGGTGGCTGAGGGCTTGGTTTTTCCAGCACAGTCAACAGCAAAGATCTGGGAGCAGCAGAGTTTGGACGAGTCATGCCAAATAGGGCTCTGCCATCATGGTCTGCAGGTGTCATAATATCCATTATCAGATTAGTGAAACATCATTACAGAGCAGCTCTCCCATTCCACTCATGACCTTAACTTACCATTCAGAGCACCCTTGGCATCTTTGTACAGGTTAGCAGGCTGCTACAACAAGCAATTAGGGAACCAAATTATATATTAGTACTTCTTAAAAAAAGTTGGATTGCTGTAGAAACGGAATCCTGCTACAATTATATAATGCTAGGTGAGACCACACCTGAAATACAATGTACAATTTTGGTCTCCTTACCTGAAGGGAAAGGATGTATGTTTAGAGGGATTGTGCTAGAATGAGTGGTTGTTGTGATGCGTCTAGTGTGGTTGTGTAGTGGGTAGTGCTTGACGCTCTCACTTGCAGCTTCCACTGCTGGCTAGTGGTCACATGAAGAGGAGAGGTGAATGTGTAAGTATCTCCCCGCCACTACACAGCCCCTCCAACAACAAGCCTCAATAATGCCTCCTCACTGGTGTCACATGGAAACTGAACTCCTTTTGGACTCAGGCTGAACTACAAAGGACGTGGAGGAGGTCTGGCTCCTGCACCTGTAGCATGTAGCCACCTGGTGCTCAGGAACCGTATCCCCAGCTATGGGTAAATAGCCCGACTGCCTTGTGGCAGCCTCAAGACGAACGAACTGTGGAGTAAACACAGACAGCAAGTCCAGAGTGGAGACCCTAAGACAGCTGAATGTCACTGGGAATCCTTCCCGCAGCTCCTACAACCAAGTTGGTGCCAAACATATCGCCTCATAAACTTTCCTTTGGACTACACTGGAGAGGCTGAGAGGGGAATCTTGACAACTGGGTATCTCAGGATCTCCATATCTTCCACCAGGGCTTGTGATGATCATCACCATTGTCCTTTGAGACAGATGCATGCCAACAACAACAGCTAGACTGATTCCTAGGATAAGAACCTTGCCAAGGATAGTATTCTCCAGAGTTCAGGAGAACAAGAGTTGATATAATGGATGGTTAAGGAGGTTCAGCTTGCCACCAAACACTCTGACAAACCTATACAGATGTACGCTAGGGAGCATCCTGAATTGTTTCATGATGGCCTGGCAGAGCAATTCAAACATGCAAGGATTCGAGAAGTTACAGAGTAGTGGAACACGTGGATTCACCCTAAAAAACACAACATACAAATAAATTCCCACTGCTGCCTGTAAGGAGTTTGTACGTTTTCCCTGTGACTGTATGAGTTTCCTCAGGCTGCTCTGGTTTCCTCCCACAGTCCAAAGATGTACCGATTGGTAAGTTAATTGAGCATTGTAAATTGTCCCGTGATTAGGCTAGGGTTCAATGGGGGGTGGTGGGCGACGCAGCTTAAAGAGCCAAAAGTACCTATTCCACTATGTATCTAAAAAAATAGACGAATAAACCCATAATGCATGCACATAAAACACAGCACAACACAAAACGATTAAGCCATCATTTCAGGTCTGAGAGGAAGCAATCGGTGCACTTATGGACTCACTTCATGCCTCCATGTTCTTCTCTCTGATTCCTCAAAGCCTTCTCCTGCTTTTCTGAGACAATGCTGTTGAGCACTGAGTCTTCAAAGTTCAAAACAGCTTGTGCTTGGCTTTCATGGCCTTTGACTTCCTTTTTACTGAAAGTTTAAGAAATATGTCTCCCCTCAAGGAGGAACTGAGAACAAGGGAGCATTGTTTATATATATAGCCACTTCAGGTCGAGGAATTTCTCTTAGGATAACTGTGCTGATATCACGTGCAATGACGTGCCAGTTCCTGACTGGAGAGCACTGAGCATGCGTGGGGTCTGCCAGAATGTTTCAGCGTGTAGTGAGGTTAAGATGTTTATTTATTTCTGTAAATAAAAGTTCTCTAATTCTTCCAGAATATCATTCTTAGTTGTTAACCCAGGGTATGTTTAAATAGAAGAAACATTACATATGTCAGAAGAGCTTTTTGAAGAATAATACGGGAGAATTGAGAATTGAGAGTCGAAGATAATCGAAACAAAAGAAAAAAGTTTGAACAGTAATCGGTGAAATGGAAGGTTTACAACCCCCACAAAAACTGTAGCTGACTGGTAATGTAGGTGAGAATTGGAGGATATTCAAGCAACAGTGTGAACTGTTCTTATCGGTGATCAATTATGAAGAAAAATCAGACAAAACCAAAATGGTGCTTTTGTTCCATATAATCGGAGATGACGCAGTAGAGATATACAATAATTTTGTCTTTGAAGGTGAAGATAATTTCAATTTAAAGTCAATAATGGACAGATTTGAAGTATTTTGTATACCTAAGCGTAATTTAACGTATGAATGATATAAATTCTTCACATATGCGCAGAAGGCTACTGAAACAATTGGTCAGTATGTGGCCTTAAAAAAAGTAGTAGTGTAGCGGTGTGCTACACGCAGCGCTAAAATTACGACACGGAGTCGGTAACTGCAGTCGAAGGAAAGAACTTTATTCGAAAACTTCAGCCTCACTTTTAAGCCTCTGTCAACCGGCCCCCCATGGCGCAGAGGCTCCAAAGCTCTGTGCTCGCAAACCCCCGTAGGCTATCTAATTGTGAGTCGGTTCGGATACGCTAGGAAATGGGTCGCCACATAACCCCCCCCCCCCAGAACCGGCAATACACCCCCCAATGTCCACAGTCTGGGCCAGAACCTGCTTGGGAGGTCGGCCTCTGCGCCGAGGCGCCGGAAACTCGGCCGGTTGCGCCAGGTCCACATGGGCCGGTTTGAGGCGGTCCACCGTGAAAACCTCCTCTTTCCCCCCAACGTCCAGCACGAATGTGGACCCGTTGTTCCGGAGCACCATAAACGGCCCCTCGTATGGCCACTGCAGCGGTGGCCGATGCCCGCCCCTTCGTACAAACACAAACTTACAGTTCTGTAGGTCTTTGGGTACGCAGGTCGGGTGCCGCCCGTGCTGTGAAGTGGGTATGGGGGCCAGGTTACCGAGCTTCTCGCGTAGTCTGCCCAGGACTGCTGCGGGTTCTTCCTCTTGCCCCCTTGGGGCTGGTAGGAACTCCCCGGGGACGACCAGGGGCGCGCCGTATACCAACTCGGCCGACGAGGCGTGCAGGTCGTCCTTGGGCGCTGTGCGGATGCCGAGTAGGACCCAGGGAAGCTCGTCCGCCCAGTTGGCTCCTTGCAGGCGGGCCATGAGGGCCGACTTCAGGTGACGGTGGAAACGCTCCACTAGCCCGTTCGACTGTGGGTGGTAGGCAGTTGTGTGGTGCAGCTGAGTCCCCAAAAGGCTGGCCATAGCTGACCACAGGCTGGAGGTGAACTGGGCGCCTCTGTCGGAGGTAATGTGTGCCGGGACACCAAAGCGAGATATCCAGGTGGCGATCAGGGCTCGGGCGAAAGATTCGGAGGTGGTGTCGGTGAGCGGGACCGCCTCTGGCCACCTTGTGAACCGGTCCACGATAGTCAGGAGGTAACGCGCTCCGCGCGACACTGGCAGGGGGCCCACGATATCCACATGAATGTGGTCGAAACGCCGGTGGGCGGGATGGAACTGCTGCGGTGGGGCTTTGGTGTGCCGCTGCACCTTGGCCGTCTGGCAGTGCATGTACGTTCTGGCCCATTCACTGACCTGTTTGCGGAGTCCGTGCCAAACGAACCTGCTGGAAACCATCCAGACAGTTGTCCGGATGGAGGGATGCGCCAAGTTATGAATGGAGTCGAAAACGCGCCGCCGCCATGCTGTCGGGACGACGGGACGGGGCCGGTCGGTGGCGACGTCACAGAGTAGGGTCCTCTCACCTGGGCCCACGGGGAGGTCCTGGAGCTGCAGACCGGAGACTGCGGTTCTGTAACTCGGAATCTCCTCATCCGCCTGCTGCGCCTCTGCCAGTGCCTCAAAGTCTACCCCTTGGGAAAGGGCATGAACGGTAGGGCGAGAGAGCGCATCCGCCACGACATTGTCCTTACCCGAGACATGCCGGACATCCGTCGTGTATTCAGAGATGTAGGACAGGTGGCGTTGCTGGCGGGACGACCAGGGGTCGGACGCTTTCGTAAACGCAAAGGTAAGCGGTTTGTGGTCCGTGAACGCGGTGAAGGGCCGACCTTCTAGGAAGTACCTGAAATGCCGGATTGCCAGGTAGAGCGCCAACAGTTCCCGGTCGAAAGCACTGTACTTGAGCTCGGGTGGCCGCAGGTGTTTGCCGAAAAACGCCAGGGGTTGCCAGCGACCTGCGATGAGTTGCTCCAGCACCCCACCGACTGCCGTGTTTGATGCGTCCACTGTGAGGGCGGTAGGGGTGTCCATTCTGGGATGTACTAGCATTGCGGCGTCAGCCAAAGCTTCCTTCGTTTGAACGAAAGCGGCGGCGGACTCCTCGTCCCAGGTAATGTCCTTGCTCGGACCCGACATCAGGGCGAACAGGGGGCGCATGATCCGGGCAGCTGAAGGGAGGAAGCGGCGGTAGAAATTGACCATACCTACGAATTCCTGAAGGCCTTTGATCGTGGTGGGTCGGGGGAAGTGGCAGACCGCATCTACCTTAGCGGGCAGAGGGGTTGCCCCGTCTTTAGTAATCCTGAGGCCCAGGAAGTCAATGGTATTGAGTCCGAACTGGCATTTGGCGGGGTTGATTGTAAGACCGTACTCACTCAGTCGGGCGCAGAGTTGACGGAGGTGGGACAGATGCTCCTGACGACTGCCGCTGGCTATGAGGATGTCATCCAAATAGATGAACGCGAAGTCCAGGTCCCGTCCCACCGCGTCCATTAACCGCTGGAACGTCTGTGTGGCATTCTTCAGGCCGAACGGCATGCAGAGGAACTCGAAAAGGCCGAAAGGGGTGATGAGAGCCGTTTTGGGGACGTCGTCAGGATGCATCGGGATTTGATGGTATCCCTGGACGAGATCTACCTTGGAGAAGATCCGTGCGCCGTGCAGGTTTGCTGCAAAGTCCTGAATGTGCGGCACAGGGTAGCGGTCCGGTGTGGTAGCCTCGTTCAGCCTGCGGTAGTCGCCACACGGTCTCCAGCCCCCCGTCGCTTTGGGCACCATGTGCAGGGGGGAGGCCCATGGGCTGTCGGACCGCCGGATAATCCCCAATTCCTCCATCCTCTGGAACTCCTCCTTCGCCAGTCGGAGCTTGTCCGGGGGAAGCCACCGAGCACGGGCATGGAGGGGTGGTCCCTGGGTCGGGATGTGGTGCTGTACACCGTGCCTGGGCATGGCCGCTGTGAACTGCGGTGCCAGAACCGATGGGAACTCCGCCAGGACCCTGGTGAAGTCGTTGTCGGACAGTGTGATGGAGCCGAGGTGAGGGGCTGGCAACTGGGCTGCACCCAGGGAGAACGTCTGAAAGGTCTCGGCGTGTACCAGTCTCTTCCTGGGCAGGTCGACCAGCAGGCTGTGAGCCCGCAAAAAATCCGCACCCAGAAGCGGTTGGCCTACGGCGGCCAGTGTGAAGTCCCACGTGAACTGGCTGGAGCCGAACTGTAGCTGCACCTGACGGGTGCCATAGGTCCTTACGGTGCTGCCTTTCACAGCCCGCAGGGGGGCACCCGGTGCCCTGCTGCGGGTGTCATAACTCGTCGGAGGTAAAACACTGATCTCAGCCGCAGTATCGACCAAAAAGCGGCGTCCCGACCTTCTATCCCACACATACAGGAGGCTATCCCGATGGCCAGCCGCCGTAGCCATCAGCGGCGGCTGGCCCTGGCGTTTCCCGGGAACTTGCAGGGCGGGCGACAACGGCGGGCTTCTGCGCCCCACCGCTGGTGGTAGAAGCACCAGTGTTCATTGGGCCGGGGGTTGGCGGGCTCTGTGGCCAGGCCTGGACTGGTTTGCTGCCGGGAGCGTGGCTGAGTGATCTGTGCGATGGACGCCTCACTCACCTTTTTGGCATTCCACAGCAAGTCCGCCCGGGCTGCCACCTTCCGGGGGTCACTGAAATCCGCATCGGACAGCAGCAGGCGTATGTCCTCGGGCAGCTGCTCCAGGAATGCCTGCTCAAACATGAGGCAGGGTGTGTGTCCGTCGGCTAGAGACAACATCTCATTCATTAAAGCCGATGGAGGTCTGTCGCCCAAGCCATCCAGGTGCAGTAAACGGGCAGCCCGCTCGCGCCGAGACAGTCCGAAAGTCCTGAGGAGCAGGGCTTTGAATTCCGTGTACTTGCCGTCTGCCGGGGGCGACTGTACGAACTCCGCGACCTGGGCCGCTGTGTCCTGGTCGAGGGAGCTCACCACGTAGTAGTAGCGGGTGTCTTCTGAGGTGATCTGGCGAACGTGGAATTGGGCTTCGGCTTGCTGGAACCATAGGTCCGGGCGCTGTGTCCAGAAACCTGGCAGTTTCAACGAAACCGCATGAACAGAGGCGGCGTCGGTCATTTCTGGTCCAAAAATCGTTTGGACCGTCGGGGTCACCAATTGTAGCGGTGTGCTACACGCAGCGCTAAAATTACGACACGGAGTCGGTAACTGCAGTCGAAGGAAAGAACTTTATTCGAAAACTTCAGCCTCACTTTTAAGCCTCTGTCAACCGGCCCCCCATGGCGCAGAGGCTCCAAAGCTCTGTGCTCGCAAACCCCCGTAGGCTATCTAATTGTGAGTCGGTTCGGATACGCTAGGAAATGGGTCGCCACAGTAGAACATGTGAGTTTGGATTGCTCACAGACTCTCGTTTTAAAGATAGACTAGTTTGTGGCATTCGAGATAATACTCTGAGAGAAACGCTTTTGCGCGAGCAAAATTTAAATTTTGAACAAGATTTTGCGCTCTGCAAAGCTTCTGAAACTGTAATGTTGCAATGTTGCAAGCTGGAGAGTTTTTTGTTGAAAACTGCATTGTAAATGCTGCAAAAAAGTACGAATATATCAAGAAATATAATAATACGTTGACAAAACTGATGGAGAGCAAGACAGCATTTGATAAAAAAAAGTCATGTGATCGCTGTGCGTGGGAATATCCTCCAAATCAGTGTTCCACATATGGCAAAATTTGCAGCAGTTGTGGTATGATTAATAATTTTTTGTGCTGTTGTTGAAGTAGAAAGTAGGAAAATGAAATGAAACAAGCATAAGCAGTGATAGAAGATGAACGTGAAGAATTTTATATAGATGCGCTTTATGAAAATGCTGACATGCAGAATATAAAAGCAATAGCTGCAGTTTCTGAGACGACCAAACAGGAGGCAATTGATGATATGAAAAAGCAATGGGAGGAGGAGGTTGCTTCAATGCAAGTGATAATGAAAGAGACACTGAGAGAATTTGAGATTCAGTCTAATCACCGTCTAGAGCAAAAAGATGTGATTCTTCAGAGATTTAGTTAACGGATGCAGATGAGACAAAACATGTAAATAATAACAAGGAAACATAAGATCTGTGTGTACCACTTAGAAGGTCGACTCGTGTTCGTAAACCCACAGAGAGACTGATTGAGACTTGTTGAGTTATGCATTTGTTTTAGTTAATGTTGTTAATTTTTTTTTGTTTTAAGGAAGGGAAGATATGGTGATATCACGTGCAATGATGTGCCAGTTCGTGATTGGAGAGCACTGAGCATATGCGGGGTTTGCCAGAATGTTTCAGTTTGTGGCGGGGTTAAGATGTGTTTGTTTATTTCTGTAAATAAAAGTTCTCTAATTCTTCCAGAACACAGTTCATAATTGTTAACCCATGGTATGTTTAAATAGAAGAAACATAACAATGACTTTGGAATTCTGTGCCCCAAAGAGCTGTAGAAGTTAAGTCGTTGAATACCTTCATGGATGAATTAGGCAGACATTTGATTAAAAGGGAATGAAGGGTTATGGAGCAGAGCTGAGGCCACAAATGTGTCACTCACAGTCATATTAAATGTTGGTGCAGGTTTGAGGGCTATATGGCTCACACCTAGTTCTGATTCAGAGGGTGGTAAATCTGTGGAATTTGTTGCCACGAGAGTTGTGGAGGCCAAGTCATTGGGTGCATTTAAGACAGAGATAGATAGGGTCTTGATTAGCCAGGGGATCAAAGGGTATGGGGAGAAGGCCCGGGAGATGACTGGAAGAATTGGATCAGCCCATAATTGAATGGTGGAGCAGACTCAATGGGCCAAATGGCCTACTTCTCCTTCTATATCTTATGGTCTTATGGTTCAGTGTGTTGATGGCAGCCAGCTGCAGTTGTTGCAGGAGACAGCACAACTGAGGGCTGTTCACTGTAGAAAGATACATGGTAAGTAGATACTAAGGGAAAATTTATGTTGTGTTGAGAAAAGCTAGTCAATGGCACATACACACAGGCACACAAAGCAAATCCACACATGCAAACACACATACATGCATGTAAAAGCAGATGTAGACACACATCAAAACACAAGCATATAGATGTATAAGCAAATGCAGATATACAACTGCATGCATATAAATACACATGCATGTCAATGAGCATAGCAGTTGCGTGCACACACGCACGCGCACGCACACACACACACACACACACACACACACTCATTCATTCACTCACTCACTGTCTCTTGGAACTGAGGATGACTTGTTACTCTTCAGCTCTGTGAATCCTGAAATGGCTGATAAGGCCAATGTGGGAACCACAGTCTCCTGCACAAATGGGGCAGTGCTTGGCTGATAAGACTGGTGGATGGGTAGCTTGTGAAAGTGTGCTCCCCCCTCACTAACTGCACACTGCATTTCCATGCAGTCCTCTTAATGGAAGACATGATTACACACATATAAGACAAGTTTACAAAGACAAATGCGTTGAGACACACTACTCATGTACACAGTGGCCACATTACTAGATACACCTGATCGTTAATGTAAATATCTAATCAGTCTATCATGTGGCAGCAACTCAATGCATAAAAGCATGCTGATGTGGTCAAGAGGTTCAGTTGTTAATCAGAACAAGCATCAGAATGGGGAAAAAATGTGATCTAAGTGACTTTGACCATGCAATGATTGTTGATTCCAGACGGGGTCGTTTGAATTTCTGAGAAACTGCTCATCTCCTGGGATATTCACACACAGCAGTCTCTAGAGTTTACAGAGAATGGTGCAAAAAACAAGACATCAAGTGAGAGGTAGTTCTGTGGGAAAAATGCCTTGTTAATGAGAGACGTCAGAGGAGAATGGCCAGACTAGTTCAAGCTGAGAGGAAAGCAACAGTAATTCAAATAGCCAACTTTTACAACAGTGGTATGCAGAAGGTCATCTCTGAATGCACAATACATCAAATCTTGAAATGGATGGGCCACAGCAGCCATTTTATTAAGTACAGGAAGTACCTAATAAAGTGGCTACTGAGTCTATATGCATATACATATACTCAAAAAACACGCACTCATATTCTTACAGGGTCTCACAGATGGAGGGTGTTCGAAGTTCATATGCCTTTGTGGTGTCCTGGGTCACTCCAGTCAGAGCAGCCTGTAGCAGACACAGCTCCAGGGAAGAGACTGCTGCTTTGCAGAACCCTGCTGTTATCGAAGAGAAGAACAGCTCAGTAGCACCGTTGGCACAGCTCACAGCTCCAGGTTCAATTCTGAGCTCAGTGCTATCTGTGGAGCTTACAAGTTCTCCATATTTCTCTAGTGCTTCTGTTTCCACCCACATCCCAAAGGTATATGGCTTGGTAGGTTAATTGTCCACTGGGAATTGTCCCTAGAATATACATATAGAAGAGTACGGCTCAGTAATATGCCCCTTAACCAAATATGGTGCCTCAAGCTAGTTAATCTAATAATTAAACAACTAACTAAACTGTTCTAACTACAGAAAGTCTAAATTCCTCAAATAATTAAGTGGTAGAATGCTTGGGGGAGTTGAATGTAGGAAATAAAGTGAGCAAGGGTAGATTAGAGTAAACAAGTTGATGCAGTGTGTTGAAGGGCTGTTTCTTTGCTGTGACCAAGCACTGGACCAAGATTATTTTGCTACATTCAGGATGTAGATTGCCACTAGTAGAAATTGCTTGTCTGTGTTGATATGGTTTGAACTATCACATATGTCACAATTCAAAGTACAAAAATACAGAGCAAAGTAAATTTATTATCAAAGAACATATATGTCATCATATATAACTGTGAGATTCATTTTCTTTCAGGCAATCACAGTAAATACAAGAAACACAATAGAATCAATGAAAGACCACATCCAACAGGGTAGACAACAACCAATGGGTGAAAGAAAACAACAAACTATACAAATTCAAAACAAAAGAATAAAGAATAAATGAATGAATGAATGAATGAATAAATAAGCAAGCAATAAATAACAAAAATATGAGATGAAGTATCCTTGAAAGTTAGTCCAGTTCAGTAATGGGGTGAGTGAAGTTGAGTGAAGTTATTCCCTCTGGCTCAAGAGCCTGATGGTTGAGGGATAATAACTGTTTCTGAACCTGGTGGTGCAGCTCCTGAGGCTCCTGTACCTTCTTCCTGATGGTAGCAACAAAAAGAGAGCATGGCCTAGATGATGAGAGACCTTAATAAATTGCTTTCCTGCGACAGCGCTCTGTGTAGATGTGCTCAATGGAGGAGAGGACTTTACCCATGGTGGACTGAGTCGCATCCACTACTTCTTTTAGGATTTTCCATTCAAGGACATTAGCCTTTCCATACCAGGTCGTGATTCAATCAGTCAATTTTCTTCACCACACATTTAAACAAGTTTGTTAAAGTTTTAGATGACATGCCAAATCCTCACAGACTTCTAAGAAAATAGAGGCATGCCATACTTTCTTCCTAATGGCACTTACATGCCGAACACAGGGGAGATCCTCTAAAATAATAACAGAGGAATTTAAAATTGTTGCCTCTCTCCACTTCTGATCCCCCGATGAGGACTGGCTCATGGACCTCAATCCTCCTGAATTCAATAATTATCTCCCTGGTCTTGCTGACATCGAGTGAGAGGTTGATGTTGTGACACCACTCAGCCAGATATTCAATCTCTCTCCTATATGCTGATTCATCACCACCTTTGATTCATTCGGCTAATGACAATGGCATAGTTCGCAAACTTAAATTTGGCATTAAAGCAGTGCTTAGTCTCTCAGTCATAAGTACAAAGTGAGTAGAGTAGGGGCTAATCACATAGCCTTACGGTGGACCTTTGCTGATGGAGATTGTGGAGGAGATTTTGTTGTCAATCTGAACTGTCTGGAATCTGAAAGTGAGAAAATTAAGGATCCAGTTGCACAAGATAGAATTAAAGATGAGGACTTGATGCTTATTGATTAGTTTTGAGGGGATGGTGATATTGAATGCCAAGCTGTAGTCAATGAAGAGCATCCTGATGTATGAACCTTTGCTATCCAGATCTTCCAGAATTCATTGAAGAGCCAATGAAATGGCATTTACTACTGATCTATTGTGATGGTAGGCAAATTAGAGTGGATCCTTCTCAGGCACACAGTTGATATGTTTCATCCTCTGAAAACACTTCATCACAGTGGAGGTAAGTGCTACTGGACAATAGTTATTGATGCAGGTTTCCAAGTTCTCCTTAGCACCTGCTTCATGCAGGTGGGTACCTCCGAATGCCAAACTGAGAGGTTAAAGAAATATAAGCACTCCAGCCAGCTGATTAGCTCTTCTCTTTAGTATTCAGCTAGGTACCCTGTCTGGGCCGAATGCTTTTCATGAGTTCACCTTCCTGACGGATGCTCTCACGTTGATCTCAGAAACTTAAATTACGGGGTCATTTGGGGCTAAGAGAGTTCATGAAGTTGCCTCCATGTTTTGATGGTTAAAGCAAGCATAAAAGGCATTGAGCTCATCTGCAAGCAAAGCCTTGTTGCCTCCTTGGTTTCACTTTGTTGGAGGTGATAGAGTTCAAGCCCCGCCACAGCAATTGAGCAGTAATTCAAGTTCAGTCTGGAGTTACCACTTCTCACATGAGATGACTTTCTGGAAATCATACCTAGACGTCACGTACTTCACTTGGTCACCCTTAGCAGATTACAGATCTCATGGTTCATTCAGAGCTTCTGTTTAGGGAAGGCTTCTGAATGATTTTGTGGGGACAGACTTTTCTGTGACTGTTTTTATTAAGTCCATGACAACCATTGTGTATTCATTCAGATCCTCCTAAAGAGTGCTTGAACATGGCTCAGTCCACTGACAAAGCAATATCTCTAGAAGCCTACATTAGTGAGCTAGGACGCATGATTGTCATTCAAATTAATCATCAACCAAAGGAATTCAGGTTCTACAGACAGCGGTAAATGTTGATGCTCTGCTATAGAACATCATAGTTGTTGGGCACCATTGACTTTTTCTAAGACAACTTGCAGTAGATTTAAGAAAATGTCTTCATGAACACTTGTGAAATGTGATTCATAGATATAAACAGTTCCTCCCTGTCTTCTTCAAGAAACTGAGCATGTAAGGGAGTAGAGATAGCCCAGGAAATTATAGACCAGTGACTCTGAGTCTATAGAACACTCAAAGTTGCTGTGCAGGTTGACTGTGTGGTTAAGAAGGCATATGGTGCACTGGCCTTCATTAACCGTGGGATTGAGTTTAAGAGCTGGGAGGTAATGTTGCAGCTATATAGGACCCTGGTCAGACCCCACTTGGAGTACTGTGCTCAGTTCTGGTCACCTCACTACAGGAAGGATATGGAAACTATAGAAAGGGTGCAGGGAGATTTACAAGGATGTTGCCTGGATTGGGGAGCATGTCTTATGAGAACAGGTTGAGTGAATTTGGCCTTTTCTCCTTGGAGTGACGGAGGATGAGAGATGACCTGATAGAGGTGTACAAGATGAAGAAAGGCATTGATTGTGTGGATTGTCAGAGGCTTTTACCCAGGGCTGAAATGGCTAACATGAGAGGGAACAGTCTTAAGGTGCTTGGAATAGGTACAGAGGAGATGTCAGGGGTAAGTTTTTTTACACAGTGAGTGGTGAGTGCATGGAATGAGCTGCTAGCGATGGTGGTAGAGGTGGATACAATGGTCTTTTAAGAGACTCCCGGATAGGTACATGGAGCTTAGAAAAATAGAGGTCTATGAGTAACCCTAGGTAATTTCTAAAGTAAGTACATGTTCGGCACAGCATTGTGGGCTGAAGGAACTGTATTGTGCTGTAGGTTTTCTATGTTTTCTATGTTCAAATGTACAAAGGTTCATTATATATGCAGTATACAACTCTGAGAGTATTCTTCTCCAGATAGCCATGAAACCAAGAAAAACCATGGAAGTCAGTTCAGTGAGAAACAGCAAACTCACCCTCCCCCCCCCCACACACACACACAAAAAAAAGAATGGGTGCATGATCATTAACCCCCAAACCCACCTCCTGTGATATGAAATGTAACAAGAACATGATTCTCCTAACCCAATCTCCCTGTACAAGAAATTAACAACAAAATGCAAGAGGAACATCAGTCACCTGCCCCCTACATGCAATGCCACAAGAACGTTGATCCCCAAATCCCCTTCCCCCATACAAAAAAAAAGAAAGAATGGGTGAAATCACAGAATATAATAAACTATAAGGATAGAAAAATACTCCATAGTCCATAGTTCAAATTCATATCTGTAAATGCATAAAATCTCATTAATACCTTTTGAGCAGAGTGAGAAGCCACACAGGCTCCCCTCTCTAGCAGCAGAGTGATCCTACCAGTAATCTGAAGGCAAGCAGCTGGTGCTCACCCTCCGCCTTCAATTTCCTTCATTACTTTAATTGGCAAACAATGGCAGTTCTAATCGGCAAACTGGAGTCAAATGTTGGTCACACCCCGTCCCGCAGCCCCTTGCCTCCAGGCTCACCCACTCTGCTTCCTGCAATCCTCTTCAAGACAGCAAAGTGCTGGATCACCCAGATGATCTCCAGATTGAAAACTGCAGGCTCCAACAGTTCCAGAAGCAATTTCAAGACAAAAAAAAACAGAAGTAAAAGATACAAAAGAAGTCCAATAAATAATTTTGCGATCTATCCAGAAGTTGTCAACCAAGATGGCAGCAGGCACCATCTTGATTGGAATGTATTCTTGCCACAACACTGATGCTTCTACCTCAGCCTGTGCAGCATCTGTAGTGGAACCACCTGTGAATATTCAGTGCTGAAATGGTTGTGTAACTCACCCTGTTTGACTTTGTCCTGCACTCTTGGGTTTGCATCTTCATCCTGGCTCCCCAGCCAGGTGACTGCAAAACCATCAGTCAGACCAGTGAGGCATTCTGTTAGAAAAGGCAGCTCCACAGACTGAGGCATTAAATATGGTGCTATTTTGTACACCTATGTACTAGGTTTCTGATGCACAGTTGCTGATTCTGTGGCTGGAAGTCCAGGTCAAATTGTACTGATAGTGAATTCCAACAAAATGGCTGCATTTTTGATATGAGCAGTGACATTAATTTGACCAGTGAAAGTGCTGCATGATCTAACATCTAGATAAGCATCTTAAATAGCAACTCTCACACAATTATAAGGCAGATTCTCAGCTTGGATTTTGTATTTAAAGTGTAATCTGATTATAAACGTTTGACTCAAAGGTGTCGATGCCACCACTGAATTATTCCTCACACCTGTAGAGTTATATACCACAGACCTCTTCAGAAACAGAATCAGCTTTAATATCACAGACATATGTCATGAAACTTGTTATATGGCAGCAGTACATTACAATACATAATAAAAACAGTAAATTACAGTAAGTACAGGTCAACCTTCTATAATCTGGCACCATTGGGACCTGAGGAGTCCGGAATTAGTGAATGTGCTGTCTTTACGACAGTTATTTAGTTTATAATATTTTCGCTTAGTAATTCATTCAATAGTATTTTCTAGTTAGAATTAGAAGTGTTTAAAGTATATTCATTGCATGTAAAATATATCGGCATGCGATGACGTCACATCCGGTTTCGCCACGTCTTGTGGGAAAACACCGGTTTGAAATTAGCGCGAGGGTGGGGGCTTTCCACGAGGCTTACCGGAGCAGAAGTTGTTTGCAGGCATGAGAAATCACAGTGAGAGCAACGCTGTAAGTTAATAGATAATCGATATATTGAACTAAGATGTTAATGCCGATCCTGTTAGAAGTAACGACGGTAGATAATGTTTATGCTTTCGTTAGTTAAAGAGTCGCGGATAGTTAGCATGGAAGTGTATTTAAAGTAGTCAATGGAGCAGGTAAACTCTCCCTGTATACTGCACCTTAGTGTAATGTAGTTATAGTCACCTTTGCAAGTGTTTACACTTGAAATGTGATATTAAGGAAGGAACAAATACTGTATCAATCTTGTATTGTTTTATCAACAGTTTTCACCATATGTTAATGTGAAGAGTGAACAGTAAATGGTTAATCTTACTGCGATCTGGTTTTCATTGGCTGTGGTTTATCCGGACGTTGAATTCGGCGTTCGTTACACCCGAAGGAGAACGTTACAGTGAAAAAGCGGCATTATCAGGTGTTTCAAGTGCTGCAATGTCAGCTCGATCCGGGATCAAGTCGATGGCGCCCAGCGACAAGGGCAGTAAACCGACATCAAGTAAGTCCACACAGGCAAGAGCCAAGGCAGAAGCCGCCAAGGTGCGACTGCATTACGCCAAACAAGAAGCAGTTTTGAAAATGAAACAGGCCACCAGAGAAGTCGAAATCCAGAAAGAAAGGGCCGCCAGAGAAGCCGAAAGGGCCGCCAGACAAAGAGAAGAGGCTGCCAGAGAAGCTGAAATCCAGAAAGAAAGGGCCGCCAGAGAAGCCGAAATCCAGAAAGAAAGTGCCGGCAGAGAAGCCGAAGAGGCTGCCAGACAAAGAGAAGAGGCAGCCAGAGAAGCCGAAACCCAGTTGGAAATGGCAAAAATATCGACAGAGTTGCAAGTGCTGCAGCGAGAAAGAGAAGAAGAAGCTGCCATGGCGGAAGCAAAGTACATAGAAGAAGCTAAAGGGTCGCGTGATCTGACCGCAGCAAGATCTACTTTAGAAAGGACCAGACTGGAACGCACAAGCGACTATGTACAATCTCAAATAGACAGGCAGGCTCGTCTCCCCTCTCCATACATATTCGATAACTTCCCCAGCTACGAGGAACCTCAGAGAGTCACGATTGCATCACATCCATACGAGGAAGGAAATTTACCCTCACGGCTCCATGATGAAGTCAAGAATGAAAGAACCATCAACGCTCCTTCACCCCCACAACAGGACGGCGGGGAGGGAGAGTTTCACTCCAGGACAACAATTGTCAGCTCGAACTGTACAGAAGTTTGCGGTCAAACTCAGTCAAGCCGTTCTTGTTCCGAGATCTGCCTCACTGAGGTGTACCCTAAAGAAGCACAACAAGACATTATCAAGCGTAAAGTAACCGACGAGACGCTAGGTCAGTCAGTTTTCGTTCAAACCGAGCACGGAAACAAACTTGCACAATCAGCTCAAGATACCATTTCTTTAAAACCCAAAGACACCAAGGTCTTCAGAGATGAAGCAAATAATGGGGTTGCCCCATTGCCTTTCAGAGAACCACGCCAGCGCTCACCAGATAACAAAGAGCAGGCAGTCAAACAGTTCACGTCCTTACGGAAAACCCAGAAAAGGAAACCTGAGATGCAGCAACACACCCGATTGGCCCACGAGGTACTGTGCACCCTAATGGCAGAGGTCACAGCCATTATAAACGCACAATCACTCCTACCTGTGTCTTCTGACCCAGAAAACCCCTTCATACTTTCGCCATCAATGCTCCTTACACAGAAGGCAGGAGCACCTCCTCCACCAGGAGACTTCTCAGACAAGGATTTGTACACAAAGCAATGGAGACAAGTCCAGGCTCTGGCAAATCAGTTCTGGTCTTGCTGGAGACAAAAATATCTACCTTTGTTGCAACAGAGACGAAAGTGGACAGAACCCCGAAGGAATCTTCAAGTTGAAGACTTAGTCCTGCTCAGGGACAAGCAAGCCACCCGCAACAGCTGGCCAACGGCCAGAATCACTGCTACATTCCCTAGCGGGGATGGACATGTCAGGAAGATCGAATTGAAGACTACCGACCAAGGCGATGTGAAAATTTACCAAAGGCCAGTTACAGAAGTTATTCTACTTCTACCCAATGACTGATTAAGAGACTAAGTTTGTACTCTGCTCATTGTGACCTTACGAAGGTCAAGCGGGGAGTGTGCTGTCTTTACGACAGTTATTTAGTTTATAATATTTTCGCTTAGTAATTCATTCAATAGTATTTTCTAGTTAGAATTAGAAGTGTTTAAAGTATATTCATTGCATGTAAAATATATCGGCATGCGATGACGTCACATCCGGTTTCGCCACGTCTTGTGGGAAAATACCGGTTTGAAATTAGCGCGAGGGTGGGGGCTTTCCACGAGGCTCACCTGAGCAGAAGTTGTTTGCAGGCATGAGAAATCACAGTGAGAGCAACGCTGTAAGTTAATAGATAATCGATATATTGAACTAAGATGTTAATGCCGATCCTGTTAGAAGTAACGACGGTAGATAATGTTTATGCTTTCGTTAGTTAAAGAGTCGCGGATAGTTAGCATGGAAGTGTATTTAAAGTAGTCAATGGAGCAGGTAAACTCTCCCTGTATACTGCACCTTAGTGTAATGTAGTTATAGTCACCTTTGCAAGTGTTTACACTTGAAATGTGATATTAAGGAAGGAACAAATACTGTATCAATCTTGTATTGTTTTATCAACAGTTTTCACCATATGTTAATGTGAAGAGTGAACAGTAAATGGTTAATCTTACTGCGATCTGGTTTTCATTGGCTGTGGTTTATCCGGACGTTGAATTCGGCGTTTCGTTACACCCGAAGGAGAACGTTACAGTGAAAATGCCGATTACAGAAGGATCACATTAAGCAATACCTAACCGCCTCATCATACCTTTAAAATATCACGTAAATCAGCACAAGTTAGATAATAATGAAACAGAAATATTAAATGAGTAGCAAGTGAAATTAAATAAAGTAATATACTGTACAGGCACAGATGAAATAAAGGGTACAGGTAAATGTACAGGAATTAATTTATACAGAACAGTTGAGGACTTCCACTTCTAAGGCGAGACGTTTAATATAAAATTACATTTCAAGCAAAATTACATTTCTGAGAGTGTGGGGTTGTCAGGATCATCAACATCTTCATCTTGAAAAATGAGTGAAGCATCAGGAACTGGTGCTGAAACTGGCACAACAGTTTCTTCAAAAACTGTTGATGTTGGTGGCAGCACATCTGGGTGAGCAGAAGTGAAAGTCGGACAAAGGAGGTCTTCTTTACGCCACATATCATGTAACCACCAGGCAGCCAGGGAGCAGAGTGGGACGGCTTTGGCTCAACAGGCAGAGGCAAGGGTAGGTTCCGGTAAGTTTTGTTTTGTTCGTTTAGAGTAGAGAGAATGCTAAGCAGGATGGTGGAATGCCCCTCTTGCAGGATGTGGGAAGCCAAGGAGACTTCCGGTGTCCCTGACAACAACACCTGCAAGAAGTGCATCCAGCTGCAGCTCCTAACAAACCATATTAGGAAACTGCAGCATAAGCTGGATGACCTCCAGATCATTCGGGAGAATGAGGAGTTTATAGACAGTAGTTTCAGGGAGGTAGTTATGCCAAAGGAACAGCGCACAGGTAATTTGGTTACCATCAGGTGAGGGAAGGGGAAAGGGCAGGCAGAGCAGGGTTTCTCTGTGGCTATTCCCCTCAACAACAAATATACCGATTTGGATATTGTAGTGGGGGGGGGGTGTGTGGATGACTTACCTGGGACAAACTGCGGCAGCCAGATCTCTGGCACTGAGTCTGGTTCTGCAGTGCAGAAGGGAGGGTGGAAGAAGAGGAGAGTGGTAGTGATAGAGTGAGTATAGAGAGATTGATATGAAGTTAAAAAGCAGGACCTTAAGGGTGGTAATCTTAGGATTGCTACCTGTGCCATGAGCCAATGAGGGTAAGAATAGGATGCTGTGGAGAATGAACATGTGGCTGAGGAACTGGTGCAAGGGGCAGGCTTTCAGATTTCAGGATCATTGGGACCTCTTCTAGGGCAGGTGGGACCTGTACAAGAGAGACAGGTTACACCTGAACTACAGGGGGACCAATATCCTTGCAGGGTGATTTGTTAATACTGTTGGAAGGGTTCAAACTAGATTTGCAGGGGGATGGGAACTAGAGTGACAGAGCAGATAGTGGAGAGGGGGTGAAAATAAATGATGTTAAGTTCATGCAAAGTCACAAGTAGAAGGGTTGTGTGTGGTGGTAATAATCTTCCGAGGTGTGTCTATTTCAATGCGAGGAATATTGTGGGGAAGGCTGATGAGCTGAGGGCATGGGTTGACACGTGGAATTATGACATAGTAGCCATTAGGGAGTGAGGGAGAGAGGGAGGGGGATGGGGGGGGAGAGAGAGAGAGAGAGAGAGAGAGAGAGAGAGAGAGAGAGAGAGAGAGAGAGAGAGAGAGAGAGAGAGAGAGAGAGAGAGAGAGAGAGAGAGAGAGAGAGAGAGAGAGAGAGAGAGATCACCTTTATACACCTGAAGACCGGAAACGAGTCACAAGTATCACAGCTCGCGACTTGGAAGCAGAAACTGAGCAAACACGAGGAAATCTGCAGATGCTGGAAGCTGGAAATTCAAACAACAACACACACAAAATGCTGGTGGAACACAGCAGGCCAGGCAGCATCTATAGGGAGAAGCATTGTCGACATTTTGGGCATGCCTCAGGGCATGAAGGCTAACCAATGGGAAGACAGCTTGATGGGGAGAAGGGGCATTAACGGAAGTTAGAGAAGTCAGTGTTCATGCCATCAGGTTGGAGGTATATAAGGTGTTGTTTCTCCAACCTGAGTGTGGATTCATTTTGACAGTAGAGGAGGCCATGGATAGACATATCAGAATGGAAATGGGACGTGGAATTAAAATGTGTGGCCACTGGGAGATCCAGCTTTCTCTGGTGGACAGAGCGTAGGTGTTCAGCGAAACAGTCTCCCAGTCTGCGTCGGGTCTCACCAATATATAAAAGACCACACCGGGAGCACTGGACGCAGTTTACCACACCAGCCGACTCACAGGTGAAGTGTCGCCTCACCTGGAAGGACTGTCTGGGGCCCTGAATGGTGGTGAGGGAGGAAGTGTAAGGGCAGGTGTAGCACTTGTTCCGCTTACAAGGATAAGTGCCAGGAGAGAGATCGGTGGGAAGGGATGGGGGTGGGGGGACGAGTGGACAAGGAGTCGCGTAGGGAGTGATCCCTGCAGAAAGCAGAAAGGGAGGGGAGGGAAAGATGTGCTTGGTAGTGGGATCCCGTTGGAGGTGGCAGAAGTTACGGAGAATTATACATTGGATCCGGAGGCTGGTGGGGTGGTAGGTGAAGACAAGGGAAACCCTATCCCAAGTGGGGTGGTGGGCGGATGGGGTGAGGGCAGATGTGCAGGAAATGGGAGAGATGCGTTTGAGAGCAGAGTTTATGGTGGACGAAGGGAAGCCCCTTTGTTTAAAAAAGGAAGACATCTCCTTCGTCCTGGAATGAAAAGCCTCATCCTGAGAGCAGATGCGACGGAGACGGAGGAATTGCGAGAAGGGGATAGTAGTTTTGCAAGGGACAGTGTGGGAAGAGGAATAGTGCAGGTAGCTTTGAGAGTCTGTAGGCTTATAGTAGATATCAGTAGATAAGCCATCTCCAGAGATGGAGACAGAAAGATCAAGAAAGTGGAGGGAGGTGTCAGAAATGGAATCATCACTAAGGAGCACCAGGCCTCTGTCTCCAATACCATCACCAACCTTATCAGCTCTGGGGATCTCCCGTCCACTGCCACCAACCTCATAGTTCCCACACCCCACACTTCCTGTTTCTACCTCCTACTCAAGATTCACAAACCTGCCTCCCCTCCCCCTTTCTTTCTCCCTAGGCCTCCCGTCCCATGATCCTTTCCCTTCTCCAGCTCTGTATCCCTTTTGCCAATCACCTTTCCAGCTCTCAGCTTCACCCCTCCCACTCCGGTCATCTCCTATCATTTCGCATTTTCCCTTCCCCCTCCTACTTTCAAATTTCTTACTATCTTTCCTTTTAGTTAGTCCTGACGAAGGGTCTCGGCCCGAAACGTCAACCATGCTTCTTCATATAGATGCTGCTGGCCTGCTGTGTTCCACCAGCATTTTGCGTGTTGCTTGACAAAGACATCCACTAGTTGTAGGATCAGTCCAGTCTAGCACAGATTCAAACAAACCCTATAGAGCAGCAAGCCAAACCAGCCTGTCTCTAACCTCCGAACCCGACACACCGACCATTTCAATTTGATTTACATCAATGACTCAGAGGCTGCAGGATTAAAAGCTTTATGTTCCGTGGAGTGAACATCTACCTGCATGACTCTTTCACTGTACTGTTGCATTTTACTTTACACTTTGGGTATGTGTGTGCCTTTAACTCCTGGTGGAGTTGTCAGGGTGCTGTCATGACAAGCTTTTTGCACCAATCTTTTTGGTGATTGCACATCGTATCTTGGCCACCTGAAACCCGACGGGGCTCATCCCTCCGCAGGGTTTTTTTAACAAGCTCAATACTCAACCCAGGCATGGAGAGCGTGCAAGGGAACCAGCCGGATTTGAACTCAGGACCACTCGCCGCGAAGTCCAGCGCTGTTGCCGCTACGCCACCAGCCCGGTGTGTTGCTTTATGCATTGTTATTAATTGAATGGATGTTATGCAATGCTGGTTTTACATGTGCCTCAGTACATTTAACAATAAAATCAACTTACCAATTTACAAATTCACCAATGTCTCCATAGGTGGAGAGGTCAAAGGCAGTTTTTAAAGAGTAATTGTAATATCTAGTAAGGAGTTCAGGACCCATGATTTCTCCCATAAAATAGAAAGAATATGAACTTTATTGCTGTAAGTAGTCATTGGGGCAAATAATGCAAATGCATTCATGAGGGAGTTCAAAGTGAACATGAGGGGGGAAAGCACGAGTAGGGAGAAAGGTTGGGGTTGGAATTGGAAGAAAAGGACTTACTGTGAATGTAAATTCCAGCTAAGACCAGCTGGGTTTTATGGCTTATCCTGTGCTCATAATAAAATGTAATTCAATGTAAAAAAGAGATAAAGTGCAGTCAAACCCATGCCGGGAGAGAGAAAAAAAATCTTCCAATTCGAAAAAATAATGTGGAAGAAATTATTAGATACAAGAGTTAGGATTTTGGCACAAGGGCATGTTCTGTCAATTTAAAATAAGGTCTATTCATGATTCATGCATTTATCAGTGTGAAATGAAGCAGTTCAGTTTAAAAGAATCTCTTCCCTCTGGGGTCTATCATCTTTTCCCTGTTGAAAAGAAGACCTCTCTCTGGAACAGGATCGTTTTACAGATTGTGTTCGCTGTTTGATGCCTGTCGGGGTGAAAAATATATAAATTTCCTTGTCAAGCAACAGAACACCAAACCAGAAAAGAGTGCTGCTGATAACAAAGAGAATAGGTTGTCAGCTGCATTGTGTGGTTACATGATACGCTTAGAATACTGCACTTGCTTTTAATTGGCAGCCTAAGGCCGAGGTGGGGTGCTGAGATTCATTCTGCTCCCTCAGATTTTAATCTTGAGAATTTGATGCTTACACAGAACAGAGTAATCATGTTGAGGATTTTAAACACTGCTTGGTAAGTTGGATGCAGACTTTGCTCAAGTTGCCACAACCCTTCTCTCAGAAGGACACACCTGAATGAGAAAGGTGATAATTTTCCATCTTCCTTTCAGAATCAGAATCAGGTTTATTATCGCCAGCATGTGTCGTGAAATTTGTTAACTTAGCAGCAGCAGTTCAATGCAATACATAATATAGAAGAAAATAAATAAATGATTCAGAATAATTCCTATTCAGAATAAGGAAATTTGTAAAAATGATAGAGTTGTTGGCATGGAGATTTCAGCTTCCCTAATATAAACTGGGACCTTCTTCATGCAAAGGGTTTAGATGGGGCTGAATTTGTTAAGTGTATCCAGGAAGGGTTATTAAATCAATATGTGGATGGTCCAATGAGGCGGTGGTGGGGTGGGGGGCTGTACTGGACCTGGTGTTTGTTAATGAGCTTGGACAAATAACTGACATTCCAGTCAGTGAGAATTTAGGGTTCAGTGACCACAACTCCTTAATTTTCAGGGTAGCTATAGATAGGGACAGGTATGGTCCTTGTGTGAGAGTTTTAAATTGGAGTAGGGCAAATTATGAGCACATTAGGATGGAACTAAGAACATTAATTGAGAACATGTTTCCTCTGGCAAGTCCATATTACACATGTGGAGGGTGTTTAAAGATCAGTTGCCGACTACAGGAAAGGGATTTTCTTGTGAGAAGGAAGAACAGAGATAGAAAGATAAGAGAACGATGTCCAGAGAGGTGATGAATTTAGTCAAGAAGAAAAAGAAAAAGCATGTAAAACTTCAGAAGTTGCGATCAAATGAAGCATCTGAGGAATATGAAGAAGCCAGAACTAAGGAAAGGAATTAGGAAAGCCAAGAAGGGCCATGAGAAGTTCTTGGCAAGTAGGATTAAGGTGAATCCCAAACATTCTATATATGCATCAAGAGCAAAAGGGTAACAAGGGAGAGGGTGGAACCACTCAGGGATAAAGGGGGAGAACACTTGCTTGGATGCAGCAAATGTGACTGAGGTACTTAATGAGCACTTTGCTTCAGTATTTATGAAGGAAAGGGGATATGGAATACTGAAAGATCAGTGTTGAGTGTATAAATATGCTAGAGCATTTAGAGGTCAAGGAAGAGGAGGTGTTGGGTCTCCTAATGAATATTAAAGTAGGTAAGTCCCCGGGGCCTGATGGAATTTACCCCAGTTTATTGAAGGAGGCAGGACATGAAACCGCTGGGTCCTTGACATGTATCCTCATGTCCTTTCTAGCCACAGACGAGATCCCAGACGACTGGTGAGTGGCTAATGTTATACCGCTATTTAAGAAGGGAACAAGGGAAAGTCCTGGGAACTATAGACCAGAAAGTCTCACATCATTTGTAGGGAAATTGCTGAATAAATTTCTTAGGGATTGGATATATGTGCATTTGGAAACACATGGCCTAATTAGGAAAAGCCAGTAATGCTTTATGTGTGGCAGGTCGTGCCATGCCAAATTAGTTGAGTTTTTTGATAAGGTGATGAGAGAGTTGAGGAGAGTAAGGCTGTGGATGTTGTCTACTTGGATTTTAGTAAGGTGTTTGACAAGATCCTTCATGGGAGGCTAATCCCGAAGATTAAGATACAAGGGGTCCCTGGTGAACTGGCTGCTTGGATTCCGAATTAGCTTGTGCATCGAAGTCAGTGGTTGACCTGGAGGTCTGTAATTAATGGTTTTCCTCAGGGATCTGTGCTGGGACCTCTGCAGTTTGTAATGTATATAGAACATAGCATAGTACAGCACAGTACAGGCCCTTCAGCCCACAATGTTGTGCTGACTCATAAACCCTGCCTCCCATATAACCCCCCACCTTAAATTCCTCCATATACCTGTCTAGTAGTCTCTTAAATTTCACTAGTGTATCTGCCTCTACCACTGACTCAGGCAGTGCATTCCATGCATCAACCACTCCCTGAGCAAAAAACCTTCCTCTAATAGCCCCCTTGAACTTCCCTCCCCTTACCTTAAAGCCATGTCCCCTTGTACTGAGCAGTGGTGCCCTGGGGAAGAGGCACTGGCTGTCCACTCTGTCTATTCCTCTTAATATCTTGTATACCTCTATCATGTCTCCTCTCATCTTCCTTCTCTCCAAAGAGTAAAGCCCTAACTCCCTTAATCTCTGATCATATTGCATACTCTCTAAACCAGGCAGCATCCTGTAAATCTCCTCTGTACCCTTTCCAATGCTTCCACATCCTTCCTATAGTGAGGCAACCAGAACTGGACACAGTACTCCAAGAGTGGCCTAACCAGAGTTTTATGGAGCTGCACCATTACCTTGCCACTCTTAAACTCTATCCCTCAATTTATGAAAGCTAGCACCCCATAAGCTTTCTTAAATACCCTATCTACCTGTGAGGCAACTTTCAGGGATCTATGGACATGTACCCCAGATCCCTCTGCTCCTCCACACTACCAAGTATCCTGTCATTTACTTTGTACTCTGCCTTGGAGTTTGTCCTTCCAAAGTGTACCACCTCACACTTATCTGGGTTGCACTCCATCTGCCACTTCTCAGCCCAATTCTGCATCCTATCAATGTCTCTCAGCAATCTTTGACAATCCTCAACACTATCCACAACACCACCAATTTTTGTGTCATCTGCAAACTTGCCAACCCACCATTCCATCCCCACATCCAGGTTGTTAATAAAAATCACAAAAAGTAGAGGTCCCAGAACCAATCCTTGTGGGACACCACTAGTCACAACCCTCCAATCTGAATGTACTCCCTCCACCACAACCCTCTGTTTTCTGCAAGCAAGCCAATTCTGAATCCACCTGGCCAAACTTCCCCGGATCCCACGCCTTCTGACTTTCTGAATAATTCTACCGTGTGGAACCTTGTCAAATGCCTTAATAAAATCCATGTAGATCACATCCACTGCATTACCCTCATCTATACACCTGATCACCTCAAAGAACTCTATCAGGCTTGTTAGACACGATCCGCCCTTCACAAAGCCATACTGACTAACCCTGATCAGACCATGATTCTTTAAATGCCCATAGATCCTATCTCTAAGAATCTTTTCCAACAGTTTTCGCACCACAGACATAAAGCTCACTGGTCTATAATTACCAAGACTATCTCTGCTACCTTTTTTGAACAAGGGGACAATATTTGCCTCCCTCCAACCCTCTAGTACTATTCCCGTGATCAATGAGGACATAAAGATCCTAGCCAGAGGCTCAGCAATCTCTTCCCTCACCTCAAGGAGCAGCCGGGGGAATATTCCATCAGGCCCCAGAGACTAATCCGTCCTAATGTTACACAAGCAAGGCGGCAGATGAACCCAAGTGCAGAACACAGGCGCAGCAGCAGAGTTGGGAGGTGTTCTTGATATAGCGAGCATGGAGTCAGTATCCAGGAGCAATGCTAGACTTAGAACTGGCAGTCCTAAGAACCATGAAACAAGGTTAATCACAACAGAGTCAACCAACGAACTGGCAGCTCCTTGTTGTGATCACAGGGTTTTTTTTTACTGCATTTGCTGATGGAAAGCAGATGTGTGTAGTTAGTGGAACCTGGGAATGATTGGAAACTAAACAAGGGGATTGAAGCCCAATTCCTGAGGTAAATAGCAAGGTGGGGAATTGCCAGACTGGACCATGACACCTAATGTATTTTAACAACTCCAACACCTCCTCTCCCTTAATATCAACATGCTCAGAACATCAACCTCATTCATATTGTCCTCCCTGTCATCAAGTTCCCTCTCATTGGTGAATACCAAAGGGAAGTATTCATTGAGGACCTCGCTCACTTCCACAGCCTCCAGGCACATATTCCTACCTTTATCTCTAATCGGTCCTACCTTCACTCCTGTCATCCTTTTGTTCTTCACAAAATTGGAGAATGCCTTAGGGTTTTCCTTCACCCTATTCACCAAAGCCTTCTCATAACCCTTCTTATGCTCCTTTCTTGTTACCCTATATTCCTCTATAGACCCATCTGATCCTTGCTTCCTAAACCTCATGAACGCTGCCTTCTTCCACCTGACTAGATTTCCCACCTCACTTGTCACCCATGGTTCCTTCACCCTACCATTCTTTATCTTCCTCACCGGGACAAATTTATCCCTAACATCCTGCAAGAGATCCCTGAACATTGACCACACGTCCTTAGTACATTTCCCTCAAAAATATCATCCCAGTTCACACCTGCAAGTTCTAGCCTTATAGCCTCATAATTTGCCCTTTCCCAATTAAAAATTTTCCCATCCTCTCTGATTCTATCCTTCTCCATGATAATACTAAAGGTCAGGGAGCAGTGATCACTGTCCCCCAGATGCTCACCCACTGAGAGATATGTGACCTGACCCAGTTCGTTACCTAATACTAAATCTAATATTGCATTCCCCCTAGTTGGCCTGTCAACATACTGTGCCAGGAATCCATCCTGGACACACTTTACAAATTCTGCCCCGTCTAAACCATTGGAACTAATCAGGTGTCAATCAATATTAGGGAAGTTAAAGTCACCCATGATAACAACCCTGTTATTTTTGCACTTGTTGAAAATCTGACTCCCAATCTGCTCCTCGGTATCTCTGCTGCTACCAAAGCCTTCCTACTCTGTCTCCCACTACTCCGTCGCCTGCTCCTACGATGCCTACTCCATTAATTTGCTTGCTTTTTAAACTCCCCCGCTGTTCTCACAGGCCAACCTTCACGTGTTTGTGCAGTCGTGCCCTGTTCAAACTGCCGAAGAAATGACCTTCCCCTTCTCAAACTGCTCACTTTTGTTTATAAATGACCTGGATGAAAATGTAGATAGGTGGGCTAGTATATTTGTGGATGTTTGGTGGAATTATGGATAATATACAAACATTGTAGAAGATTGGCAAAGAATACAGCATGATATAGGTCAGTTGGAGATATGGGCTGAGAAATGGCAGATGGAGCTTAACCCAGATAAATGTGAGGTGTTGCACTTCAGTAGAGCGAATGAAGCAATAGCGAATAGGGCAAGATCCTTAACAGTGTTGCTGAGAAGAAAGATCTTGGGATTCAGGTTCGTTTCTCCTTGAAAGTGGCTACACAGGTTGATAAGGTTGAATGCTTGCTTTTATTAGTTGAGACATTGAGTTCAAAAGTCAGGGGATTATGTTGCGACTTTATAAAGCTTTAGTTAGCCCACATCTGGAGTATTGCATACAGTTCTGGTTGCCCACAATAGGATGCATGATGAGGCTTTGGAGAGGGTGCAGAAGAGGTTTATTAGAATGCTGTCTGGTTAAGAGGGCATGTGCTATCATGAGAGGCTGGACAAACTTGGGTTGTTTTCTCTGGAGTGTTTGGGGCTGAGGGGGGGATATGGTAGAGGTTTACATAAGAGGCCTAGACAAAGTGAAGAGAGAGTATCTGTTTCCGAGGGTTGAAATGTCTAATATCAGAGGACATGCATTGAAGATGAGAGAGGGTAGGTTCAAGGGGATATGAGGGGTAAGTTTCTTACTCAGAGAGTCATGGATGCCTGGAATGTGCTGCCTGGTATGGTAGTCGAGGCAAATAGATTAGGGGCTTTTAAGAGACATTTGGATTGGCACATGGAAGGAAGATGGAAGAATATGGACATAGTGGAGGTAGGAGGGATTAGTGTTTGGGTGTTTTTGATTTGCTTTTTAGCTGCTTCAGCACAACATTGTGGGCTGAATGGTCTGGTCTGGTGCTCTACTGTTCTATGGTCTTTTTTCTGTGTTATTATGGCTCATGCATGTCATGTATCCATTGTTCACAAGCACAGTATTCGCCATCCGAATTGCCCTTGTAGGGCCAATAACTACTGAGAGAGAGAGGAGGGGATGCCTGTCATAGTCAATCCCCTACTTCATCAAAGAGATGTACAAACCTCGTGGCATCTAGCACAGTCCACACACCTATTGCTCAGCTGAGTGTGAGACTACCTGGATATTCATTTCATGTACTGAATGCTACCTTATCTACACTGTTATCTCCATTGGCCTGGTCCTAAAACAACAATGCAAAAGGAAGTATCACCACAGGAAGATCACTGCTGAAGAACATTGCAAAAGCATCCACTTTCAGTGCCTCCCAATTAACAGGAAGAGCTGTGTGTCCACAAAGCTGGTCTACCCTAAAACCACTAATATCAGCACACAGGAAGAGACTCTTCAATCTCTACAAGAAAACTTCAATGTTCTGAGCTCAAGGTGCACTTGGGTTGGAAACATGACCTTGACATTAAAATAGAAACAGCTCAATGAGCAGTTGAATGTTTTCTGTACAGTAAGCAGAAAGTCACGTAACCACAAACTTGTTCTTTTGCTAGTAGTTCATGCCCAATATGTCTTGCTCTGAGCAAAACATCAACGTCAGAGGGTTTGATTTCCTGGGGCATGATAGAATAGCGACATTCGTGGCTGGACTTATTGAGACTGTCCATGAATCTTGTATAAGGTATGAAATCTTGATCTCCAAATACCCTTTTCCTCAATAGAACAAAAGCTGGTGCAGATGTCAAAGATGAATTTCACCACAGCATCCACTACAACATCTCAAGATACTGGGAAAGTGCCAGCAGCATTGTATATGTGACTATTACTCAGACATCCCCATTCAAACCCCTACTCAGAAGGGCTTCATCTTTTTCCCACCAACACAGGGGAGAGAGCCAGAGGATGTTTGATCTGGATATGTTGAATATAAGACCCATTTGCTCATTTACTTCAATGGCTTGGAGCTGAGGCAGTGAGCACATACATACATAATTTTCACCTCTCCACTGCAGGTTAATCACTAAGGGTTAGGGTGACCTTACTTCTACGGTGTAGTCACAATAAATGGAACGGTTTCTACCATTAGTTCTGAAAATCTGGCTTTATCTCATTTAAAGCTTATTGGAGGTGAAGTGCAACATTGCAGCAAAGAAAAGTTGAGAAAGTCGGGGACAGTGATGGAGTTAGAAACATTGAAACACAGAAAACCTACAGCACAATACAGGCCCTTCGGTCCACAAAGTTGTGCCGAGCATGTCCCTACCTTAGAAATTACTAGGCTTACCCATAGCCCTCTATTTTTCTAAGCTTCACATACCTATCCAGAAGTCTCTTAAAAGACCCTATCGTATCCGCCTCCACCACTGTTGCCAGCAGCCCATTCCACGCACTCACCACTCTGTGTAAAAACTTAGCCCTGCCATCTCCTCTGTACCTACTCCCCAGCACCTTAAACCTGTGTCCTCTTGTGGCAACCATTTCAGCCCTTGGAAAAAGCCTCTGACTATCCACATGATCAATGCCTCTCATTATCTTATACACCTCTATCAGGTCACCTCTCATCCTCCGTCGCTCCAAGGAGAAAAGGCCAAGTTCGCTCAACCTGTTTTCATAAGGCATGTTCCCCAATCCAGGCAACTTCCTGTAAATCTCCTCTGCATCCTTTCTATGGTTTCCACATCCTTCCTGTAGTGAGGCGACCAGAACTGAGCACAGTACTCCAAGTAGGGTCTGACCAAGGTCTTATATAGCTGCAACGTTATCTCTCGGCTCCTAAATTCAATCCCACAATTAATGAACCTGTGCAGCTGCTTTGAGCGTCCTCTGGACTCAGACTCCAAGATCACTCTGATCCTCCACACTGCCAAGAATCTTACCATTAATACTATATACTGCCATCGTATTTGACCTACCAAAATGAACCACTTCACACTTATCTGGGTTGCACTCCATCTGCTACTTCTCAGCCCAGTTCTGCATCCTATCAATGTCTCGCTGTAACCTCTGACAGCCCTCCACAGTATCCACAACACCTCCAACCTTTGTGTCATCAGCAAACTTACTAACCTATCCCTCCACTTCCTCATCCAGGTCATTTATAAAAATCACGAAGAGTGAGGGTCCCAGAACAGGTCCCTGAGGCACTCCACTGGTGACCAACCTCCATGCAGAATATGACCATCTACAACCACTCTTTGCCTTCTGTGGGCAAACCAGTTTTGGATCCACAAAGCAATATCCCTTGAATCCCATGCCTCCTTAGTTTCTCAATAAGCCTTGCATGGGATACCTTATCAAATGCCTTGCTGAAATCCATATACGCTACAACTACTGCTCTTCCTTCATCAATGTGTTTAGTCACATCCTCAAAAAATTCAATCTGGCTCGTAAGGCACGACCTGCCCTTGACAAAACCATGCTGACTATTCCTAATTATATTATACCTCTCTAAATGTTCATAAATCCTGCCTCTCAGGATCTTCTCCATCAACTTACCAACCACTGAACTAAGACTCACTGGTCTATAATTTCCTGGGCTATCTCTACTCCCTTCCTTGAATAAAGGAACAATATCCGCAACCCTCCAATCCTCCGGAACCTCTCCTGTCCCCATTGATGATTCAAAGATCATCGTCAGACACTCAGGAATCTCTTCCCTCACCTCTCACAGTAGCCTGGGGAACATCTCATTTGGTCCTGACGACTTATCCAACTTGATGCTTTCCAAAAGCTCCAGCACATCCTCTTTCTTAATACCTACATGCTCAAGCTTTTCAGTCTGCTGAGAGTCATCACTACGATCAGCAAGATCCTTTTCCATAGTGAATACTGAAGTACAGTATTCATTAAGTACCTCCGCTAGTTCCTCTGGTTTCATACACACTTTCCACAGTCACATTGTATAGGTCCTATTCTTTCACATTTTATCCTCTTGCTCTTCACATACTTGTAGAATGTTGGAGTTTTCCTTAATCCTGCTCGCCAAGTCCTTCTGAAGTCCCCTTCTGGCTTTTCCAATTTCTTTTTCAAGCTTCTTCCTGTTAGCCTTATAATCTTCTCGATCCCTAACGTTACCTAACTCTCTGAACCTTTTGTATGCTTTTCTTTTCTTCTTGCCTAGATTTATTACAGCCTTTGTACACCACTGTTCCTGTACCCTACCATAACTTCCCTGTCTTATTGGAACGTACCTATACAGAACTCCACACAAATATCCCCTGAACATTTGCCACATTTCTTCCATACTTTTCTCTGAGAACATCTGTTTCCAATTTAAGCTTCCAATTTCCTGCCTGATAGCCTCATAATTCCCTTTAGATTACTACCTTTGCGGTCCTGCTTCTCAAGTTCCTTCCTAACTCCCTGTGGTCTTTTATCAGGACCTCTTCCCTTTTCCTACCTATGTCATTGTTACCAATATGTACCATGACCTCTGGTTGTTCTCCCTCTTACTGCAGGATATCTTGGACGCGATCTGAAACATCCCAGACCCTGGCACCTGGAAGGCAAACTACCATCTGAGTTTCTTTCCTACATCCACAGAATCACCTGTCTGACCCCCTAACTATAGAGTCTCCAATCACTACTGCCTTCCTCTTCCTTTCCCTACCCTTCTGAGCCACAGCGCTGGACTCTGTGCCAGAGGCATGTCCCTTGTTGCTTCCCCCAGGTATGCTGTCACCCCCAACAGTACTCAAACAGGAGTACTTATTATCAAGGGGTACAGTCACTGGGGTACTCTCTGGTACCTGACTCTTCTCCTTCCCTCTCCTGACTGTGACCCACTTATCTGTCTCCTGTGGCCCCAGCGTGACCACCTGCCTATATCTCCTTTCTATCACCTCCTTGCTCTCCCTGACCAGACGAAGGTCATCGAGCTGCAACTCTAGTTCCCCAACACGGTCCTTTAGGAGCTGCAGCTTGATAAACCGGGTGCAGATATGGTTGTCCAGGAGGCTGGGAGACTCCAGGACCTCACAATCTGATACCGAGCACAGAACACCGGTGTCACATACATACTACTTCCTTTCCACAATTAACACAGGTAAACCTACCTCACTTCGTCCTGTTACCACCTAAGCCCGTTGAGCCAAAGCCCTGTCACTCTGCTGCCTCTGACTCCGCTGTCCGCTGGATATGGCGGCCTGCTTTTTAAACCTTTCCCGCTCTACTGGCTGACATAACGCCCCTGTGCAATCATGTCTTTTTTTTACCCCGAGTAGCTAAATGCCTTCGCTCTGAAAATCCTTAGCGGTTCACTCGCAGCCTTCTTGCTCTGAGTCCTATTGGAAATCGATTTTCACTGACATGGATGTCATTGGCTTGCTGTTGCGGGACAAACAAATTTCTATGGGCAGCTGAGTTTACGCATAGAATTTGCAATAGATCTGTGTCCATGTTGCATAGAATCTTCTTTTTTCTAATTTCATCTATCTATCAGCATATTTCATTTTTTTTCTCAAATTTCCATGTCATGTTAAATAAGTATTCTCATCAGACTACTTACAATAAGAAATCCTCTGAATTCATTGCTGCGTTTCAACATAGGCATATCAATGCCACCGAACCCAATGTTTGGACGCCAATATAGGCACCAGACCAGATTGAAAAGAGTTGGGGCCCAAGGCAAGGCACGGGTTAGTTTTACTCACTGCTATTTCGACGTTTACTGGGCTCTGCGCTGAACTAAGGTCTTGTAAACTTCAGTTCAGAACGTTATTTGTTTGCGATTATTATTTGCATAATTTGGTTTAATGTGTTTCTTTTTTCTTTTCTCTGCACATTGGGGTGCTTAACGATCTTTTTTAATGGGTTCTTTTGGGTTTCTTTGTTTCATGGCTGCTACAAGGAGATGAATCTCAAGGTTGTATAATGTATACATACTTAGATAATAAATGTACTTTGAACTTTTTGGACATAGAACAGTACAGCACAGAACTGGCACTTTCGCCCACGATATTGAGCCAAACTTTTAACCTTCTCTAAGATCAAGCTAACACTTCTATCTCCCGTAGCCATTAATTTTTCTATCATCTTCTCCCCACTTCTATTTGGTTCCTACTCTTCCAGCCCTTTGCCTTTTTGTTTCCCAGTTTCTTATATTATCCCCCCTCCCGGACCCACCTGGCTTCACCTTCTAACTTGTCCTCCTCCCCCATCTCCCAGCTCACCTTACTCTGGCTTCTTCCCCCTTCCTTTCAAGTCCTAATGAAGGGTTTATGCCTGAAACATCGAATGTTTATTCACTTCCATAGATATTGCCTGACTTGCTGAATTCTGCCCGCATTTTGTGTGTGTTGCTACACATTTTAGCAACTTTCTTTGGATTCAAAGTAAAAGATTTTGATAAATTAGTTTGATGACTGAGGAACTGCCTCAATTAGCAATGGAGAAACTATTAAGACTGAAGATTAACAAATCTCCAACATCTGAAGTTTCTCACCCCAGATATTATTCAAAGAGGTAAATAATGAAATTGTTGCGTTATTGGTAATATTACAAAGCTCACTCATTTCAGAATGGCATATCTTTGCTTTGGAAAATGGCATTTCTTAAGGGCTGGAGATATAAACTACAAAATTATATGGTAGGTCTGTTATTACTGGCATCAGCAATAGTTTCACTGAGTTCTAGAGCCAAAATAAGCTGACCTTGGTGAGAGCAGCAGGAGGTGGTGATGTTAACACCAAGGAGGCGTCAAATATTGTCTGTAATGAGGTGTTCTCTGATGGTCACATGTGTGGAACCACCATAAGGTATATGATGAGCTTGCAGATGAGGAACTGTTGAGAAGAATGAAAGCATGTGGGAACTGGTAGGCAAATACTGGAATAGTAAGAGACATTGACTACTAATAAAGAATATATAATCAAATTGGCAGAATCTGACCAGCGATGTTCTCCAGGAATAAATGTGATGCTGTGATGTTACATGTAGAGTACTGGCTGGGCTTTATCTGGAGTATGGCACACTGTTTAGGATAAGGCTTGTACCCAGCCTTCTATTTATTTTGCTTTAGACTCAAAGACAAGGGGAGGTTAGTTTTACAGTCAAATGTTGGCTATTTGGTACTGATCTCCAAAATTATCCTCTAAAGGCTGGTTGAAATCCAGAACCCTTTCCAAAAGAAAGGTTTCAATTTAAAAATTTCAAAGTTAAATTTGATGGATTTGCATTAGACAAGAATTTGAGGATTATGGATTATGGATAATTTGAGGATTATGGAGCGTACACTGATGAATTGAAGAGAATTATCATTGATTACCTAATTAAATGATGCAATAGGCATGAATTACCTACATGTAGTATTATGTTCCAAGATAAATGGTCATATAATCAGTGGTGGTAGTATATATTCAGGGAGAAGCATAGTCTTGGCATTAGGATAATCATCTGCTCTACTCCAAAAAGTGGTGCATGAATTTTCATCAGTACTTGGGAGACCAGGCAAGAATTTAGTTTTCTGCATAATGTGAGAGATCGGATATGCCTTACAGTGAACAGGATCAGCTGAAACACTCATTGTCTCTCTATCCACTGTATCTTTGATGGAGACTCAGAGACTGTAGATGTTGGAATCTAATGCTAAAACAATACTGCTGGAGGAACTCAACGGGACTAGTTACATCTGTGGAGAGACAGCTGATGTTTCAGTTCAGGAATCTATCTCAAGAACTCGACCCGAAAAGGCAACAATCCCTTTGTTTGCACAAATGCTATTGGACTTATTGAATTCCCCCAACAGTTTGCTTTTTGCTTCAACATTTTTCATATTCTGCATTTATATTACATCAGATCGGTTTTTCTTATCCTTCTTGTTACGCTTGGTAACTCCTCAAACTAATTGAATGAAAAACACAGGAGCTGGGGATAATGTGTCTACTTTGCTTTACTTTTCTGAGGCATGGTGGAATAATGATGTATACCAGTCATGCACTTTTACATTAACCCATCATAATTTATGTATGCAGAAAGTATGCTTAATCAAGCAATATATTTACTGTATTATGGAAACATTAAATATGCTTCAAAAGCAGCAGCAAGATTGTGGACCCTATCCAAGTTACAAAAGAGAAGGTGTTTATTGTCCTGAGGAAAATTAGGATGGATAAATCCCCAGGGCCTGGCAAGATGTTCCCTCGGACCCTGGGAGGCAAGTTCAGAAACTGCAGGGGCCCTAGCAGAGATATTTAAATCATCCTTAGCCACAAGTGAAGTACCGGAGGATTGGAGGGTAACTAATGTTGTTTTGCTTTTTAAGAAAGGCTCCAAATATAAAGCAGGAAATTATAGGCCAGTGAGCCTGACATCAGTAGTGGAAAAGTTATTGGAAGATATTCCAAGGGACTGGGTATACAAGCATTTAGATAGACCTGAACTGATGAGGGATAGTTTACATGGCGTTGTGTGTAACAGGTCATGTCTAACCAATTTTATGGAGTTTCTTTGAAAAAGTTACCAAGGAAGTTGATGAAAGCAAAGCAGTGGATGTTTGCTACATGGACTTTAGCGAGGCATTTCACAAGGTCCCACCTGGGAGACTGGGCAAGAAGGTTCAGTCACTCAGCATTCAAGATAAGATAGTAAATTGGATTAGATATTGGTTTTGTGGGAGAATCCAGAGAGTGGTAGTAGATGGTTGCCTCACTGACTGGAGGCCTGTGACCAGCAGCAATCGATGCTGGATCCATTGTTGTTTGTCATCTATATCAATGATCTGGACGATAATGTGGTTAACTGGATCAGCAAATTTGCAGATGAAAGCAAAAAAGATTATCAGAGCTTGCACTGGAATATGGACCAGCTGGAAAAATGGGCTGAAAAATTGCAGATGGAATTTAATGTAGACATGCGCTTGGAGTTGCACTTGTTAGACCAACCAGGGTACGTCTTACACAGTGAGTGGTAAGGCACTGTAGAGTGCTATAGAACACAGGGATCTGGGAGTACAGGCCCATAATTAATTGACAGTGGCATCACAGGTAGATAGGGTCATAAAGAAGGCTTTTGGCACATTGGCCTTCATAAATCAATGTATTGAATACAGGAGATGGGATATTATGTTGAAGCTGTATAAGACATTGGTGAGGTCTAATTTGAAGTATTATGTGCTGCTTTGATCATTTACCAACAGAAAAGATATAAAAAGGGTTGAAAGAGTACAGAAAAATTTACAAGGACGTTGCTGGAACCGGAGGACATGAGCTAAAAGAAAAGACTGATTGGTTAGGACTTTAGAAGATAGAGGGGACATTTGATAGAGGTATACAAAATTATGAGGGATATAGATAGGGTAAATGCAAGTAGGACTTTTCAACTGAGGTTGGGTTGAACTACAACTAGAGGTCATGTGTTAAGGGTGAAAGGTGAAAAGGTTAAAGGGAACATGAGGGAAAACTTCTTCACTCAGAGAGTCATGAGAGTGTGGAACAAGCTGCCAACACAAGTGATGCATACAAGATCAATTTCAATGTTTAAAAGAGGTTTGGATAAGTACATGGATGGTAGGGGTATGGACGTCTATGGTCCTGGTGCAGATCAATGGGACTAGGCAGTTTAAAGCTTTCGGCATGGATTAGTTGGGCTGAAACGCCTGTTTCTGTACTGTACTTTTCTATGACGCTGTGACTATGCTGACCCTCCTGCATCTCAACTCAGATATGCAACCTATTGCTCTCTAGTCATCATACATATACAGTATACAATATAATACAACTACAATATAGACATTCTCTGCATAGTAAGTTTTAAATTGACACATTTAATCGTTGTGGAGGATTTCTTACTCGTGTGGGATGATGTCTTTCTTGGCAAGTGGGAGTCTCTGCGCTTGGCAGGTGAGACTTCCGACTGTGGAACAATCTCAGATTCTGTAGCCTCCTCCATGATGGTGGTAGGAGCTGACTGATGTGTCGTCTCCAGATGGCAATAGATGCAATCTCCACTGTTTCGGAGTGTGGTCTAGTTCTCTCCTTAATCTTTCCAGGTACCTTCTTTAGACCACTTTCAGTTGTTTTCCTGCAGACTTCTTGTGAGATGGGGTTTGAGGAGATTCAAGCATGAGTACAAGTGAGGACTCAGGAACAGCATAGCTGGTGCTTTGTTAGTTGTGGATAATGTTGCATTACGATATGCAAGGAGGAAATTGGTGAGATTCTGATTCAGAGTCAGAGTAGCGTGCTCTGCTGACATTGATTGCAGTGAGTTCTTTAGACACCTGACAAGCCATTTGCAGCTAGGTAGTATAGCGTCGATGTCTTGTTCCATTCATTTTCAGTATGACTGAAGCTGTTCTGCATCAAACTGTGGTCCATAAGTGTTCTGGAACACCAGTTCTTGAGGAGAGGCTTCCCAACACACCAGCAGTGTGTGAGGCTGCAGGCGAGGCCATTGGGAACACTTCTGGTCACTTTGTGGCTGCATCCACGACTACCACAAAATCTGTATCTGTGAAGGTTCCAGCAAAGTCCACATGAATCCCCTGCCACAGCAATGCAGGCCATTGCCAGGGATGAAGAGTTACTGCTCTTGGCATATTCTGAACAGATTGACACCCCTAACAATGCATAGCAAGCTGCTTGGTCTGCAGATCTATCCCAGGTTTCGAGCCAATGCTTTAACTTTGACCAACATTTTAGCTCCCAGCTTGGATAGTACAACAATTGTCCATCCCTACAAAAGGCAACTCCTGTCATTGACAAGTTCATCCTGACATTGGTAGAAATGTAATCATTTTGTGTTGCTATGTAGACCTGAGACAACATGGGTAGTTTCTGATTTTCCTTTAGATCATTTCAGCCCTAAAGGGGGACTTTTGATTTGCATTAGGGAGAACACATCAAGAGGAGTGTCCTCTTTTGTAGATTTTTCAGGTATTTCCTTCAACATTCCCATGATTAGTTGTCCTCTTGAATTCATCATGTAATTGTGTCCTCAAAGAAACAGAGCCCATCTCTACATCCAAGCCTTTGCTGTTAGGTAGACATCTTTCTGTGGATTCAAAATGGACAATACTGGTTGATGATCAATAATGAGGGTAAACTGTCTCCAATACGAGTACACCCCAAACCAGACCCTTTGTGAATTTGTGAGTAATTTTCCTCTGAAGCAGTAAGGGAATGTGATGCAAAGGGAATGGGCATTCACTTCATCACTCATAACATGTGACATGACTGCACCTATCCCAAAAGATGAGGCATCACAGGTAAACTTCACTGGACGATGTGGATCATAATGTGTGAGTACAGTGTCAGATGTCACCATTTCCTTTGCCTCTTGGAAATCCAACTTACGCTGCTTTGTTCATTACAATTCTTACCCTATATGTAGTAATGAGTTCAAGAGTTGGAGCACAGTAGCCATGTTGAGCAGAAACCTGTAACAGTAAATGACAAATCCTAAAAATGACCATAGCTCTGACATGTTCTTAGGCCTTGGGGCATACACCACTATTGAATTTTCTCAGCACAATTGTGTAATTCTTGTGCATCAATAGTGAGACCACAGTAAATGATGCTTAGTTTAAAGAATAAAAATGTGCCATGTTGTATTCTGAGCCCATAATCTACTCTTTTTAACACAGTCTTGAGATTTTGGAGATGTTCCTTGCAATCCTTACTGGTAACAATGATGTCATCCAGGTAACACTGAGTGCCTGGGCAGTTTTGCAACATCTGGTCCATAGCTTACTGCCAGATTGCAGGTGCAAATGCTACCCCAAACTAAGCCTGTAATAGCGAAAAAGCCTTTTGTGTATGTTTATGCTGAGAAACACTTTGGACTCTTTATCCATCTCCAAATGTAGGTAGGCCTCAGCTAAGTCTACTTTGCTAAAGTGTTTTCCTCCAGAAAGATATCATCTATCCTGGGCAGAAGGTATTAATCTACTTTCAGTACTGAGTTGATGGTGACCTTAAAATCACCACAGATCCTTCAGACGTTCTTGACTACTGGGACAACAGACATTGCCTATGGGCTCCACTCAGCCTTTGAAAGAATTCCTTCAGCTTCCATGCGAACTAGCTTAGGGAGTATGTTATCATGGATGATATTAGAAACTGGATGGCTTTGTAAAACTTGGGTGCTGTATTTTCATTTAACACAATCTTACCCTTGATCTGATTGAATTTTCCAATGCCATCCTTGAACACTGCTGTGGTATCATGAGTGCCTTCCTTAATTTAGTTTCATTTGACTCTATTGCAGGGGATGTGGCATGCAAATGGTGAATGGATCTCCATTCAAGTTGTAGTTGTCTCAGCCAATCACATCCCCACAATGCTGGGCCTTCTGTTTTTAACCACGTACAAACTCAATGTGACTTGTTGGTTGTTGTATTTCACTGTTACAAACATCATTCCTACTTGAGCTATCTTTTCTCCAGTATAAATTCTTAGTTGCACATCTGCTGGCTTCATTTCAGTATCTTTGAAATGCTGTTCAAACTCATTGTGTGGAATGATTGAAACAGCCGATCGAGTGTCCAATTAATTTGCTGTTCACCTGGTGTAAGCATATTGCTTGTCCATTGTTAGTTTTCACATTGTAAATCTCAAGGCGACACAGCATCATTATCAGATTTTTTATCAATAATATGCAGATTGGTGCACTTTTTAAAGCTATAACTTGACTTTTTATATTTTTTCTCTTCCCTGTGCAGTCAATTTATATTTTTGTCTTCCCAACATGCTCTTTGTTCCATTTCTGCAAGATTTACCTTTAAATCTGCTTTGGTGTGCTGTATATGAGCCCCTGCCACAACAGTAACACAACTTGTTTGGCCAGGCCAGTTTCTGTTTAGATTTTGCAATTTTGTTTGCATTCACATACATTCCTGGCTGCAACTCAATTGTGTCTCTGGCTGCTGATTCCATTGATACAGCAATTTCAACTGTTCTTTTAAATGTGAGTTATGCATCAGTTAGGAGCCATTTTTACAATGTTTTTTTATTGTGCAAGATTCCACAAACTAAATGATCTCTCAATGCAAACTTTAAGCTCATCACTAAACTGGTAATGCTAAGACAATTTCTTCTATTCAGCATATATGCCAAAGTGGACTCCCCTTCCTGTTGATTCTGCTTATGAAACTTGAAGTGTTCTGCAGTCATCAATGGTTTTGGTTCTAAATGTTAGTGCATTACCTTCACAATATCAGCAAAGCTCAAATCAGCTGGTTTGTTTGGAACAGTTAAGCTTCTAAGCAAATTGTCTTCTTTCCCACCTATTGCACTCAGTAATGCTGGCACTTGCTTTTCATTGGCTATTTCACTTGCTTCAAAATACTGCCCAATTTATTTAGTATACATCATCTGTTGTGCAATCAAACATGTCAATTTCTGATGAAGCCAGCAATTTCTGCTTTTTTATTTATGATTATTATTACCTGATACTCATGTTAATTTTGTCAATTTTCAGCCTTATTTTTAACTTGAACATCTCTGTCCCCTTCTGAAGAAGCACATGCTGCATCTTTTTTTTAAATTTGAACAATTCTCTCTCTCTTTCTCTCTCCCCTTACAAAGAAGGCACTTCAGCAGGTAGGTAGTTGTCTCAGTTTTATTTTAAAACTTCCTCATTGTCAGTGCTATGCTTCATAACTACAGGAATAATCAAATGAAAAACATGGGAGCTGTCTACTTTGTTTTACTTTAGTGAGGTGTGCATAAGTGACGTGGCAGCGTAATCTCATATGCCATTCACGTAGTTTCACATAAGAAATGATGAACTACTGTATGTAAACAACAATGATTGCTTAATCAAACAATACTCCTAGAAGTCCAATCTGCCATACTGGACCCACCACCTTTCCATCAAGGACTCATTACGGAAGCTAAGAAGGTTTATGTGCTAAATTGTGCCATTTCAAATCATCCTTTCATAGATACTTCCTTTGTTCTATATGTCTCCTCTCCCACTTTCTGCCTACTGAAACTCTCTTTCCTTGTTCTGACAAAAGGTTATCGATCAACATATTGACTGTTTCTCTTTCCACAGACACTGCCTGACCATTGAGTTTTCTATCGCTTTCTGTTTTGTATCAGATTTCCAGCATCTGCAATATTTTTTTCATTTTCAGACTACATCAAGTGCTGAAGTGTCTCCCGTGAGGTTTGAACCAACAAATTCCAGACTTAAAACCTTAATGCTACCACTGAGTCAATGCGGGCTCAACAAAGCCAAGGGAAGCCTTTCTGTGCCTCAGAGTTGTTTGGAAGGAACATTACCTCGGAAACACACTAATCGTCTGTCTACAGAGTTTTTGTTTGATCTGATACCAAAATGGGATAATTATATGGAGCTGGCACTGAGAGTGCTTCCTACACTGTGCTCACACATCAGCACCGCCAGCTCTTTGCTCATACATGTGATACAGCTGATTTATTTGGAACATTCTTGCTTTGCTTTCCAAACTCAAAAGGGACTTATCTCTGATGGAGGCTGTCATAAGACACAAAATGTAGCATTCTTCTATTTTCCTGCCAGAGATTGCATGTGAAGAGGAATCCAGATAAGGCCACAGACGTATTGCAGTGCGAAAATGCAACTTTATCTGCTCGTTCAACTGATAGGCACTTTGCCTACAATGATATTTTAAAGCATGAATGTTGTGGGCCATCATATGTGGGAATCAGCTAATCTTTACATTGCTGACAAGCGCACTTCTGCTTTATGTTATTCAAACTGTTCTGTATCAGATGCTGAAATATTTCCTGTTAGACTTTGTTCCCTTACCTTTTTCCCACTTCACATTCTTCTAGCATTATTTCTGCACAACAATAACAACAATACTGAGAACCAAGTGAAGTTACACATCTCTAGCATAGCCAGGTGGCCCCGAGGCGATTCAAAGATTTGCTGTGAACAAAAACCCACCCTGATCTAAGCTCTTTTCCAGATCTCTCACCACACGGTTTCAAAGGGGCAGTAACCGCTTTTCCTCTCGCCCCTGCAGTCACATTAGTGATGAGGTGGTGGTGTGGGGTTTGGGTGGAATACATGACAAGAAGCAGCTGCTCTCTACGAGCAGAAAAGTCAAGACTGAAAATGTAGGTGGTTTAAAAGGAATTTTTCAGCACTACGTACCAAAAGTTACGGGGAATATTTCATGTTTGCCTCATAGCTGCAGCAGCCAGGCTCGATTCTAACCTTCAGTGCCGCCTGCAAGGAATTTGACTATCTGGGTTTGTTTTTTAAAAAGTAGAGTTATGTTGTCAATGAGTACTGGCTAGTTTCAGTGACTGCTTGAGGGCCAAGAACTTACTGACATTTAACACATGCTAGTGATGAATTCATCCACCCACCCAAAGTACCAAGCATGAAGATTGACCATAGGCTATAATAGAGTTTTCTTACATCTTATAAACTACTTGGGTCCACCACTTAAGGCCACTTCAACATACTTTTATTGATGATATTCCATTCACTGTAACGTGTCACAGAGTACTCTTCCGCTTCACAGTTTTACTGGTTTTGTTTCAAGTGCCCTGCTTTATGCTTTGAGCCTCAGACCTTTCACCGTCGAAAGCTGCTTCATCGTGGGCCTCACTTGGATGAGCCTCTTTTCCTGTTGATGGGTATAATACAACTGGGCAGTAAGTGAGATGTGACTGTTTTTCTGGATTGTTTCAAAATATACTCAGTTGTTTGATAACTGTGCTAATATGACTGAACCCTGCAGTGCATCAGTGGGTGATGCTGATTGGAATCATAGAGTCATGCTGCACAAAAACAGGTCTTTCAGCCGGCAGTGTTCTTGCTGACCCATTAACATGAATCCCATTTACCAGTACCTGGTCTACAGCCTTCCAGGAAATGGTGATTCTGTCACAACCGTGGATTTGGCAGCGAGGTAGATACGGCAATTGCGCTTGTGAATTTGCACGTGGCAGCTAATTATTTATTCGTGATAGTATTAAATTTCATTCTTGTTGTTGTAGTGCTTGTCGAGACTTGAACAGAGCACAACAATGCTTCACTGCCTGTTTGCTTTCGGCCTTCCCTGAGAAATTGGACTTTTGAGTCAACTGACTTTGAAGACCAGCTGTATTCGTTTAATGCTTAGATTTTCTTTTCAGCTGCATTGTAGGCTTCGTTTTAGCTAATGGCCCTATCTGGCCTAGCGTTTACTGCTTATTTTCGCTTCACCGTTCACAATAAAGTCTGTGAACTATCGACCTGTTTCAATGTCTCTCACTCCGCACTTGGGCCATATCCAAATCTGGTAACAGCAAGCCTTGACCACACAAAGATGGACCCAGCTGAGAAAGAGCAGCTGACCTTGGCCATGAGATTCATTGGTCAGGTAGGAGACAAGCTACAAGCAATGGAATCTGTTCTCTGTGAAGCTACGGAGGCAATGAGGTAGATAATCTCTTGCTGACAAGCCCAGTCTCACTTGGAGGAACAGGTATCATCCCTAGCTGTAACTGTTCAACAGCTCACCACAGACGATCGGACTCAGGTATCTGCGATTTGCCTACTCACGGCCTCCATCCGCGAACTTATTGTGAACAGCCAGCATCAGCTGACAGCCATTAACGTTCTCGCCAGCTCTATTCAGCAGCTTCAGGCCGCCTCAGTCCCACTCCCAGCATCTCGCAGGTCCTCCTTTTCTGCTGCCCCGACAATCTCTGCTGCCAATACTCTCGTTCCCGTGCCCGGACCAGAGCCGACTCCCATGACCTTACAGGACCTTACCAAGTATTCCACCACCAGGCAGATATTCTGGTGATCACGATGGTTGCAGAAATTTTATTACCCAATTTGAGCTGACATTCCAAGCCCAGTCTGGTCATTTTGGTAATTATGTGCAGAAACTGGCGTACATGGTCAATCTTCTTGACAGACCTCCACTCTGCTGTTACCAGGTTCAGATATGGCCCTAGTGCGGAGTGAGCGACACTGAAGCAGGTCAATAGTTCACAAACTTTATTGCAAACAGTTAAAGGGAAAATAAACAATAAATGCTAGGCCAAATAGGGTCATTAAATAAAACTCTCAAATGGGAAACGAAGCCTACACTGCAGCTGAAAAGAAAATCTAAGCATTAAATGAATACAGCTAGTCTTCGAAGTCAGTTGACATAAAAGTCCAATTTCTCAGGGAAGGCCAAAAGCAAACAAGCAGTGAAGCGTTGCTGTGCTCTGTCTGTCTCGACAACATCAGGGTACTCTAACTTAGCATTCAATACTGTCATTCCCTCAAACTAATCAATAAGCTCAAGGACCATGAATATTTAGAGTTATCTTATTCATCGTTCTTCACATACCTCAAGCAGACCAAAGTTGCAGCACGGTAGCGCAGTGGTAAGCACAACACTTTACAGTGCAGGCAGCCCAGGTTCAATTCCCGCTGCTGCTTGCAAGGAGTTTGCATGTTCTCCCCGTTCCTCTGGGTGCTCCGGTTTCCTCCCACAAAACAAAGGTGTACCATCACTGTAAATTCTCCTGTGATTAGGGTTAAATCGGGGGTTGCAATGCAGTGCAGCTCAAAGGGCCAGAAGGACCTTTTCTGTGCTGTTCCCTCAATAAATAAAAAACTGCCGCTCTCAGCATGATTTTTTTTGTTTTTTGCAGCATTCACTGTAAACTCTAGTGACCATTATGTCTGAAAACTGGGATACTTAAACTGTCCTGTCTGGCATCAACACTCACTCACTCTATGGTCAAAGTAACTTAGATCACATTTCTTCCCCATTCTAATATTTGGTTTTAACAACTGAACTCTTGACCAGGCTTCCCAGCTTTTTATGCATTTTCTGCCAGATAATTGGCTGATTAGATATTTACACAAATGAACAGGTGTACAGCTGTACCTAATAAAGTGGCTCTGAGTATATTACAGAGAGGTATATAATTAATACAATCAGAATCGCTGACAAGCACATTATCTCTTCTGGATAATGATGGAAGTATCGAAGCATGCAGGCTGAAAGAATTCTTTCCAAGGATGAGTGCAGTCTATGGGCAATGCCAATGGCTCCAGTGGCCAAGAAAAATGGGTCTATCTGCATCGGTGTTGATTTTAAGGTAACTATCAGCCCAATACTGAAAGTAGATTAATACCCTCTGCCCAGGATAGAAGATACCTTTGCAAACCTTTCTGGAGGAAAACATTTCAGCAAACTGGATTTAGATGAGGCCCAGCTACAGTTGGAGATGGAAGAAGAACCCAAAGTGATTCTCACCACAAACACTCACAAGGGCTATTGCTATAATAGTCTAATTTTTAGTGCAGCATCTGCAACTGTGCTCTGGCAGTAAGCTACGGAACAAGGCTGCAAGGCTGTTCAGGTAATCAGTGTTACTGGGATAATATCATTTGTTACTGGTAAAGATGACAAGGAACATGTCCAAAATCTCAAAACAATGTTAAAAAGATTTGAAAATTATGGGCTAGGAGAAAAATGCAACAAGTGTGAATTCTTTCAACCAAGCATCACTATGGTCACACCCCTGCTGCACAAGGATTACAGAAGTGTGCTAAGAAAATTCGAGCAGTGGTAGATGCCCCACGGTCAAAGGATGTGTCACAGTTGTGGTCAAGCGACAATGGTGTCAACAGGGCTTCACCTCCAGATGATAATCTCAATGTCTTTTAGTCTTCGATGCTCATTTTGACCATCAAAACATCACAATTTCCCACAGCCCCCAGTGATCCTGAGATTTCAGTATGTGAGAACCATGTGCGAGCACCCATCAGGAGAACGAACCCACGGAAAGCATAAGGCCCAGATCGGGTACCTGGCCAAGTACTAAAGACCTGTGCTGATCAACTGGCTGAAGTGTTCACTGAGATTTTTAACCTCTCGCTTTGCCAGACTCCAGTACCCACCTGCTTCAAGCAGGCTTCAATTATACCGGTGCTCAAGAAGAACCTGGTAACCTGCCTCAATAACTATTGTGCAGTAGCATTTACATCCACTGTGATGAAGTGTTTTCAGAGGATGTAACATATCAATTCCTGCCTGAGAAGTGACTTGAATCTGCTCCAATTTCCCTCCCAGCTCAATAGGTCCACAGCAGATGCCATTTCACTCACCCCTGGAACATGTGGACAGCAAAAATGCATAGATCAGGATGCTCTTTATCAACTACAGCTCAGCATTCAATAATATCATCCCCTCAAAACTAATCAATAAGCTTCAAGGCTTTGGCCTCAATATCTCCTTGTGCAATTGGATCCTCAATTTCCTCACCTGCAGACCCCAGTTAGTTTGGAATGGCAACATCTCCTCCACAATTTCCATCAGCACAGATACATCACAAGGCTGTGTGCTTAGTCCACTGATCTACTCACTTTATAATTATGACTGTGAGCTTAAGCACAGCTCCAATGCCATATTTAAGTTCATTGACGACACCACTGTTGTTGGCCAAATCAAAGGTGCTGATGAAACAGCATACAGGAGGGAGATAGAAAACCTTGCTGAGTGGATCCTCTCATTCAATGTCAGCAAGACCAAGGAGTTAATATTGACTTCAAGATGAGGAAACTGGAGGTCCAAGAGCCAGTCTGCAGTTGGGAATTCAGAGGTGGAGAGGATCAGCAACTTTAAATTACTTGGTGTTGTCATTTCAGAGAATCTGACCTGGGTCCAGCATGTAAGTGCTGCTATAAAGAAAGCATGGCAGCAACTTTACTTCCTTAGAAGTTCGTAACGATTTGCATGACCTGCTATGGAAACACCAATGCCCTTGAATGGGAAGTCCTACAGAAGGTAACAGACACAAGCCAGTTCATCATGGATAAAGCCCGCCCCACCATTAAGCACATCTAATATGGAGGAAAGCAGCATCCATCATCAGAGGCCCCACCTCCCAGGCCATGATCTATTCTCATTGCTGCCATCAGGAAGAAGATACAGCAGCCTCAAGACACACACTACCAGCTCCAGGAACAGTTATCACTCCTCAGCCATCAGACTCTTGAAACAGAGCGGATAACGGCACTCAATTTCATGCACCCTAACACTGGATTGTTCCCAGAACCTATGGACTCACTTTAAGAACTCATATCTTATAAGATCAAGTGTTTTCCTGGCTTATATAATGAATAAACTCCTCTCAGGCTTCCAGCCAGATACAGGTATTGATTTTAACCAATGTTTCAATGACAAACTCTGCCATCTTCATCAAGGATGGCGTCAGGGCATGTTTAGTCTGGTGGTATTAATAACTCTATCATCACTCCTGAACATCCATATCATCATGAAATAATGTTCCTCTGGACCAATGTACGCAACACAGTAAACTTAACTCACACACCCGAAACAAGTTAAAAAAATAAACAGTATAACACTACTGGCACTTAATACATGATGAGACTTGGATGGCTTCAGGTAGCTCTGTAGTCTCAAGGTCTAAGGCAGGGGTCGGCAACCTTTACCACTGAAAGAGCCATATGGACCCGTTTCCCACAGAAAAGAAAACACTGGGCGCCACAAAACCCGTTTGACATTTAAAATGAATTAACACTGCATACAACGTTTTTTTTGCCTTTATGCTATGTATAAACAAACTATAATGTGTTGCATTTATGAAATCGATGAACTCCTGCAGAGAGAAATTACGTTTCTGCATGCAACAAAAACATTTTGAACTCTGAAAAAAAGACGTTGGGTTGAAGGTTACTTTTAAGTAAAATACTCAATGTCTATTTGAGTCCTTCTTGTATTTATGAAAAACGCCGAACGTAAATTGTCCGCCAGCAGCAAACCAAAAATAACGTCAGCCAGCTGTCAACCTGAAAAATAAAAGGACTATTTCACTGAACAATGAAAAAATATGAATATACGTAAAATAATAGGCAATTAAAATATTTATCATACTTGGTTAATGGGATTTCTGCTCCTGGACCTCAGCGCACAGCGTCTGCACATCAGGGCTGTATGATGTCACCTTCATCTTTACACAGGATCGCAAGCTGTCATCTGTGAGGCGTGCGCGATGTTTGTTTTTAATAAAGTTCATGTTGGAGAACACCTGCTCACATACATATGTGGATCAAAAGATCGACAGGACTCCAAGCACATACTTTTTAATGTTTACATAAATGTCGGGGTTAGCTTTCCATGTTTCGAACACAAGTTTGTCCGTTTGGGGAGGTTTTCAATATCACTCCATCTGAGCAAGAACGGCCTTCTGACGGGCAACATCTTCAAGGTCTGCTGTCAAGCGTCTAAGCTTGGACACCCATATGTCTTTGTCGGCTGTGTTGGCCAGTTCCATCTCAAGATCAGGTTGACTCACATCTGCCAATGCAGTCGTATTCAGTAGGAATGGATCGATGCTTAGGGGAGTGGCGGGTGTCAGGCATTGGCAGTGGTGACATATTAATAGTGATAAAAAACACGTTGTAGCGGTGTGCTACACGCAGCGCTAAAATAACGACATGGAGTCGGTAAACTGCAGTCAAAGATAACTTTATTCGAACTAAACAGCCTTGCTTTTAAGCCTCCTTCAACCCTCCCCCCCCCCCCCCGTGGGCACGGATGCTCCAAAAGACACATACTCACAAACCCCCCGTAGGCTATCTCCCTTAGCCGGAATGCTGGCTAATTGTGAGCCGGTTTGGATGTGCCAGGAAATGGGTCGCCACAACGTTTTATTTAGATGGTACAATATCACCATAATCTTCAAATTTAGAATTACATTTCAAAAACTAACAAACTAACATAAAATACATTTTAATTAAATACTCATCATTTATTTTCCAAAGCCACAGGGAGCCGCAGCACAGAGATGAAAGAGTCGCATGCGGCTCCGGAGCCGCAGGTTGCCGACCCCTGGTCTAAGGGAAGAAACCGTTTCCCATTCTGCCCATCTTTGGTGACTTCTGGTCAAGATGGCACCAGCGTACAATGCTCCTTTGGTCAACATCTTCTGGATAGATCAGGAACCCATTTTTTCACTTCTTTTATGTTTGTTTCTCATCTTGGATGTAATTCTGGAACTGTTGGACCTTGTGATTTTCTGTTCGGAAATCGTTAGGGTGCTTCAGTGCTCTGCAGTCTCTGAAGACTCTGGGAGGCAGAGGCAGTGTGCAGAAATCTCGTGGCAAGAAGGCTGCAGGATGATGTGCAAGCCGATGTTTGACTACATTTCACCAATTATAATTTCCATTGTTCACTGATTACAGCAACGAGGGAGATTGAAACACAATGGTGACTGTGGAAATTTGGAAATCGTTTCAATGCTCCAGCACTCTGCAGTCTCTGAGAGGGATCTGGGACACAGACATCATGTGGGAACTTCATAGTGAGCAGACTGCAGGGCTGGGTGCAAGCTGATGTTCAGCTTCATTTCACTGATTAAAGCTCCCGTTGTTTGCCGATTAGGCAAGGAGGAAGGAGCTTAACCTTGAAATTATGAGAGCCAGAAGGGTCCATGAGAAGACCTTGGTGGGCAGGATTAAGGAAAACCCCAAGGCAAGCTACAAGTATGTGAAGAGCAAGAGGATAAGACATGAGAGAATAGGAGCAATCAAGTGTGACAGTGGGAAAGCGTGTATGGAACTGGAGGAGATAGCAGAGGTACTTAATGAATATTTTGCTTCAGTATTCACTTCGGAAAAGGATCTTGGCGATTGTAGGGATGACTTGCAGTAGATTGAAAAGCTTGAGCCTGTAGATATTAAGGAAGAGGATTGCTGGAGGTTTTGGAAAGCATCAAGTTGGATAAATCAGCGGGACTGGGCGGGATGTACCCCAGGCTACTGTGGGAAGTGAGGGAGGAGACTGATGAGCCTCTGGCAATGATCTTCGCATCATCAATGAGGACAGGAGTGGCTTTGGAGGATTGGAAAGTTGCAGATGTTCCCTTATTAAAGAAAGGGAGTAGAGGTAGGAAACTATAGACCAGTGAGTCTTACCTCAGTGGTTGATACATAGATGGAGAAGATCTTGAGAGGTAGGGTTTATGAACATTTGGAAAGGCATAATATGATTAGGAATAGTCAGCATGGCTTTGCCAAAAGCAGGTCATGCTATTCCGGCCTGATTGAATTTTTTGAGGATGTGAGTAAACACATTGATGAAGAAAGAGCAGTAGCTGTAGCAAGGCATTTGATAAGGTACCCCAGGCAAGGCTTATTGAGAAAGTAAGGAGGCTTAGGATCCAAGGAGGCATTGCTTTGTGGATCCAGAACTGGCTTGCCCACAAAAGGCAAAGAGTGGTTGCAGATGGGTCATATTCTGCATAGAGGTCGGTGACCAGTGGTGTGCCTCAGGGATCTGTTCTGGGACCCCTACTCTTCGTGATTTTTATAAATGACTTGATTGAAGAAGTAGAGGGATGGGTTAGTAAACTTGCTGATGGCACAAAGGTTGGGGGTGTTGTGGATCGTGTGGAGGGCTGTCAGAGGTTACAGCGGGACATTGATAGGATGCAAAACTGGGCTGAGAAGTGGTAGATGGAGTTCAACCCAGATAAGTGTGAAGTGGTTCATTTTGCTAGGTCAAATTTGATGGCAGAATATAGCATTAATGGTAAGACTCTTGCCAGTGCGGAGGATCAGAGGGATCTTGGGGCCCAAGTCCATAGGATACTCAAAGCTGCTACGCAGGTTGACTCTGTGGTTAAGAAGGCATACGGTGCATTGGCCTTCATCAACCATGGGACTGAGTTTAAGAGCCGAGAAGCAATGTTGCAGCTATATAGGACACTGGTCAGAACTCACTTGGAGTACTATGCTGAGTTCTGATCGCCTCACTACAGTAAGTACATGGAAACCACAGAAAGGGTGCAGAGGAGATTTACAAGGATGTTGCCTGGATTGGGGAGCATGCCTTATGAGAAACGGTTGAGTGAACTTGGCCTTTTCTCCTTAGAGCAATGGAGGATGAGGGGTACCTGATAGAAGTGTACAAGATAATGAGGGGCATTGATTGTGTGGATAGTCAGAGGCTTTTTCCAAGGGCTGAAATAGCTAGCACGAGAGGGCACAGTTTTAAGGTGATTGGAAGCAGGTATACAGGAGATGTCAGGGGTAAGTTTTTTTTTAACGCAGAGAGTTCTGAGTGCGTGGAATGGGCTGCTGACACTGGTGGTCGAGGGTCTTTTAAGAGACTCCTGGATAGGTATATGGAGCTCAGAAAAATAGAGGGCTATGGGTAAGAACATGTTCAGCACAGCATTCTGTGCCAAAGGGCCGGTACTGTACTGTAGGTTTCCTATGTATCTAGGTTTCTATGATAAAAGCAACGAGGGAGATTGAAGCATCGAAGCGAGTGCGGATTGTGAGCGGCAACTGCCAGTCTTTTGATCACTCAGTACCAGAGAGCAAAAGTTCTGCTGCTGGGTCTGAAGAGTGTTTCCCAGGTTTTTCCGGGTTTTGGATGTGGACTTTGGACTATAGACTCTTTTTTATCAGTCTAATAATTTGTATATTCTCCATTTCTTCGCGAACCTTCTCATTTTCTTTCTGTGCGGGTGGAGGATTTGGAGTTTGATCTGCCTCATTTATTTTGTTTGATTCTTTGTGCGAGAAGAAGGATTTGAGAGTTGATATGTCTAATCTGTTTAGTTTGTTTTTTTTCTGTGTAGGAAGGGGGATTTCGAACGTGGGGGGTGGTTTGATGAGCCTGATCAGTTTTGTTCATTTTTTTGTGCTGGTGGTGTTTGGGATTGATGCGTCTGTTCCGTTTTTGTAGGGTGGTGGGGTTTGGGATTGATGTGTCTGTTCCATTTTTGTAGGGTGGTGGGGTTTGGGATTGATGCGTCTGTTCCATTTTTGTAGAGTGGTGGGGTTTGGGATTGAAGCGTCTGTTCTGTGTTTGTAGGGTGGTGGGGTTTGGGATTGAAGCGTTTGTTCCGTTTTTGAAGGGTGGTGGGGTTTGGGATTGATGCGTCTGTTCTGTGTTTGTAGGGTGGTGGGGTTTGGGATGGAAGCGTCTGTTCTGTGTTTGTGGGGTGGGGGGGTTTAGGATTGATGCGTCTGTTCCATGTTTGTAGGGTGGTGAGTTTGGGATTGATGTGTCTGTTCAGTTTTTGTACGGTGGTGGGGATTGGGATTGAAGCGTCAGTTCGGTTTTTGTAGGGTGGTGGGGTTTGGGATTGATGCGTTTGTTCTGGTTTTGTAGGGTGGTGGGGTTTGGGATTGATGCGTCTGTTCCATGTTTGTAGGGTGGTGGGGTTTGGATTTATGTGTCTGTTCTGTGATTGCATGGTGGTGGGGTTTGGGATTGAAGCGTCTGTTCTGTTTTTGTAGGGTGGTGGGGTTTGGGATTGAAGCGTCTGTTCCATGTTTGTAGGGTGGTGGGGTTTGGATTTATGTGTCTGTTCTGTGTTTGCATGGTGGTGGGGTTTGGGATTGAAGCGTCTGTTCTGTGTTTGTAGGGTGGTGGGGTTTGGGATTGATGCGTCTGTTCTGTGTTTGTAGGGTGGTGGGGTTTGGGATTGAAGCGCCTGTTCCGTTTTTGTAGGGTGGTGGGGTTTGGGCTTGATGCGTCTGTTCTGTTTTTGTAGGGTGGTGGAGTTTGGGATTGATGCGTCTGTTCCATGTTTGTAGGGTTGTGGGGTTTGGGATTGATACGTCTGTTCGGTTATTGTAGAGAGGTGGGGTTTGGGATTGATGTCTCTGTTCGGTTTTTGTAGAGAGGTGGGGTTTGGGAATGATGTGTCTGTTCCATGTTTGTAGGGTGGTGGGTTTTGGGATTGATGCGTCTGTTCCTTCTTTGTACGGGGGTGGGGTTTGGGATTGATGAGTCTGTTCCGTTTCTGTAGGGTGCTGGGGTTTGGGATTGATGTGTCTATTCTGTGTTTGTAGGGTGGTCGGGATTCTGATTGATGCGTTTGTTCCGTATTTGTAGGGTGGTGGGGTTTCGGATTGAAGTGCCTGTTCGGTTTTTGTAGGGTGGTAAGGATGGGATTGATGCGTCTGTTCTGTGTTTGTAGGGTGGTGGGGTTTGGGATTGATGCGTCTGTTCTGTGTTTCTAGGGTGGTGGGGTTTGGGATTGAAGCGTCTGTTCTGTGTTTGTAGGGTTGTGGGGTTTGGGATTGATGTGTCTGTTCTGTGTATGTAGGATGGTGGGTTTTGGGATTGATGCGTCTGTTCCTTCTTTGTAGGGGGTGGGGTTTGGGACTGATGCGTCTGTTCTGTGTTTGAAGGGTGGTGGGGTTTGGGATTGATGCGTCTGTTCTGTTTTTGTACGGTGCTGGGATTGTGATTGATGCGTCTGTTCTACGTTTGTAGTGTGGTGGGGTTTGGGATAGAAGCGTCTGTTATGTTTTTGTAGGGTGGTGGGGTTTGGGATTGAAGCGTCTGTTCCGTTTTTGTAGGGCGGTGGGGTTTGTGATTGAAGAGTTTGTTCCGTTTTTGTAGTTTGGTGGAGTTTGGGATTGAAGCATCTGTTCCGTTTTTGTAGGCTGGTGGTGTTTGGGATTGATGCGTCTGTTCTGTTTTTGTAGGGTGGTGGGGTTTGGGATTGATGTGTCTGTTCCATTTTTGTAGGGTGGTGGGGTTTGGGATTGATATGTCTGTTCGGTTTTTGTAGGGTGGTGGGGTTTGGGATTGATGTGTCTGTTCGGTTTTTGTAGGGTGGTGGGGTTTGTGATTGAAACGTCTGTTCGGTGTTTGTAGGGTGGTGGGGTTTGTGATTGAAACGTCTGTTCAGTGTTTGTAGGGTAGTGGGGTTTGGGATTGATGAGTCTGTTATGTGTTTGTAGAGTGGTGGGATTTGGCATTGATGTGTCTGTTCTGTGTTTGTAGGGTGGTGGGGTTTGGGATTGATGCGTCTGTTCCATTTTTGTAGGGTGGTGGGGTTTGTGATTGATGCGTCTGTTCCGTTTTTGTAGGGTGGTGTGGTTTGCGATTGATGCGTCTGTTCAGTTTTTGTAGGGTGGGGGGTTTTGGGATTGATGCGAATGTTCTGTGTTTGTAGGGTGGTGGGGTTTGGGATTAATGCTTCTGTTCAGTTTTTGTTGGCTGGTGGGTTTTGGGATTGAAGCGTCTGTTCCGTTTTTGTACGGCGGTGGGGTTTGTGATTGAAGAGTCGGTTCCGTTTTTGTAGTTTGGTGGAGTTTGGGATTGATGCGTCTGTTCTGTGTTTGTAGGGTGGTGGGGTTTGGGATTGATGTGTCTGTTCGGTTTTTGTAGGGTGGTGGGGTTTGGGATTGATGTGTCTGTTCTGTGTTTGCAGGGTGGTGGGGTTTGTGATTGATGCGTCTGTTCTGTGTTTGCAGGGTGGTGGGGTTTGTGATTGATGTGTCTGTTCTGTGTTTGCAGGATGGTGGGGTTTGGGATTGATGTGTCTGTTCTGTGTTTGCAGGGTGGTGGGGTTTGTGACTGATGCGTCTGTTCTGTGTTTGCAGGGTGGTGGGGTTTGTGATTGATGCGTCTGTTCTGTGTTTGCAGGGTGGTGGGGTTTGGGATTGATGTGTCTGTTCGGTTTTTGTAGGGTGGTGGGGTTTGGGATTGATGTGTCTGTTCGGTTTTTGTAGGGTGGTGGGGTTTGTGATTGATGCGTCTGTTCTGTGTTTGCAGGGTGGTGGGGTTTGGAATTGATGCGCCTGTTCAGTGTTTGCAGGGTGGTGGGGTTTGGGATTGATGTGTCTGTTCTGTGTTTGTAGGGTGGTGGGGTTTGGGATTGATGCGTCTGTTCTGTTTTTGTAGGGTGGTAGGGTTTGGGATTCATGTGTCTGTTCCATTTTTGTAGGGTGGTGGTGTTTGGGATTGATGTGTCTGTTCGGTTTTTGTAGGGTGGTGGGCTTTGTGATTGAAACGTCTGTTCGGTTTTTGTAGGGTGGTGGGGTTTGGGATTGATGCGTCTGTTCTGTGTTTGTAGGGTGGTGGGGTTCGGGATTGATGCGTCTGTTCTGTGTTTGTAGGGTGGTGGGTTTTGGGATTGAAGCGTTCGTTCCGTTTTTGTAGGGTGGTAGGGTTTAGGATTGATGCGTCTGTTCCGTTTTTGTAGGGTGGTGGGGTTTGGGATTGATGTGTCTGTTCGGTTTTTGTAGGGTGGTGGGGTTTGGGATTGAAGCGTCTGTTCTGTGTTTGTAGGGTGGTGGGGTTTGGGATTGAAGCATTTGTTCCGTTTTTGTAGGGTGGTGGGGTTTGGGATTGATGCGTCTGTTCTGTGTTTGTAGGGTGGTGGGGTTTGGGATGGAAGCGTCTGTTCTGTGTTTGTGGGGTGGTGGGGTTTAGGATTGATGCGTCTGTTCCGTGTTTGTAGGGTGGTGAGTTTGGGATTGATGTGTCTGTTCAGTTTTTGTAGGGTGGTGGGGATTGGGATTGAAGCGTCTGTTCGGTTTTTGTAGGGTGGTGGGGTTTGGGATTGATACGTTTGTTCTGGTTTTGTAGGGTGGTGGGGTTTGGGATTGATGCGTCTGTTCCATGTTTGTAGGGTGGTGGGTTTTGGATTTATGTGTCTGTTCTGTGTTTGCATGGTGGTGGGGTTTGGGATTGAAGCGTCTGTTCTGTGTTTGTAGGGTGGTGGGGTTTGGGATTGATGCGTCTGTTCTGTGTTTGTAGGGTGGTGGGGTTTGGGATTGAAGCGCCTGTTCCGTTTTTGTAGGGTGGTGGGGTTTGGGCTTGATGCGTCTATTCTGTTTTTGTAGGGTGGTGGAGTTTGGGACTGATGCGTCTGTTCCATGTTTGTAGGGTTGTGGGGTTTGGGATTGATACGTCTGTTCGGTTTTTGTAGAGAGGTGGGGTTTGGGATTGATGTCTCTGTTCGGTTTTTGTAGGTTGGTGGGGTTTGGGAATGATGTGTCTGTTCCATGTTTGTAGGGTGGTGGGTTTTGGGATTGATGCGTCTGTTCCTTCTTTGTACGGGGGTGGGGTTTGGGATTGATGCGTCTGTTCTGTTTTTGTAGGGTGGTAGGTTTTGGGATTGATGTGTCTGTTCCATTTTTGTAGGGTGGTGGTGTTTGGAATTGATGTGTCTCTTCGGTTTTTGTAGGGTGGTGGGCTTTGTGATTGAAACGTCTGTTCGGTTTTTGTAGGGTGGTGGGGTTTGGGATTGATGCGTCTGTTCTGTGTTTGTAGGGTGGTGGGGTTCGGGATTGATGCGTCTGTTCGGTTTTTGTAGGGTGGTGGAGTTTGGGATTGATGTGTCTGTTCGGTTTTTGTAGGGTGGTGGGGTATGTGATTGATGCGTCTGTTCTGTGTTTGCAGGGTGGTGGGGTTTGGAATTGATGCGTCTGTTATGTGTTTGTAGAGTGGGGGGATTTGGCATTGATGTGTCTGTTCTGTGTTTGTAGTGTGGTGGGGTTTGTGATTGATGCGTCTGTTCCGTTTTTGTAGGGTGGTGTGGTTTGCGATTGATGCGTCTGATCCGTTTTTGTAGGGTGGGGGGTTTTGGGATTGATGCGAATGTTCTGTGTTTGTAGGGTGGTGGGGTTTGTGACTGATGCGTCTGTTCTGTGTTTGCAGGGAGGTGGGGTTTGTGATTGGTGCGTCTGTTCTGTGTTTGCAGGGTGGTGGTGTTTGGGATTGATGTGTCTGTTCGGTTTTTGTAGGGTGGTGGGGTTTGGGATTGATGTGTCTGTTCGGTTTTTGAAGGGTGGTGGGGTGTGTGATTGATGCGTCTGTTCTGTGTTTGCAGGGTGGTGGGGTTTGGGATTGATGTGTCTGTTCTGTGTTTGCAGGGTGGTGGGGTTTGTGATTGATGCGTCTGTTCTGTGTTTGCAGGGTGGTGGGGTTTGTGATTGATGCGTCTGTTCTGTGTTTGCAGGGTGGTGGGGTTTGGGATTGATGTGTCTGTTCTGTGTTTGCAGGGTGGTGGGGTTTGTGACTGATGCGTCTGTTCTGTGTTTGCAGAGTGGTGGGGTTTGTGATTGATGCGTCTGTTCTGTGTTTGCAGGGTGGTGGGGTTTGGGATTGATGTGTCTGTTCGGTTTTTGTAGGGTGGTGGGGTTTGGGATTGATGCGTCTGTTCTGTGTTTGTAGGGTGGTGGGGTTTGGGATGGAAGCGTCTGTTCTGTGTTTGTGGGGTGGTGGGGTTTAGGATTGATGCGTCTGTTCCGTGTTTGTAGGGTGGTGAGTTTGGGATTGATGTGTCTGTTCAGTTTTTGTAGGGTGGTGGGGATTGGGACTGAAGCGTCTGTTCGGTTTTTGTAGGGTGGTGGGGTTTGGGATTGATGCGTTTGTTCTGGTTTTGTAGGGTGGTGGGGTTTGGATTTATGTGTCTGTTCTGTGTTTGCATGGTGGTGGGGTTTGGGATTGAAGCGTCTGTTCTGTGTTTGTAGGGTGGTGGGGATTGGGATTGATGCGTCTGTTCTGTGTTTGTAGGGTGGTGGGGTTTGGGATTGATGTGACTGTTCGGTTTTTTTAGGGTGGTGGGGTTTGTGATTGATGCGTCTGTTCCATGTTTGTAGGGTGGTGGGGTTTGGATTTATGTGTCTGTTCTGTGTTTGCATGGTGGTGGGGTTTGGGATTGAAGCGTCTGTTCTGTGTTTGTAGGGTGGTGTGGTTTGGGAATGATGCGTCTGTTCTGTGTTTGTAGGGTGGTGGGGTTTGGGATTGAAGCGCCTGTTCCGTTTTTGTAGGGTGGTGGGGTTTGGGCTTGATGCGTCTGTTCTGTTTTTGTAGGGTGGTGGAGTTTGGGATTGATGCGTCTGTTCCATGTTTGTAGGGTTGTGGGGTTTGGGATTGATACGTCTGTTCGGTTTTTGTAGAGAGGTGGGGTTTGGGATTGATGTCTCTGTTCGGTTTTTGTAGGTTGGTGGGGTTTGGGAATGATGTGTCTGTTCCATGTTTGTAGGGTGGTGGGTTTTGGGATTGATGCGTCTGTTCCTTCTTTGTACGACGGTGGGGTTTGGGATTGATGTGTCTGTTTGGTTTTTGTAGGGTGGTGGGGTTTGGGATTGATGTGTCTGTTCGGTTTTTGTAGGGTGGTGGGGTGTGTGATTGATGCGTCTGTTCTGTGTTTGCAGGGTGGTGGGGTTTGGGATTGATGTGTCTGTTCTGTGTTTGCAGGGTGGTGGGGTTTGTGATTGATGCGTCTGTTCTGTGTTTGCAGGGTGGTGGGGTTTGTGATTGATGCGTCTGTTCTGTGTTTGCAGGGTGGTGGGGTTTGGGATTGATGTGTCTGTTCTGTGTTTGCAGGGTGGTGGGGTTTGTGACTGATGCGTCTGTTCTGTGTTTGCAGGGTGGTGGGGTTTGTGATTGATGCGTCTGTTCTGTGTTTGCAGGGTGGTGGGGTTTGGGATTGATGTGTCTGTTCGGTTTTTGTAGGGTGGTGGGGTTTGGGATTGATGCGTCTGTTCTGTGTTTGTAGGGTGGTGGGGTTTGGGATGGAAGCGTCTGTTCTGTGTTTGTGGGGTGGTGGGGTTTAGGATTGATGCGTCTGTTCCGTGTTTGTAGGGTGGTGAGTTTGGGATTGATGTGTCTGTTCAGTTTTTGTAGGGTGGTGGGGATTGGGATTGAAGCGTCTGTTCGGTTTTTGTAGGGTGGTGGGGTTTGGGATTGATGAGTCTGTTCCATGTTTGTAGGGTGGTGGGGTTTGGATTTATGTGTCTGTTCTGTGTTTGCATGGTGGTGGGGTTTGGAATTGAAGCGTCTGTTCTGTGTTTGTAGGGTGGTGGAGTTTGGGACTGATGCGTCTGTTCCATGTTTGTAGGGTTGTGGGGTTTGGGATTGATACGTCTGTTCGGTTTTTGTAGAGAGGTGGGGTTTGGGATTGAAGCGCCTGTTCCGTTTTTGTAGGGTGGTGGGGTTTGGGCTTGATGCGTCTGTTCTGTTTTTGTAGGGTGGTGGAGTTTGGGACTGATGCGTCTGTTCCATGTTTGTAGGGTTGTGGGGTTTGGGACTGATACGTCTGTTCGGTTTTTGTAGAGAGGTGGGGTTTGGGATTGATGTCTCTGTTCGGTTTTTGTAGGTTGGTGGGGTTTGGGAATGATGTGTCTGTTCCATGTTTGTAGGGTGGTGGGTTTTGGGATTGATGCGTCTGTTCCTTCTTTGTACGGGGGTGGGGTTTGGGATTGATGTGTCTGTTCCATTTTTGTAGGGTGGTGGTGTTTGGGATTGATGTGTCTGTTCGGTTTTTGTAGGGTGGTGGGGTTTGGGATTGATGTGTCTGTTCGGTTTTTGTAGGGTGGTGGGGTATGTGATTGATGCGTCTGTTCTGTGTTTGCAGGGTGGTGGGGTTTGGAATTGATGCGTCTGTTATGTGTTTGTAGAGTGGGGGGATTTGGCATTGATGTGTCTGTTCTGTGTTTGTAGGGTGGTGGGGTTTGTGATTGATGCGTCTGTTCCGTTTTTGTAGGGTGGTGTGGTTTGCGATTGATGCGTCTGATCCGTTTTTGTAGGGTGGGGGTTTTTGGGATTGATGCGAATGTTCTGTGTTTGTAGGGTGGTGGGGTTTGGGATTAATGCTTCTGTTCGGTTTTTGTAGGGTGGTGGGGTTTGGGATTGATGCGTAGGTTCAGTTTGTGTAGGCTGGTGGGTTTTGGGATTGAAGCGTCTGTTCCGTTTTTGTACGGCGGTGGGGTTTGTGATTGAAGAGTCTGTTCCGTTTTTGTAGCTTGGTGAAGTTTGGGATTGATGTGTCTGTTCTGTGTTTGTAGGGTGGTGGGGTTTGGGATTGATGTGTCTGTTCCGTTTTTGTAGGGTGGTGGGGTTTGGGATTGATGTGTCTGTTCGGTTTTTGTAGGGTGGTGGGGTGTGTGATTGATGCGTCTGTTCTGTGTTTGCAGGGTGGTGGGGTTTGGGATTGATGTGTCTGTTCTGTGTTTGCAGGGTGGTGGGGTTTGTGATTGATGAGTCTGTTCTGTGTTTGCAGGGTGGTGGGGTTTGTGATTGATGTGTCTGTTCTGTGTTTGCAGGGTGGTGGGGTTTGGGATTGATGTGTCTGTTCTGTGTCTGCAGGGTGTTGGGGTTTGTGACTGATGCGTCTGTTCTGTGTTTGCAGGGAGGTGGGGTTTGTGATTGATGCGTCTGTTCTGTGTTTGCAGGGTGGTGGAGTTTGGGATTGATGTGTCTGTTCGGTTTTTGTAGGGTGGTGGGGTTTGGGATTGATGTGTCTGTTCGGTTTTTGTAGGGTGGTGGGGTTTGGGATTGATGTGTCTGTTCTGTGTTTGCAGGGTGGTGGGGTTTGGAATTATGTGTCTGTTCTGTGTTTGCATGGTGGTGGGGTTTGGGATTGAAGCGTCTGTTCTGTGTTTGCAGGGTGGTGGGGTTTGTGACTGATGCGTCTGTTCTGTGTTTGCAGGGAGGTGGGGTTTGTGATTGATGCGTCTGTTCTGTGTTTGCAGGGTGGTGGTGTTTGGGATTGATGTGTCTGTTCGGTTTTTGTAGGGTGGTGGGGTATGTGATTGATGCGTCTGTTCTGTGTTTGCAGGGTGGTGGGGTTTGTAATTGATGTGTCTGTTCTGTGTTTGCAGGGTGGTGGGGTTTGTGACTGATGCGTCTGTTCTGTGTTTGCAGGGAGGTGGGGTTTGTGATTGATGCGTCTGTTCTGTGTTTGCAGGGTGGTGGAGTTTGGGATTGATGTGTCTGTTCGGTTTTTGTAGGGTGGTGGGGTTTGGGATTGATGTGTCTGTTCGGTTTTTGTAGGGTGGTGGGGTTTGTGATTGATGCGTCTGTTCCATGTTTGTAGGGTGGTGGGGTTTGGATTTATGTGTCTGTTCTGTGTTTGCATGGTGGTGGGGTTTGGGATTGAAGCGTCTGTTCTGTGTTTGTAGGGTGGTGGGGTTTGGGAATGATGCGTCTGTTCTGTGTTTGTAGGGTGGTGGGGTTTGGGATTGAAGCGCCTGTTCCGTTTTTGTAGGGTGGTGGGGTTTGGGCTTGATGCGTCTGTTCTGTTTTTGTAGGGTGGTGGAGTTTGGGATTGATGCGTCTGTTCCAGGTTTGTAGGGTTGTGGGGTTTGGGATTGATACGTCTGTTCGGTTTTTGTAGAGAGGTGGGGTTTGGGATTGATGTCTCTGTTCGGTTTTTGTAGGTTGGTGGGGTTTGGGAATGATGTGTCTGTTCCATGTTTGTAGGGTGGTGGGTTTTGGGATTGATGCGTCTGTTCCTTCTTTGTACGACGGTGGGGTTTGGGATTGATGTGTCTGTTCGGTTTTTGTAGGGTGGTGGGGTTTGGGATTGATGTGTCTGTTCGGATTTTGTAGGGTGGTGGGGTGTGTGATTGATGCGTCTGTTCTGTGTTTGCAGGGTGGTGGGGTTTGGGATTGATGAGTCTGTTCTGTGTTTGCAGGGTGGTGGGGTTTGTGATTGATGCGTCTGTTCTGTGTTTGCAGGGTGGTGGGGTTTGTGATTGATGCGTCTGTTCTGTGTTTGCAGGGTGGTGGGGTTTGGGATTGATGTGTCCGTTCGGTTTTTGTAGTGTGGTGGGGTTTGAGATTGATGCGTCTGTTCTGTGTTTGTAGGGTGGTGGGGTTTGGGATGGAAGCGTCTGTTCTGTGTTTGTGGGGTGGTGGGGTTTAGGATTGATGCGTCTGTTCCGTGTTTGTAGGGTGGTGAGTTTGGGATTGATGTGTCTGTTCAGTTTTTGTAGGGTGGTGGGGATTGGGATTGAAGCGTCTGTTCGGTTTTTGTAGGGTGGTGGGGTTTGGGATTGATGCGTTTGTTCTGGTTTTGTAGGGTGGTGGGGTTTGGGATTGATGCGTCTGTTCTGTGTTTGTAGGGTGGTGGGGTTTGGGATTGAAGCGCCTGTTCCGTTTTTGCAGGGTGGTGGGGTTTGGGCTTGATGCGTCTGTTCTGTTTTTGTAGGGTGGTGGAGTTTGGGACTGATGCGTCTGTTCCATGTTTGTAGGGTTGTGGGGTTTGGGATTGATACATCTGTTTGGTTTTTGTAGAGAGGTGGGGTTTGGGATTGATGTCTCTGTTCGGTTTTTGTAGGTTGGTGGGGTTTGGGAATGATCTGTCTGTTCCATGTTTGTAGGGTGGTGGGTTTTGGGATTGATGCGTATGTTCCTTCTTTGTACGGGGGTGGGGTTTGGGATTGATGTGTCTGTTCTGTTTTTGTAGGGTGGTAGGTTTTGGGATTGATGTGTCTGTTCCACTTTTGTAGGGTGGTGGTGTTTGGGATTGATGTGTCTGTTCGGTTTTTGTAGGGTGGTGGGCTTTGTGATTGAAACGTCTGTTCGGTTTTTGTAGGGTGGTGGGGTTTGGGATTGATGCGTCTGTTCCATGTTTGTAGGGTGGTGGGGTTTGGATTTATGTGTCTGTTCTGTGTTTGCATGGTGGTGGGGTTTGGAATTGAAGCGTCTGTTCTGTGTTTGTAGGGTGGTGGAGTTTGGGACTGATGTGTCTGTTCCATGTTTGTAGGGTTGTGGGGTTTGGGATTGATACGTCTGTTCGGTTTTTGTAGAGAGGTGGGGTTTGGGATTGAAGCGCCTGTTCCGTTTTTGTAGGGTGGTGGGGTTTGGGCTTGATGCGTCTGTTCTGTTTTTGTAGGGTGGTGGAGTTTGGGACTGATGCGTCTGTTCCATGTTTGTAGGGTTGTGGGGTTTGGGACTGATACGTCTGTTCGGTTTTTGTAGAGAGGTGGGGTTTGGGATTGATGTCTCTGTTCGGTTTTTGTAGGTTGGTGGGGTTTGGGAATGATGTGTCTGTTCCATGTTTGTAGGGTGGTGGGTTTTGGGATTGATGCGTCTGTTCCTTCTTTGTACGGGGGTGGGGTTTGGGATTGATGTGTCTGTTCCATTTTTGTAGGGTGGTGGTGTTTGGGATTGATGTGTCTGTTCGGTTTTTGTAGGGTGGTGGGGTTTGGGATTGATGTGTCTGTTCGGTTTTTGTAGGGTGGTGGGGTATGTGATTGATGCGTCTGTTCTGTGTCTGCAGGGTGGTGGAGTTTGGAATTGATGCGTCTGTTATGTGTTTGTAGAGTGGGGGGATTTGGCATTGATGTGTCTGTTCTGTGTTTGTAGGGTGGTGGGGTTTGTGATTGATGCGTCTGTTCCATTTTTGTAGGGTGGTGTGGTTTGCGATTGATGCGTCTGATCCGTTTTTGTAGGGTGGGGGTTTTTGGGATTGATGCGAATGTTCTGTGTTTGTAGGGTGGTGGGGTTTGGGATTAATGCTTCTGTTCGGTTTTTGTAGGGTGGTGGGGTTTGGGATTGATGCGTAGGTTCAGTTTGTGTAGGCTGGTGGGTTTTGGGATTGAAGCGTCTGTTCCGTTTTTGTACGGCGGTGGGGTTTGTGATTGAAGAGTCTGTTCCGTTTTTGTAGCTTGGTGAAGTTTGGGATTGATGTGTCTGTTCTGTGTTTGTAGGGTGGTGGGGTTTGGGATTGATGTGTCTGTTCGGTTTTTGTAGGGTGGTGGGGTTTGGGATTGATGTGTCTGTTCGGTTTTTGTAGGGTGTTGGGGTGTGTGATTGATGCGTCTGTTCTGTGTTTGCAGGGTGGTGGGGTTTGGGATTGATGTGTCTGTTCTGTGTTTGCAGGGTGGTGGGGTTTGTGATTGATGCGTCTGTTCTGTGTTTGCAGGGTGGTGGGGTTTGTGATTGATGTGTCTGTTCTGTGTTTGCAGGGTGGTGGGGTTTGGGATTGATGTGTCTGTTCTGTGTCTGCAGGGTGTTGGGGTTTGTGACTGATGCGTCTGTTCTGTGTTTGCAGGGAGGTGGGGTTTGTGATTGATGCGTCTGTTCTGTGTTTGCCGGGTGGTGGAGTTTGGGATTGATGTGTCTGTTCGGTTTTTGTAGGGTGGTGGGGTTTGGGATTGATGTGTCTGTTCGGTTTTTGTAGGGTGGTGGGGTTTGGGATTGATGTGTCTGTTCTGTGTTTGCAGGGTGGTGGGGTTTGGATTTATGTGTCTGTTCTGTGTTTGCATGGTGGTGGGATTTGGGATTGAAGCGTCTGTTCTGTGTTTGCAGGGTGGTGGGGTTTGTGACTGATGCGTCTGTTCTGTGTTTGCAGGGAGGTGGGGTTTGTGATTGATGCGTCTGTTCTGTGTTTGCAGGGTGGTGGTGTTTGGGATTGATGTGTCTGTTCGGTTTTTGTAGGGTGGTGGGGTATGTGATTGATGCGTCTGTTCTGTGTTTGCAGGGTGGTGGGGTTTGGAATTGATGCGTCTGTTATGTGTTTGTAGAGTGGGGGGATTTGGCATTGATGTGTCTGTTCTGTGTTTGTAGGGTGGTGGGGTTTGTGATTGATGCGTCTGTTCTGTTTTTGTAGGGTGGTGTGGTTTGCGATTGATGCGTCTGATCCGTTTTTGTAGGGTGGGGTGTTTTGGGATTGATGCGAATGTTCTGTGTTTGTAGGGTGGTGGGGTTTGGGATTAATGCTTCTGTTCGGTTTTTGTAGGGTGGTGGGGTTTGGGATTGATGCGTAGGTTCAGTTTGTGTAGGCTGGTGGGTTTTGGGATTGAAGCGTCTGTTCCGTTTTTGTACGGCGGTGGGGTTTGTGATTGAAGAGTCTGTTCCGTTTTTGTAGCTTGGTGAAGTTTGGGATTGATGTGTCTGTTCTGTGTTTGTAGGGTGGTGGGGTTTGGGATTGATGTGTCTGTTCGGTTTTTGTAGGGTGGTGGGGTTTGGGATTGATGTGTCTGTTCGGTTTTTGTAGGGTGGTGGGGTGTGTGATTGATGCGTCTGTTCTGTGTATGCAGGGTGGTGGGGTTTGGGATTGATGTGTCTGTTCTGTGTTTGCAGGGTGGTGGGGTTTGTGATTGATGCGTCTGTTCTGTGTTTGCAGGGTGGTGGGGTTTGTGATTGATGCGTCTGTTCTGTGTTTGCAGGGTGGTGGGGTTTGTAATTGATGTGTCTGTTCTGTGTTTGCAGGGTGGTGGGGTTTGTGACTGATGCGTCTGTTCTGTGTTTGCAGGGAGGTGGGGTTTGTGATTGATGCGTCTGTTCTGTGTTTGCAGGGTGGTGGAGTTTGGGATTGATGTGTCTGTTCGGTTTTTGTAGGGTGGTGGGGTTTGGGATTGATGTGTCTGTTCGGTTTTTGTAGGGTGGTGGGGTTTGTGATTGATGCGTCTGTTCCATGTTTGTAGGGTGGTGGGGTTTGGATTTATGTGTCTGTTCTGTGTTTGCATGGTGGTGGGGTTTGGGATTGAAGCGTCTGTTCTGTGTTTGTAGGGTGGTGGGGTTTGGGAATGATGCGTCTGTTCTGTGTTTGTAGGGTGGTGGGGTTTGGGATTGAAGCGCCTGTTCCGTTTTTGTAGGGTGGTGGGGTTTGGGCTTGATGCGTCTGTTCTGTTTTTGTAGGGTGGTGGAGTTTGGGATTGATGCGTCTGTTCCATGTTTGTAGGGTTGTGGGGTTTGGGATTGATACGTCTGTTCGGTTTTTGTAGAGAGGTGGGGTTTGGGATTGATGTCTCTGTTCGGTTTTTGTAGGTTGGTGGGGTTTGGGAATGATGTGTCTGTTCCATGTTTGTAGGGTGGTGGGTTTTGGGATTGATGCGTCTGTTCCTTCTTTGTACGACGGTGGGGTTTGGGATTGATGTGTCTGTTCGGTTTTTGTAGGGTGGTGGGGTTTGGGATTGATGTGTCTGTTCGGATTTTGTAGGGTGGTGGGGTGTGTGATTGATGCGTCTGTTCTGTGTTTGCAGGGTGGTGGGGTTTGGGATTGATGAGTGTGTTCTGTGTTTGCAGGGTGGTGGGGTTTGTGATTGATGCGTCTGTTCTGTGTTTGCAGGGTGGTGGGGTTTGTGATTGATGCGTCTGTTCTGTGTTTGCAGGGTGGTGGGGTTTGGGATTGATGTGTCCGTTCGGTTTTTGTAGTGTTGTGGGGTTTGAGATTGATGCGTCTGTTCTGTGTTTGTAGGGTGGTGGGGTTTGGGATGGAAGCGTCTGTTCTGTGTTTGTGGGGTGGTGGGGTTTAGGATTGATGCGTCTGTTCCGTGTTTGTAGGGTGGTGAGTTTGGGATTGATGTGTCTGTTCAGTTTTTGTAGGGTGGTGGGGATTGGGATTGAAGCGTCTGTTCGGTTTTTGTAGGGTGGTGGGGTTTGGGATTGATGCGTTTGTTCTGGTTTTGTAGGGTGGTGGGGTTTGGGATTGATGCGTCTGTTCTGTGTTTGTAGGGTGGTGGGGTTTGGGATTGAAGCGCCTGTTCCGTTTTTGCAGGGTGGTGGGGTTTGGGCTTGATGCGTCTGTTCTGTTTTTGTAGGGTGGTGGAGTTTGGGACTGATGCGTCTGTTCCATGTTTGTAGGGTTGTGGGGTTTGGGATTGATACATCTGTTCGGTTTTTGTAGAGAGGTGGGGTTTGGGATTGATGTCTCTGTTCGGTTTTTGTAGGTTGGTGGGGTTTGGGAATGATGTGTCTGTTCCATGTTTGTAGGGTGGTGGGTTTTGGGATTGATGCGTATGTTCCTTCTTTGTACGGGGGTGGGGTTTGGGATTGATGCGTCTGTTCTGTTTTTGTAGGGTGGTAGGTTTTGGGATTGATGTGTCTGTTCCACTTTTGTAGGGTGGTGGTGTTTGGGATTGATGTGTCTGTTCGGTTTTTGTAGGGTGGTGGGCTTTGTGATTGAAACGTCTGTTCGGTTTTTGTAGGGTGGTGGGGTTTGGGATTGATGTGTCTGTTCTGTGTTTGTAGGGTGGTGGGGTTCGGGATTGATGCGTCTGTTCTGTGTTTGTAGGGTGGTGGGTTTTGGGTTTGAAGCGTTCGTTACGTTTTTGTAGGGTGGTTGGGTTTAGGTTTGATGCGTCTGTTCCGTTTTTGTAGGGTGGTGGGGTTTGGGATTGATGTGTCTGTTCGGTTTTTGTAGGGTGGTGGAGTTTGGGATTGATGCGTCTGTTCCGTGTTTGTAGGGTGGTGAGTTTGGGATTGATGTGTCTGTTCAGTTTTTGTAGGGTGGTGGGGATTGGGATTGAAGCGTCTGTTCGGTTTTTGTAGGGTGGTGGGGTTTGGGATTGATGCGTTTGTTCTGGTTTTGTAGGGTGGTGGGGTTTGGGATTGATGCGTCTGTTCTGTGTTTGTAGGGTGGTGGGGTTTGGGATTGAAGCGCCTGTTCCGTTTTTGCAGGGTGGTGGGGTTTGGTCTTGATGCGTCTGTTCTGTTTTTGTAGGGTGGTGGAGTTTGGGACTGATGCGTCTGTTCCATGTTTGTAGGGTTGTGGGGTTTGGGATTGATACATCTGTTCGGTTTTTGTAGAGAGGTGGGGTTAGGGATTGATGCGTCTGTTCTGTGTTTGTAGAGTGGTCGGGTTTGGGATTGATGCATCTGTTCCGTTTTTGTAGGGTGGTGGGGTTTGGGACTGATGTGTGTGTTCCATTTTTGTAGGGTGGTGGGGTTTGGGATTGATGCGTCTGTTCTGTTTTGCACGGTGGTGAGATTTGGGATTGAAGCGTCAGTTCTGTGTTTGTAGGGTGGTGGTGTTTGGAATTGTTGCGTTTGTTCTGTGTTGGTAAGGTGGTGGGGTTTGGGATTGTTGCGTTTGTTCTGTGTTTGTAGGGTTGTGGGGTTTGGGATTGATGTGTCTGTTCCGTTTTTGTTGGGTGGTGGGATTTGGGATTGAAGCGTCTGTTCCGTTTTTGTAGGGTGGTGTGGTTTGGGATTGATGCGTCTGTTCTGTGTCTGTAGGGTGGTGAGGTTTGGGATTGATGCGTCTGTTCTGTTTTGCACGGTGGTGAGATTTGGGATTGAAGCGTCAGTTCTGTGTTTGTAGGGTGGTGGGGTTTGGAATTGTTGCTTTTTTTCTGTGTTTGTAGGGTGGTGGGGTTTGGGATTGATGTGTCTGTTGCGTTTTTGTAGGGTGGTGGGGTTTGGGATTGAAGCGTCTGTTCCGTTTTTGTAGGGTGGTGTGGTTTGGGATTGATGCGTCTGTTCTGTGTTTGCAGGGTGGTGGGGTTTGTGACTGATGCGTCTGTTCTGTGTTTGCAGGGTGGTGGGGTTTGTGATTGATGCGTCTGTTCTGTGTTTGCAGGGTGGTGGGGTTTGGGATTGATGTGTCTGTTCGGTTTTTGTAGGGTGGTGGGGTTTGTGATTGATGTGTCTGTTCGGTTTTTGTAGGGTGGTGGGGTTTGTGATTGATGCGTCTGTTCTGTGTTTGCAGGGTGGTGGGGTTTGTGACTGATGCGTCTGTTCCGTTTTTGAAGGGTGGTGGGGTTTGGGATTGATGCGTCTGTTCGGTTTTTGTAGGGTGGTGGGGTTTGTGATTGATGTGTCTGTTCGGTTTTTGTAGGGTGGTGGGGTTTGTGATTGATGCATCAGTTCTGTGTTTGCAGGGAGGTGGGGTTTGGAATTGATGCGCCTGTTCTGTGTTTGCAGGGTGGTGGGGTTTGGGATTGATGTGTCTGTTCTGTGTTTGTAAGGTGGTGGGGTTTGGGATTGATGCGACTGTTCTGTTTTTGTAGGGTGGTGAGTTTGGGATTGATGTGTCTGTTCGGTTTTTGTAGGGTGGTGGGGTTTGTGATTGATGCGTCTGTTCTGTGTTTGCAGGGTGGTGGGGTTTGGGATTGATGTGTCTGTTGCGTTTTTGTAGGGTGGTGGGGTTTGGGATTGAAGCGTCTGTTCCGTTTTTGTAGGGTGGTGTGGTTTGGGATTGATGCGTCTGTTCTGTGTTTGCAGGGTGGTGGGGTTTGTGACTGATGCGTCTGTTCTGTGTTTGCAGGGTGGTGGGGTTTGTGATTGATGCGTCTGTTCTGTGTTTGCAGGGTGGTGGGGTTTGGGATTGATGTGTCTGTTCGGTTTTTGTAGGGTGGTGGGGTTTGTGATTGATGTGTCTGTTCGGTTTTTGTAGGGTGGTGGGGTTTGTGATTGATGCGTCTGTTCTGTGTTTGCAGGGTGGTGGGTTTTGTGACTGATGCGTCTGTTCCATTTTTGAAGGGTGGTGGGGTTTGGGATTGATGCGTCTGTTCGGTTTTTGTAGGGTGGTGGGGTTTGTGATTGATGTGTCTGTTCGGTTTTTGTAGGGTGGTGGGGTTTGTGATTGATGCATCTGTTCTGTGTTTGCAGGGTGGTGGGGTTTGGGATTGATGTGTCTGTTCGGTTTTTGTAGGGTGGTGGGGTTTGTGATTGATGTGTCTGTTCGGTTTTTGTAGGGTGGTGGGGTTTGTGATTGATGCGTCTGTTCTGTGTTTGCAGGGTGGTGGGGTTTGTGACTGATGCGTCTGTTCCGTTTTTGAAGGGTGGTGGGGTTTGGGATTGATGCGTCTGTTCGGTTTTTGTAGGGTGGTGGGGTTTGTGATTGATGTGTCTGTTCGGTTTTTGTAGGGTGGTGGGGTTTGTGATTGATGCATCTGTTCTGTGTTTGCAGGGAGGTGGGGTTTGGAATTGATGCGCCTGTTCTGTGTTTGCAGGGTGGTGGGGTTTGGGATTGATGTGTCTGTTCTGTGTTTGTAAGGTGGTGCGGTTTGGGATTGATGCGACTGTTCTGTTTTTGTAGGGTGGTGAGTTTGGGATTGATGTGTCTGTTCGGTTTTTGTAGGGTGGTGGGGTTTGTGATTGATGCGTCTGTTCTGTGTTTGCAGGGTGGTGGGGTTTGGGATTGATGTGTCTGTTGCGTTTTTGTAGGGTGGTGGGGTTTGGGATTGAAGCGTCTGTTCCGTTTTTGTAGGGTGGTGTGGTTTGGGATTGATGCGTCTGTTCTGTGTTTGCAGGGTGGTGGGGTTTGTGACTGATGCGTCTGTTCTGTGTTTGCAGGGTGGTGGGGTTTGTGATTGATGCGTCTGTTCTGTGTTTGCAGGGTGGTGGGGTTTGGGATTGATGTGTCTGTTCGGTTTTTGTAGGGTGGTGGGGTTTGTGATTGATGTGTCTGTTCGGTTTTTGTAGGGTGGTGGGGTTTGTGATTGATGCGTCTGTTCTGTGTTTGCAGGGTGGTGGGGTTTGTGACTGATGCGTCTGTTCCGTTTTTGAAGGGTGGTGGGGTTTGGGATTGATGCGTCTGTTCGGTTTTTGTAGGGTGGTGGGGTTTGTGATTGATGTGTCTGTTCCGTTTTTGTAGGGTGGTGGGGTTTGTGATTGATGCATCTGTTCTGTGTTTGCAGGGAGGTGGGGTTTGGAATTGATGCGCCTGTTCTGTGTTTGCAGGGTGGTGGGGTTTGGGATTGATGTGTCTGTTCTGTGTTTGTAAGGTGGTGGGGTTTGGGATTGATGCGACTGTTCTGTTTTTGTAGGGTGGTGAGTTTGGGATTGATGTGTCTGTTCGGTTTTTGTAGGGTGGTGGGGTTTGTGATTGATGCGTCTGTTCTGTGTTTGCAGGGTGGTGGGGTTTGTGACTGATGCGTCTGTTCCGTTTTTGAAGGGTGGTTGGGTTTGGGATTGATGCGTCTGTTCTGTGTTTGCAGGGTGGTGGGGTTTGGGATTGATGTGTCTGTTCGGTTTTTGTAGGGTGGTGGGGTTTGTGATTGATGTGTCTGTTCGGTTTTTGTAGGGTGGTGGGGTTTGTGATTGATGCGTCTGTTCTGTGTTTGCAGGGAGGTGGGGTTTGGAATTGATGCGCCTGTTCTGTGTTTGCAGGGTGGTGGGGTTTGGGATTGATGTGTCTGTTATGTGTTTGTAGGGTGGTGGGGTTTGGGATTGATGCGTCTGTTCTGTTTTTGTAGGGTGGTGAGTTTGGGATTGATGTGTCTGTTCAGTTTTTGTAGGGTGGTGGGGATTGGGATTGAAGCGTCTGTTCGGTTTTTGTAGGGTGGTGGGGTTTGGGATTTATGCGTTTGTTCTGGTTTTGTAGGGTGGTGGGGTTTGGGATTGATGCGTCTGTTCCATGTTTGTAGGGTGGTGGGGTTTGGATTTATGTGTCTGTTCTGTGTTTGCATGGTGGTGGGGTTTGGGATTGAAGCGTCTGTTCTGTGTTTGTAGGGTGGTGGGGTTTGGGATAGATGCATCTCTTCTGTGTTTGTAGGGTGTTGGGTTTGGGATTGAAGCGCTTGTTCCGTTTTTGTAGGGTGGTGGGGTTTGGGCTTGATGCGTCTGTTCTGTTTTTGTAGGGTGGTGGAGTTTGGGATTGATGCGTCTGTTCCATGTTTGTAGGGTTGTGGGGTTTGGGATTGATACGTCTGTTCGGTTTTTGTAGAGAGGTGGGGTTTGGGATTGATGTCTCTGTTCGGTTTTTGTAGGTTGGTGGGGTTTGGGAATGATGTGTCCGTTCCACCTCTGCGGGGTGGGGGGGTTTGGGATTGATGTGTCTGTTCTGTGTTTGAAGGGTGGTGGGTTTTGGGATTGTTGCGTCTGTTCCTTCTTTGTACGGGGGTGGGGTTTGGGATTGAAGTGCCTGTTCGGTTTTTGTAGGGTGGTGGGGAAGGGATTGATGCGTCTGTTCTGTGTTTGTAGGGTGGTGGGGTTTGGGATTGATGCGTCTGTTCTGTGTTTCTAGGGTGGTGGGGTTTGGGATTGAAGCGTCTGTTCCGTTTTTGAAGGGTGGTGGGGTTTGGGATTGATGCGTCTGTTCTGTGTTTGTAGGGTGGTGGGGTTTGGGATTGATGCGTCTGTTCTGTGTTTCTAGGGTGGTGGGTTTTGGGATTGAAGCGTCTGTTCCGTTTTTGGTGGGTTTTGGGATTGATGCGTGTGTTCCTTCTTTGTAGGGGGTGGGGTTTGGGACTGATGCGTCTGTTCTGTGTTTGAAGGGTGGCGGGGTTTGGGATTGATCCGTCTGTTCTGTTTTTGTACGGTGCTGGGGTTTGGGATTGATGCGTCTGTTCTGTTTTTGTACGGTGCTGGGATTTGGGATTGATGCGTCTGTTCTATGTTTGTAGGGTGGTGGGGTTTGGGATAGAAGCGTCTGTTCTGTTTTTGTAGGGTGGTGGGGTTTGGGATTGAAGCATCTGTTCCGTTTTTGTAGGTTGGTGGGGTTTGGGATTGATGCTTCTGTTCTGTGTTTGTAGGGTGGTGGGGTTTGGGATTGATGTGTCTGTTCGGTTTTTGTAGGGTGGTGGGGTTTGGGACTGATGTGTGTGTTCCATGTTTGTACGGTGGTGGTGTTTGGGATTGAAGTGCCTGTTCGGTTTTTGTAGGGTGGTGGGGATGGGATTGATGCGTCTGTTCTGTGTTTGTAGGGTGGTGTGGTTTGGGATTGATGCGTCTGTTCTGTGTTTCTTGGGTGGTGGGGTTTGGGATTGAAGCGTCTGTTCCGTTTTTGAAGGGTGGTGGGGTTTGGGATTGATGCGTCTGTTCTGTGTTTGTAGGGTGGTGGGGTTTGGGATTGATGCGTCTGTTCTGTGTTTCTAGGGTGGTGGGGATTGGGATTGAAACGTCTGTTCCTTCTTTGTACGGGGGTGGGGTTTGGGATTGATGCGTCTGTTCCGTTTCTGTAGGGTGCTGGGGTTTGGGATTGATGTGTCTATTCTGTGTTTGTAGGGTGGTCGGGATTGTGATTGATGCGTTTGTTCCGTATTTGTAGGGTGGTGGGTTTTGGGATTGAAGTGCCTGTTCGGTTTTTGTAGGGTGGTGGGGATGGGATTGATGCGTCTGTTCTGTGTTTGTAGGGTGGTGGGGTTTGGGATTGATGCGTCTGTTCTGTGTTTCTAGGGTGGTGGGGTTTGGGATTGAAGCGTCTGTTCCGTTTTTGAAGGGTGGTGGGGTTTGGGATTGATGCGTCTGTTCTGTGTTTGTAGGGTGGTGGGGTTTGGGATTGATGCGTCTGTTCTGTGTTTCTAGGGTGGTGGGTTTTGGGATTGAAGCGTCTGTTCCGTTTTTGGTGGGTTTTGGGATTGATGCGTGTGTTCCTTCTTTGTAGGGGGTGGGGTTTGGGACTGATGCGTCTGTTCTGTGTTTGAAGGGTGGCGGGGTTTGGGATTGATCCGTCTGTTCTGTTTTTGTACGGTGCTGGGGTTTGGGATTGATGCGTCTGTTCTGTTTTTGTACGGTGCTGGGATTTGGGATTGATGCGTCTGTTCTATGTTTGTAGGGTGGTGGGGTTTGGGATAGAAGCGTCTGTTCTGTTTTTGTAGGGTGGTGGGGTTTGGGATTGAAGCATCTGTTCCGTTTTTGTAGGTTGGTGGGGTTTGGGATTGATGCTTCTGTTCTGTGTTTGTAGGGTGGTGGGGTTTGGGATTGATGTGTCTGTTCGGTTTTTGTAGGGTGGTGGGGTTTGGGATTGATGTGTCTGTTCAGTTTTTGTAGGGTGGTGGGGTTTGGGATTGATGCGTCTGTTCTGTGTTTGTAGGGTGGTGGGGTTAGGGATTGAAGCGCCTGTTCCGTTTTTGTAGGGTGGTGGGGTTTGGGCTTGATGCGTCTGTTCTGTTTTTGTTGGGTGGTGGAGTTTGGGATTCATGCGTCTGTTCCATGTTTGTAGGGTTGCGGGCTTTGGGATTTATACTTCTGTTCGGTTTTTGTAGAGAGGTGGGGTTTGGGATTGATGTCTCTGTTCGGTTTTTGTAGGTTGGTGGGGTTTGGGAATGATGTGTCCGTTCCACTTCTGCGGGGTGGTGGGGTTTGGGATTGATGCGTCTGTTCCTTCTTTGTACGGGGGTGGGGTTTGGGATTGATGCGTCTGTTCCGTTTCTGTAGGGTGCTGGGGTTTGGGATTGATGTGTCTATTCTGTGTTTCTAGGGTGGTCGGGATTGTGATTGATGCGTTTGTTCCGTATTTGTAGGGTGGTGGGGTTTGGGATTGAAGTGCCTGTTCGGTTTTTGTAGGGTGGTGGGGATGGGATTGATGCGTCTGTTCTGTGTTTGTAGGGTGGTGTGGTTTGGGATTGATGCGTCTGTTCTGTGTTTCTTGGGTGGTGGGGTTTGGGATTGAAGCGTCTGTTCCGTTTTTGAAGGGTGGTGGGGTTTGGGATTGATGCGTCTGTTCTGTGTTTGTAGGGTGGTGGGGTTTGGGATTGATGCGTCTGTTCTGTGTTTCTAGGGTGGTGGGGATTGGGATTGAAACGTCTGTTCCTTCTTTGTACGGGGGTGGGGTTTGGGATTGATGCGTCTGTTCCGTTTCTGTAGGGTGCTGGGGTTTGGGATTGATGTGTCTATTCTGTGTTTGTAGGGTGGTCGGGATTGTGATTGATGCGTTTGTTCCGTATTTGTAGGGTGGTGGGTTTTGGGATTGAAGTGCCTGTTCGGTTTTTGTAGGGTGGTGGGGATGGGATTGATGCGTCTGTTCTGTGTTTGTAGGGTGGTGGGGTTTGGGATTGATGCGTCTGTTCTGTGTTTCTAGGGTGGTGGGGTTTGGGATTGAAGCGTCTGTTCCGTTTTTGAAGGGTGGTGGGGTTTGGGATTGATGCGTCTGTTCTGTGTTTGTAGGGTGGTGGGGTTTGGGATTGATGCGTCTGTTCTGTGTTTGCAGGGTGGTGGGGTTTGGGATTGATGTGTCTCTTCTGTGTTTGTAGGGTGGTGGGGTTTGGGACTGATGTGTGTGTTCCATGTTTGTAGGGTGGTGGGGTTTGGGATTGATCTGTCTGTTCCATTTTTGTACGGTGGTGGTGTTTGGGATTGATGCGTCTGTTCTGTTTTGCACGGTGGTGAGATTTGGGATTGAAGCTTCAGTTCTGTGTTTGTAGGGTGGTGGGGTTTGGGATAGAAGCGTCTGTTCTGTTTTTGTAGGGTGGTGGGGTTTGGGATTGTTGAGTTTGTTCTGTGTTTGTAGGGTTGTGGGGTTTGGGATTGATGTGTCTGTTCCGTTTTTATTGGGTGGTGGGATTTGGGATTGAAGCGTCTGTTCCGCTTTTGTAGGGTGGTGTGGTTTGGGATTGATGCGTCTGTTCTGTGTCTGTAGGGTGATGAGGTTTGGGATTGATGCGTCTGTTCTGTTTTGCACGGTGGTGAGATTTGGGATTGAAGCGTCAGTTCTGTGTTTGTAGGGTGGTGGGGTTTGGAATTGTTGCGTTTGTTCTGTGTTAGTAGGGTGGTGTGGTTTGGGATTGTTGCGTTTGTTCTGTGTTTGTAGTGTGGTGGGGTTTGGGATTGATGTGTCTGTTGCGTTTTTGTAGGGTGGTGGGGTTTGGGATTGAAGCGTCTGTTCCGTTTTTGTAGGGTGGTGTGGTTTGGGATTGATGCGTCTGTTCTGTGTTTGCAGGGTGGTGGGGTTTGTGACTGATGCGTCTGTTCTGTGTTTGCAGGGTGGTGGGGTTTGCGATTGATGCGTCTGTTCTGTGTTTGCAGGGTGGTGGGGTTTGGGATTGATGTGTTTGTTCGGTTTTTGTAGGGTGGTGGGGTTTGTGATTGATGTGTCTGTTCGGTTTTTGTAGGGTGGTGGGGTTTGTGATTGATGCGTCTGTTCTGTGTTTGCAGGGTGGTGGGGTTTGTGACTGATGCGTCTGTTCCGTTTTTGAAGGGTGGTGGGGTTTGGGATTGATGCGTCTGTTCTGTGTTTGCAGGGTGGTGGGGTTTGGGATTGATGTGTCTGTTCCGTTTTTGAAGGGTGGTGGGGTTTGGGATTGATGCGTCTGTTCTGTGTTTGTAGGGTGGTGGGGTTTGGGATTGATGCGTCTGTTCTGTGTTTCTAGGGTGGTGGGGATTGGGATTGAAACGTCTGTTCCTTCTTTGTACGGGGGTGGGGTTTGGGATTGATGCGTCTGTTCCGTTTCTGTAGGGTGCTGGGGTTTGGGATTGATGTGTCTATTCTGTGTTTGTAGGGTGGTCGGGATTGTGATTGATGCGTTTGTTCCGTATTTGTAGGGTGGTGGGTTTTGGGATTGAAGTGCCTGTTCGGTTTTTGTAGGGTGGTGGGGATGGGATTGATGCGTCTGTTCTGTGTTTGTAGGGTGGTGGGGTTTGGGATTGATGCGTCTGTTCTGTGTTTCTAGGGTGGTGGGGTTTGGGATTGAAGCGTCTGTTCCGTTTTTGAAGGGTGGTGGGGTTTGGGATTGATGCGTCTGTTCTGTGTTTGTAGGGTGGTGGGGTTTGGGATTGATGCGTCTGTTCTGTGTTTGCAGGGTGGTGGGGTTTGGGATTGATGTGTCTCTTCTGTGTTTGTAGGGTGGTGGGGTTTGGGACTGATGTGTGTGTTCCATGTTTGTACGGTGGTTGTGTTTGGGATTGAAGTGCCTGTTCGGTTTTTGTAGGGTGGTGGGGATGGGATTGATGCGTCTGTTCTGTGTTTGTAGGGTGGTGTGGTTTGGGATTGATGCGTCTGTTCTGTGTTTCTTGGGTGGTGGGGTTTGGGATTGAAGCGTCTGTTCCGTTTTTGAAGGGTGGTGGGGTTTGGGATTGATGCGTCTGTTCTGTGTTTGTAGGGTGGTGGGGTTTGGGATTGATGCGTCTGTTCTGTGTTTCTAGGGTGGTGGGGATTGGGATTGAAACGTCTGTTCCTTCTTTGTACGGGGGTGGGGTTTGGGATTGATGCGTCTGTTCCGTTTCTGTAGGGTGCTGGGGTTTGGGATTGATGTGTCTATTCTGTGTTTGTAGGGTGGTCGGGATTGTGATTGATGCGTTTGTTCCGTATTTGTAGGGTGGTGGGTTTTGGGATTGAAGTGCCTGTTCGGTTTTTGTAGGGTGGTGGGGATGGGATTGATGCGTCTGTTCTGTGTTTGTAGGGTGGTGGGGTTTGGGATTGATGCGTCTGTTCTGTGTTTCTAGGGTGGTGGGGTTTGGGATTGAAGCGTCTGTTCCGTTTTTGAAGGGTGGTGGGGTTTGGGATTGATGCGTCTGTTCTGTGTTTGTAGGGTGGTGGGGTTTGGGATTGATGCGTCTGTTCTGTGTTTCTAGGGTGGTGGGTTTTGGGATTGAAGCGTCTGTTCCGTTTTTGGTGGGTTTTGGGATTGATGCGTGTGTTCCTTCTTTGTAGGGGGTGGGGTTTGGGACTGATGCGTCTGTTCTGTGTTTGAAGGGTGGCGGGGTTTGGGATTGATCCGTCTGTTCTGTTTTTGTACGGTGCTGGGGTTTGGGATTGATGCGTCTGTTCTGTTTTTGTACGGTGCTGGGATTTGGGATTGATGCGTCTGTTCTATGTTTGTAGGGTGGTGGGGTTTGGGATAGAAGCGTCTGTTCTGTTTTTGTAGGGTGGTGGGGTTTGGGATTGAAGCATCTGTTCCGTTTTTGTAGGTTGGTGGGGTTTGGGATTGATGCTTCTGTTCTGTGTTTGTAGGGTGGTGGGGTTTGGGATTGATGTGTCTGTTCGGTTTTTGTAGGGTGGTGGGGTTTGGGATTGATGTGTCTGTTCAGTTTTTGTAGGGTGGTGGGGTTTGGGATTGATGCGTCTGTTCTGTGTTTGTAGGGTGGTGGGGTTAGGGATTGAAGCGCCTGTTCCGTTTTTGTAGGGTGGTGGGGTTTGGGCTTGATGCGTCTGTTCTGTTTTTGTTGGGTGGTGGAGTTTGGGATTCATGCGTCTGTTCCATGTTTGTAGGGTTGTGGGCTTTGGGATTTATACTTCTGTTCGGTTTTTGTAGAGAGGTGGGGTTTGTGATTGATGCGTCTGTTCTGTGTTTGCAGGGTGGTGGGGTTTGTGACTGATGCGTCTGTTCCGTTCTTGAAGGGTGGTGGGGTTTGGGATTGATGCGTCTGTTCTGTGTTTGCAGGGTGGTGGGGTTTGGGATTGATGTGTCTGTTCCGTTTTTGAAGGGTGGTGGGGTTTGGGATTGATGCGTCTGTTCTGTGTTTGTAGGGTGGTGGGGTTTGGGATTGATGCGTCTGTTCTGTGTTTCTAGGGTGGTGGGGATTGGGATTGAAACGTCTGTTCCTTCTTTGTACGGGGGTGGGGTTTGGGATTGATGCGTCTGTTCCGTTTCTGTAGGGTGCTGGGGTTTGGGATTGATGTGTCTATTCTGTGTTTGTAGGGTGGTCGGGATTGTGATTGATGCGTTTGTTCCGTATTTGTAGGGTGGTGGGTTTTGGGATTGAAGTGCCTGTTCGGTTTTTGTAGGGTGGTGGGGATGGGATTGATGCGTCTGTTCTGTGTTTGTAGGGTGGTGGGGTTTGGGATTGATGCGTCTGTTCTGTGTTTCTAGGGTGGTGGGGTTTGGGATTGAAGCGTCTGTTCCGTTTTTGAAGGGTGGTGGGGTTTGGGATTGATGCGTCTGTTCTGTGTTTGTAGGGTGGTGGGGTTTGGGATTGATGCGTCTGTTCTGTGTTTGCAGGGTGGTGGGGTTTGGGATTGATGTGTCTCTTCTGTGTTTGTAGGGTGGTGGGGTTTGGGACTGATGTGTGTGTTCCATGTTTGTACGGTGGTGGTGTTTGGGATTGAAGTGCCTGTTCGGTTTTTGTAGGGTGGTGGGGATGGGATTGATGCGTCTGTTCTGTGTTTGTAGGGTGGTGTGGTTTGGGATTGATGCGTCTGTTCTGTGTTTCTTGGGTGGTGGGGTTTGGGATTGAAGCGTCTGTTCCGTTTTTGAAGGGTGGTGGGGTTTGGGATTGATGCGTCTGTTCTGTGTTTGTAGGGTGGCGGGGTTTGGGATTGATCCGTCTGTTCTGTTTTTGTACGGTGCTGGGGTTTGGGATTGATGCGTCTGTTCTGTTTTTGTACGGTGCTGGGATTTGGGATTGATGCGTCTGTTCTATGTTTGTAGGGTGGTGGGGTTTGGGATAGAAGCGTCTGTTCTGTTTTTGTAGGGTGGTGGGGTTTGGGATTGAAGCATCTGTTCCGTTTTTGTAGGTTGGTGGGGTTTGGGATTGATGCTTCTGTTCTGTGTTTGTAGGGTGGTGGGGTTTGGGATTGATGTGTCTGTTCGGTTTTTGTAGGGTGGTGGGGTTTGGGATTGATGTGTCTGTTCAGTTTTTGTAGGGTGGTGGGGTTTGGGATTGATGCGTCTGTTCTGTGTTTGTAGGGTGGTGGGGTTAGGGATTGAAGCGCCTGTTCCGTTTTTGTAGGGTGGTGGGGTTTGGGCTTGATGCGTCTGTTCTGTTTTTGTTGGGTGGTGGAGTTTGGGATTCATGCGTCTGTTCCATGTTTGTAGGGTTGTGGGCTTTGGGATTTATACTTCTGTTCGGTTTTTGTAGAGAGGTGGGGTTTGTGATTGATGCGTCTGTTCTGTGTTTGCAGGGTGGTGGGGTTTGTGACTGATGCGTCTGTTCCGTTTTTGAAGGGTGGTGGGGTTTGGGATTGATGCGTCTGTTCTGTGTTTGCAGGGTGGTGGGGTTTGGGATTGATGTGTCTGTTCCGTTTTTGAAGGGTGGTGGGGTTTGGGATTGATGCGTCTGTTCTGTGTTTGTAGGGTGGTGGGGTTTGGGATTGATGCGTCTGTTCTGTGTTTCTAGGGTGGTGGGGATTGGGATTGAAACGTCTGTTCCTTCTTTGTACGGGGGTGGGGTTTGGGATTGATGTGTCTGTTCCGTTTCTGTAGGGTGCTGGGGTTTGGGATTGATGTGTCTATTCTGTGTTTGTAGGGTGGTCGGGATTGTGATTGATGCGTTTGTTCCGTATTTGTAGGGTGGTGGGTTTTGGGATTGAAGTGCCTGTTCGGTTTTTGTAGGGTGGTGGGGATGGGATTGATGCGTCTGTTCTGTGTTTGTAGGGTGGTGGGGTTTGGGATTGATGCGTCTGTTCTGTGTTTCTAGGGTGGTGGGGTTTGGGATTGAAGCGTCTGTTCCGTTTTTGAAGGGTTGTGGGGTTTGGGATTGATGCGTCTGTTCTGTGTTTGTAGGGTGGTGGGGTTTGGGATTGATGCGTCTGTTCTGTGTTTGCAGGGTGGTGGGGTTTGGGATTGATGTGTCTCTTCTGTGTTTGTAGGGTGGTGGGGTTTGGGACTGATGTGTGTGTTCCATGTTTGTACGGTGGTGGTGTTTGGGATTGAAGTGCCTGTTCGGTTTTTGTAGGGTGGTGGGGATGGGATTGATGCGTCTGTTCTGTGTTTGTAGGGTGGTGTGGTTTGGGATTGATGCGTCTGTTCTGTGTTTCTTGGGTGGTGGGGTTTGGGATTGAAGCGTCTGTTCCGTTTTTGAAGGGTGGTGGGGTTTGGGATTGATGCGTCTGTTCTGTGTTTGTAGGGTGGCGGGGTTTGGGATTGATCCGTCTGTTCTGTTTTTGTACGGTGCTGGGGTTTGGGATTGATGCGTCTGTTCTGTTTTTGTACGGTGCTGGGATTTGGGATTGATGCGTCTGTTCTATGTTTGTAGGGTGGTGGGGTTTGGGATAGAAGCGTCTGTTCTGTTTTTGTAGGGTGGTGGGGTTTGGGATTGAAGCATCTGTTCCGTTTTTGTAGGTTGGTGGGGTTTGGGATTGATGCTTCTGTTCTGTGTTTGTAGGGTGGTGGGGTTTGGGATTGATGTGTCTGTTCGGTTTTTGTAGGGTGGTGGGGTTTGGGATTGATGTGTCTGTTCAGTTTTTGTAGGGTGGTGGGGTTTGGGATTGATGCGTCTGTTCTGTGTTTGTAGGGTGGTGGGGTTAGGGATTGAAGCGCCTGTTCCGTTTTTGTAGGGTGGTGGGGTTTGGGCTTGATGCGTCTGTTCTGTTTTTGTTGGGTGGTGGAGTTTGGGATTCATGCGTCTGTTCCATGTTTGTAGGGTTGTGGGCTTTGGGATTTATACTTCTGTTCGGTTTTTGTAGAGAGGTGGGGTTTGTGATTGATGCGTCTGTTCTGTGTTTGCAGGGTGGTGGGGTTTGTGACTGATGCGTCTGTTCCGTTTTTGAAGGGTGGTGGGGTTTGGGATTGATGCGTCTGTTCTGTGTTTGCAGGGTGGTGGGGTTTGGGATTGATGTGTCTGTTCCGTTTTTGAAGGGTGGTGGGGTTTGGGATTGATGCGTCTGTTCTGTGTTTGTAGGGTGGTGGGGTTTGGGATTGATGCGTCTGTTCTGTGTTTCTAGGGTGGTGGGGATTGGGATTGAAACGTCTGTTCCTTCTTTGTACGGGGGTGGGGTTTGGGATTGATGCGTCTGTTCCGTTTCTGTAGGGTGCTGGGGTTTGGGATTGATGTGTCTATTCTGTGTTTGTAGGGTGGTCGGGATTGTGATTGATGCGTTTGTTCCGTATTTGTAGGGTGGTGGGTTTTGGGATTGAAGTGCCTGTTCGGTTTTTGTAGGGTGGTGGGGATGGGATTGATGCGTCTGTTCTGTGTTTGTAGGGTGGTGGGGTTTGGGATTGATGCGTCTGTTCTGTGTTTCTAGGGTGGTGGGGTTTGGGATTGAAGCGTCTGTTCCGTTTTTGAAGGGTGGTGGGGTTTGGGATTGATGCGTCTGTTCGGTGTTTGTAGGGTGGTGGGGTTTGGGATTGATGCGTCTGTTCTGTGTTTGCAGGGTGGTGGGGTTTGGGATTGATGTGTCTCTTCTGTGTTTGTAGGGTGGTGGGGTTTGGGACTGATGTGTGTGTTCCATGTTTGTACGGTGGTGGTGTTTGGGATTGAAGTGCCTGTTCGGTTTTTGTAGGGTGGTGGGGATGGGATTGATGCGTCTGTTCTGTGTTTGTAGGGTGGTGTGGTTTGGGATTGATGCGTCTGTTCTGTGTTTCTTGGGTGGTGGGGTTTGGGATTGAAGCGTCTGTTCCGTTTTTGAAGGGTGGTGGGGTTTGGGATTGATGCGTCTGTTCTGTGTTTGTAGGGTGGTGGGGTTTGGGATTGATGCGTCTGTTCTGTGTTTCTAGGGTGGTGGGGATTGGGATTGAAACGTCTGTTCCTTCTTTGTACGGGGGTGGGGTTTGGGATTGATGCGTCTGTTCCGTTTCTGTAGGGTGCTGGGGTTTGGGATTGATGTGTCTATTCTGTGTTTGTAGGGTGGTCGGGATTGTGATTGATGCGTTTGTTCCGTATTTGTAGGGTGGTGGGTTTTGGGATTGAAGTGCCTGTTCGGTTTTTGTAGGGTGGTGGGGATGGGATTGATGCGTCTGTTCTGTGTTTGTAGGGTGGTGGGGTTTGGGATTGATGCGTCTGTTCTGTGTTTCTAGGGTGGTGGGGTTTGGGATTGAAGCGTCTGTTCCGTTTTTGAAGGGTGGTGGGGTTTGGGATTGATGCGTCTGTTCTGTGTTTGTAGGGTGGTGGGGTTTGGGATTGATGCGTCTGTTCTGTGTTTCTAGGGTGGTGGGTTTTGGGATTGAAGCGTCTGTTCCGTTTTTGGTGGGTTTTGGGATTGATGCGTGTGTTCCTTCTTTGTAGGGGGTGGGGTTTGGGACTGATGCGTCTGTTCTGTGTTTGAAGGGTGGCGGGGTTTGGGATTGATCCGTCTGTTCTGTTTTTGTACGGTGCTGGGGTTTGGGATTGATGCGTCTGTTCTGTTTTTGTACGGTGCTGGGATTTGGGATTGATGCGTCTGTTCTATGTTTGTAGGGTGGTGGGGTTTGGGATAGAAGCGTCTGTTCTGTTTTTGTAGGGTGGTGGGGTTTGGGATTGAAGCATCTGTTCCGTTTTTGTAGGTTGGTGGGGTTTGGGATTGATGCTTCTGTTCTGTGTTTGTAGGGTGGTGGGGTTTGGGATTGATGTGTCTGTTCGGTTTTTGTAGGGTGGTGGGGTTTGGGATTGATGTGTCTGTTCAGTTTTTGTAGGGTGGTGGGGTTTGGGATTGATGCGTCTGTTCTGTGTTTGTAGGGTGGTGGGGTTAGGGATTGAAGCGCCTGTTCCGTTTTTGTAGGGTGGTGGGGTTTGGGCTTGATGCGTCTGTTCTGTTTTTGTTGGGTGGTGGAGTTTGGGATTCATGCGTCTGTTCCATGTTTGTAGGGTTGTGGGCTTTGGGATTTATACTTCTGTTCGGTTTTTGTAGAGAGGTGGGGTTTGGGATTGATGTCTCTGTTCGGTTTTTGTAGGTTGGTGGGGTTTGGGAATGATGTGTCCGTTCCACTTCTGCGGGGTGGTGGGGTTTGGGATTGATGCGTCTGTTCCTTCTTTGTACGGGGGTGGGGTTTGGGATTGATGCGTCTGTTCCGTTTCTGTAGGGTGCTGGGGTTTGGGATTGATGTGTCTATTCTGTGTTTCTAGGGTGGTCGGGATTGTGATTGATGCGTTTGTTCCGTATTTGTAGGGTGGTGGGGTTTGGGATTGAAGTGCCTGTTCGGTTTTTGTAGGGTGGTGGGGATGGGATTGATGCGTCTGTTCTGTGTTTGTAGGGTGGTGTGGTTTGGGATTGATGCGTCTGTTCTGTGTTTCTTGGGTGGTGGGGTTTGGGATTGAAGCGTCTGTTCCGTTTTTGAAGGGTGGTGGGGTTTGGGATTGATGCGTCTGTTCTGTGTTTGTAGGGTGGTGGGGTTTGGGATTGATGCGTCTGTTCTGTGTTTCTAGGGTGGTGGGGATTGGGATTGAAACGTCTGTTCCTTCTTTGTACGGGGGTGGGGTTTGGGATTGATGCGTCTGTTCCGTTTCTGTAGGGTGCTGGGGTTTGGGATTGATGTGTCTATTCTGTGTTTGTAGGGTGGTCGGGATTGTGATTGATGCGTTTGTTCCGTATTTGTAGGGTGGTGGGTTTTGGGATTGAAGTGCCTGTTCGGTTTTTGTAGGGTGGTGGGGATGGGATTGTTGCGTCTGTTCTGTGTTTGTAGGGTGGTGGGGTTTGGGATTGATGCGTCTGTTCTGTGTTTCTAGGGTGGTGGGGTTTGGGATTGAAGCGTCTGTTCCGTTTTTGAAGGGTGGTGGGGTTTGGGATTGATGCGTCTGTTCTGTGTTTGTAGGGTGGTGGGGTTTGGGATTGATGCGTCTGTTCTGTGTTTGCAGGGTGGTGGGGTTTGGGATTGATGTGTCTCTTCTGTGTTTGTAGGGTGGTGGGGTTTGGGACTGATGTGTGTGTTCCATGTTTGTAGGGTGGTGGGGTTTGGGATTGATCTGTCTGTTCCATTTTTGTACGGTGGTGGTGTTTGGGATTGATGCGTCTGTTCTGTTTTGCACGGTGGTGAGATTTGGGATTGAAGCTTCAGTTCTGTGTTTGTAGGGTGGTGGGGTTTGGGATAGAAGCGTCTGTTCTGTTTTTGTAGGGTGGTGGGGTTTGGGATTGTTGAGTTTGTTCTGTGTTTGTAGGGTTGTGGGGTTTGGGATTGATGTGTCTGTTCCGTTTTTATTGGGTGGTGGGATTTGGGATTGAAGCGTCTGTTCCGCTTTTGTAGGGTGGTGTGGTTTGGGATTGATGCGTCTGTTCTGTGTCTGTAGGGTGATGAGGTTTGGGATTGATGCGTCTGTTCTGTTTTGCACGGTGGTGAGATTTGGGATTGAAGCGTCAGTTCTGTGTTTGTAGGGTGGTGGGGTTTGGAATTGTTGCGTTTGTTCTGTGTTAGTAGGGTGGTGTGGTTTGGGATTGTTGCGTTTGTTCTGTGTTTGTAGTGTGGTGGGGTTTGGGATTGATGTGTCTGTTGCGTTTTTGTAGGGTGGTGGGGTTTGGGATTGAAGCGTCTGTTCTGTTTTTGTAGGGTGGTGTGGTTTGGGATTGATGCGTCTGTTCTGTGTTTGCAGGGTGGTGGGGTTTGTGACTGATGCGTCTGTTCTGTGTTTGCAGGGTGGTGGGGTTTGCGATTGATGCGTCTGTTCTGTGTTTGCAGGGTGGTGGGGTTTGGGATTGATGTGTTTGTTCGGTTTTTGTAGGGTGGTGGGGTTTGTGATTGATGTGTCTGTTCGGTTTTTGTAGGGTGGTGGGGTTTGTGATTGATGCGTCTGTTCTGTGTTTGCAGGGTGGTGGGGTTTGTGACTGATGCGTCTGTTCCGTTTTTGAAGGGTGGTGGGGTTTGGGATTGATGCGTCTGTTCTGTGTTTGCAGGGTGGTGGGGTTTGGGATTGATGTGTCTGTTCCGTTTTTGAAGGGTGGTGGGGTTTGGGATTGATGCGTCTGTTCTGTGTTTGTAGGGTGGTGGGGTTTGGGATTGATGCGTCTGTTCTGTGTTTCTAGGGTGGTGGGGATTGGGATTGAAACGTCTGTTCCTTCTTTGTACGGGGGTGGGGTTTGGGATTGATGCGTCTGTTCCGTTTCTGTAGGGTGCTGGGGTTTGGGATTGATGTGTCTATTCTGTGTTTGTAGGGTGGTCGGGATTGTGATTGATGCGTTTGTTCCGTATTTGTAGGGTGGTGGGTTTTGGGATTGAAGTGCCTGTTCGGTTTTTGTAGGGTGGTGGGGATGGGATTGATGCGTCTGTTCTGTGTTTGTAGGGTGGTGGGGTTTGGGATTGATGCGTCTGTTCTGTGTTTCTAGGGTGGTGGGGTTTGGGATTGAAGCGTCTGTTCCGTTTTTGAAGGGTGGTGGGGTTTGGGATTGATGCGTCTGTTCTGTGTTTGTAGGGTGGTGGGGTTTGGGATTGATGCGTCTGTTCTGTGTTTGCAGGGTGGTGGGGTTTGGGATTGATGTGTCTCTTCTGTGTTTGTAGGGTGGTGGGGTTTGGGACTGATGTGTGTGTTACATGTTTGTACGGTGGTGGTGTTTGGGATTGATGCGTCTGTTCTGTTTTGCACGGTGGTGAGATTTGGGATTGAAGCTTCAGTTCTGTGTTTGTAGGGTGGTGGGGTTTGGGATAGAAGCGTCTGTTCTGTTTTTGTAGGGTGGTGGGGTTTGGGATTGTTGAGTTTGTTCTGTGTTTGTAGGGTTGTGGGGTTTGGGATTGATGTGTCTGTTCCGTTTTTATTGGGTGGTGGGATTTGGGATTGAAGCGTCTGTTCCGCTTTTGTAGGGTGGTGTGGTTTGGGATTGATGCGTCTGTTCTGTGTCTGTAGGGTGATGAGGTTTGGGATTGATGCGTCTGTTCTGTTTTGCACGGTGGTGAGATTTGGGATTGAAGCGTCAGTTCTGTGTTTGTAGGGTGGTGGGGTTTGGAATTGTTGCGTTTGTTCTGTGTTAGTAGGGTGGTGTGGTTTGGGATTGTTGCGTTTGTTCTGTGTTTGTAGTGTGGTGGGGTTTGGGATTGATGTGTCTGTTGCGTTTTTGTAGGGTGGTGGGGTTTGGGATTGAAGCGTCTGTTCCGTTTTTGTAGGGTGGTGTGGTTTGGGATTGATGCGTCTGTTCTGTGTTTGCAGGGTGGTGGGGTTTGTGACTGATGCGTCTGTTCTGTGTTTGCAGGGTGGTGGGGTTTGCGATTGATGCGTCTGTTCTGTGTTTGCAGGGTGGTGGGGTTTGGGATTGATGTGTTTGTTCGGTTTTTGTAGGGTGGTGGGGTTTGTGATTGATGTGTCTGTTCGGTTTTTGTAGGGTGGTGGGGTTTGAGATTGATGCGTCTGTTCTGTGTTTGCAGGGTGGTGGGGTTTGTGACTGATGCGTCTGTTCCGTTTTTGAAGGGTGGTGGGGTTTGGGATTGATGCGTCTGTTCTGTGTTTGCAGGGTGGTGGGGTTTGGGATTGATGTGTCTGTTCGGTTTTTGTAGGGTGGTGGGGTTTGTGACTGATGCGTCTGTTCTGTGTTTGCAGGGTGGTGGGGTTTGCAATTGATGCGTCTGTTCTGTGTTTGCAGGGTGGTGGGGTTTGGGATTGATGTGTTTGTTCGGTTTTTGTAGGGTGGTGGGGTTTGTGATTGATGTGTCTGTTCGGTTTTTGTAGGGTGGTGGGGTTTGTGATTGATGCGTCTGTTCTGTGTTTGCAGGGTGGTGGGGTTTGTGACTGATGCGTCTGTTCCGTTTTTGAAGGGTGGTGGGGTTTGGGATTGATGCGTCTGTTCTGTGTTTGCAGGGTGGTGGGGTTTGGGATTGATGTGTCTGTTCGGTTTTTGTAGGGTGGTGGGGTTTGTGATTGATGTGTCTGTTCGGTTTTTGTAGGGTGGTAGGGTTTGTGATTGATGCGTCTGTTCTGTGTTTGCAGGGAGGTGGGGTTTGGAATTGATGCGCCTGTTCTGTGTTTGCAGGGTGGTGGGGTTTGGGATTGATGTGTCTGTTCTGTGTTTGTAGGGTGGTGGGGTTTGGGATTGATGCGTCTGTTCTGTTTTTGTAGGGTGGTGAGTTTGGGATTGATGTGTCTGTTCAGTTTTTGTAGGGTGGTGGGGATTGGGATTGAAGCGTCTGTTCGGTTTTTGTAGGGTGGTGGGGTTTGGGATTTATGCGTTTGTTCTGGTTTTGTAGGGTGGTGGGGTTTGGGATTGATGCGTCTGTTCCATGTTTGTAGGGTGGTGGGGTTTGGATTTATGTGTCTGTTCTGTGATTGCATGGTGGTGGGGTTTGGGATTGAAGCGTCTGTTCTGTGTTTGTAGGGTGGTGGGGTTTGGGATAGATGCATCTCTTCTGTGTTTGTAGGGTGTTGGGTTTGGGATTGAAGCGCTTGTTCCGTTTTTGTAGGGTGGTGGGGTTTGGGCTTGATGCGTCTGTTCTGTTTTTGTTGGGTGGTGGAGTTTGGGATTGATGCGTCTGTTCCATGTTTGTAGGGTTGTGGGGTTTGGGATTGATACGTCTGTTCGGTTTTTGTAGAGAGGTGGGGTTTGGGATTGATGTCTCTGTTCGGTTTTTGTAGGTTGGTGGGGTTTGGGAATGATGTGTCCGTTCCACTTCTTCGGGGTGGTGGGGTTTGGGATTGATGTGTCTGTTCTGTGTTTGAAGGGTGGTGGGTTTTGGGATTGTTGCGTCTGTTCCTTCTTTGTACGGGGGTGGGGTTTGGGATTGAAGTGCCTGTTCGGTTTTTGTAGGGTGGTGGGGATGGGATTGATGCGTCTGTTCTGTGTTTGTAGGGTGGTGGGGTTTGGGATTGAAGCGTCTGTTCCGTTTTTGAAGGGTGGTGGGGTTTGGGATTGATGCGTCTGTTCTGTGTTTGTAGGGTGGTGGGGTTTGGAATTGATGCGTCTGTTCTGTGTTTCTAGGGTGGTGGGGTTTGGGATTGAAGCGTCTGTTCCGTTTTTGAAGGGTGGTTGGTTTTGGGATTGATGCGTCTGTTCCTTCTTTGTAGGGGGTGGGGTTTGGGACTGATGCGTTTGTTCTGTGTTTGAAGGGTGGTGGGGTTTGGGATTGATGCGTCTGTTCTGTTTTTGTACGGTGCTGGGATTTGGGATTGATGCGTCTGTTCTATGTTTGTAGGGTGGTGGGGTTTGGGATAGAAGCGTCTGTTCTGTTTTTGTAGGGTGGTGGGGTTTGGGATTGAAGCGTCTGTTCCGTTTTTGTAGTTTGGTGGGGTTTGGGATTGATGCTTCTGTTCTGTGTTTGTAGGGTGGTGGGGTTTGGGATTGATGTGTCTGTTCGGTTTTTGTAGGGTGGTGGGGTTTGGGATTGATGTGTCTGTTCAGTTTTTGTAGGGTGGTGGTGTTTGTGATTGATGCGTCTGTTCTGTGTTTGTAGGGTGGTGGGGTTTGGGATTGATGTGTCTGTTCGGTTTTTGTAGGGTGGTGGGGATGGGATTGATGCGTCTGTTCTGTGTTTGTAGGGTGGTGTGGTTTGGGATTGATGCGTCTGTTCTGTGTTTCTTGGGTGGTGGGGTTTGGGATTGAAGCGTCTGTTCCGTTTTTGAAGGGTGGTGGGGTTTGGGATTGATGCGTCTGTTCTGTGTTTGTAGGGTGGTGGGGTTTGGGATTGATGCGTCTGTTCTGAGTTTCTAGGGTGGTGGGGATTGGGATTGAAACGTCTGTTCCTTCTTTGTACGGGGGTGGGGTTTGGGATTGATGCGTCTGTTCCGTTTCTGTAGGGTGCTGGGGTTTGGGATTGATGTGTCTATTCTGTGTTTGTAGGGTGGTCGGGATTGTGATTGATGCGTTTGTTCCGTATTTGTAGGGTGGTGGGTTTTGGGATTGAAGTGCCTGTTCGGTTTTTGTAGGGTGGTGGGGATGGGATTGATGCGTCTGTTCTGTGTTTGTAGGGTGGTGGGGTTTGTGATTGATGCGTCTGTTCTGTGTTTGCAGGGAGGTGGGGTTTGGAATTGATGCGCCTGTTCTGTGTTTGCAGGGTGGTGGGGTTTGGGATTGATGCGTCTGTTCTGTTTTTGTAGGGTGGTGAGTTTGGGATTGATGTGTCTGTTCAGTTTTTGTAGGGTGGTGGGGATTGGGATTGAAGCGTCTGTTCGGTTTTTGTAGGGTGGTGGGGTTTGGGATTTATGCGTTTGTTCTGGTTTTGTAGGGTGGTGGGGTTTGGGATTGATGCGTCTGTTCCATGTTTGTAGGGTGGTGGGGTTTGGATTTATGTGTCTGTTCTGTGATTGCATGGTGGTGGGGTTTGGGATTGAAGCGTCTGTTCTGTGTTTGTAGGGTGGTGGGGTTTGGGATAGATGCATCTCTTCTGTGTTTGTAGGGTGTTGGGTTTGGGATTGAAGCGCTTGTTCCGTTTTTGTAGGGTGGTGGGGTTTGGGCTTGATGCGTCTGTTCTGTTTTTGTAGGGTGGTGGAGTTTGGGATTGATGCGTCTGTTCCATGTTTGTAGGGTTGTGGGGTTTGGGATTGATACGTCTGTTCGGTTTTTGTAGAGAGGTGGGGTTTGGGATTGATGTCTCTGTTCGGTTTTTGTAGGTTGGTGGGGTTTGGGAATGATGTGTCCGTTCCACTTCTTCGGGGTGGTGGGGTTTGGGATTGATGTGTCTGTTCTGTGTTTGAAGGGTGGTGGGTTTTGGGATTGTTGCGTCTGTTCCTTCTTTGTACGGGGGTGGGGTTTGGGATTGAAGTGCCTGTTCGGTTTTTGTAGGGTGGTGGGGATGGGATTGATGCGTCTGTTCTGTGTTTGTAGGGTGGTGGGGTTTGGGATTGAAGCGTCTGTTCCGTTTTTGAAGGGTGGTGGGGTTTGGGATTGATGCGTCTGTTCTGTGTTTGTAGGGTGGTGGGGTTTGGGATTGATGCGTCTGTTCTGTGTTTCTAGGGTGGTGGGGTTTGGGATTGAAGCGTCTGTTCCGTTTTTGAAGGGTGGTTGGTTTTGGGATTGATGCGTCTGTTCCTTCTTTGTAGGGGGTGGGGTTTGGGACTGATGCGTTTGTTCTGTGTTTGAAGGGTGGTAGGGTTTGGGATTGATGCGTCTGTTCTGTTTTTGTACGGTGCTGGGATTTGGGATTGATGCGTCTGTTCTATGTTTGTAGGGTGGTGGGGTTTGGGATAGAAGCGTCTGTTCTGTTTTTGTAGGGTGGTGGGGTTTGGGATTGAAGCGTCTGTTCCGTTTTTGTAGTTTGGTGGGGTTTGGGATTGATGCTTCTGTTCTGTGTTTGTAGGGTGGTGGGGTTTGGGATTGATGTGTCTGTTCGGTTTTTGTAGGGTGGTGGGGTTTGGGATTGATGTGTCTGTTCAGTTTTTGTAGGGTGGTGGTGTTTGTGATTGATGCGTCTGTTCTGTGTTTGTAGGGTGGTGGGGTTTGGGATTGATGTGTCTGTTCGGTTTTTGTAGGGTGGTGGGGATGGGATTGATGCGTCTGTTCTGTGTTTGTAGGGTGGTGTGGTTTGGGATTGATGCGTCTGTTCTGTGTTTCTTGGGTGGTGGGGTTTGGGATTGAAGCGTCTGTTCCGTTTTTGAAGGGTGGTGGGGTTTGGGATTGATGCGTCTGTTCTGTGTTTGTAGGGTGGTGGGGTTTGGGATTGATGCGTCTGTTCTGAGTTTCTAGGGTGGTGGGGATTGGGATTGAAACGTCTGTTCCTTCTTTGTACGGGGGTGGGGTTTGGGATTGATGCGTCTGTTCCGTTTCTGTAGGGTGCTGGGGTTTGGGATTGATGTGTCTATTCTGTGTTTGTAGGGTGGTCGGGATTGTGATTGATGCGTTTGTTCCGTATTTGTAGGGTGGTGGGTTTTGGGATTGAAGTGCCTGTTCGGTTTTTGTAGGGTGGTGGGGATGGGATTGATGCGTCTGTTCTGTGTTTGTAGGGTGGTGGGGTTTGGGATTGATGCGTCTGTTCTGTGTTTCTAGGGTGGTGGTGTTTGGGATTGAAGCGTCTGTTCCGTTTTTGAAGGGTGGTTGCTTTTGGGATTGATGCGTCTGTTCCTTCTTTGTAGGGGGTGGGGTTTGGGACTGATGCGTTTGTTCTGTGTTTGAAGGGTGGTGGGGTTTGGGATTGATGCGTCTGTTCTGTTTTTGTACGGTGCTGGGATTTGGGATTGATGCGTCTGTTCTATGTTTGTAGGGTGGTGGGGTTTGGGATAGAAGCGTCTGTTCTGTTTTTGTAGGGTGGTGGGGTTTGGGATTGAAGCGTCTGTTCCGTTTTTGTAGTTTGGTGGGGTTTGGGATTGATGCTTCTGTTCTGTGTTTGTAGGGTGGTGGGGTTTGGGATTGATGTGTCTGTTCGGTTTTTGTAGGGTGGTGGGGTTTGGGATTGATGTGTCTGTTCAGTTTTTGTAGGGTGGTGGTGTTTGTGATTGATGCGTCTGTTCTGTGTTTGTAGGGTGGTGGGGTTTGGGATTGATGTGTCTGTTCGGTTTATGTAGGGTTGTGGGGTTTGGGATTGATGTGTCTGTTCAGTTTTTGTAGGGTGGTGGGGTTTGGGATTGATGTGTCTGTTCAGTTTTTGTGGGGTGGTGGGGTGTGTGATTGATGCGTCTGTTCTGTGTTTGCAGGGTGGTGTTGTTTGGGATTGATGTGTCTCTTCTGTGTTTGTAGGGTGGTGGGGTTAGGGATTGATGCGTCTGTTCTGTGTTTGTAGAGTGGTCGGGTTTGGGATTGATGCATCTGTTCCATTTTTGTAGGGTGGTGGGGATTGGGATTGACGTGTCTGTTCCATTTTTGTACGGTGGTGGTGTTTGGGATTGATGCGTCTGTTCTGTTTTGCACGGTGGTGAGATTTGGGATTGAAGCGTCAGTTCTGTGTTTGTAGGGTGGTGGGGTTTGGAATTGTTGCGTTTGTTCTGTGTTGGTAGGGTGGTGGGGTTTGGGATTGTTGCGTTTGTTCTGTGTTTGTAGGGTGGTGGGGTTTGGGATTGATGTGTCTGTTCCGTTTTTGTAGGGTGGTGTGGTTTGGGATTGAAGCGTCTGTTCCGTTTTTGTAGGGTGGTGTGGTTTGGGATTGATGCGTCTGTTCTGTGTCTGTAGGGTGGTGAGGTTTGGGATTGATGCGTCTGTTCTGTTTTGCACGGTGGTGAGATTTGGGATTGAAGCCTCAGTTCTGTGTTTGTAGGGTGGTGGGGATTGGAATTGTTGCGTTTGTTCTGTGTTAGTAGGGTGGTGTGGTTTGGGATTGTTGCGTTTGTTCTGTGTTTGTAGGGTGGTGGGGTTTGGGATTGATGTGTCTGTTGCGTTTTTGTAGGGTGGTGGGGTTTGGGATTGAAGCGTCTGTTCCGTTTTTGTAGGGTGGTGTGGTTTGGGATTGATGCGTCTGTTCCATTTTTGTAGGGTGGTGGGGATGGTGATTGATGCGTCTGTTCCGTTTTTGTAGGGTGGTGTGGTTTGCGATTGATGCGTCTGTTCCGTTTTTGTAGGGTGGGGGGTTTTGGGCTTGATGCGAATGTTCTGTGTTTGTAGGGTGGTGGGGTTTGGGATTAATGCTTCTGTTCGGTTTTTGTAGGGTGGAGGGGTTTGGGATTGATGCGTCTGTTCAGTTTTTGTAGGCTGGTGGGTTTTGGGATTGAAGCGTCTGTTCCGTTTTTGTACGGCGGTGGGGTTTGTGATTGAAGAGACTGTTCCGTTTTTGTAGTTTGTTGGAGTTTGGGATTGATGCGTCTGTTCTGTGTTTGTAGGGTGGTGGGGTTTGGGATTGATGTGTCTGTTCGGTTTTTGGAGGGTGGTGGGGTTTGGGATTGATGTGTCTGTTCGGTTTTTGTAGGGTGGTGGGGTGTGTGATTGATGGTTCTGTTCTGTGTTTGCAGGGTGGTGGGTTTTGGAATTGAAGCGTTCGTTCCGTTTTTGTAGGGTGGTGGGGTTTGGGATTGATCTGTCTGTTCCATTTTTGTACGGTGGTGAGGTTTGGGATTGATGTGTCTCTTCTGTGTTTGTAGGGTGGTGGGGTTAGGGATTGATGCGTCTGTTCTGTGTTTGTAGAGTGGTCGGGTTTGGGATTGATGCATCTGTTCCGTTTTTGTAGGGTGGTGGGGTTTGGGACTGATGTGTGTGTTCCATTTTTGTAGGGTGGTGGGGTTTGGGATTGATTTGTCTGTTCCATTTTTGTACGGTGGTGGTGTTTGGGATTGATGCGTCTATTCTGTTTTGCACGGTGGTGAGATTTGGGATTGAAGCGTCAGTTCTGTGTTTGTAGGGTGGTGGGGTTTGGAATTGTTGCGTTTGTTCTGTGTTGGTAGGGTGGTGGGGTTTGGGATTGTTGCGTTTGTTCTGTGTTTGTAGTGTGGTGGGGTTTGGGATTGATGAGTCTGTTCCGTTTTTGTTGGGTGGTGGGATTTGGGATTGAAGCGTCTGTTCCGTTTTTGTAGGGTGGTGTGGTTTGGGATTGATGCGTCTGTTCTGTGTCTGTAGGGTGGTGAGGTTTGGGATTGATGCGTCTGTTCTGTTTTGCACGGTGGTGAGATTTGGGATTGAAGCGTCAGTTCTGTGTTAGTAGGGTGGTGGGGTTTGGAATTGTTGCGTTTGTTCTGTGTTAGTAGGGTGGTGTGGTTTGGGATTGTTGCGTTTGTTCTGTGTTTGTAGGGTGGTGTGGTTTGGGATTGATGTGTCTGTTGCGTTTTTGTAGGGTGGTGGGGTTTGGGATTGAAGCGTCTGTTCCGTTTTTGTAGGGTGGTGTGGTTTGGGATTGATGCGTCTGTTCTGTGTCTGTAGGGTGGTGGGGTTTGGGATTGATGCGTTTGTTCTGTTTTGCACGGTGGTGAGATTTGGGATTGAAGCGTCAGTTCTGTGTTTGTAGGGTGGTGGGGTTTGGAATTGTTGCGTTTGTTCTGCGTTGGTAGGGTGGTGGGGTTAGGGATTGTTGCGTTTGTTCTGTGTTTGTAGGGTGGTGGGGTTTGGGATTGATGTGTCTGTTGCGTTTTTGTAGGGTGGTGGGGTTTGGGATTGAAGCGTCTGTTCCGTTTTTGTAGGGTGGTGTGGTTTGGGATTGATGCATCTGTTCCATTTTTGTAGGGTGGTGGGGTTTGTGATTGATGCGTCTGTTCCGTTTTTGTAGGGTGGTGGGGTTTGGGATTGATGTGTCTGTTGCGTTTTTGTAGGGTGGTGGGGTTTGGGATTGAAGCGTCTGTTCCGTTTTTGTAGGGTGGTGTGGTTTGGGATTGATGCGTCTGTTCTGTGTCTGTAGGGTGGTGGGGTTTGGGATTGATGCGTTTGTTCTGTTTTGCACGGTGGTGAGATTTGGGATTGAAGCGTCAGTTCTGTGTTTGTAGGGTGGTGGGGTTTGGAATTGTTGCGTTTGTTCTGCGTTGGTAGGGTGGTGGGGTTAGGGATTGTTGCGTTTGTTCTGTGTTTGTAGGGTGGTGGGGTTTGGGATTGATGTGTCTGTTGCGTTTTTGTAGGGTGGTGGGGTTTGGGATTGAAGCGTCTGTTCCGTTTTTGTAGGGTGGTGTGGTTTGGGATTGATGCATCTGTTCCATTTTTGTAGGGTGGTGGGGTTTGTGATTGATGCGTCTGTTCCGTTTTTGTAGGGTGGTGTGGTTTGCGATTCATGTGTCTGTTCCGTTTTTGTAGGGTGGGGGGTTTTGGGATTGATGCGAATGTTCTGTGTTTGTAGGGTGGTGGTGTTTGGGATTAATGCTTCTGTTCGGTTTTTGTAGGGTGGTGGGGTTTGGGATTGATGCGTCTGTTCAGTTTTTCTAGGCTGGTGGGTTTTGGGATTGAAGCGTCTGTTCCGTTTTTGTACGGCGGTGGGGTTTGTGATTGAAGAGACTGTTCCGTTTTTGTAGTTTGGTGGAGTTTGGGATTGATGCGTCTGTTCTGTGTTTGTAGGGTGGTGGGGTTTGGGATTGATGTGTCTGTTTGGTTTTTGTAGGGTGGTGGGGTTTGGGATTGATGTGTCTGTTCGGTTTTTGTAGGGTGGTGGGGTGTGTGATTGATGCGTCTGTTCTGTGTTTGCAGGGTGGTGTGATTTGGGATTGATGTGTCTGTTCTGTGTTTGTAGGGTGGTGGGGTTTGGGATTGATGCGTCGGTTCTGTTTTTGTAGGGTGGTAGGGTTTGGGATTGATGTGTCTGTTCCGTTTTTGTAGGGTGGTGGGGTTTGGGATTAATGCTTCTGTTCGGTTTTTGTAGGGTGGAGGGGTTTGGGATTGATGCGTCTGTTCAGTTTTTGTAGGCTGGTGGGTTTTGGGATTGAAGCGTCTGTTCCGTTTTTGTACGGCGGTGGGGTTTGTGATTGAAGAGACTGTTCCGTTTTTGTAGTTTGGTGGAGTTTGGGATTGATGCGTCTGTTCTGTGTTTGAAGGGTGGTGGGGTTTGGGATTGATGTGTCTGTTCGGTTTTTGTAGGGTGGTGGGGTTTGGGATTGATGTGTCTGTTCAGTGTTTGTAGGGTGGTGGGGTTTGGGATTGATGCGTCTGTTCTGTGTTTGTAGGGTGGTGGGGTTAGGGATTGAAGCGCCTGTTCCGTTTTTGTAGGGTGGTGGGGTTTGGGCTTGATGCGTCTGTTCTGTTTTTGTTGGGTGGTGGAGTTTGGGATTCATGCGTCTGTTCCATGTTTGTAGGGTTGTGGGCTTTGGGATTTATACGTCTGTTCGGTTTTTGTAGAGAGGTGGGGTTTGGTATTGATGTCTCTGTTCCTTCTTTGTACGGGGGTGTTGTTTGGGATTGATGCGTCTGTTCCGTTTCTGTAGGGTGCTGGGGTTTGGGATTGATGTGTCTATTCTGTGTTTCTAGGGTGGTGGGGTTAGGGATTGATGCGTCTGTTCTGTGTTTGTAGAGTGGTCGGGTTTGGGATTGATGCATCTGTTCCGTTTTTGTAGGGTGGTGGGGTTTGGGACTGATGTGTGTGTTCCATTTTTGTAGGGTGGTGTGGTTTGGGATTGATTTGTCTGTTCCATTTTTGTACGGTGGTGGTGTTTGGGATTGATGCGTCTGTTCTGTTTTGCACGGTGGTGAGATTTGGGATTGAAGCGTCAGTTCTGTGTTTGTAGGGTGGTGGGGTTTGGAATTGTTGCGTTTGTTCTGTGTTGGTAGGGTGGTGGGGTTTGGGATTGTTGCGTTTGTTCTGTGTTTGTAGTGTGGTGGGGTTTGGGATTGATGAGTCTGTTCCGTTTTTGTTGGGTGGTGGGATTTGGGATTGAAGCGTCTGTTTTGTTTTTGTAGGGTGGTGTGGTTTGGGATTGATGCGTCTGTTCTGTGTCTGTAGGGTGGTGAGGTTTGGGATTGATGCGTTTGTTCTGTTTTGCACGGTGGTGAGATTTGGGATTGAAGCGTCAGTTCTGTGTTTGTAGGGTGGTGGGGTTTGGAATTGTTGCGTTTGTTCTGCGTTGGTAGGGTGGTGGGGTTAGGGATTGTTGCGTTTGTTCTGTGTTTGTAGGGTGGTGGGGTTTGGGATTGATGTGTCTGTTGCGTTTTTGTAGGGTGGTGGGGTTTGGGATTGAAGCGTCTGTTCTGTTTTTGTAGGGTGGTGTGGTTTGGGATTGATGCATCTGTTCCATTTTTGTAGGGTGGTGGGGTTTGTGATTGATGCGTCTGTTCCGTTTTTGTAGGGTGGTGTGGTTTGCGATTGATGTGTCTGTTCCGTTTTTGTAGGGTGGGGGGTTTTGGGATTGATGCGAATGTTCTGTGTTTGTAGGGTGGTGGTGTTTGGGATTAATGCTTCTGTTCGGTTTTTGTAGGGTGGTGGGGTTTGGGATTGATGCGTCTGTTCAGTTTTTCTAGGCTGGTGGGTTTTGGGATTGAAGCGTCTGTTCCGTTTTTGTACGGCGGTGGGGTTTGTGATTGAAGAGACTGTTCCGTTTTTGTAGTTTGGTGGAGTTTGGGATTGATGCGTCTGTTCTGTGTTTGTAGGGTGGTGGGGTTTGGGATTGATGTGTCTGTTTGGTTTTTGTAGGGTGGTGGGGTTTGGGATTGATGTGTCTGTTCGGTTTTTGTAGGGTGGTGGGGTGTGTGATTGATGCGTCTGTTCTGTGTTTGCAGGGTGGTGGGATTTGGGATTGATGTGTCTGTTCTGTGTTTGTAGGGTGGTGGGGTTTGGGATTGATGCGTCGGTTCTGTTTTTGTAGGGTGGTAGGGTTTGGGATTGATGTGTCTGTTCGGTTTTTGTAGGGTGGAGGGGTTTGGGATTGATGCGTCTGTTCAGTTTTTATAGGCTGGTGGGTTTTGGGATTGAAGCGTCTGTTCCGTTTTTGTACGGCGGTGGGGTTTGTGATTGAAGAGACTGTTCCGTTTTTGTAGTTTGGTGGAGTTTGGGATTGATGCGTCTGTTCTGTGTTTGAAGGGTGGTGGGGTTTGGGATTGATGTGTCTGTTCGGTTTTTGTAGGGTGGTGGGGTTTGGGATTGATGTGTCTGTTCAGTGTTTGTAGGGTGGTGGGGTTTGGGATTGATGCGTCTGTTCTGTGTTTGTAGGGTGGTGGGGTTAGGGATTGAAGCGCCTGTTCCGTTTTTGTAGGGTGGTGGGGTTTGGGCTTGATGCGTCTGTTCTGTTTTTGTTGGGTGGTGGAGTTTGGGATTCATGCGTCTGTTCCATGTTTGTAGGGTTGTGGGCTTTGGGATTTATACGTCTGTTCGGTTTTTGTAGAGAGGTGGGGTTTGGGATTGATGTCTCTGTTCGGTTTTTGTAGGATGGTGGGGTTTGGGAATGATGTGTCCGTTCCACTTCTGCGGGGTGGTGGGGTTTGGGATTGATGCGTCTGTTCCTTCTTTGTACGGGGGTGTTGTTTGGGATTGATGCGTCTGTTCCGTTTCTGTAGGGTGCTGGGGTTTGGGATTGATGTGTCTATTCTGTGTTTCTAGGGTGGTCGGGATTGTGATTGATGCGTTTGTTCCGTATTTGTAGGGTGGTGGGGTTTGGGATTGAAGTGCCTGTTCGGTTTTTGTAGGGTGGTGGGGATGGGATTGATGCGTCTGTTTTGTTTTTGTAGGGTGGTGTGGTTTGGGATTGATGCGTCTGTTCTGTGTCTGTAGGGTGGTGAGGTTTGGGATTGATGCGTCTGTTCTGTTTTGCACGGTGGTGAGATTTGGGATTGAAGCGTCAGTTCTGTGTTTGTAGGGTGGTGGGGTTTGGAATTGTTGCGTTTGTTCTGTGTTAGTAGGGTGGTGTGGTTTGGGATTGTTGCGTTTGTTCTGTGTTTGTAGGGTGGTGGGGTTTGGGATTGATGTGTCTGTTGCGTTTTTGTAGGGTGGTGGGGTTTGGGATTGAAGCGTCTGTTCCGTTTTTGTAGGGTGGTGTGGTTTGGGATTGATGCGTCTGTTCTGTGTCTGTAGGGTGGTGGGGTTTGGGATTGATGCGTTTGTTCTGTTTTGCACGGTGGTGAGATTTGGGATTGAAGCGTCAGTTCTGTGTTTGTAGGGTGGTGGGGTTTGGAATTGTTGCGTTTGTTCTGCGTTGGTAGGGTGGTGGGGTTTGGGATTGTTGCGTTTGTTCTGTGTTTGTAGGGTGGTGGGGTTTGGGATTGATGTGTCTGTTGCGTTTTTGTAGGGTGGTGGGGTTTGGGATTGAAGCGTCTGTTCCGTTTTTGTAGGGTGGTGTGGTTTGGGATTGATGCATCTGTTCCATTTTTGTAGGGTGGTGGGGTTTGTTATTGATGCGTCTGTTCCGTTTTTGTAGGGTGGTGTGGTTTGCGATTGATGTGCCTGTTCCGTTTTTGTAGGGTGGGGGGTTTTGGGATTGATGCGAATGTTCTGTCTTTGTAGGGTGGTGGTGTTTGGGATTAATGCTTCTGTTCGGTTTTTGTAGGGTGGTGGGGTTTGGGATTGATGCGTCTGTTCAGTTTTTCTAGGCTGGTGGGTTTTGGGATTGAAGCGTCTGTTCCGTTTTTGTACGGCGGTGGGGTTTGTGATTGAAGAGACTGTTCCGTTTTTGTAGTTTGGTGGAGTTTGGGATTGATGCGTCTGTTCTGTGTTTGTAGGGTGGTGGGGTTTGGGATTGATGTGTCTGTTTGGTTTTTGTAGGGTGGTGGGGTTTGGGATTGATGTGTCTGTTCGGTTTTTGTAGGGTGGTGGGGTGTGTGATTGATGCGTCTGTTCTGTGTTTGCAGGGTGGTGGGATTTGGGATTGATGTGTCTGTTCTGTGTTTGTAGGGTGGTGGGGTTTGGGATTGATGCGTCGTTTCTGTTTTTGTAGGGTGGTAGGGTTTGGGATTGATGTGTCTGTTCCGTTTTTGTAGGGTGGTGGGGTTTGGGATTAATGCTTCTGTTCGGTTTTTGTAGGGTGGAGGGGTTTGGGATTGATGCGTCTGTTCAGTTTTTGTAGGCTGGTGGGTTTTGGGATTGAAGCGTCTGTTCCGTTTTTGTACGGCGCTGGGGTTTGTGATTGAAGAGACTGTTCCGTTTTTGTAGTTTGGTGGAGTTTGGGATTGATGCGTCTGTTCTGTGTTTGAAGGGTGGTGGGGTTTGGGATTGATGTGTCTGTTCGGTTTTTGTAGGGTGGTGGGGTTTGGGATTGATGTGTCTGTTCAGTGTTTGTAGGGTGGTGGGGTTTGGGATTGATGCGTCTGTTCTGTGTTTGTAGGGTGGTGGGGTTAGGGATTGAAGCGCCTGTTCCGTTTTTGTAGGGTGATGGGGTTTGGGCTTGATGCGTCTGTTCTGTTTTTGTTGGGTGGTGGAGTTTGGGATTCATGCGTCTGTTCCATGTTTGTAGGGTTGTGGGCTTTGGGATTTATACGTCTGTTCGGTTTTTGTAGAGAGGTGGGGTTTGGGATTGATGTCTCTGTTCGGTTTTTGTAGGTTGGTGGGGTTTGGGAATGATGTGTCCGTTCCACTTCTGCGGGGTGGTGGGGTTTGGGATTGATGCGTCTGTTCCGTTTCTGTAGGGTGCTGGGGTTTGGGATTGATGTGTCTATTCTGTGTTTCTAGGGTGGTCGGGATTGTGATTGATGCGTTTGTTCCGTATTTGTAGGGTGGTGGGGTTTGGGATTGAAGTGCCTGTTCGGTTTTTGTAGGGTGGTGGGGATGGGATTGATGCGTCTGTTCTGTGTTTGTAGGGTGGTGTGGTTTGGGATTGATGCGTCTGTTCTGTGTTTCTTGGGTGGTGGGGTTTGGGATTGAAGCGTCTGTTCCGTTTTTGAAGGGTGGTGGGGTTTGGGATTGATGCGTCTGTTCTGTGTTTGTAGGGTGGTGGGGTTTGGGATTGATGCGTCTGTTCTGTGTTTCTAGGGTGGTGGGGATTGGGATTGAAGCGTCTGTTCCTTCTTTGTACGGGGGTGGGGTTTGGGTTTGATGCGTCTGTTCCGTTTCTGTAGGGCGCTGGGGTTTGGGATTGATGTGTCTATTCTGTGTTTGTAGGGTGGTCGGGATTGTGATTGATGCGTTTGTTCCGTATTTGTAGGGTGGTGGGTTTTGGGATTGAAGTGCCTGTTCGGTTTTTGTAGGGTGGTGGGGATGGGATTGATGCGTCTGTTCTGTGTTTGTAGGGTGGTGGGGTTTGGGATTGATGCGTCTGTTCTGTGTTTCTAGGGTGGTGGGGTTTGGGATTGAAGCGTCTGTTCCGTTTTTGAAGGGTGGTGGGGTTTGGGATTGATGCGTCTGTTCTGTGTTTGTAGGGTGGTGGGGTTTGGGATTGATGCGTCTGTTCTGTGTTTCTAGGGTGGTGGGGTTTGGGATTGAAGCGTCTGTTCCGTTTTTGAAGGGTGGTGGGTTTTGGGATTGATGCGTCTGTTCCTTCTTTGTAGGGGGTGGGGTTTGGGACTGATGCGTCTGTTCTGTGTTTGAAGGGTGGTGGGGTTTGGGATTGATGCGTCTGTTCTGTTTTTGTACGGTGCTGGGATTTGGGATTGATGCGTCTGTTCTATGTTTGTAGGGTGGTGGGGTTTGGGATAGAAGCGTCTGTTCTGTTTTTGTAGGGTGGTGGGGTTTGGGATAGAAGCGTCTGTTCCGTTTTTGTAGTTTGGTGGGGTTTGGGATTGATGCTTCTGTTCTGTGTTTGTAGGGTGGTGGGGTTTGGGATTGATGTGTCTGTTCGGTTTTTGTAGGGTGGTGGGGTTTGGGATTGATGTGTCTGTTCAGTTTTTGTAGGGTGGTGGGGTGTGTGATTGATGCGTCTGTTCTGTGTTTGTAGGGTGGTGGGGTTTGGGATTGATGTGTCTGTTCGGTTTTTGTAGGGTTGTGGGGTTTGGGATTGATGTGTCTGTTCAGTTTTTGTAGGGTGGTGGGGTTTGGGATTGATGTGTCTGTTCGGTTTTTGTAGGGTGGTGGGGTTTGGGATTGATGTGTCTGTTCAGTTTTTGTAGGGTGGTGGGGTGTGTGATTGATGCGTCTGTTCTGTGTTTGTAGGGTGGTGGGGTTTGGGATTGATGTGTCTGTTCGGTTTTTGTAGGGTTGTGGGGTTTGGGATTGATGTGTCTGTTCAGTTTTTGTAGGGTGCTGGGGTTTGGGATTGATGTGTCTGTTCGGTTTTTGTAGGGTGGTGGGGTTTGGGATTGATGTGTCTGTTCAGTTTTTGTAGGGTGGTGGGGTGTGTGATTGATGCGTCTGTTCTGTGTTTGCTGGGTAGTGGGGTTTGGGATTGATGTGTCTCTTCTGTGTTTGTAGGGTGGTGGGGTTAGGGATTGATGCGTCTGTTCTGTGTTTGTAGAGTGGTGGAGTTTGGGATTCATGCGTCTGTTCCATGTTTGTAGGGTTGTGGGCTTTGGGATTTATACGTCTGTTCGGTTTTTTTAGAGAGGTGGGGTTTGGGATTGATGTCTCTGTTCGGTTTTTGTAGGTTGGTGGGGTTTGGGAATGATGTGTCCGTTCCACTTCTGCGGGATGGTGGGGTTTGGGATTGATGCGTCTGTTCCTTCTTTGTACGGGGGTGGGGTTTGGGATTGATGCGTCTGTTCTGTGTTTCTAGGGTGGTGGGGATTGGGATTGAAGCGTCTGTTCCTTCTTTGTACGGGGGTGGGGTTTGGGATTGATGCGTCTGTTCCGTTTCTGTAGGGTGCTGGGGTTTGGGATTGATGTGTCTATTCTGTGTTTGTAGGGTGGTCGGGATTGTGATTGATGCGTTTGTTCCGTATTTGTAGGGTGGTGGGTTTTGGGATTGAAGCGCCTGTTCGGTTTTTGTAGGGTGGTGGGGATGGGATTGATGCGTCTGTTCTGTGTCTGTAGGGTGGTGGGGTTTGGGATTGATGCGTCTGTTCTGTGTTTCTAGGGTGGTGGGGTTTGGGATTGAAGCGTCTGTTCCGTTTTTGAAGGGTGGTGGGGTTTGGGATTGATGCGTCTGTTCTGTGTTTGTAGGGTGGTGGGGTTTGGGATTGATGCGTCTGTTCTGTGTTTCTAGGGTGGTGGGGTTTGGGATTGAAGCGTCTGTTCCGTTTTTGTAGGGTGGTGGGGTTTGGGATTGAAGCGTCTGTTCCGTTTTTGCAGTTTGGTGGGGTTTGGGATTGATGCTTCTGTTCTGTGTTTGTAGGGTGGTGGGGTTTGGGATTGATGTGTCTGTTCGGTTTTTGTAGGGTGGTGGGGTTTGGGATTGATGTGTATGTTCAGTTTTTGTAGGGTGGTGGGGTTTGTGATTGATGCGTCTGTTCTGTGTTTGTAGGGTGGTGGGGTTTGGGATTGATGTGTCTGTTCGGTTTTTGTAGTGTTGTGGGGTTTGGGATTGATGTGTCTGTTCAGTTTTTGTAGGGTGGTGGGGTTTGGGATTGATGTGTCTGTTCGGTTTTTGTAGGGTGGTGGGGTTTGGGATTGATGTGTCTGTTCAGTTTTTGTATGGTGGTGGGGTGTGTGATTGATGCGTCTGTTCTGTGTTTGCAGGGTGGTGGGGTTTGGGATTGATGTGTCTCTTCTGTGTTTGTAGGGTGGTGGGGTTAGGGATTGATGCGTCTGTTCTGTGTTTGTAGAGTGGTCGGGTTTGGGATTGATGCATCTGTTCCGTTTTTGTAGGGTGGTGGGGTTTGGGACTGATGTGTGTGTTCTATTTTTGTAGGGTGGTGGGGTTTGGGATTGACGTGTCTGTTCCATTTTTGTACGGTGGTGGTGTTTGGGATTGATGCGTCTGTTCTGTTTTGCACGGTGGTGAGATTTGGGATTGAAGCGTCAGTTCTGTGTTTGTAGGGTGGTGGGGTTTGGAATTGTTGCGTTTGTTCTGTGTTGGTAGGGTGGTGGGGTTTGGGATTGTTGCGTTTGTTCTGTGTTTGTAGGGTGGTGGGGTTTGGGATTGATGTGTCTGTTCCGTTTTTGTAGGGTGGTGTGGTTTGGGATTGAAGCGTCTGTTCCGTTTTTGTAGGGTGGTGTGGTTTGGGATTGATGCGTCTGTTCTGTGTCTGTAGGGTGGTGAGGTTTGGGATTGATGCGTCTGTTCTGTTTTGCACGGTGGTGAGATTTGTAATTGAAGCCTCAGTTCTGTGTTTGTAGGGTGGTGGGGTTTGGAATTGTTGCGTTTGTTCTGTGTTAGTAGGGTGGTGTGGTTTGGGATTGTTGCGTTTGTTCTGTGTTTGTAGGGTGGTGGGGTTTGGGATTGATGTGTCTGTTGCGTTTTTGTAGGGTGGTGGGGTTTGGGATTGAAGCGTCTGTTCCGTTTTTGTAGGGTGGTGTGGTTTGGGATTGATGAGTCTGTTCTGTGTCTGTAGGGTGGTGGGGTTTAGGATTGATGCGTCTGTTCTGTTTTGCACGGTGGTGAGATTTGGGATTGAAGCGTCAGATCTGTGTTTGTAGAGTGGTGGGGTTTGGAATTGTTGCGTTTGTTCTGTGTTGGTAGGGTGGTGGGGTTTGGGATTGTTGCATTTGTTCTGTGTTTGTAGGGTGGTGGGGTTTGGGATTGATGTGTCTGTTCCGTTTTTGTAGGGTGGTGGGGTTTGGGATTGAAGCGTCTGTTCCGTTTTTGTAGGGTGGTGTGGTTTGGGATTGATGCGTCTGTTCTGTGTCTGTAGGGTGGTGTGGTTTGGGATTGATGCGTCTGTTCTGTTTTGCACGGTGGTGCGATTTGGGATTGAAGCGTCAGTTCTGTGTTTGTAGGGTGGTGGGGTTTGGAATTGTTGCGTTTGTTCTGTGTTGGTAGGGTGGTGGGGTTTGGGATTGTTGCGTTTGTTCTGTGTTTGTAGGGTGGTGGGGTTTGGGATTGATGTGTCTGTTGCGTTTTTGTAGGGTGGTGGGGTTTGGGATTGAAGCGTCTGTTCCGTTTTTGTAGGGTGGTGTGGTTTGGGATTGATGCGTCTGTTCCATTTTTGTAGGGTGGTGGGGTTTGTGATTGATGCGTCTGTTCCGTTTTTGTAGGGTGGTGTGGTTTGCGATTGATGCGTCTGTTCCGTTTTTGTAGGGTGGGGGGTTTTGGGCTTGATGCGAATGTTCTGTGTTTGTAGGGTGGTGGGGTTTGGGATTAATGCTTCTGTTCGGTTTTTGTAGGGTGGAGTGGTTTGGGATTGATGCGTCTGTTCAGTTTTTGTAGGCTGGTGGGTTTTGGGATTGAAGCGTCTGTTCCGTTTTTGTACGGCGGTGGGGTTTGTGATTGAAGAGACTGTTCCGTTTTTGTAGTTTGTTGGAGTTTGGGATTGATGCATCTGTTCTGTGTTTGTAGGGTGGTGGGGTTTGGGATTGATGTGTCTGTTCGGTTTTTGGAGGGTGGTGGGGTTTGGGATTGATGTGTCTGTTCGGTTTTTGTAGGGTGGTGGGGTGTGTGATTGATGCGTCTGTTCTGTGTTTGCAGGGTGGTGGGTTTTGGAATTGATGCGTTCGTTCCGTTTTTGTAGGGTGGTGGGGTTTGGGATTGATCTGTCTGTTCCATTTTTCTACGGTGGTGAGGTTTGGGATTGATGTGTCTCTTCTGTGTTTGTAGGGTGGTGGGGTTAGGGATTGATCCGTCTGTTCCGTTTTTGAAGGGTGGTGGGGTTTGGGATTGATGCGTCTGTTCTGTGTTTGTAGGGTGGTGGGGTTTGGGATTGATGCGTCTGTTCTGTGTTTCTAGGGTGGTGGGGATTGGGATTGAAGCGTCTGTTCCTTCTTTGTACGGGGGTGGGGTTTGGGTTTGATGCGTCTGTTCCGTTTCTGTAGGGTGCTGGGGTTTGGGATTGATGTGTCTATTCTGTGTTTGTAGGGTGGTCGGGATTGTGATTGATGCGTTTGTTCCGTATTTGTAGGGTGGTGGGTTTTGGGATTGAAGTGCCTGTTCGGTTTTTGTAGGGTGGTGGGGATGGGATTGATGCGTCTGTTCTGTGTTTGTAGGGTGGTGGGGTTTGGGATTGATGCGTCTGTTCTGTGTTTCTAGGGTGGTGGGGTTTGGGATTGAAGCGTCTGTTCCGTTTTTGAAGGGTGGTGGGGTTTGGGATTGATGCGTCTGTTCTGTGTTTGTAGGGTGGTGGGGTTTGGGATTGATGCGTCTGTTCTGTGTTTCTAGGGTGGTGGGGTTTGGGATTGAAGCGTCTGTTCCGTTTTTGAAGGGTGGTGGGTTTTGGGATTGATGCGTCTGTTCCTTCTTTGTAGGGGGTGGGGTTTGGGACTGATGCGTCTGTTCTGTGTTTGAAGGGTGGTGGGGTTTGGGATTGATGCGTCTGTTCTGTTTTTGTACGGTGCTGGGATTTGGGATTGATGCGTCTGTTCTATGTTTGTAGGGTGGTGGGGTTTGGGATTGATGTGTCTGTTCGGTTTTTGTAGTTTGGTGGGGTTTGGGATTGATGCTTCTGTTCTGTGTTTGTAGGGTGGTGGGGTTTGGGATTGATGTGTCTGTTCGGTTTTTGTAGGGTGGTGGGGTTTGGGATTGATGTGTCTGTTCAGTTTTTGTAGGGTGGTGGGGTGTGTGATTGATGCGTCTGTTCTGTGTTTGTAGGGTGGTGGGGTTTGGGATTGATGTGTCTGTTCGGTTTTTGTAGGGTTGTGGGGTTTGGGATTGATGTGTCTGTTCAGTTTTTGTAGGGTGGTGGGGTTTGGGATTGATGTGTCTGTTCGGTTTTTGTAGGGTGGTGGGGTTTGGGATTGATGTGTCTGTTCAGTTTTTGTAGGGTGGTGGGGTGTGTGATTGATGCGTCTGTTCTGTGTTTGTAGGGTGGTGGGGTTTGGGATTGATGTGTCTGTTCGGTTTTTGTAGGGTTGTGGGGTTTGGGATTGATGTGTCTGTTCAGTTTTTGTAGGGTGCTGGGGTTTGGGATTGATGTGTCTGTTCGGTTTTTGTAGGGTGGTGGGGTTTGGGATTGATGTGTCTGTTCAGTTTTTGTAGGGTGGTGGGGTGTGTGATTGATGCGTCTGTTCTGTGTTTGCAGGGTAGTGGGGTCTGGGATTGATGTGTCTCTTCTGTGTTTGTAGGGTGGTGGGGTTAGGGATTGATGCGTCTGTTCTGTGTTTGTAGAGTGGTGGAGTTTGGGATTCATGCGTCTGTTCCATGTTTGTAGGGTTGTGGGCTTTGGGATTTATACGTCTGTTCGGTTTTTTTAGAGAGGTGGGGTTTGGGATTGATGTCTCTGTTCGGTTTTTGTAGGTTGGTGGGGTTTGGGAATGATGTGTCCGTTCCACTTCTGCGGGATGGTGGGGTTTGGGATTGATGCGTCTGTTCCTTCTTTGTACGGGGGTGGGGTTTGGGATTGATGCGTCTGTTCTGTGTTTCTAGGGTGGTGGGGATTGGGATTGAAGCGTCTGTTCCTTCTTTGTACGGGGGTGGGGTTTGGGATTGATGCGTCTGTTCCGTTTCTGTAGGGTGCTGGGGTTTGGGATTGATGTGTCTATTCTGTGTTTGTAGGGTGGTCGGGATTGTGATTGATGCGTTTGTTCCGTATTTGTAGGGTGGTGGGTTTTGGGATTGAAGCGCCTGTTCGGTTTTTGTAGGGTGGTGGGGATGGGATTGATGCGTCTGTTCTGTGTCTGTAGGGTGGTGGGGTTTGGGATTGATGCGTCTGTTCTGTGTTTCTAGGGTGGTGGGGTTTGGGATTGAAGCGTCTGTTCCGTTTTTGAAGGGTGGTGGGGTTTGGGATTGATGCGTCTGTTCTGTGTTTGTAGGGTGGTGGGGTTTGGGATTGATGCGTCTGTTCTGTGTTTCTAGGGTGGTGGGGTTTGGGATTGAAGCGTCTGTTCCGTTTTTGTAGGGTGGTGGGGTTTGGGATTGAAGCGTCTGTTCCGTTTTTGCAGTTTGGTGGGGTTTGGGATTGATGCTTCTGTTCTGTGTTTGTAGGGTGGTGGGGTTTGGGATTGATGTGTCTGTTCGGTTTTTGTAGGGTGGTGGGGTTTGGGATTGATGTGTATGTTCAGTTTTTGTAGGGTGGTGGGGTTTGTGATTGATGCGTCTGTTCTGTGTTTGTAGGGTGGTGGGGTTTGGGATTGATGTGTCTGTTCGGTTTTTGTAGTGTTGTGGGGTTTGGGATTGATGTGTCTGTTCAGTTTTTGTAGGGTGGTGGGGTTTGGGATTGATGTGTCTGTTCGGTTTTTGTAGGGTGGTGGGGTTTGGGATTGATGTGTCTGTTCAGTTTTTGTATGGTGGTGGGGTGTGTGATTGATGCGTCTGTTCTGTGTTTGCAGGGTGGTGGGGTTTGGGATTGATGTGTCTCTTCTGTGTTTGTAGGGTGGTGGGGTTAGGGATTGATGCGTCTGTTCTGTGTTTGTAGAGTGGTCGGGTTTGGGATTGATGCATCTGTTCCGTTTTTGTAGGGTGGTGGGGTTTGGGACTGATGTGTGTGTTCTATTTTTGTAGGGTGGTGGGGTTTGGGATTGACGTGTCTGTTCCATTTTTGTACGGTGGTGGTGTTTGGGATTGATGCGTCTGTTCTGTTTTGCACGGTGGTGAGATTTGGGATTGAAGCGTCAGTTCTGTGTTTGTAGGGTGGTGGGGTTTGGAATTGTTGCGTTTGTTCTGTGTTGGTAGGGTGGTGGGGTTTGGGATTGTTGCGTTTGTTCTGTGTTTGTAGGGTGGTGGGGTTTGGGATTGATGTGTCTGTTCCGTTTTTGTAGGGTGGTGTGGTTTGGGATTGAAGCGTCTGTTCCGTTTTTGTAGGGTGGTGTGGTTTGGGATTGATGCGTCTGTTCTGTGTCTGTAGGGTGGTGAGGTTTGGGATTGATGCGTCTGTTCTGTTTTGCACGGTGGTGAGATTTGTAATTGAAGCCTCAGTTCTGTGTTTGTAGGGTGGTGGGGTTTGGAATTGTTGCGTTTGTTCTGTGTTAGTAGGGTGGTGTGGTTTGGGATTGTTGCGTTTGTTCTGTGTTTGTAGGGTGGTGGGGTTTGGGATTGATGTGTCTGTTGCGTTTTTGTAGGGTGGTGGGGTTTGGGATTGAAGCGTCTGTTCCGTTTTTGTAGGGTGGTGTGGTTTGGGATTGATGAGTCTGTTCTGTGTCTGTAGGGTGGTGGGGTTTAGGATTGATGCGTCTGTTCTGTTTTGCACGGTGGTGAGATTTGGGATTGAAGCGTCAGATCTGTGTTTGTAGAGTGGTGGGGTTTGGAATTGTTGCGTTTGTTCTGTGTTGGTAGGGTGGTGGGGTTTGGGATTGTTGCATTTGTTCTGTGTTTGTAGGGTGGTGGGGTTTGGGATTGATGTGTCTGTTCCGTTTTTGTAGGGTGGTGGGGTTTGGGATTGAAGCGTCTGTTCCATTTTTGTAGGGTGGTGTGGTTTGGGATTGATGCGTCTGTTCTGTGTCTGTAGGGTGGTGTGGTTTGGGATTGATGCGTCTGTTCTGTTTTGCACGGTGGTGCGATTTGGGATTGAAGCGTCAGTTCTGTGTTTGTAGGGTGGTGGGGTTTGGAATTGTTGCGTTTGTTCTGTGTTGGTAGGGTGGTGGGGTTTGGGATTGTTGCGTTTGTTCTGTGTTTGTAGGGTGGTGGGGTTTGGGATTGATGTGTCTGTTGCGTTTTTGTAGGGTGGTGGGGTTTGGGATTGAAGCGTCTGTTCCGTTTTTGTAGGGTGGTGTGGTTTGGGATTGATGCGTCTGTTCCATTTTTGAAGGGTGGTGGGGTTTGTGATTGATGCGTCTGTTCCGTTTTTGTAGGGTGGTGTGGTTTGCGATTGATGCGTCTGTTCCGTTTTTGTAGGGTGGGGGGTTTTGGGCTTGATGCGAATGTTCTGTGTTTGTAGGGTGGTGGGGTTTGGGATTAATGCTTCTGTTCGGTTTTTGTAGGGTGGAGTGGTTTGGGATTGATGCGTCTGTTCAGTTTTTGTAGGCTGGTGGGTTTTGGGATTGAAGCGTCTGTTCCGTTTTTGTACGGCGGTGGGGTTTGTGATTGAAGAGACTGTTCCGTTTTTGTAGTTTGTTGGAGTTTGGGATTGATGCATCTGTTCTGTGTTTGTAGGGTGGTGGGGTTTGGGATTGATGTGTCTGTTCGGTTTTTGGAGGGTGGTGGGGTTTGGGATTGATGTGTCTGTTCGGTTTTTGTAGGGTGGTGGGGTGTGTGATTGATGCGTCTGTTCTGTGTTTGCAGGGTGGTGGGTTTTGGAATTGAAGCGTTCGTTCCGTTTTTGTAGGGTGGTGGGGTTTGGGATTGATCTGTCTGTTCCATTTTTGTACGGTGGTGAGGTTTGGGATTGATGTGTCTCTTCTGTGTTTGTAGGGTGGTGGGGTTAGGGATTGATGCGTCTGTTCTGTGTTTGTAGAGTGGTCGGGTTTGGGATTGATGCATCTGTTCCGTTTTTGTAGGGTGGTGGGGTTTGGGACTGATGTGTGTGTTCCATTTTTGTAGGGTGGTGGGGTTTGGGATTGATTTGTCTGTTCCATTTTTGTAGGGTGGTGGTGTTTGGGATTGATGCGTCTGTTCTGTTTTGCACGGTGGTGAGATTTGGGATTGAAGCGTCAGTTCTGTGTTTGTAGGGTGGTGGGGTTTGGAACTGTTGCGTTTGTTCTGTGTTGGTAGGGTGGTGGGGTTTGGGATTGTTGCGTTTGTTCTGTGTTTGTAGTGTGGTGGGGTTTGGGATTGATGTGTCTGTTCCGTTTTTGTTGGGTGGTGGGATTTGGGATTGAAGCGTCTGTTCCGTTTTTGTAGGGTGGTGTGGTTTGGGATTGATGCGTCTGTTCTGTGTCTGTAGGGTGGTGAGGTTTGGGATTGATGCGTCTGTTCTGTTTTGCACGGTGGTGAGATTTGGGATTGAAGCGTCAGTTCTGTGTTTGTAGGGTGGTGGGGTTTGGAATTGTTGCGTTTGTTCTGTGTTAGTAGGGTGGTGTGGTTTGGGATTGTTGCGTTTGTTCTGTGTTTGTAGGGTGGTGGGGTTTGGGATTGATGTGTCTGTTGCGTTTTTGTAGGGTGGTGGGGTTTGGGATTGAAGCGTCTGTTCCGTTTTTGTAGGGTGGTGTGGTTTGGGATTGATGCGTCTGTTCTGTGTCTGTAGGGTGGTGGGGTTTGGGATTGATGCGTTTGTTCTGTTTTGCACGGTGGTGAGATTTGGGATTGAAGCGTCAGTTCTGTGTTTGTAGGGTGGTGGGGTTTGGAATTGTTGCGTTTGTTCTGTGTTGGTAGGGTGGTGGGGTTTGGGATTGTTGCGTTTGTTCTGTGTTTGTAGGGTGGTGGGGTTTGGGATTGATGTGTCTGTTGCGTTTTTGTAGGGTGGTGGGGTTTGGGATTGAAGCGTCTGTTCCGTTTTTGTAGGGTGGTGTGGTTTGGGATTGATGCATCTGTTCCATTTTTGTAGGGTGGTGGGGTTTGTGATTGATGCATCTGTTCCGTTTTTGTAGGGTGGTGTGGTTTGCGATTGATGTGTCTGTTCCGTTTTTGTAGGGTGGGGGGTTTTGGGATTGATGCGAATGTTCTGTGTTTGTAGGGTGGTGGTGTTTGGGATTAATGCTTCTGTTCGGTTTTTGTAGGGTGGTGGGGTTTGGGATTGATGCGTCTGTTCAGTTTTTCTAGGCTGGTGGGTTTTGGGATTGAAGCGTCTGTTCCGTTTTTGTACGGTGGTGGGGTTTGTGATTGAAGAGACTGTTCCGTTTTTGTAGTTTGGTGGAGTTTGGGATTGATGCGTCTGTTCTGTGTTTGTAGGGTGGTGGGGTTTGGGATTGATGTGTCTGTTTGGTTTTTGTAGGGTGGTGGGGTTTGGGATTGATGTGTCTGTTCGGTTTTTGTAGGGTGGTGGGGTGTGTGATTGATGCGTCTGTTCTGTGTTTGCAGGGTGGTGGGATTTGGGATTGATGTGTCTGTTCTGTGTTTGTAGGGTGGTGGGGTTTGGGATTGATGCGTCTGTTCTGTTTTTGTAGGGTGGTAGGGTTTGGGATTGATGTGTCTGTTCCGTTTTTGTAGGGTGGTGGGGTTTGGGATTAATGCTTCTGTTCGGTTTTTGTAGGGTGGAGGGGTTTGGGATTGATGCGTCTGTTCAGTTTTTGTAGGCTGGTGGGTTTTGGGATTGAAGCGTCTGTTCCGTTTTTGTACGGCGGTGGGGTTTGTGATTGAAGAGACTGTTCCGTTTTTGGAGTTTGGTGGAGTTTGGGATTGATGCGTCTGTTCTGTGTTTGAAGGGTGGTGGGGTTTGGGATTGATGTGTCTGTTCGGTTTTTGTAGGGTGGTGGGGTTTGGGATTGATGTGTCTGTTCAGTTTTTGTAGGGTGGTGGGGTTTGGGATTGATGCGTCTGTTCTGTGTTTGTAGGGTGGTGGGGTTAGGGATTGAAGCGCCTGTTCCATTTTTGTAGGGTGGTGGGGTTTGGGCTTGATGCGTCTGTTCTGTTTTTGTTGGGTGGTGGAGTTTGGGATTCATGCGTCTGTTCCATGTTTGTAGGGTTGTGGGCTTTGGGATTTATACGTCTGTTCGGTTTTTGTAGAGAGGTGGGGTTTGGGATTGATGTCTCTGTTCGGTTTTTGTAGGTTGGTGGGGTTTGGGAATGATGTGTCCGTTCCACTTCTGCGGGGTGGTGGGGTTTGGGATTGATGCGTCTGTTCCTTCTTTGTACGGGGGTGGGGTTTGGGATTGATGCGTCTGTTCCGTTTCTGTAGGGTGCTGGGGTTTGGGATTGATGTGTCTATTCTGTGTTTCTAGGGTGGTCGGGATTGTGATTGATGCGTTTGTTCCGTATTTGTAGGGTGGTGGGGTTTGGGATTGAAGTGCCTGTTCGGTTTTTGTAGGGTGGTGGGGATGGGATTGATGCGTCTGTTCTGTGTTTGTAGGGTGGTGTGGTTTGGGATTGATGCGTCTGTTCTGTGTTTCTTGGGTGGTGGGGTTTGGGATTGAAGCGTCTGTTCCGTTTTTGAAGGGTGGTGGGGTTTGGGATTGATGCGTCTGTTCTGTGTTTGTAGGGTGGTGGGGTTTGGGATTGATGTGTCTGTTTGGTTTTTGTAGGGTGGTGGGGTTTGGGATTGATGTGTCTGTTCGGTTTTTGTAGGGTGGTGGGGTGTGTGATTGATGCGTCTGTTCTGTGTTTGCAGGGTGGTGGGATTTGGGATTGATGTGTCTGTTCTGTGTTTGTAGGGTGGTGGGGTTTGGGATTGATGCGTCTGTTCAGTTTTTGTAGGCTGGTGGGTTTTGGGATTGAAGCGTCTGTTCCGTTTTTGTACGGCGGTGGGGTTTGTGATTGAAGAGACTGTTCCGTTTTTGGAGTTTGGTGGAGTTTGGGATTGATGCGTCTGTTCTGTGTTTGAAGGGTGGTGGGGTTTGGGATTGATGTGTCTGTTCGGTTTTTGTAGGGTGGTGGGGTTTGGGATTGATGTGTCTGTTCAGTTTTTGTAGGGTGGTGGGGTTTGGGATTGATGCGTCTGTTCTGTGTTTGTAGGGTGGTGGGGTTAGGGATTGAAGCGCCTGTTCCATTTTTGTAGGGTGGTGGGGTTTGGGCTTGATGCGTCTGTTCTGTTTTTGTTGGGTGGTGGAGTTTGGGATTCATGCGTCTGTTCCATGTTTGTAGGGTTGTGGGCTTTGGGATTTATACGTCTGTTCGGTTTTTGTAGAGAGGTGGGGTTTGGGATTGATGTCTCTGTTCGGTTTTTGTAGGTTGGTGGGGTTTGGGAATGATGTGTCCGTTCCACTTCTGCGGGGTGGTGGGGTTTGGGATTGATGCGTCTGTTCCTTCTTTGTACGGGGGTGGGGTTTGGGATTGATGCGTCTGTTCCGTTTCTGTAGGGTGCTGGGGTTTGGGATTGATGTGTCTATTCTGTGTTTCTAGGGTGGTCGGGATTGTGATTGATGCGTTTGTTCCGTATTTGTAGGGTGGTGGGGTTTGGGATTGAAGTGCCTGTTCGGTTTTTGTAGGGTGGTGGGGATGGGATTGATGCGTCTGTTCTGTGTTTGTAGGGTGGTGTGGTTTGGGATTGATGCGTCTGTTCTGTGTTTCTTGGGTGGTGGGGTTTGGGATTGAAGCGTCTGTTCCGTTTTTGAAGGGTGGTGGGGTTTGGGATTGATGCGTCTGTTCTGTGTTTGTAGGGTGGTGGGGTTTGGGATTGATGTGTCTGTTTGGTTTTTGTAGGGTGGTGGGGTTTGGGATTGATGTGTCTGTTCGGTTTTTGTAGGGTGGTGGGGTGTGTGATTGATGCGTCTGTTCTGTGTTTGCAGGGTGGTGGGATTTGGGATTGATGTGTCTGTTCTGTGTTTGTAGGGTGGTGGGGTTTGGGATTGATGCGTCTGTTCTGTTTTTGTAGGGTGGTAGGTTTTGGGATTGATGTGTCTGTTCCGTTTTTGTAGGGTGGTGGGGTTTGGGATTAATGCTTCTGTTCGGTTTTTGTAGGGTGGAGGGGTTTGGGATTGATGCGTCTGTTCAGTTTTTGTAGGCTGGTGGGTTTTGGGATTGAAGCGTCTGTTCCGTTTTTGTACGGCGGTGGGGTTTGTGATTGAAGAGACTGTTCCGTTTTTGGAGTTTGGTGGAGTTTGGGATTGATGCGTCTGTTCTGTGTTTGAAGGGTGGTGGGGTTTGGGATTGATGTGTCTGTTCGGTTTTTGTAGGGTGGTGGGGTTTGGGATTGATGTGTCTGTTCAGTTTTTGTAGGGTGGTGGGGTTTGGGATTGATGCGTCTGTTCTGTGTTTGTAGGGTGGTGGGGTTAGGGATTGAAGCGCCTGTTCCGTTTTTGTAGGGTGGTGGGGTTTGGGCTTGATGCGTCTGTTCTGTTTTTGTTGGGTGGTGGAGTTTGGGATTCATGCGTCTGTTCCATGTTTGTAGGGTTGTGGGCTTTGGGATTTATACGTCTGTTCGGTTTTTGTAGAGAGGTGGGGTTTGGGATTGATGTCTCTGTTCGGTTTTTGTAGGTTGGTGGGGTTTGGGAATGATGTGTCCGTTCCACTTCTGCGGGGTGGTGGGGTTTGGGATTGATGCGTCTGTTCCTTCTTTGTACGGGGGTGGGGTTTGGGATTGATGCGTCTGTTCCGTTTCTGTAGGGTGCTGGGGTTTGGGATTGATGTGTCTATTCTGTGTTTCTAGGGTGGTCGGGATTGTGATTGATGCGTTTGTTCCGTATTTGTAGGGTGGTGGGGTTTGGGATTGAAGTGCCTGTTCGGTTTTTGTAGGGTGGTGGGGATGGGATTGATGCGTCTGTTCCGTGTTTGTAGGGTGGTGTGGTTTGGGATTGATGCGTCTGTTCTGTGTTTCTTGGGTGGTGGGGTTTGGGATTGAAGCGTCTGTTCCGTTTTTGAAGGGTGGTGGGGTTTGGGATTGATGCGTCTGTTCTGTGTTTGTAGGGTGGTGGGGTTTGGGATTGATGCGTCTGTTCTGTGTTTCTAGGGTGGTGGGGATTGGGATTGAAGCGTCTGTTCCTTCTTTGTACGGGGGTGGGGTTTGGGATTGATGCGTCTGTTCCGTTTCTGTAGGGTGCTGGGGTTTGGGATTGATGTGTCTATTCTGTGTTTGTAGGGTGGTCGGGATTGTGATTGATGCGTTTGTTCCGTATTTGTAGGGTGGTGGGTTTTGGGATTGAAGTGCCTGTTCGGTTTTTGTAGGGTGGTGGGGATGGGATTGATGCGTCTGTTCTGTGTTTGTAGGGTGGTGGGGTTTGGGATTGATGCGTCTGTTCTGTGTTTCTAGGGTGGTGGGGTTTGGGATTGAAGCGTCTGTTCGGTTTTTGAAGGGTGGTGGGGTTTGGGATTGATGCGTCTGTTCTGTGTTTGTAGGGTGGTGGGGTTTGGGATTGATGTGTCTGTTCAGTTTTTGTAGGGTGGTGGGGTTTGGGATTGATGTGTCTGTTCGGTTTTTGTAGGGTGGTGGGGTGTGTGATTGATGCGTCTGTTCTGTGTTTGCAGGGTGGTGGGATTTGGGATTGATGTGTCTGTTCTGTGTTTGTAGGGTGGTGGGGTTTGGGATTGATGCGTCTGTTCTGTTTTTGTAGGGTGGTAGGGTTTGGGATTGATGTGTCTGTTCCGTTTTTGTAGGGTGGTGGGGTTTGGGATTAATGCTTCTGTTCGGTTTTTGTAGGGTGGAGGGGTTTGGGATTGATGCGTCTGTTCAGTTTTTGTAGGCTGGTGGGTTTTGGGATTGAAGCGTCTGTTCCGTTTTTGTACGGCGGTGGGGTTTGTGATTGAAGAGACTGTTCCGTTTTTGGAGTTTGGTGGAGTTTGGGATTGATGCGTCTGTTCTGTGTTTGAAGGGTGGTGGGGTTTGGGATTGATGTGTCTGTTCGGTTTTTGTAGGGTGGTGGGGTTTGGGATTGATGTGTCTGTTCAGTTTTTGTAGGGTGGTGGGGTTTGGGATTGATGCGTCTGTTCTGTGTTTGTAGGGTGGTGGGGTTAGGGATTGAAGCGCCTGTTCCGTTTTTGTAGGGTGGTGGGGTTTGGGCTTGATGCGTCTGTTCTGTTTTTGTTGGGTGGTGGAGTTTGGGATTCATGCGTCTGTTCCATGTTTGTAGGGTTGTGGGCTTTGGGATTTATACGTCTGTTCGGTTTTTGTAGAGAGGTTGGGTTTGGGATTGATGTCTCTGTTCGGTTTTTGTAGGTTGGTGGGGTTTGGGAATGATGTGTCCGTTCCACTTCTGCGGGGTGGTGGGGTTTGGGATTGATGCGTCTGTTCCTTCTTTGTACGGGGGTGGGGTTTGGGATTGATGCGTCTGTTCCGTTTCTGTAGGGTGCTGGGGTTTGGGATTGATGTGTCTATTCTGTGTTTCTAGGGTGGTCGGGATTGTGATTGATGCGTTTGTTCCGTATTTGTAGGGTGGTGGGGTTTGGGATTGAAGTGCCTGTTCGGTTTTTGTAGGGTGGTGGGGATGGGATTGATGCGTCTGTTCTGTGTTTGTAGGGTGGTGTGGTTTGGGATTGATGCGTCTGTTCTGTGTTTCTTGGGTGGTGGGGTTTGGGATTGAAGCGTCTGTTCCGTTTTTGAAGGGTGGTGGGGTTTGGGATTGATGCGTCTGTTCTGTGTTTGTAGGGTGGTGGGGTTTGGGATTGATGCGTCTGTTCTGTGTTTCTAGGGTGGTGGGGATTGGGATTGAAGCGTCTGTTCCTTCTTTGTACGGGGGTGGGGTTTGGGATTGATGCGTCTGTTCCGTTTCTGTAGGGTGCTGGGGTTTGGGATTGATGTGTCTATTCTGTGTTTGTAGGGTGGTCGGGATTGTGATTGATGCGTTTGTTCCGTATTTGTAGGGTGGTGGGTTTTGGGATTGAAGTGCCTGTTCGGTTTTTGTAGGGTGGTGGGGATGGGATTGATGCGTCTGTTCTGTGTTTGTAGGGTGGTGGGGTTTGGGATTGATGCGTCTGTTCTGTGTTTCTAGGGTGGTGGGGTTTGGGATTGAAGCGTCTGTTCGGTTTTTGAAGGGTGGTGGGGTTTGGGATTGATGCGTCTGTTCTGTGTTTGTAGGGTGGTGGGGTTTGGGATTGATGCGTCTGTTCTGTGTTTCTAGGGTGGTGGGGTTTGGGATTGAAGCGTCTGTTCCGTTTTTGAAGGGTGGTGGGTTTTGGGATTGATGCGTCTGTTCCTTCTTTGTAGGGGGTGGGGTTTGGTACTGATGCGTCTGTTCTGTGTTTGAAGGGTGGTGGGGTTTGGGATTGATGCGTCTGTTCTGTTTTTGTACGGTGCTGGGATTTGGGATTGATGCGTCTGTTCTATGTTTGTAGGGTGGTGGGGTTTGGGATAGAAGCGTCTGTTCTGTTTTTGTAGGGTGGTGGGGTTTGGGATTGAAGCGTCTGTTCCGTTTTTGTAGTTTGGTGGGGTTTGGGATTGATGCTTCTGTTCTGTGTTTGTAGGGTGGTGGGGTTTGGGATTGATGTGTCTGTTCGGTTTTTGTAGGGTGGTGGGGTTTGGGATTGATGTGTCTGTTCAGTTTTTGTAGGGTGGTGGGGTGTGTGATTGATGCGTCTGTTCTCTGTTTGTAGGGTGGTGGGGTTTGGGATTGATGTGTCTGTTCGGTTTTTGTAGGGTTGTGGGGTTTGGGATTGATGTGTCTGTTCAGTTTTTGTAGGGTGGTGGGGTTTGGGATTGAAGTGTCTGTTCGGTTTTTGTAGGGTGGTGGGGTTTGGGATTGATGTGTCTGTTCAGTTTTTGTAGGGTGGTGGGGTGTGTGATTGATGCGTCTGTTCTGTGTTTGCAGGGTGGTGGGGTTTGGGATTGATGTGTCTCTTCTGTGTTTGTAGGGTGGTGGGGTTAGGGATTGATGCGTCTGTTCTGTGTTTGTAGAGTGGTGGAGTTTGGGATTCATGCGTCTGTTCCATGTTTGTAGGGTTGTGGGCTTTGGGATTTATACGTCTGTTCGGTTTTTGTAGAGAGGTGGGGTTTGGGATTGATGTCTCTGTTCGGTTTTTGTAGGTTGGTGGGGTTTGGGAATGATGTGTCCGTTCCACTTCTGCGGGGTGGTGGGGTTTGGGATTGATGCGTCTGTTCCTTCTTTGTACGGGGGTGGGGTTTGGGATTGATGCGTCTGTTCTGTGTTTCTAGGGTGGTGGGGATTGGGATTGAAGCGTCTGTTCCTTCTTTGTACGGGGGTGGGGTTTGGGATTGATGCGTCTGTTCCGTTTCTGTAGGGTGCTGGGGTTTGGGATTGATGTGTCTATTCTGTGTTTGTAGGGTGGTCGGGATTGTGATTGATGCGTTTGTTCCGTATTTGTAGGGTGGTGGGTTTTGGGATTGAAGTGCCTGTTCGGTTTTTGTAGGGTGGTGGGGATGGGATTGATGCGTCTGTTCTGTGTTTGTAGGGTGGTGGGGTTTGGGATTGATGCGTCTGTTCTGTGTTTCTAGGGTGATGGGGTTTGGGATTGAAGCGTCTGTTCCGTTTTTGAAGGGTGGTGGGGTTTGGGATTGATGCGTCTGTTCTGTGTTTGTAGGGTGGTGGGGTTTGGGATTGATGCGTCTGTTCTGTGTTTCTAGGGTGGTGGGGTTTGGGATTGAAGCGTCTGTTCCGTTTTTGAAGGGTGGTGGGTTTTGGGATTGATGCGTCTGTTCCTTCTTTGTAGGGGGTGGGGTTTGGGACTGATGCGTCTGTTCTGTGTTTGAAGGGTGGTGGGGTTTGGGATTGATGCGTCTGTTCTGTTTTTGTACGGTGCTGTGATTTGGGATTGATGCGTCTGTTCTATGTTTGTAGGGTGGTGGGGTTTGGGATAGAAGCGTCTGTTCTGTTTTTGTAGGGTGGTGGGGTTTGGGATTGAAGCGTCTGTTCCGTTTTTGTAGTTTGGTGGGGTTTGGGATTGATGCTTCTGTTCTGTGTTTGTAGGGTGGTGGGGTTTGGGATTGATGTGTCTTTTCGGTTTTTGTAGGGTGGTGGGGTTTGGGATTGATGTGTCTGTTCAGTTTTTGTAGGGTGGTGGGGTGTGTGATTGATGCGTCTGTTCTCTGTTTGTAGGGTGGTGGGGTTTGGGATTGATGTGTCTGTTCGGTTTTTGTAGGGTTGTGGGGTTTGGGATTGATGTGTCTGTTCAGTTTTTGTAGGGTGGTGGGGTTTGGGATTGATGTGTCTGTTCGGTTTTTGTAGGGTGGTGGGGTTTGGGATTGATGTGTCTGTTCAGTTTTTGTAGGGTGGTGGGGTGTGTGATTGATGCGTCTGTTCTGTGTTTGCAGGGTGGTGGGGTTTGGGATTGATGTGTCTCTTCTGTGTTTGTAGGGTGGTGGGGTTTGGGACTGATGTGTGTGTTCCATTTTTGTAGGGTGGTGGGGTTTGGGATTGACGTGTCTGTTCCATTTTTGTACGGTGGTGAGGTTTGGGATTGATGTGTCTCTTCTGTGTTTGTAGGGTGGTGGGGTTAGGGATTGATGCGTCTGTTCTGTGTTTGTAGAGTGGTCGGGTTTGGGATTGATGCATCTGTTCCGTTTTTGTAGGGTGGTGGGGTTTGGGATTGATGTGTCTATTCTGTGTTTGTAGGGTGGTCGGGATTGTGATTGATGCGTTTGTTCCGTATTTGTAGGGTGGTGGGTTTTGGGATTGAAGTGCCTGTTCGGTTTTTGTAGGGTGGTGGGGATGGGATTGATGCGTCTGTTCTGTGTTTGTAGGGTGGTGGGGTTTGGGATTGATGCGTCTGTTCTGTGTTTCTAGGGTGGTGGGGTTTGGGATTGAAGCGTCTGTTCGGTTTTTGAAGGGTGGTGGGGTTTGGGATTGATGCGTCTGTTCTGTGTTTGTAGGGTGGTGGGGTTTGGGATTGATGCGTCTGTTCTGTGTTTCTAGGGTGGTGGGGTTTGGGATTGAAGCGTCTGTTCCGTTTTTGAAGGGTGGTGGGTTTTGGGATTGATGCGTCTGTTCCTTCTTTGTAGGGGGTGGGGTTTGGGACTGATGCGTCTGTTCTGTGTTTGAAGGGTGGTGGGGTTTGGGATTGATGCGTCTGTTCTGTTTTTGTACGGTGCTGGGATTTGGGATTGATGCGTCTGTTCTATGTTTGTCGGGTGGTGGGGTTTGGGATAGAAGCGTCTGTTCGGTTTTTGTAGGGTGGTGGGGTTTGGGATTGAAGCGTCTGTTCCGTTTTTGTAGTTTGGTGGGGTTTGGGATTGATGCTTCTGTTCTGTGTTTGTAGGGTGGTGGGGTTTGGGATTGATGTGTCTGTTCGGTTTTTGTAGGGTGGTGGGGTTTGGGATTGATGTGTCTGTTCAGTTTTTGTAGGGTGGTGGGGTGTGTGATTGATGCGTCTGTTCTCTGTTTGTAGGGTGGTGGGGTTTGGGATTGATGTGTCTGTTCGGTTTTTGTAGGGTGGTGGGGTTTGGGATTGATGTGTCTGTTCAGTTTTTGTAGGGTGGTGGGGTGTGTGATTGATGCGTCTGTTCTGTGTTTGTACGGTGGTGGTGTTTGGGATTGATGCGTCTGTTCTGTTTTGCACGGTGGTGAGATTTGGGATTGAAGCGTCAGTTCTGTGTTTGTAGGGTGGTGGGGTTTGGAATTGTTGCGTTTGTTCTGTGTTGGTAGGGTGGTGGGGTTTGGGATTGTTGCGTTTGTTCTGTGTTTGTAGTGTGGTGGGGTTTGGGATTGATGTGTCTGTTCCGTTTTTGTAGGGTGGTGTGGTTTGGGATTGATGCGTCTGTTCTGTGTCTGTAGGGTGGTGAGGTTTGGGATTGATGCGTCTGTTCTGTTTTGCACGGTGGTGAGATTTGGGATTGAAGCGTCAGTTCTGTGTTTGTAGGGTGGTGGGGTTTGGAATTGTTGCGTTTGTTCTGTGTTAGTAGGGTGGTGTGGTTTGGGATTGTTGCGTTTGTTCTGTGTTTGTAGGGTGGTGGGGTTTGGGATTGATGTGTCTGTTGCGTTTTTGTAGGGTGGTGGGGTTTGGGATTGAAGCGTCTGTTCCGTTTTTGTAGCGTGGTGTGGTTTGGGATTGATGCGTCTGTTCTGTGTCTGTAGGGTGGTGGGGTTTGGGATTGATGCGTTTGTTCTGTTTTGCACGGTGGTGAGATTTGGGATTGAATCGTCAGTTCTGTGTTTGTAGGGTGGTGGGGTTTGGAATTGTTGCGTTTGTTCTGTGTTGGTAGGGTGGTGGGGTTTGGGATTGTTGCGTTTGTTCTGTGTTTGTAGGGTGGTGGGGTTTGGAATTGATGTGTCTGTTGCGTTTTTGTAGGGTGGTGGGGTTTGGGATTGAAGCGTCTGTTGCGTTTTTGTAGGGTGGTGTGGTTTGGGATTGATGCATCTGTTCCATTTTTGTAGGGTGGTGGGGTTTGTGATTGATGCGTCTGTTCCGTTTTTGTAGGGTGGTGTGGTTTGCGATTGATGTGTCTGTTCCGTTTTTGTAGGGTGGGGGGTTTTGGGATTGATGCGAATGTTCTGTGTTTTTAGGGTGGTGGTGTTTGGGATTAATGCTTCTGTTCGGTTTTTGTAGGGTGGTGGGGTTTGGGATTGATGCGTCTGTTCAGTTTTTCTAGGCTGGTGAGTTTTGGGATTGAAGCGTCTGTTCCGTTTTTGTACGGCGGTGGGGTTTGTGATTGAAGAGACTGTTCCGTTTTTGTAGTTTGGTGGAGTTTGGGATTGATGCGTCTGTTCTGTGTTTGTAGGGTGGTGGGGTTTGGGATTGATGTGTCTGTTTGGTTTTTGTAGGGTGGTGGGGTTTGGGATTGATGTGTCTGTTCGGTTTTTGTAGGGTGGTGGGGTGTGTGATTGATGCGTCTGTTCTGTGTTTGCAGGGTGGTGGGATTTGGGATTGATGTGTCTGTTCTGTGTTTGTAGGGTGGTGGGGTTTGGGATTGATGCGTCTGTTCTGTATTTGTAGGGTGGTAGGGTTTGGGATTGATGTGTCTGTTCCGTTTTTGTAGGGTGGTGGGGTTTGGGATTAATGCTTCAGTTCGGTTTTTGTAGGGTGGAGGGGTTTGGGATTGATGCGTCTGTTCAGTTTTTGTAGGCTGGTGGGTTTTGGGATTGAAGCGTCTGTTCCGTTTTTGTACGGCGGTGGGGTTTGTGATTGAAGAGACTGTTCCGTTTTTGTAGTTTGGTGGAGTTTGGGATTGATGCGTCTGTTCTGTGTTTGAAGGGTGGTGGGGTTTGGGATTGATGTGTCTGTTCGGTTTTTGTAGGGTGGTGGGGTTTGGGATTGATGTGACTGTTCAGTTTTTGTAGGGTGGTGGGGTTTGGGATAGAAGCGTCTGTTCTGTTTTTGTAGGGTGGTGGGGTTTGGGATTGAAGCGTCTGTTCCGTTTTTGTAGATTGGTGGGGTTTGGGATTGATGCTTCTGTTCTGTGTTTGTAGGGTGGTGGGGTTTGGGATTGATGTGTCTGTTCGGTTTTTGTAGGGTGGTGGGGTTTGGGATTGATGTGTCTGTTCAGTTTTTGTAGGGTGGTGGGGTGTGTGATTGATGCGTCTGTTCTGTGTTTGCAGGGTGGTGGGGTTTGGGATTGATGTGTCTCTTCTGTGTTTGTAGGGTGGTGGGGTTTGGGACTGATGTGTGTGTTCCATTTTTGTAGGGTGGTGGGGTTTGGGATTGACGTGTCTGTTCCATTTTTGTACGGTGGTGAGGTTTGGGATTGATGTGTCTCTTCTGTGTTTGTAGGGTGGTGGGGTTAGGGATTGATGCGTCTGTTCTGTGTTTGTAGAGTGGTCGGGTTTGGGATTGATGCATCTGTTCCGTTTTTGTAGGGTGGTGGGGTTTGGGATTGATGTGTCTATTCTGTGTTTGTAGGGTGGTCGGGATTGTGATTGATGCGTTTGTTCCGTATTTGTAGGGTGGTGGGTTTTGGGATTGAAGTGCCTGTTCGGTTTTTGTAGGGTGGTGGGGATGGGATTGATGCGTCTGTTCTGTGTTTGTAGGGTGGTGGGGTTTGGGATTGATGCGTCTGTTCTGTGTTTCTAGGGTGGTGGGGTTTGGGATTGAAGCGTCTGTTCGGTTTTTGAAGGGTGGTGGGGTTTGGGATTGATGCGTCTGTTCTGTGTTTGTAGGGTGGTGGGGTTTGGGATTGATGCGTCTGTTCTGTGTTTCTAGGGTGGTGGGGTTTGGGATTGAAGCGTCTGTTCCGTTTTTGAAGGGTGGTGGGTTTTGGGATTGATGCGTCTGTTCCTTCTTTGTAGGGGGTGGGGTTTGGGACTGATGCGTCTGTTCTGTGTTTTAAGGGTGGTGGGGTTTGGGATTGATGCGTCTGTTCTGTTTTTGTACGGTGCTGGGATTTGGGATTGATGCGTCTGTTCTATGTTTGTAGGGTGGTGGGGTTTGGGATAGAAGCGTCTGTTCTGTTTTTGTAGGGTGGTGGGGTTTGGGATTGAAGCGTCTGTTCCGTTTTTGTAGTTTGGTGGGGTTTGGGATTGATGCTTCTGTTCTGTGTTTGTAGGGTGGTGGGGTTTGGGATTGATGTGTCTGTTCGGTTTTTGTAGGGTGGTGGGGTTTGGGATTGATGTGTCTGTTCAGTTTTTGTAGGGTGGTGGGGTGTGTGATTGATGCGTCTGTTCTCTGTTTGTAGGGTGGTGGGGTTTGGGATTGATGTGTCTGTTCGGTTTTTGTAGGGTGGTGGGGTTTGGGATTGATGTGTCTGTTCAGTTTTTGTAGGGTGGTGGGGTGTGTGATTGATGCGTCTGTTCTGTGTTTGTACGGTGGTGGTGTTTGGGATTGATGCGTCTGTTCTGTTTTGCACGGTGGTGAGATTTGGGATTGAAGCGTCAGTTCTGTGTTTGTAGGGTGGTGGGGTTTGGAATTGTTGCGTTTGTTCTGTGTTGGTAGGGTGGTGGGGTTTGGGATTGTTGCGTTTGTTCTGTGTTTGTAGTGTGGTGGGGTTTGGGATTGATGTGTCTGTTCCGTTTTTGTAGGGTGGTGTGGTTTGGGATTGATGCGTCTGTTCTGTGTCTGTAGGGTGGTGAGGTTTGGGATTGATGCGTCTGTTCTGTTTTGCACGGTGGTGAGATTTGGTATTGAAGCGTCAGTTCTGTGTTTGTAGGGTGGTGGGGTTTGGAATTGTTGCGTTTGTTCTGTGTTAGTAGGGTGGTGTGGTTTGGGATTGTTGCGTTTGTTCTGTGTTTGTAGGGTGGTGGGGTTTGGGATTGATGTGTCTGTTGCGTTTTTGTAGGGTGGTGGGGTTTGGGATTGAAGCGTCTGTTCCGTTTTTGTAGGGTGGTGTGGTTTGGGATTGATGCGTCTGTTCTGTGTCTGTAGGGTGGTGGGGTTTGGGATTGATGCGTTTGTTCTGTTTTGCACGGTGGTGAGATTTGGGATTGAATCGTCAGTTCTGTGTTTGTAGGGTGGTGGGGTTTGGAATTGTTGCGTTTGTTCTGTGTTGGTAGGGTGGTGGGGTTTGGGATTGTTGCGTTTGTTCTGTGTTTGTAGGGTGGTGGGGTTTGGAATTGATGTGTCTGTTGCGTTTTTGTAGGGTGGTGGGGTTTGGGATTGAAGCGTCTGTTGCGTTTTTGTAGGGTGGTGTGGTTTGGGATTGATGCATCTGTTCCATTTTTGTAGGGTGGTGGGGTTTGTGATTGATGCGTCTGTTCAGTTTTTGTAGGGTGGTGGGGTGTGTGATTGATGCGTCTGTTCTGTGTTTGCAGGGTGGTGGGGTTTGGGATTGATGTGTCTCTTCTGTGTTTGTAGGGTGGTGGGGTTTGGGACTGATGTGTGTGTTCCATTTTTGTAGGGTGGTGGGGTTTGGGATTGACGTGTCTGTTCCATTTTTGTACGGTGGTGAGGTTTGGGATTGATGTGTCTCTTCTGTGTTTGTAGGGTGGTGGGGTTAGGGATTGATGCGTCTGTTCTGTGTTTGTAGAGTGGTCGGGTTTGGGATTGATGCATCTGTTCCGTTTTTGTAGGGTGGTGGGGTTTGGGATTGATGTGTCTATTCTGTGTTTGTAGGGTGGTCGGGATTGTGATTGATGCGTTTGTTCCGTATTTGTAGGGTGGTGGGTTTTGGGATTGAAGTGCCTGTTCGGTTTTTGTAGGGTGGTGGGGATGGGATTGATGCGTCTGTTCTGTGTTTGTAGGGTGGTGGGGTTTGGGATTGATGCGTCTGTTCTGTGTTTCTAGGGTGGTGGGGTTTGGGATTGAAGCGTCTGTTCGGTTTTTGAAGGGTGGTGGGGTTTGGGATTGATGCGTCTGTTCTGTGTTTGTAGGGTGGTGGGGTTTGGGATTGATGCGTCTGTTCTGTGTTTCTAGGGTGGTGGGGTTTGGGATTGAAGCGTCTGTTCCGTTTTTGAAGGGTGGTGGGTTTTGGGATTGATGCGTCTGTTCCTTCTTTGTAGGGGGTGGGGTTTGGGACTGATGCGTCTGTTCTGTGTTTTAAGGGTGGTGGGGTTTGGGATTGATGCGTCTGTTCTGTTTTTGTACGGTGCTGGGATTTGGGATTGATGCGTCTGTTCTATGTTTGTAGGGTGGTGGGGTTTGGGATAGAAGCGTCTGTTCTGTTTTTGTAGGGTGGTGGGGTTTGGGATTGAAGCGTCTGTTCCGTTTTTGTAGTTTGGTGGGGTTTGGGATTGATGCTTCTGTTCTGTGTTTGTAGGGTGGTGGGGTTTGGGATTGATGTGTCTGTTCGGTTTTTGTAGGGTGGTGGGGTTTGGGATTGATGTGTCTGTTCAGTTTTTGTAGGGTGGTGGGGTGTGTGATTGATGCGTCTGTTCTCTGTTTGTAGGGTGGTGGGGTTTGGGATTGATGTGTCTGTTCGGTTTTTGTAGGGTGGTGGGGTTTGGGATTGATGTGTCTGTTCAGTTTTTGTAGGGTGGTGGGGTGTGTGATTGATGCGTCTGTTCTGTGTTTGTACGGTGGTGGTGTTTGGGATTGATGCGTCTGTTCTGTTTTGCACGGTGGTGAGATTTGGGATTGAAGCGTCAGTTCTGTGTTTGTAGGGTGGTGGGGTTTGGAATTGTTGCGTTTGTTCTGTGTTGGTAGGGTGGTGGGGTTTGGGATTGTTGCGTTTGTTCTGTGTTTGTAGTGTGGTGGGGTTTGGGATTGATGTGTCTGTTCCGTTTTTGTAGGGTGGTGTGGTTTGGGATTGATGCGTCTGTTCTGTGTCTGTAGGGTGGTGAGGTTTGGGATTGATGCGTCTGTTCTGTTTTGCACGGTGGTGAGATTTGGTATTGAAGCGTCAGTTCTGTGTTTGTAGGGTGGTGGGGTTTGGAATTGTTGCGTTTGTTCTGTGTTAGTAGGGTGGTGTGGTTTGGGATTGTTGCGTTTGTTCTGTGTTTGTAGGGTGGTGGGGTTTGGGATTGATGTGTCTGTTGCGTTTTTGTAGGGTGGTGGGGTTTGGGATTGAAGCGTCTGTTCCGTTTTTGTAGGGTGGTGTGGTTTGGGATTGATGCGTCTGTTCTGTGTCTGTAGGGTGGTGGGGTTTGGGATTGATGCGTTTGTTCTGTTTTGCACGGTGGTGAGATTTGGGATTGAATCGTCAGTTCTGTGTTTGTAGGGTGGTGGGGTTTGGAATTGTTGCGTTTGTTCTGTGTTGGTAGGGTGGTGGGGTTTGGGATTGTTGCGTTTGTTCTGTGTTTGTAGGGTGGTGGGGTTTGGAATTGATGTGTCTGTTGCGTTTTTGTAGGGTGGTGGGGTTTGGGATTGAAGCGTCTGTTGCGTTTTTGTAGGGTGGTGTGGTTTGGGATTGATGCATCTGTTCCATTTTTGTAGGGTGGTGGGGTTTGTGATTGATGCGTCTGTTCCGTTTTTGTAGGGTGGTGTGGTTTGCGATTGATGTGTCTGTTCCGTTTTTGTAGGGTGGGGGGTTTTGGGATTGATGCGAATGTTCTGTGTTTTTAGGGTGGTGGTGTTTGGGATTAATGCTTCTGTTCGGTTTTTGTAGGGTGGTGGGGTTTGGGATTGATGCGTCTGTTCAGTTTTTCTAGGCTGGTGGGTTTTGGGATTGAAGCGTCTGTTCCGTTTTTGTACGGCGGTGGGGTTTGTGATTGAAGAGACTGTTCCGTTTTTGTAGTTTGGTGGAGTTTGGGATTGATGCGTCTGTTCTGTGTTTGTAGGGTGGTGGGGTTTGGGATTGATGTGTCTGTTTGGTTTTTGTAGGGTGGTGGGGTTTGGGATTGATGTGTCTGTTCGGTTTTTGTAGGGTGGTGGGGTGTGTGATTGATGCGTCTGTTCTGTGTTTGCAGGGTGGTGGGATTTGGGATTGATGTGTCTGTTCTGTGTTTGTAGGGTGGTGGGGTTTGGGATTGATGCGTCTGTTCTGTATTTGTAGGGTGGTAGGGTTTGGGATTGATGTGTCTGTTCCGTTTTTGTAGGGTGGTGGGGTTTGGGATTAATGCTTCAGTTCGGTTTTTGTAGGGTGGAGGGGTTTGGGATTGATGCGTCTGTTCAGTTTTTGTAGGCTGGTGGGTTTTGGGATTGAAGCGTCTGTTCCGTTTTTGTACGGCGGTGGGGTTTGTGATTGAAGAGACTGTTCCGTTTTTGTAGTTTGGTGGAGTTTGGGATTGATGCGTCTGTTCTGTGTTTGAAGGGTGGTGGGGTTTGGGATTGATGTGTCTGTTCGGTTTTTGTAGGGTGGTGGGGTTTGGGATTGATGTGACTGTTCAGTTTTTGTAGGGTGGTGGGGTTTGGGATAGAAGCGTCTGTTCTGTTTTTGTAGGGTGGTGGGGTTTGGGATTGAAGCGTCTGTTCCGTTTTTGTAGATTGGTGGGGTTTGGGATTGATGCTTCTGTTCTGTGTTTGTAGGGTGGTGGGGTTTGGGATTGATGTGTCTGTTCGGTTTTTGTAGGGTGGTGGGGTTTGGGATTGATGTGTCTGTTCAGTTTTTGTAGGGTGGTGGGGTGTGTGATTGATGCGTCTGTTCTGTGTTTGTAGGGTGGTGGGGTTTGGGATTGATGTGTCTGTTCGGTTTTTGTAGGGTTGTTGGGTTTGGGATTGATGTGTCTGTTCAGTTTTTGTAGGGTGGTGGGGTTTGGGATTGATGTGTCTGTTCGGTTTTTGTAGGGTGGTGGGGTTTGGGATTGATGTGTATGTTCAGTTTTTGTAGGGTGGTGGGGTGTGTGATTGATGCGTCTGTTCTGTGTTTGCAGGGTGGTGGGGTTTGGGATTGATGTGTCTCTTCTGTGTTTGTAGGGTGGTGGGGTTAGGGATTGATGCGTCTGTTCTGTGTTTGTAGAGTGGTCGGGTTTGGGATTGATGCATCTGTTCCGTTTTTGTAGGGTGGTGGGGTTTGGGACTGATGTGTGTGTTCCATTTTTGTAGGGTGGTGGGGTTTGGGATTGACGTGTCTGTTCCATTTTTGTACGGTGGTGAGGTTTGGGATTGATGTGTCTCTTCTGTGTTTGTAGGGTGGTGGGGTTAGGGATTGATGCGTCTGTTCTGTGTTTGTAGAGTGGTCGGGTTTGGGATTGATGCATCTGTTCCGTTTTTGTAGGGTGGTGGGGTTTGGGACTGATGTGTGTGTTCCATTTTTGTAGGGTGGTGGGGTTTGGGATTGATTTGTCTGTTCCATTTTCGTACGGTGGTGGTGTTTGGGATTGATGCGTCTGTTCTGTTTTGCACGGTGGTGAGATTTGGGATTGAAGAGTCAGTTCTGTGTTTGTAGGGTGGTGGGTTTTGGAATTGTTGCGTTTGTTCTGTGTTTGTAGGGTGGTGGGGTTTGGAATTGTTGCGTTTGTTCTGTGTTAGTAGGGTGGTGTGGTTTGGGATTGATGCGTCTGTTCTGTGTTTGTAGAGTGGTCGGGTTTGGGATTGATGCATCTGTTCCGTTTTTGTAGGGTGGTGGGGTTTGGGACTGATGTGTGTGTTCCATTTTTGTAGGGTGGTGGGGTTTGGGATTGACGTGTCTGTTCCATTTTTGTACGGTGGTGAGGTTTGGGATTGATGTGTCTCTTCTGTGTTTGTAGGGTGGTGGGGTTAGGGATTTATGTGTCTGTTCTGTGTTTGCATGGTGGTGGGGTTTGGGATTGAAGCGTCTGTTCTGTGTTTGTAGGGTGGTGGGGTTTGGGATTGATGTGTCTGTTCCATTTTTGTACGGTGGTGGTGTTTGGGATTGATGCGTCTGTTCTGTTTTGCACGGTGGTGAGATTTGGGATTGAAGCGTCAGTTCTGTGTTTGTAGGGTGGTGGGTTTTGGAATTGTTGCGTTTGTTCTGTGTTTGTAGGGTGGTGGGGTTTGGAATTGTTGCGTTTGTTCTGTGTTAGTAGGGTGGTGTGGTTTGGGATTGATGCGTCTGTTCTGTGTTTGTAGAGTGGTCGGGTTTGGGATTGATGCATCTGTTCCGTTTTTGTAGGGTGGTGGGGTTTGGGACTGATGTGAGTGTTCCATTTTTGTAGGGTGGTGGGGTTTGGGATTGACGTGTCTGTTCCATTTTTGTACGGTGGTGAGGTTTGGGATTGATGTGTCTCTTCTGTGTTTGTAGGGTGGTGGGGTTAGGGATTGATGCATCTGTTCTGTGTTTGTAGAGTGGTCGGGTTTGGGATTGATGCATCTGTTCCGTTTTTGTAGGGTGGTGGGGTTTGGGACTGATGTGTGTGTTCCATTTTTGTAGGGTGGTGGGGTTTGGGATTGATTTGTCTGTTCCATTTTTGTACGGTGGTGGTGTTTGGGATTGATGCGTCTGCTCTGTTTTGCACGGTGGTGAGATTTGGGATTGAAGCGTCAGTTCTGTGTTTGTAGGGTGGTGGGGTTTGGAATTGTTGCGTTTGTTCTGTGTTGGTAGGGTGGTGGGGTTTGGGATTGTTGCGTTTGATCTGTGTTTGTAGTGTGGTGGGGTTTGGGATTGATGTGTCTGTTCCGTTTTTATAGGGTTGTGTGGTTTGGGATTGATGCGTCTGTTCTGTGTCTGTAGGGTGGTGAGGTTTGGGATTGATGCGTCTGTTCTGTTTTGCACGGTGGTGAGATTTGGGATTGAAGCGTCAGTTCTGTGTTTGTAGGGTGGTGGGGTTTGGAATTGTTGCGTTTGTTCTGTGTTAGTAGGGTGGTGTGGTTTGGGATTGTTGCGTTTGTTCTGTGTTTGTAGGGTGGTGGGGTTTGGGATTGATGTGTCTGTTGCGTTTTTGTAGGGTGGTGGGGTTTGGGATTGAAGCCTCTGTTCCGTTTTTGTAGGGTGGAGGGGTTTGGGATTGATGCGTCTGTTCTCTGTCTGTAGGGTGGTGGGGTTTGGGATTGATGCGTTTGTTCTGTTTTGCACGGTGGTGAGATTTGGGATTGAAGCGTCAGTTCTGTGTTTGTAGGGTGGTGGGGTTTGGAATTGTTGCGTTTGTTCTGTGTTGGTAGGGTGGTGGGGTTTGGGATTGTTGCGTTTGTTCTGTGTTTGTAGGGTGGTGGGGTTTGGAATTGATGTGTCTGTTGCGTTTTTGTAGGGTGGTGGGGTTTGGGATTGAAGCGTCTGTTCCGTTTTTGTAGGGTGGTGTGGTTTGGGATTGATGCATCTGTTCCATTTTTGTAGGGTGGTGGGGTTTGTGATTGATGCGTCTGTTCTGTGTTTGCAGGGTGGTGGGGTTTGGGATTGATGTGTCTCTTATGTGTTTGTAGGGTGGTGGGGTTAGGGATTGATGCGTCTGTTCTGTGTTTGTAGAGTGGTCGGGTTTGGGATTGATGCATCTGTTCCGTTTTTGTAGGGTGGTGGGGTTTGGGACTGATGTGTGTGTTCCATTTTTGTAGGGTGGTTGGGTTTGGGATTGACGTGTCTGTTCCATTTTTGTACGGTGGTGAGGTTTGGGATTGATGTGTCTCTTCTGTGTTTGTAGGGTGGTGGGGTTAGGGATTGATGCGTCTGTTCTGTGTTTGTAGAGTGGTCGGGTTTGGGATTGATGCATCTGTTCCGTTTTTGTAGGGTGGTGGGGTTTGGGACTGATGTGTGTGTTCCATTTTTGTAGGGTGGTGGGGTTTGGGATTGATTTGTCTGTTCCATTTTCGTACGGTGGTGGTGTTTGGGATTGATGCGTCTGTTCTGTTTTGCACGGTGGTGAGATTTGGGATTGAAGCGTCAGTTCTGTGTTTGTAGGGTGGTGGGGTTTGGAATTGTTGCGTTTGTTCTGTGTTTGTAGGGTGGTGGGGTTTGGAATTGTTGCGTTTGTTCTGTGTTAGTAGGGTGGTGTGGTTTGGGATTGATGCGTCTGTTCTGTGTTTGTAGAGTGGTCGGGTTTGGGATTGATGCATCTGTTCCGTTTTTGTAGGGTGGTGGGGTTTGGGACTGATGTGTGTGTTCCATTTTTGTAGGGTGGTGGGGTTTGGGATTGACGTGTCTGTTCCATTTTTGTACGGTGGTGAGGTTTGGGATTGATGTGTCTCTTCTGTGTTTGTAGGGTGGTGGGGTTAGGGATTTATGTGTCTGTTCTGTGTTTGCATGGTGGTGGGGTTTGGGATTGAAGCGTCTGTTCTGTGTTTGTAGGGTGGTGGGGTTTGGGATTGATGTGTCTGTTCCATTTTTGTACGGTGGTGGTGTTTGGGATTGATGCGTCTGTTCTGTTTTGCACGGTGGTGAGATTTGGGATTGAAGCGTCAGTTCTGTGTTTGTAGGGTGGTGGGGTTTGGAATTGTTGCGTTTGTTCTGTGTTTGTAGGGTGGTGGGGTTTGGAATTGTTGCGTTTGTTCTGTGTTAGTAGGGTGGTGTGGTTTGGGATTGATGCGTCTGTTCTGTGTTTGTAGAGTGGTCGGGTTTGGGATTGATGCATCTGTTCCGTTTTTGTAGGGTGGTGGGGTTTGGGACTGATGTGTGTGTTCCATTTTTGTAGGGTGGTGGGGTTTGGGATTGACGTGTCTGTTCCATTTTTGTACGGTGGTGAGGTTTGGGATTGATGTGTCTCTTCTGTGTTTGTAGGTTGGTGGGGTTAGGGATTGATGCGTCTGTTCTGTGTTTGTAGAGTGGTCGGGTTTGGGATTGATGCATCTGTTCCGTTTTTGTAGGGTGGTGGGGTTTGGGACTGATGTGTGTGTTCCATTTTTGTAGGGTGGTGGGGTTTGGGATTGATTTGTCTGTTCCATTTTTGTACGGTGGTGGTGTTTGGGATTGATGCGTCTGCTCTGTTTTGCACGGTGGTGAGATTTGGGATTGAAGCGTCAGTTCTGTGTTTGTAGGGTGGTGGGGTTTGGAATTGTTGCGTTTGTTCTGTGTTGGTAGGGTGGTGGGGTTTGGGATTGTTGCGTTTGTTCAGTGTTTGTAGTGTGGTGGGGTTTGGGATTGATGTGTCTGTTGCGTTTTTGTAGGGTGGTGGGGTTTGGGATTGAAGCGTCTGTTCCGTTTTTGTAGGGTGGTGTGGTTTGGGATTGATGCATCTGTTCCATTTTTGTAGGGTGGTGGGGTTTGTGATTGATGCGTCTGTTCTGTGTTTGCAGGGTGGTGGGGTTTGGGATTGATGTGTCTCTTATGTGTTTGTAGGGTGGTGGGGTTAGGGATTGATGCGTCTGTTCTGTGTTTGTAGAGTGGTCGGGTTTGGGATTGATGCATCTGTTCCGTTTTTGTAGGGTGGTGGGGTTTGGGACTGATGTGTGTGTTCCATTTTTGTAGGGTGGTTGGGTTTGGGATTGACGTGTCTGTTCCATTTTTGTACGGTGGTGAGGTTTGGGATTGATGTGTCTCTTCTGTGTTTGTAGGGTGGTGGGGTTAGGGATTGATGCGTCTGTTCTGTGTTTGTAGAGTGGTCGGGTTTGGGATTGATGCATCTGTTCCGTTTTTGTAGGGTGGTGGGGTTTGGGACTGATGTGTGTGTTCCATTTTTGTAGGGTGGTGGGGTTTGGGATTGATTTGTCTGTTCCATTTTCGTACGGTGGTGGTGTTTGGGATTGATGCGTCTGTTCTGTTTTGCACGGTGGTGAGATTTGGGATTGAAGCGTCAGTTCTGTGTTTGTAGGGTGGTGGGGTTTGGAATTGTTGCGTTTGTTCTGTGTTTGTAGGGTGGTGGGGTTTGGAATTGTTGCGTTTGTTCTGTGTTAGTAGGGTGGTGTGGTTTGGGATTGATGCGTCTGTTCTGTGTTTGTAGAGTGGTCGGGTTTGGGATTGATGCATCTGTTCCGTTTTTGTAGGGTGGTGGGGTTTGGGACTGATGTGTGTGTTCCATTTTTGTAGGGTGGTGGGGTTTGGGATTGACGTGTCTGTTCCATTTTTGTACGGTGGTGAGGTTTGGGATTGATGTGTCTCTTCTGTGTTTGTAGGGTGGTGGGGTTAGGGATTTATGTGTCTGTTCTGTGTTTGCATGGTGGTGGGGTTTGGGATTGAAGCGTCTGTTCTGTGTTTGTAGGGTGGTGGGGTTTGGGATTGATGTGTCTGTTCCATTTTTGTACGGTGGTGGTGTTTGGGATTGATGCGTCTGTTCTGTTTTGCACGGTGGTGAGATTTGGGATTGAAGCGTCAGTTCTGTGTTTGTAGGGTGGTGGGGTTTGGAATTGTTGCGTTTGTTCTGTGTTTGTAGGGTGGTGGGGTTTGGAATTGTTGCGTTTGTTCTGTGTTAGTAGGGTGGTGTGGTTTGGGATTGATGCGTCTGTTCTGTGTTTGTAGAGTGGTCGGGTTTGGGATTGATGCATCTGTTCCGTTTTTGTAGGGTGGTGGGGTTTGGGACTGATGTGTGTGTTCCATTTTTGTAGGGTGGTGGGGTTTGGGATTGACGTGTCTGTTCCATTTTTGTACGGTGGTGAGGTTTGGGATTGATGTGTCTCTTCTGTGTTTGTAGGGTGGTGGGGTTAGGGATTGATGCGTCTGTTCTGTGTTTGTAGAGTGGTCGGGTTTGGGATTGATGCATCTGTTCCGTTTTTGTAGGGTGGTGGGGTTTGGGACTGATGTGTGTGTTCCATTTTTGTAGGGTGGTGGGGTTTGGGATTGATTTGTCTGTTCCATTTTTGTACGGTGGTGGTGTTTGGGATTGATGCGTCTGCTCTGTTTTGCACGGTGGTGAGATTTGGGATTGAAGCGTCAGTTCTGTGTTTGTAGGGTGGTGGGGTTTGGAATTGTTGCGTTTGTTCTGTGTTGGTAGGGTGGTGGGGTTTGGGATTGTTGCGTTTGTTCAGTGTTTGTAGTGTGGTGGGGTTTGGGATTGATGTGTCTGTTCCGTTTTTGTAGGGTGGTGTGGTTTGGGATTGATGCGTCTGTTCTGTGTCTGTAGGGTGGTGAGGTTTGGGATTGATGCGTCTGTTCTGTTTTGCACGGTGGTGAGATTTGGGATTGAAGCGTCAGTTCTGTGTTTGTAGGGTGGTGGGGTTTGGAATTGTTGCGTTTGTTCTGTGTTAGTAGGGTGGTGTGGTTTGGGATTGTTGCGTTTGTTCTGTGTTTGTAGGGTGGTGGGGTTTGGGATTGATGTGTTTGTTGCATTTTTGTAGGGTGGTGGGGTTTGGGATTGAAGCCTCTGTTCCGTTTTTGTAGGGTGGAGGGGTTTGGGATTGATGCGTCTGTTCTGTGTCTGTAGGGTGGTGGGGTTTGGGATTGATGCGTTTGTTCTGTTTTGCACGGTGGTGAGATTTGGGATTGAAGCGTCAGTTCTGTGTTTGTAGGGTGGTGGGGTTTGGAATTGTTGCGTTTGTTCTGTGTTGGTAGGGTGGTGGGGTTTGGGATTGTTGCGTTTGTTCTGTGTTTGTAGGGTGGTGGGGTTTGGGATTGATGTGTCTGTTGCGTTTTTGTAGGGTGGTGGGGTTTGGGATTGAAGCGTCTGTTCCGTTTTTGTAGGGTGGTGTGGTTTGGGATTGATGCATCTGTTCCATTTTTGTAGGGTGGTGGGGTTTGTGATTGATGCGTCTGTTCCGTTTTTGTAGGGTGGTGTGGTTTGCGATTGATGTGTCTGTTCCGTTTTTGTAGGGTGGGGGGTTTTGGGATTGATGCGAATGTTCTGTGTTTGTAGGGTGGTGGTGTTTGGGATTAATGCTTCTGTTCGGTTTTTGTAGGGTGGTGGGGTTTGGGATTGATGCGTCTGTTCAGTTTTTCTAGGCTGGTGGGTTTTGGGATTGAAGCGTCTGTTCCGTTTTTGTACGGCGGTGGGGTTTGTGATTGAAGAGACTGTTCCGTTTTTGTAGTTTGGTGGAGTTTGGGATTGATGCGTCTGTTCTGTGTTTGTAGGGTGGTGGGGTTTGGGATTGATGTGTCTGTTTGGTTTTTGTAGGGTGGTGGGGTTTGGGATTGATGTGTCTGTTCGGTTTTTGTAGGGTGGTGGGGTGTGTGATTGATGCGTCTGTTCTGTGTTTGCAGGGTGGTGGGATTTGGGATTGATGTGTCTGTTCTGTGTTTGTAGGGTGGTGGGGTTTGGGATTGATGCGTCTGTTCTGTTTTTGTAGGGTGGTAGGGTTTGGGATTGATGTGTCTGTTCCGTTTTTGTAGGGTGGTGGGGTTTGGGATTAATGCTTCTGTTCGGTTTTTGTAGGGTGGAGGGGTTTGGGATTGATGCGTCTGTTCAGTTTTTGTAGGCTGGTGGGTTTTGGGATTGAAGCGTCTGTTCCGTTTTTGTACGGCGGTGGGGTTTGTAATTGAAGAGACTGTTCCGTTTTTGTAGTTTGGTGGAGTTTGGGATTGATGTGTCTGTTCTGTGTTTGAAGGGTGGTGGGGTTTGGGATTGATGTGTCTGTTCGGTTTTTGTAGGGTGGTGGGGTTTGGGATTGATGTGTCTGTTCAGTTTTTGTAGGGTGGTGGGGTTTGGGATAGAAGCGTCTGTTCTGTTTTTGTAGGGTGGTGGGGTTTGGGATTGAAGCGTCTGTTCCGTTCTTGTAGTTTGGTGGGGTTTGGGATTGATGCTTCTGTTCTGTGTTTGTAGGGTGGTGGGGTTTGGGATTGATGTGTCTGTTCGGTTTTTGTAGGGTGGTGGGGTTTGGGATTGATGTGTCTGTTCAGTTTTTGTAGGGTGGTGGGGTGTGTGATTGATGCGTCTGTTCTGTGTTTGTAGGGTGGTGGGGTTTGGGATTGATGTGTCTGTTCGGTTTTTGTAGGGTTGTGGGGTTTGGGATTGATGTGTCTGATCAGTTTTTGTAGGGTGGTGGGGTTTGGGATTGATGTGTCTGTTCGGTTTTTGTAGGGTGGTGGGGTTTGGGATTGATGTGTATGTTCAGTTTTTGTAGGGTGGTGGGGTGTGTGATTGATGCGTCTGTTCTGTGTTTGCAGGGTGGTGGGGTTTGGGATTGATGTGTCTCTTCTGTGTTTGTAGGGTGGTGGGGTTAGGGATTGATGCGTCTGTTCTGTGTTTGTAGAGTGGTCGGGTTTGGGATTGATGCATCTGTTCCGTTTTTGTAGGGTGGTGAGGTTTGGGATTGATGTGTCTCTTCTGTGTTTCTAGGGTGGTGGGGTTAGGGATTGATGCGTCTGTTCTGTGTTTGTAGAGTGGTCGGGTTTGGGATTGATGCATCTGTTCCGTTTTTGTAGGGTGGTGGGGTTTGGGACTGATGTGTGTGTTCCATTTTTGTAGGGTGGTGGGGTTTGGGATTGATTTGTCTGTTCCATTTTCGTATGGTGGTGGTGTTTGTGATTGATGCGTCTGTTCTGTTTTGCACGGTGGTGAGATTTGGGATTGAAGCGTCAGTTCTGTGTTTGTAGGGTGGTGGGGTTTGGAATTGTTGCGTTTGTTCTGTGTTTGTAGGGTGGTGGGGTTTGGAATTGTTGCGTTTGTTCTGTGTTAGTAGGGTGGTGTGGTTTGGGATTGTTGCGTTTGTTCTGTGTTTGTAGGGTGGTGGGGTTTGGGATTGATGTGTCTGTTCCGTTTTTGTAGGGTGGTGTGGTTTGGGATTGATGCGTCTGTTCCGTTTTTGTAGGGTGGTGAGATTTGGGATTGAAGCGTCAGTTCTGTGTTTGTAGGGTGGTGGGGTTTGGAATTGTTGCGTTTGTTCTGTTTTGCACGGTGGTGAGATTTGGGATTGAAGCGTCAGTTCTGTGTTTGTAGGGTGGTGGGGTTTGGAATTGTTGCGTTTGTTCTGTGTTGGTAGGGTGGTGGGGTTTGGGATTGTTGCGTTTGTTCTGTGTTTGTAGGGTGGTGGGGTTTGGGATTGATGTGTCTGTTGCGTTTTTGTAGGGTGGTGGGGTTTGGGATTGAAGCGTCTGTTCCGTTTTTGTAGGGTGGTGTGGTTTGGGATTGATGCATCTGTTCCATTTTTGTAGGGTGGTTGGGTTTGTGATTGATGCGTCTGTTCTGTGTTTGCAGGGTGGTGGGGTTTGGGATTGATGTGTCTCTTCTGTGTTTGTAGGGTGGTGGGGTTAGGGATTGATCCGTCTGTTCTGTGTTTGTAGAGTGGTCGGGTTTGGGATTGATGCATCTGTTCCGTTTTTGTAGGGTGGTGGGGTTTGGGACTGATGTGTGTGTTCCATTTTTGTAGGGTGGTGGGGTTTGGGATTGACGTGTCTGTTCCATTTTTGTACGGTGGTGAGGTTTGGGATTGATGTGTCTCTTCTGTGTTTGTAGGGTGGTGGGGTTAGGGATTGATGCATCTGTTCTGTGTTTGTAGAGTGGTCGGGTTTGGGATTGATGCATCTGTTCCGTTTTTGTAGGGTGGTGGGGTTTGGGACTGATGTGTGTGTTCCATTTTTGTAGGGTGGTGGGGTTTGGGATTGATTTGTCTGTTCCATTTTCGTACTGTGGTGGTGTTTGGGATTGATGCGTCTGTTCTGTTTTGCACGGTGGTGAGATTTGGGATTGAAGCGTCAGTTCTGTGTTTGTAGGGTGGTGGGGTTTGGAATTGTTGCGTTTGTTCTGTGTTTGTAGGGTGGTGGGGTTTGGAATTGTTGCGTTTGTTCTGTGTTAGTAGGGTGGTGTGGTTTGGGATTGTTGCGTTTGTTCTGTGTTTGTAGGGAGGTGGGGTTTGGGATTGATGTGTCTGTTCCGTTTTTGTAGGGTGGTGTGGTTTGGGATTGATGCGTCTGTTCCGTTTTTGTAGGGTGGTGAGATTTGGGATTGAAGCGTCAGTTCTGTGTTTGTAGGGTGGTGGGTTTTGGAATTGTTGCGTTTGTTCTGTTTTGCACGGTGGTGAGATTTGGGATTGAAGCGTCAGTTCTGTGCTTGTAGGGTGGTGGGGTTTGGAATTGTTGCGTTTGTTCTGTGTTGGTAGGGTGGTGGGGTTTGGGATTGTTGCGTTTGTTCTGTGTTTGTAGGGTGGTGGGGTTTGGGATTGATGTGTCTGTTGCGTTTTTGTAGGGTGGTGGGGTTTGGGATTGAAGCGTCTGTTCCGTTTTTGTAGGGTGGTGTGGCTTGGGATTGATGCATCTGTTCCATTTTTGTAGGGTGGTGGGGTTTGTGATTGATGCGTCTGTTCCGTTTTTGTAGGGTGGTGTGGTTTGCGATTGATGTGTCTGTTCCGTTTTTGTAGGGTGGGGGGTTTTGGGATTGATGCGAATGTTCTGTGTTTGTAGGGTGGTGGTGTTTGGGATTAATGCTTCTGTTCGGTTTTTGTAGGGTGGTGGGGTTTGGGATTGATGCGTCTGTTCAGTTTTTCTAGGCTGGTGGGTTTTGGGATTGAAGCGTCTGTTCCGTTTTTGTACGGCGGTGGGGTTTGTGATTGAAGAGACTGTTCCGTTTTTGTAGTTTGGTGGAGTTTGGGATTGATGCGTCTGTTCTGTGTTTGTAGGGTGGTGGGGTTTGGGATTGATGTGTCTGTTTGGTTTTTGTAGGGTGGTGGGGTTTGGGATTGATGTGTCTGTTCGGTTTTTGTAGGGTGGTGGGGTGTGTGATTGATGCGTCTGTTCTGTGTTTGCAGGGTGGTGGGATTTGGGATTGATGTGTCTGTTCTGTGTTTGTAGGGTGGTGGGGTTTGGGATTGATGCGTCTGTTCTGTTTTTGTAGGGTGGTAGGGTTTGGGATTGATGTGTCTGTTCCGTTTTTGTAGGGTGGTGGGGTTTGGGATTAATGCTTCTGTTCGGTTTTTGTAGGGTGGAGGGGTTTTTGGATTGATGCGTCTGTTCAGTTTTTGTAGGCTGGTGGGTTTTGGGATTGAAGCGTCTGTTCCGTTTTTGTACGGCGGTGGGGTTTGTGATTGAAGAGACTGTTCCGTTTTTGTAGTTTGGTGGAGTTTGGGATTGATGCGTCTGTTCTGTGTTTGAAGGGTGGTGGGGTTTGGGATTGATGTGTCTGTTCGGTTTTTGTAGGGTGGTGGGGTTTGGGATTGATGTGTCTGTTCAGTTTTTGTAGGGTGGTGGGGTTTGGGATTGATGCGTCTGTTCTGTGTTTGTAGGGTGGTGGGGTTAGGGATTGAAGCGCCTGTTCCGTTTTTGTAGGGTGGTGGGGTTTGGGCTTGATGCGTCTGTTCTGTTTTTGTTGGGTGGTGGAGTTTGGGATTCATGCGTCTGTTCCATGTTTGTAGGGTTGTGGGCTTTGGGATTTATACGTCTGTTCGGTTTTTGTAGAGAGGTGGGGTTTGGGATTGATGTCTCTGTTCGGTTTTTGTAGGTTGGTGGGGTTTGGGAATGATGTGTCCGTTCCACTTCTGCGGGGTGGTGGGGTTTGGGATTGATGCGTCTGTTCCTTCTTTGTACGGGGGTGGGGTTTGGGATTGATGCGTCTGTTCCGTTTCTGTAGGGTGCTGGGGTTTGGGATTGATGTGTCTATTCTGTGTTTCTAGGGTGGTCGGGATTGTGATTGATGCGTTTGTTCCGTATTTGTAGGGTGGTGGGGTTTGGGATTGAAGTGCCTGTTCGGTTTTTGAAGGGTGGTGGGGATGGGATTGATGCGTCTGTTCTGCGTTTGTAGGGTGGTGTGGTTTGGGATTGATGCGTCTGTTCTGTGTTTCTTGGGTGGTGGGGTTTGGGATTGAAGCGTCTGTTCCGTTTTTGAAGGGTGGTGGGGTTTGGGATTGATGCGTCTGTTCTGTGTTTGTAGGGTGGTGGGGTTTGGGATTGATGCGTCTGTTCTGTGTTTCTAGGGTGGTGGGGATTGGGATTGAAGCGTCTGTTCCTTCTTTGTACGGGGGTGGGGTTTGGGATTGATGCGTCTGTTCCGTTTCTGTAGGGTGCTGGGGTTTGGGATTGATGTGTCTATTCTGTGTTTGTAGGGTGGTCGGGATTGTGATTGATGCGTTTGTTCCGTATTTGTAGGGTGGTGGGTTTTGGGATTGAAGTGCCTGTTCGGTTTTTGTAGGGTGGTGGGGATGGGATTGATGCGTCTGTTCTGTGTTTGTAGGGTGGTGGGGTTTGGGATTGATGCGTCTGTTCTGTGTTTCTAGGGTGGTGGGGTTTGGGATTGAAGCGTCTATTCCGTTTTTGAAGGGTGGTGGGGTTTGGGATTGATGCGTCTGTTCTGTGTTTGTAGGGTGGTGGGGTTTGGGATTGATGCGTCTGTTCTGTGTTTCTAGGGTGGTGGGGTTTGGGATTGAAGCGTCTGTTCCGTTTTTGAAGGGTGGTGGATTTTGGGATTGATGCGTCTGTTCTTTCTTTGTAGGGGGTGGGGTTTGGGACTGATGCGTCTGTTCTGTGTTTGAAGGGTGGTGGGGTTTGGGATTGATGCGTCTGTTCTGTTTTTGTACGGTGCTGGGATTTGGGATTGATGCGTCTGTTCTATGTTTGTAGGGTGGTGGGGTTTGGGATAGAAGCGTCTGTTCTGTTTTTGTAGGGTGGTGGGGTTTGGGATTGAAGCGTCTGTTCCGTTCTGTAGTTTGGTGGGGTTTGGGATTGATGCGTCTGTTCTGTGTTTGTAGGGTGGTGGGGTTAGGGATTGAAGCGCCTGTTCCGTTTTTGTAGGGTGGTGGGGTTTGGGCTTGATGCGTCTGTTCTGTTTTTATTGGGTGGTGGAGTTTGGGATTCATGCGTCTGTTCCATGTTTGTAGGGTTGTGGGCTTTGGGATTTATACGTCTGTTCGGTTTTTGTAGAGAGGTGGGGTTTGGGATTGATGTCTCTGTTCGGTTTTTGTAGGTTGGTGGGGTTTGGGAATGATGTGTCCGTTCCACTTCTGCGGGGTGGTGGGGTTTGGGATTGATGCGTCTGTTCCTTCTTTGTACGGGGGTGGGGTTTGGGATTGATGCGTCTGTTCCGTTTCTGTAGGGTGCTGGGGTTTGGGATTGATGTGTCTATTCTGTGTTTCTAGGGTGGTCGGGATTGTGATTGATGCGTTTGTTCCGTATTTGTAGGGTGGTGGGGTTTGGGATTGAAGTGCCTGTTCGGTTTTTGTAGGGTGGTGGGGATGGGATTGATGCGTCTGTTCTGTGTTTGTAGGGTGGTGTGGTTTGGGATTGATGCGTCTGTTCTGTGTTTCTTGGGTGGTGGGGTTTGGGATTGAAGCGTCTGTTCCGTTTTTGAAGGGTG